>NC_081321.1:100114183-100826683 GCF_026419965.1 Kogia breviceps
AAACACCTCCGCTCCCCGAGCGCCCCGAGTTGCTGGCGTGCTGGTCCTGCCTTGGAGGCGTATGGAGGGCCTGTGATAAGGTTTACACGGTGAGGACAGAAAGAGCTGCCAGGAGGGGGCCTCCTGAGCACCCCCCGGAGCCCTCTGTGGGAGAACGCTGGGGTTTTTTAGGAAAAACCTGGCATGGCGCTCAGGTTTCTGAAGCTGGGCAAGCAGACTGGGCTGCCGGTCGCATTTTCCCTTGTTTTTTTTAAGCCCCGACGGTAATAGTAACAAGTATTTTAATTACTGTCGTTGAGTATAAATCGCTCTGTAGAAAAGATAGTTCAGGGAGAGTTTAAAGTTTGAATGACTTTCCATGGATTCTTTCTCTCTGATAAAGACAAGCGCGTCAGGAATGTCAACAGAACTTTAAGAGCGAATAATAACCAGTGCGTATCGGTCTGTGTTTTCATTAAACGCATCCACACACGGAGGGCATGCTGGCTTTATTGGCAGATAATACCGCTACTTGAACCCACGGCGCATCCATTCAAATGTGAGTTAACGCGCTGTGGCAGGTCCGAGCCCCCCTCCGTGTCTCTCGTTTCTTGAACCCCCGCACTTCTGCTGATGGTCTCGTGCAAGTGAATGCATTGTTTTCACCTCTCCTGTGACAGCTGTTAATGAAATACCTGGATTTTGGACATACGGAGTCGTGGGGACCGTGGCCCCTGAAGGAGCGCCCGTGGCCAACTGCTGGGCGCGTGGTGGCCGCGGCGGTCTCCGTCCGCGGCGGCGTGTGGTGCCGGCCCTGCTCCCGCTGTGCGTGGCCTTGGGGAGGATGGCCTGGAGGCAGGGCCGTCTGTGGGGACGCCAGTCTGGAGGGGACACCGAGGTGCTGAGGCCAGCCGGCTCACGGTCGGGGAGGCCTCTCCTTCCTGACCTGGGCCCTCGGGCGCCTTGCGGGCAGGAGGCCCGCGCCCCTGGCTGGCCGGCACCCCTCCCTGGTGCACCTGTGGCCCGGCTGCCCCTGCCGCCGCCTCTCCCCTGGGCCCGGGGTGCTGGGCTGACTGCGAGGTGAAGCCCCGCGGCCCCGGCTAGAGGGGGCTCGTCCTTGCAGGGGGGCTGCAGGGACGGTGCGGGCTGGGCTCCTGCCGCGTGGCCCGCCCGGCCTGTGCCATCCCAGGGTCCCACGGTGCCCTGGCTGCCGGCTCCTGTGTCCCTCCGTCAGGAGTCCTGGCCTGGGGCTGCTGGCTTTTGACCACTGACCTGATGTCAGTGACCCATCACCTCTTCCCACTTTGTCCTGGGGGACTCAGAGTCGCTCTGGCCTCTGGTCTGTCCTCTGAGCCGGGCCCGAAGTTGCTCTGAGGATCCGGGCATGTCGGGGCCCTTGGAGACAGGGGTCCCGGCAGTGGGCTGGAGCCGGCTGTCCCCACGCCGGCCCTCCTGGGGCTGTGCCCGCTTGGTGAGGTGGCCTGGGTGGGGAAGGAGGAGTGGGTGTCCTTTGTGAGGCTCCTCTCTGTTGTTGTAGCTGAGACTCGGTGTCAGAGGCCCTGGAGAATCGGATGGGACCCGGGGAAGGGGGCGGGGCAGGAGGGGCGAGTGCGCTCCCCGCCGGCCTCTGGCGCTTCCGAGGGCAGACACCCCAGGGGACCCTGTGTGTAACTCGTACCCCTTAAAGCACGTTACAGTTTGAAAACACCTGCTTGGGGAAAGCGATGCACAAGCAGTGGCTTATGTTTTGTTTTGTTTTTTAACCGGTCTGAGAGCAAAAGCTTAGAAATGGCTCGATGCATTCATTCTTTGCCGAATAACCGTGCCATTGTTTGATGCAGGTGTAGAGAAGTCCCTCAGCACAGGCCCCTCTGCGCTGGGCCCGGGACTGCTCTCCCTCCGTCAAGGTCTCCGTGTCTGATGACGGCGGCGAGGACAGGGCACAGGGACCTCAGGGAAGCCCTCCCTTCGCGCTGCTGCCCGAGTGCTTGCACGGTCGCAGCGCCTTCCTGGGCTGCGTTGCGGCCTTGCTGGGAAACGAGCCGAGGGGCTTCCAGAGGGAAGCAGTGGGGACCCCGGGGCCCACGGGCCTGTGTCGGATGAATGGGTGGGGGAGTTTTTCAGTGGCGCTAAGTGACTTTGGCTGGAATCAGTGCTACTTCTTGTGATTTCAGAGCAAAAGCAAAGCATGCTCCTATGAAGTGATTTAAGACAAAAGGTACAGAATAAATCAGTCAGTGAGAAGGAAGCAACAAAGAAAAAGAAACTCTGCACCCTTGCAGCTCGGCTGTGGTTTCCGATGGCAGGCGGCGGCCTCCTAATCGCCGTCACAGCCTGGTCTGTCGTGACTGTCTCTCTGCCCACAGCCTTTAGTGAGTAAGTTGACTGCGCCGCCGATGGGTTTAGTCTGTGCCGGGCGTCCTGAAGCAGCCCCGTCTCCCGGGGCCACCGAGTCCAGGGTCCCGCTCCCGTCCCACTGGCACCCGGGGAGAGGGTCCGGGAGCAGGGATGGGAGAGGACGGAGCCTGAAGGCCGAGCCAGCCGGACAGCTCAGGGCGGGCACGCAAGGGGCAGACGTCGGAACATGTGGTCTTGGCACGTGGGTCCCCGAGGCTGGAGCTGAGGGGGCCCGGGGCGCAGCCAGGGGCACGAGGGAGCCTAGCTGCCTTGCGGATCCCGCAGCCCCTGCCCCCAGCCAGCGCCCTCCCTTCAGCTCCCCTCAGCTATGGGCAGGTCAGGACTCGGGGTTCCCCCCTGTCCTTTTGGATTCGTGTTTTCCCAGTGTCAGCAGGCATCCTCTCTGTCTGGAGATCTCTTCTATATTATTACAGGCCGTCGCCTCCTCTCCGAAGTCTCCCTGCACCAAATGCCCGCGCCCGCTTCCCCTCCGTGGAGCCGAGTCTCCCCTCCCAGGCCATTTCCCATCTTAGACAAGTGGGGGGCCTTGAAGTCCTGACTGTCTGGCACCTGAGGAGCCGGGTCTGGAGCATCGCTTGATGGAGAGACAGGATGGGAAAAGCCAGTCCCAAATCCAGGAGACACCCCGGGTGTCGTCTGTCCAGAGAGACCCCAGGTGGGAAGGTCCAGGTGCCCCCCAATGGCAGAGAGCTTACAGAACAGAGGGGAGCGAGGGCTGAAAATGGAGGGTGGGGGACCTTCCTCATATACACGTCCATTCAGCCAGTGGAGCTCCATTCAGCTACACGCCAGGACCAAGGGCACAGAAGTGAGCGAGACGGAGGAAGACCCTTCCTCGGGGTGGGGGGACTTCTGTGGAAATGGGCGGGGAAGAGGATCTGCCGCCTCGATAGGGCGTAAAGGATGTTGTCTTCCACGATACGGGTTTGAACTAAGATCTTATACTGAAAGTCATGGTGGCCATGGGAAGTTTGGGAGAAGGGCATTCCAGGCGGAAGGAACAAGTAAGTGCAAAGGCCCCGAGGCAGGGACAGAAGTGGGTGCAGTGTGAGGGGACCCGGTGGAGGCCACGAGGGGCAAGGACAGGGCAGCACGTCCGGCTCCGTGGAGTCATGGCGAGGAGTCTGCTTTTTCCCTCAGAGTCAGGGAAGCCCCGGGGCTGGACGTGTGACCTGATGTGTTCGCATCTCAGCAGCCCCTGCGCCACTCCATGGGATGGTGAGTGCGGGTGTCAGCAGGGTGACCAGCCAGGAGACCGGGGGCCCCTGGGCCTGTCGCAGGGGCCTAGGTGAGGGATGGAGGTGCCTGGGAGGCATGGTGCTGTCTGTGTGATCTAGGCCTGACCTCAGGGCCTGATGGCCCCAAAGCCCATGTCTCTGTGGTGGCAGAGCCAGGGTTTGCACCTGCTTTGCAGACCTCCACGGACGTGCTCTTCTCGTCGCCTCAGCCTGCCTGCCACCTTAAAAGCCACTTTCGTTTTATGCTTGAGCCACCTGGCCCTTTATTTACACATTACTGGGGTTAAAGTTGTAAAAATATAATTTCCAGGGTATCCAGAGGGATCAAGTAGAGTTAAATCTAAGTGATTTGAACTGAAAGCTTGCCTTAGCTAATAGGAAATCTGAATTCTACATTTTTCCTCAAGATAATACAGTGCACCCTTTCTAAGTGCCTTAACACCAAGGCCGCCGGAGGCCTAGATGGCTGATTTCACTCCCTGTGGGCGGTGCCGTGGACGTGCCTGACCTCTGCCTGTTCCCTGCAGCCTGGCTCCGGGGACTGATGGTTCTGGGGTTCTCTCTTTGGGTTCCTTGTGGAGTGTTCGGGGGAACTAGTTAATCTCAGGACAGCCTGCTCTGGACTCCCCACAGGAGAAGGTGGGCCAGTGGAGGCTTTGCTTTGGGCCTGAGTCAGGAGCCCCGGCCAGTCCAGCCCCACTGCAGCTGTCTCAGGCCTTTCCCGGCATCAGGAACAGTCCATTCCAGTCGCCTGCACAGGCGCTGAATTGTCTGCACTGGACAAGAAGACTCAGCGCCCCGGCCATTCCTCCCCGGGCAAAGCTGGCCACGTCATCTGTGCCAGATGGCTTCTCTTGGTGCCAGGGCCGCCGAGGGCAAAATGGCATTCATGCTTGTGAGCAGGTTTAGGTGTGTGTGTGTGTGTGTGTGTGTGTGTGTGTGACAAGCCCTCTGAAAGTGTGAGGCTTAATGGTGGGAGTGTTCCACGGCTTAAATTACCACTTGCCAGGAGGATGAGATTGCAAAGGAGGAGGGGAGGTCTCTGTGCTCCGAGCTCTGGCATGTCCTTCAATCCACATGCACACAGTACCCCCCCCCAGCCTCTCTCTCCCTCCCTCCCTTCCCCCACCACCCCAAACCCCTGCTGCATGCACGGCTCCCTGCTGGACCTCAGGCAGGTGCAGATAGATCTGATGCAGACTTTCCTCACTGGGAGCTCATAGTCTTTTCTGTTTCTTTCTTACTGTAAAATTATAATTTCTTGGTCTTCTCTTCTTTTTCGATCATGTATGGAAACAACTCTTTGCTCCTGAAGCACAGCAGCGGTGGCCCTTTCTAGGCTGTACAAGGCCCCCGTTTAGCCAGACCAGAAGGGTGGAGTCCTGGCTCTGCTGTTCACAGGCTGTGACTTCGGGGAAGTTGATTAACTCCTCTGGGCCTCCGTTGTCTCCTCTGTGTTAGTTACGTCTTGCCGCATAACAGCATCGCCACAGACCTAGCGCCTTAAAACAACACACATTTATTCACGTGTGTTGTCTCAAAGTTTCTGCGGCTCAGGAGTCTGGGCAGGTCTTATTAGCTCAGGATCTCCGCAAGCTGCAGTCAAGGTGCTGTCTGGGCCACAGCCTCATCTGAGGCTCCACTGGGGAAGCATTTGCTTCCAAACGCCCCGGCTGCTGGCAGAATCTGGGGGCTTGTAGGCTGCAGAGCTGGGGGTCTCGGGTTCTTGCTGGCTCTCGGCCCCCCTCAGTTTCTTGGCACGTGGCCCTTTGCATGTGCAGCTCACAGCTCAGAAGCCGGCTTCCCAGAAGCCAGCAGGGGAGAGCGTCTCCTGGCAGGCTGGGTTATGATCTTCTGTGATGTAATTCTATCCCCTTGGCTGTATTTGGCTGGTTAGAAGCAGGTCACAGGGCCCCGCTCACTCCAGGGGAGGGACCACACAGGGGCGGGCGTCCCAGGAGGTGTGCAGGTGGACCCCCTGCCTGCCGGTCATCTTTGGCGGACTGTGCAGCGTTGGATGGAGGTGTGCCAGGGCCCCAGTGAGCGAGGAGATGCTCAGCTGACCTTCGCTGCCCCTCCTGCCCTCATGTGGCCGGCCGACCGGGTCTCTCCTGCCTCTCGCTGCTCCTGCCTGTCACGTGGAGCCCCCGTCCACCCTCCCCTGCTCCTGGCCTGCAGGGCTCCAGGCCCCTACGGAGCTTCCTGACGAGCGGTCCCGGGGTCTTCCTGCCAGTGGGGCCTGGGCTGAGTGCGCCTTACCCTCCCAGCCTGTCCGCACCCAGGCCGCCCCCTGCACGCGCAGCCCTGCCACCCGTCCCTGGGCTTCCCTCGTGTGCACGTGGCTGGGCGGGGCCGTGGCTGCTGCATGTCTGACCTGTGACTGAGAGGTGCCAGGGCCCGAGAGGGCGACCCCCCTGCAAGGACCCGGCCTGCTCGTCTGTCCTCTCGGCTGCCCGCCACCCTGGCTTGTGGGGTGCTGCTCCCCGCGTCCCCGAGGGCGGTGAGCCCGATGCTGCGGCGTGAGGACCCACCACTTAGTGCTGTCTGTGAGGGACGGCACACGGTGAACAGCGGTGAATGATTTTGGTCTTTTGATCTTACTTAAAGATTCAGTTCTGGCTGGAAAACTGCTCACTTAACGCGACAGATGTGCGCGGATAGAGTGCGTGGACGTGTTGCTCGCTCAGCAAACATTTACCAGGTGCCCCTGTTGCAGGCGCTGCCGCCTGATGAGCGGGTGCTTCCGTTGCGGCTCATTTGGAAGAACCCCAGCGGACGAGTGCTAGGGTGGCGTTCGGGCGGCGGCCTGGGAGCTAGGGCTGCTCGTGCTGTGGTTGACCTCCCCCGTCTGGGCGCCAGGCCCCTCGCTGTAAATGCCGGAGCTGGTGGCGACTTGGGGGTGTCTGGACCATTGACCTCCCTGGGTACAGACGTGCTTGGCTTTGCACGGTCGGCCCGTTTGGAAATGACGTGAGCCACCTACTGTTGGCACGCTCGCTGGTCCAGCCTGCGCTGGTGGGAGGCCCGGGAGGGCGGCGAGGCCTGGCCCAGTGGCAGGAGCCCGGGGTCGGGGAGCCGGCGGTGGGTGTGTCACTGAAGGGAGGCGGTTGGGGGGACCGACCGGGTGGGGGACCGGGGGGAGGTGCTCACAAGTAGGCAGCGCTTGGCCCTCCCAGCAGGCTGGGGGGCGCAGGTGGCAGCACAGGCTCCATCCAGGGGCTGGGGCTTAGCTGGAAGCCAGGTAAGCAGGGGAGGGACAGGCTTTCTAGGCAGCGAGCCCGGCAGGAGGTGTCAGCCTGGCGGCTCAGCGCAGCTGGAATCTGGGAGCTGGACGGAGAGGGGGAGAGGACCGTGAGGCAGGGGCCGGACGCGGAGGCGCCGTGTGTAGGGGGTGGAGCCAGCGACGCTCTTTAAGCCGTGTGCGCGTGCGCGTGCGCGTGCGTGCGTGTGTGCGCGTGCGTGTGTGTGCGTGTGTGCGTGCGCGCGGCTGAGGGCGCTGTGTTGCGCCCGGCGAGACCCCTCTCCTGAAGGAAGGTGGAGGAGAGGGTGGCGTGAGTGAGTGAGGGACGTAGCGGTCCGGAGAGAGGAGGCCCCGGGATGTCGGATGGCTGGCGGGGGTAGTGGTGACGGAAGACGCTGGCCTCCGGATGCTGATCGCTCTCCGGGGGTTTAAGAAGACGCCTGTTATGTCACTCACGTGTGGGCTCCCAGAAGTAATACACATGAATCTATGAACAAAACAGACTCACAGACATAGGAAGCAAAGCTACGGTTACCAACGGGGAAGGGAGGGGGAGGGATAAGTAAGGAGTATGGGGTTAAGAGGTACAGACTAGTATATACGTAAAACAGACAGGCAACAAGGATTTGCTGTATAGCACAGGCAGCTGTATTCAGTATCTTATAATAAACTATTCAATATTGTGGGAAATAATCTGAAAGAAAATCCATTAAAAAAACCAACCAAAAGCTCAGAGATGCAGAGAACAGATTGGGGGTTGCCAGAGGTGAGGGTTGGGGTATGTGTGTGACATGGGTGAAGGGGGTCAGAATGAAACAAAAAGTCGTAGGGCTGTAGTGTACAGCTCGGAGGGTACAGTTAATGACATTGTATCCCATCTTCGAGAGTTGCTAAGAAACTGAATCTTACAAGTCCTCGTCACAAGAAAAAAAATGCGTAACGTGTGTACGGTGACGGATGTTAACTAGACTTACCGTGGTGATCATTTCCCAATATAGTATTTACACATATTGAATCATTATGTTGTGTACCTGACACTAATATACTGTTATATGTCAATTATACCTCAATAAAAAAAATCATATGCGGGAAATTTAGAGCATCCATCCATCCATTCCCTCCCTCCCTCCCGTGCACCCTTCCATCCGTCCACGTACGCATTCCCGCACGCGTCCACCCACCTGCCCATCCATCCGTCTGTCCCTCCATCGCTCTCTCCTTCACTGACAGGCCGGGTGTGGCTGTGCTGGCTGACCAAGTCCAGGGCAGCCACGTGCAGCGGCTCCCCAAGGGGCCTGGGGGAGCAGAGAGCATCTTTAGTGGTAGCCAGCTCGTGGGGTGGGATGGAGCCCAGGGGTTGGTGACATACTCCATATTGCTTGTGAGTCTATAAAAAATTAAGATAACTGGAATTTTACAAAAAAATTAAACCCATTGGTATTTTAGTATTAGAGGTTGAAAAGTATTGATAGTGTAAATTTTAAGAATGTGTACGTGTAAACGTTTCTGATGTGTTTACTTGTTGCTTCACCAGCTGTTCGATTTTCTTTCAGATTTTTGAAAGGATATTGTTTATATGGGCCATACGTCACCCTGCCAGTGGGTACGTTCAGGGGATAAATGACCTCGTCACTCCTTTCTTCGTAGTCTTCATTTGCGAATACATAGGTAAGATCATATCATGACGTTTTCTTCTCACAAACATTAAACGTGAACTTGAGTGGCCTTACGATGTTGCTGTGCATAATTATACCAATACTGAAAATTGCTATTAATTTCACTGTTATTAATGACAACTAATATTAGAGAATAATAGTATTCTCATTGATGCCAGCTTAAAAAAAGTCTTTAAATCCACATGCCCAACCACTGAAGATATTAAGATGCAGTTATTATTATTAATATCTTCTTTTTACTAATATATGAGGAGAAATGCAGTATATATGGGGAGTGTAGTTTTGTGTTAATAGCCATCAGAGCACCCACCGGCTTTAATGGTTTGGATTTAAATGGGTAAGCCTGGGCTTCCCTGGTGGCGCAGTGGTTGAGAGTCCGCCTGCCGGTGCAGGAGACGCGGGTTCGTGCCCCGGTCCGGGAGGATCCCACGTGCCGCGGAGCGGCTGGGCCCCTGAGCCACGGCCGCTGAGCCTGCGCGTCCGGAGCCTGTGCTCTGCAGCGGGAGAGGTCACAACGGTGAGAGGCCCGCGTATTACAAAAATAAAATAAAATAAAAAATAAATGGGTAAGGCTAAGGTGACAGAATATTAGTTGAATGTTTTGCTTACAAGCTAAAAACCGAATCTTCTTTAATTGCATTTCTGCAGTAGTTCATCACCTTTCTGCTTTTGATATACTAGTAGCATTTAATTTTATGGAAATATTAATTACATGCAAAATAATTGGTGTACTGGGCATTTAGGTTGGGTTGCGCTGTTTCTCTCTGAGTCCTGCATATTTTTTCCTCCATTTATGTTGCAGCAGCCAACTGTAATATACCTTCACCTGGTTTGTATTTCAAGTTTAAAAACAATTCTGATAACACGTGTGCAGGAACTACTTTTTAATTCATCTATGGATAAAATCTAAATGCACAGGAGGGGTTTACTCTTTAGTTGTAGCATTTTTACTTAAAACTGATACCACTTTGTCTTCATGTGAACCTTCCTGCATTGGTGTTTGTTGGTTTTTTAGCTTGTGTTTCAGCCATTTCAGTTTCTGGTCAGCTTCAATTCCATCGTTGTTGTAATCTGGAGAGTGAGGTTGACTCCAGGGCAGATGATCCTCTGAGGATGAGAATGTACCCACTTGGTCCCTTTTGGGGCCACCCCTCTCCCAGCACTGACGATTTCATGGGAGTCTCTTCATTGCTAAGCAACCAACGAGCACGGGCCGCTCCCGCATCATCTCTTCAGCAGGGAGAGGTCCCTCCTGCCTCTCTGCTTCTCCCTCTCTCATTTGACAGATAATGAAAATGTTCTTAATGATCCTAGAACAGTAGGACCTCTGTCAGTAGACTTCAGAGCTGTTAATTGAAAGAAGAAGTTGAACTGAGATGTGATTAGAGAACTGATATTCTGTGTTCAATAGACCATTTAATTAATGTGGTAAATAAGTTTGCCTTAATGAGTCTAGCAGCAACTTACGTTAAAAGACCCAAGCGATCCATTGTGCATTTGTCTGAATGATCAGCAAGCTAGGACGAAGGGACATGACGGTGATGTTAATTGTCCAGAAGAGAGAAAAGCTGGAGGAGAGAGAATCTGTGTTCACGTGGTGCCTTCAGTTGGAGACTCAAAGAAACTCCCCTTGCCTTCCGTAACCCTTGCCACACACACACACATATACACGTGCACACACACGTGCACACACACACGCACAAGGACACACACACGCACAAGAACGCACACACGTGCACACACACAAGAACACACGTGCAGCGGTCCGACCGGCCTCCTGGGGCTGCCAGCAGCCCAGGTCTCCTCCGGGGCACCTCGCCCCACCGTCCCGCTGTTCAGGGACACAGTGTCTTCAAAATGCAAGTTTGGTGCACGCACATGTGCATACATGCTCGGGCACACACAGACACATGCACGTGCACCGCTGCCAGCCACAGCCTCTCCACGTAAGTGTGGAACAAATCCCCAGCTAACCTCGGGATGGAGCCCGTGGTCGTGGCTGGGCCCTGGAGGGGCTTGTATATAGCAAAAAACCAAGAGGCATCCCCCGCTCCCCATCCACTGTGCTACTTAAATTGAGAAACTGCTCTGGCTCCTCGGACTGACTGAGTGACGGTTGGGCGCATGGGAGGAGAGCCAGTGACGGACGTTGGAAGATGAGGAGTATTTTACAATTGATTTTCATTATCAGCATGTGTAAGCTCTGATTGATTTGATTTGATATGTCATTTTCTCGTCAAATAAATTACTCTTGAAAGCTAATACGGAAAGTGACTGACATAAACAGTGTATTTACTTATGAACATTATGGGTATTTACTTTTATGTTCCTGTTTGTACGTCAGAGTCTCAAACGCACAGGTTGTTTTTAAACAGGTTAATTTTGCCCAGAGAAGAGCACGCGGTTCCTGGAGATTGGGATGCGCTGGAATTGGATTTGGTGTGTGGTTGGCAAGGGGCCCAGAGGAGAAGTGATGCAGGGACTTGCTGTCAGCTGAATGCTGGTGGCGCCACCATTCTTTTGCCTTTTCCACTGTCAGTATGAATTGGGCTTTGAGTGACAGGGAGAGAAGAGCTGTTGCTCATTTCTCATTGATAAGTTACAGTTTTAGAAACAGTTGTTTTAATTTTTCTTGTTTGCATTTTGTTTTCATTTGCATTCATTTCATTTCATTGCACTTTGTTTTTTCCATGTGTTACGTGAACCAAGGCTGCTTTTAAATGCATCCTCACCTGGCTTCCTTTGGTGTTCCTCCCAGCTAATGTACTTTTGGGGTCCACAGCTCGTGTCAGAAACATTTTAAAGACAGAAACGAGCGCATCTGCATACAGGAGGCTTCCTGTGGCAGTTCTGTTCCATGTGGGGGAAGTGGAGAGCAGAGGACCCTGGGAACGCCAGTGGGTCAGAACCAGAGGGTGCTGAAATGACAGGAGGGGGGCTGTATGCTTGCATAGCCCGTGACGTGGATTGCAGGCAGATTTCCTACTTAAAAACATCTTGATGATGGTCAAAGTAATGGACTTATTGAAAAACTGGAAAACTCATTAATAGTATACCTCCTTGTCCCAGAAGCCGTCATTGGGACGTTTTACTAATTTCCTTCTGGTCTTTTGTCAATATACGTTTTACATTGCAACAGTTATATCATGCATGCACATTCTAGTACTGCTTTTTGTTTAATATCTAAACATTTCCCAGAGTCATTAAGCACTTAAAAAACGTCTTTTTAAAACATAGTGACACACTCCTTTCAATAATGGGTAGGAAAATTAGACAGAAGATCAACAAGAAAGAAAGAAAACTAAGCACCTGAAACCCCCTACACCTAACAGACATCTATAGAGCAGTGCACCCGTCACAGCAGGATCACATTCTTCTCAAGTGCACACAAAACATTCTCCAGGACAGACAATATGCTAGACCATAGAACAAGCGCCAGTACATTTGAAAGGATGTAAGTCATACAAATTGTGTTCTCTGACCACACAGACATTAAATTAGATATCAGTAACAGAAGGAAATTTGAAGAATTTGACAAATATGTGGAGATTTTAGAACACAACCATAAAGAAGCAATGTGGGGACCTCCCTGGTGGCGCAGTGGTTAAGAATCCGCCTGCCAGTGCAGGGGATGCAGGTTTGAACCCTGGTCCGGGAAGATCCCACATGCTGCAGAGCAACTAAGCCAGTGTGCCACAACTACTGAGCCTGCACTCTAGAGCCTACGAGCCACAACTACTGAGCCCATGTACCACAGCTATTGAAGCCCGCGCACCTAGAACCTGTGCTCCGCAACAAGAGAAGCCACTCCAATGAGAAGCCCATGCGCCACAATGAAGAGTAGTTCCTGCTCGCCGCAACTAGAGAAAGCCCGCACGCAGCAACAAAGACCCAACGCAGCCAAAAATAAATTAAAAAAAAAAAAGATTAAAAAAAAGAAGCAATGTGTCAGAGAAGAAATCACAAGGAAAATTAGAAATTACTTTGAGATGAATGAAAATGAAAACACAACATACCCAAACTTACGGCATGCAGCTACAGCAGTGCTCCAAGAAATATTTATATTAAAAAAGGACATCTCAAGTCATTAACTTGAGTTTTCAATTTCAGAAACTAGAAAAAGAAGAGTAAATTTAAGCCAAAACAAACAGAAGGAAGGAAATAAAGACTAGAACAAAGTAAATGAGGTAGGGGATACAAAAACAGTGGAGAAAAATCAATAAAACCAATGTTGGTTCTTCAAAGACATCAACAAAATGTTGGCAAACCTTCAGCTAGACTGACCTAGGAGAAAAGAGGAGAAGACTCAAATTACTAAAGTTACGAGTGCTTTTAGAAATAAACAGCACTAAGGAAATACTGTGAGCAACTCTCCAAATTTGAGAATGTGGATGAAAAAGAGATGTTCCTAGAAAGGCACAAATTACCAAAACTGACTGTGATGGTTAATTTTATATAAACTCGACTAGGCTGTGGTGCCTACTTATTTGGTCAAACACCAGTGTAGATATTTCTGTGAAGGTATATTCTGGATGTGATTAACATTTAAATTAGTAGTCTTTGAATAAAGCAGATTACCCTGCATAATATGGGTGGACCTTATCTAATTAGTTGAAGGCCTTAAGAGCAAAGACTGAGATTTCCTGAAGTAGAAGAAATGCTCCTTAAGACATAGAAATCCTGCCTGAGTTTCCAGCCTGCTGGCCTGTCCTACAAGTTTCAGACTTGCCAGCCCCCATCATTGTGTGAGCCTGTTCCTTAAAATAAGTTTCTCTCTCTCAATATAATGTAATATAATACAGTATAATATGGTATAATATAATATATACATTTATTTATCAATATCTATATGGATATATACAAGAACAATGTATATAGGAGATTAAATCAGTAATTTAAAAAATTCCAACAAAGAAAAGCTGAGGATCATATGACTTCACTGGTGAATTCTCCCCACATTTAACAAAGAACTTAACACCACTCCTTCGCAAACTCTTCCAAAAATAGAACAGAGGAAACGCTTTTCAGTTCATTCAATGAGGCCAGTATTATCCTGATACCAAAATGGGAGACAAAGATATCACAAGGAAAGAAAGCCAGAGACTAGTATTCCTTATGAAGGTAGATGTAACAATCCTCAACGAAATACTAAGAAACTGAATGTAGTAACATAATAAAAGAACAAATGGGATTTATCTCAGGAATTCAAGGTTGGTTCAACATAGGAAAAAATCAGTCAGTGTGTAATACACTATACCAACAGACTGAAAGACAAAACAACGTAATCATCTCAGAATGTTTGACACAGAAAAAGCTTTTTGACAAAGTCCAACACCCTTTCATGATAAAAACACTCAACAAACAGGACACAGAAGATCTTCCTCTCTAGTAAAGAGCGTCCATGAAACACCCACAGTTAACGTGATGCTTAATGGGGAAGACTGAACGCGTTCCCCTTCTGATTAGGGGCAAGACAAGGATGCGCGTGCGCCACACTTCTGTTCAACATTGAGCTGCGTCTAGCCTGGGCAGTTAAGCCAGAAAATGAAGCAAAAGACATTGAGAGTGGAAATGAAGAAGTAAACTACCTCCCTTTGCAGATGACATGACCTGTATGTAGAAAATCCAAAGAAATCTACTAAAAAATTATGACAGCTGACAAATGAGTTCACCCAAGGTTGTGGGATATAAGATCAAGGTAGAAAAGTCAGTTATGTTTCTATACACTTGCAATGTACAATCCAAATGTGAAATTATGAAAACAATTCTATTTACAGTAGTGTCAAAATGAATAAAATGATCTAATTTTAGCAAAAAGAAGTACAGTATTTACTCTGAAAACTAGAAGACATTGTGGAAAGATATTATAGGAGATCTAAATAAATGGAAAGACATCCCAGGTCGTGGATTGGAAGACTTAATAGTATAAAGATGGCAGTCCCCCCCAGATTGATCTAAAGAGTCGGTGCAACCCCTGTCAAAACTGTAGCCGAGATTGACAAGTTTATCTTAAAATTCATATGAAAATTTAAGAGACACAGAATAGCCAAAACAATCTTGAAACAGAACAAAGTTGGAGGATTCACACTTCCTGATATCAAAACTTACTACCAAACTACAGTAATCAAGAAAGTGTCATTCTGGCTTATGGATGGACATGTAGGTCAATGGAACAGAATTGAGAGTCTAGAAGTAAACCTTCATATTTATAGTCAGTTGATCTTTGACAGTGACGCCAAGACAGCCCAATGGGGAAATGGTCTTTTTCAACACATGGTGCTGGGACAACTAGATATCAACATGCAAAAAAATAAAGTTCCATCCCTGCCTCTCACCGTACACAAAAATAAAATGAATCATGGACCTATATGTAAGAGCTAAAACTATAAGACTCTAATAAGAAAGCATAGGAGTAAATCTTCATGGCCTTGGGTTAGGCCATGGTTTCTTAGATATGACACCAAAAGCAAAAATGACAAAAGAAAAAAAATAGGTGAACTGGACTACATGGAAATGGAAACTTTGTGCTGTAGAGTCTCAAGAAAGGGAAAAGACCTCTGCAGAATGGGGGAAAATATTAGCAAATCATCTACCTGGTAAGAGACATAGCCATTATATATAAAGAACTCTCATAACTCAATAAGATAATCTAATTTTTAGAAACGGACAAAGCATTTGAATAGACATTTCTCCAAAGAAGATAGACAAATGGCCAATAAGCATGAAAAGATGCTTGACGTCATTCGTCCTTAGGGAATGCAAACCAAAGCCACAATGAGATACCACCTCACACCCCCTAGGATGGCTGAAATCAAAAAGAGGAACAGTAAGAGAAGTTGGCAAGGATGTGGAGAAATTAGAAACCTCATGTGTTGCTGGGGGCATCACAGCAGCCGAGCAACTTTGCGTGGCATTTCAGCAAAGAGTTAAACCTAGAGTTACCGGCAGAAGCCTGCCCAGGCATGCATGGGAGCACTGTTCACTTCAGCCAGTGAAACCCAAACCCCAACCCAAGTGTTCATCAGCTGATGAGGGTGTAAACAAAGGATGATCTGCCCGTACAATGAAGTAGCATTCAGCAATGAAAGGGAACCGGAGGACCGAGACACGCTGTAACGCGGATGGCCCTTGAAAGCATCACGCTCAGTGAAAGAAGCCAGCCACAAAAGGCCGCGTGCTGTACGATTCCATCTATGTGAAATGTGCAGAATAGGCAAATTTGTAGAGACAGAGCAGAGACAAGCGGTTGCTTGTGGCTTGGGAACAGAACTGGGGACATGGGGGTTGCCTCGCTGGGCGCAGGGTTTCTTGCAGGAAATGTCCTAACATCAGGTTGTAGTGACTGTTGCACAGCTTAGCGAATGTACTAAAAACCACTGTGACTGGCCGAATTGCGTGGTATGTCAATTCTATCTCAGTAAAGCTGTCGTGGAGAAAGTAGAGGTCCTGTCTTCGTCTGTGTGGGCTGCTGTACGAAGTTCCACAGACTGGGTAGCTTAGAAGGAGCGACGTTTGTTTCTTTCGGTTCTGGAGGCTGGACGTCTGTGATCAGGGGCCGGCATGGTTGCATTCTGGGGCACCTCTCCGCCTGGCGCACAGTCGGCATCTTCTCACTGTGTCCTGGCGGGGTGGGAGGGGCGAGGGCGCTCTGGGGGGTCCCTTCTGTGAGAACAGTAGCCCCATTCGTAAGGGCTGCACCCTCATGACCAAAGCACCTCCCAAAGGCCCCACCTCCTGACACTGTCCTCTTTGGGGTTAGGGTTTCAGCATTTAAATCTGGGGGGAACACAAGCATTCCGGCCCATATCCCACTGTGTGGTGATGTGATTTGACTGTTCTCTGTGGATGCACGTTTGCCTGGTTTCTACTTTTTCACTGTCACGGATAGTGCACGTAGTATCTCAGTAAGTAAATTCTTGATTGCATCTTGGAGTGTTTTCTTGACACGGACTCTTAGAAGAGCCATTACTGACTCAGCGGTTGGGTATTTTTAAGTCTTGATAACGTTTGCCAGGTTGTGTACCAGAAAGACGTTTGAATGTCTGCTCTGCAGCCGGGTCAGGGATGGCTGTCTTGCTCTGTCTTTGGGCTGTTCTGAACATTACTGGCAGCTCCGGGCTGGAGACGGGGCCTACGTGTGCGTCTGTGTGCTTATATGTGCACGTCCCTTGTTTGTAGATATGTCGGTGTTTGCCCGTGAGGCTGTTCCAGTGTGGGCCGGGGCTCCACCATGTTAAGGGACTTGGGGATTAGCTGAAGGGCCAGCAGCAAGTAGGACACTCTCCAGCATTGACGTTTGAGTTTTCAACCTGCAGGAGCCGTATTCAGCAGGCCTAATTAGGAACTTGGAAGAGACAAGGGTGCGTGTGTGTGCGTGTGTGTGTGCGTGTGTGGTGTGCGTGTGTGTAGGGAAACAACACTGTAGTGGAGCCTGGCGGCTGCAGGCCTTGTGTCCTGTGTGCGCTAGTGTGGCAGAAGCAGGTGTGTGACCAGCAGCCTGTCTGGGGGATGTTACACACAGGATCGTTTGTCCGCAGTCCCCGACGCACACGCTGGCGCATCTGGCACGAGGAGGAGGTGGAGTCAGTTGGGGCAGTTTTGTGGAAATGCAGTGCGTGTGCACGTGCAGAACACGCGTTGGCCTCAGCCGGGTCTCGGCTACACTTCCACCAGCCGAGGAAGATGCTGGTGTCTCTTATGAACGACGAAGCGAAGCCTATACAGTCATCAGCCACCCAGAAGGCGCCCAGTCCTCTCTCTGGCCTGTGGGCCTGTTTCGGGGACCTTGCTTTCCATCAGTTTGGTCCCACTGTGTCCTCACCTCGCTCTCCAATCAGACCCCGGGGGTCTACAGTCTTTTCCTCCGTTGCCAAAAGTGGTGGCTTAAGTGCAGCCTTTCATGCGTTAGGTGACAGTCCCCAACGTTTAAGGAGCACTTGCTCTGGGCTGGTGTGCTGGTGAGCGGGTTAGTCTCTTAGGACCTGGGGCTCCGAGGCCCCAGACCCATGAGCTGATCATCTTGTTCCTCCTGGTACTTAGGTGGTGGCTCCCCTTCCTTGGAGTGACAGCCGCTGTCTAGCTGGAGTGTCGTAGGGTTGGGGGGTAAAGACGGGGTTCTCCCCGACCCCTCCCCGAATTCCCCTGAGCTGAGTTCACGGTTTAATTAACTTCACTGTGCATTTCTTTTCATTCGAACGACAGCCTTCTAGGGTAGGCATTACTGCTTTGAGTTGAGGAAAAAGTAGGCGTGGAGAAGTTCAGTAACTTGCCGAGGTCCCGGCGTTTTGGATCTGGAATTGGTGTCTCTGCTTTATCTGGACAGCTAGGCGGGCAGCCCTGCCCCGCGGGTACCTCCTAAGCTGCCGGCAGCCTGGCTCTGCCCACGGCCGGCCACGAGTTCCTTGATCATGTGAGTTTATGCTTGCTGCTGGTAGTTAAGTCAAGGATTAATTTCCCCAATTTGTAGCTTTTCTTACTGGCACGGTGCCAAAGTGCTTTCTTACATTCGGATATGATTCCCAAGGCTGAGGTGGCAGAAATTTATCCTCCTTAATTGAGACCCTTTGTACAGCCTTTTAAAATCCTTTCACCGGAGAACAAGCTCTGTTTCCTTTTTCCACTGGAGGGCGGTTTCCCCGTGGCTGTTGTCGTTTTCCTGATTTATTTCCTGTCTTTTAAATGGTTTCTCTTCATTTCTTGTTTTAAGTTGCAGTCATTGCTGAAGTGGTCCTGGCTCTGGCTAACAGGAAAAAGCTAACAAATGCATTAGTGGGATCCTTTCACTTTTTACCCTCCTAATACACAATGCCACATAATCTGACATCCAGACGCTTCCGCGGTCCAGCCCAGGGCCTTCGAAAACGTCTGGCTTCACCCGAGTCGCATGAAGGCCAACTCGGAGGCTGAGCTTTGTGTCAGGGCTTTGCAGCCCTGGAGCCTCTACCCAGAGGGACCCCTGCCCCACCCCGTGCATAGTGTTTCAGAATGTGTCGTGGACCCTGTTTCCCGGGCCTGGGTTCAGAATCCCTACGTGATAACTGAAGTCCCGCAGAGGGGTGTGGGCTGAATGGAAGGCTTTGCTTTTACATTCAAAGACTCTCACTCATCCTTTCTCCCCACAAACTTTAGCTTTCTTCTCGAATTTTTATATCTCACTGGGTTAGAATCAGGAATTTTCAGAATGTTTCTTACGCAACACGTACCAATTCCTGTCTTCTTTGTTTTTCAGCATCTTTAAATGTTTCCCTTTTATCAAAGGTTGCTGTGAAATCACAGAAACACTTTTCAGATCCAGTTTTATTTTGTTAATATTAATTTAACAAATCCACACACACACACACGTCTTTACACACAGGCCACACGATTATTCCTCCTGAAAGTACGGCGTGTTACAAGAGCTGTTGGTGGAGTGTCGCCGCTTCTTAAAGAGGGGGTTGTGCTCTGTGTCGGGTTCTGTCCATGCACAGCCCAGATGGCGACGGCATCGGTGAGACCCCCGCCTGCTGCGGTTGTGCCTCACTTTCCGTGGCCCCTCCCTGCCCCCCCACATCCTAAAGCCCCTCGGAGGTGGGGGGAGGAGAGGTGGTGAGCCAGGACGGGCTGAGATCTCTTTTTCACGGACGGTGACTTTGAGGCGTGGGCAGCCTTTGTTTTCAAGCTGAGAGGCCATGGCGTCAGCGTAGTTTTATTTCTACCTTTTAGTTGTTCTGTATTGTTTTGAGAGGAAATATTGGGAGACGAGTGGTTTGGCGGTGGCCATCGTTTCCAGCTACCTGCACGTCCTCCCTCCAGAAATCTTTATTTTCTGCCTAAGACCAACCAACCGTCGATCTACTCCTCTCTCTGAGTTGTTCGTGTCCATCGCCAGGTCTAGCAAGTGACATCCTTTCCACGACCGCTCTCTCCAAAGAAGCACGAGTCAGACCCGATTCCAGCCCTGGGCCCCTCTGCGCGGCGAGCACGGGTGACGTCGGGGCAGCTGCTGCCCGCAGTCAGGTGGCTGTGGCGGGCTCAGGGGGCGGGCACAGCCCTGCTCGGCCTCCCCGGCCGGGGGCTTTCGCGAGTCCTGCACAGACAGCTTGAAGCCTTGCTGGGGATGGCTCTTCCACGGCCTGCGGCCAGGCCAGGCTTTTGGGTCCCGTCTGGTGACCTCCACTGCCAGGCGGAGGTGCGGACACCAGGCGGGCGGAGCGTGAGACAGGCTCGCGGTGGTTATGGCCCTTCCCGTCGGGTCTGGACGAGGTTCTGTGGGTCGGCCCCTCAGGCTGAGCCAAGGGTCCCTGGATGAAGAGCAGAGCGTGAAGCAGGCCTGGGTCACGGACCTCCCGTGGGCGTGGACACAAGCCAGCGGGGCCGAAGGGCGGCCTGGAGCGTTTGCTGGCCGGCAAGGACGGTATTCACCGGCCCCTCTGACTGGGCCTAAAGAATCGTCAGCTTTGAACTCCAAGTGAAAATGGCCGCGGACCAGAAAGCAGACCGACCGACGTTCCTCATAGGCCGATTAGCTAGACTTGTCAGCCACTGGCAGTGGAAGACCGTTCTCAGGATGAATGTTTTGCCCCTCACGAGCATAGCGTTGGGCCTTCGTGGTCGGCGACACGTAGGGTCCTTCGAGGGACGCACGAGGGGGACGCGGGGCTCTACTCAGGCTGCTGGCGTGTCCTGTGTCGTCCCTAGTTTTGAGGAACGGCGTGAACCTCTGTGAACCCTCCGGGACCATTCGACCCAGCTTTAGTTTTTGACTTTCCTGTTTGAGTACTTCAGACTATGTGTGTGGGTTGCAGTTGGATGATTTTTATCCCATTCTTCAAAGAGCAAGGAGAAAATCTACTTATTTTTGAAAAATAGAATAAAACCCCATTCTGTCTTGCAGCTACTATGTAGGTCCACTGGAACTTTTTATAAATCTAAGATATATTGTCAAATCATAATGATCCTAATTTTTTTCTGTGTCTTAAAGTATTTTGCTATTGTATCATCCCAGGTATTATTTTACTGACACTCATCAATTATTCCTCACTGCAGTTTAAAAAAAAGGACTAAAATCATAAGAGGATGGAAGAATGGGAAGATGGAATCATCTAGAAAGAAGACTGATGTCACTGAGAAATAAACCATCCCTTCTGTGTGATCCTTCAGTTTTCTTATTGTGTTTCCCAGATGATTGTGTTATCTTTTAAGAAGGTATAAAAAGAGTCCAGAGACGTTTTTGTAGTCTTTTCTTTTAAAAGCTTTTATTGAACGTAGTAGAGAATTAGAATTTTTTATTTTTTTACACCCGTAACGATCAGGAGAGGAAAATCGGCAGAGCAAGGCATTTCCCCATTATTAGACGAACTAGGAGATGCTCTCAGAGGGATGCAGGGCAGCTCTTTAGATGCTAATATGATGCCTTAGATGAATTTCCTTGAACTCAGGCATCAGCGACTGAACGATGTAGCTCTAAGGACATGAAGGAAATGTGGTTTCTCATCCCCCTAGTCATTCAACAGGAAGACTTCATCACGTAAGATTTCGTGACGAGAATGTGGACCATCCCCCCTTAGCCAAAAAGGGGAGATGTTTGTGGATCGAACCTGGCTATGAACGGAGAAATGCTGAAAGCAGGTGCGTCTGCAAGAGGTGATTGGAATGCAGGCCGCCCCGTGTGCTGTTCACAGCAAATATCAGTAACAGGGCCGTCTTTTTTGTTGCGCTTTTTTCTTTTACCTTTGCTTTAGGTGTTTTTCCCATTCTTCATAAAGATGTCTCACTGACTTCTGAAGGCCCCGAGCCTCACCACTGTTGTTTGTTTCTCTGGGCAAGTTTCCGGGACTCTTCCAAGGGTGCTTAGAAGCGACTACAGCGGCCACACTTCCCGCTGCTTAGCTAAGCCATCAACGTCAGACGTCTGAGTTTTTGCTTCAGTAACAAGAATTGAATGATATTCAAGAAGGATTCAAACTGCATTGATATTTAAGAGCTTTTTTGAATCCAGGAAGTGCCCGTGGATCTAATATATACAAGCACACGTCTATTAGGAAGGGCCGCTGCACGCTTGGCTCCTTGTCCGCGGAGGCTTATTCCAGGGGGGCTCGGCTTGCTCCCGCGCTTAGCTTGCCAGCCTCCCAAAGGCCTCCGCGCCGAGAAATCATGCTTTCTGTTACTTTGCTGTCTTAAGTAAATCTGTGTCCCAAATAGCAGGGAAGATCAATTTAATTACTTACGAAACTTTTCCTTAAGGGTGAGTGAATTACGGGGAAGAGATGAAGTGTGTGTCATCGGTCACCTCGCGTCAGAGCCAGACGGGAGAGAAATGCGTCTCGTTGTGAAGATGCGCGTGGGTCGGCTGGTGGAAGCGGAGAGAGGCCCGCGAAGGCCCGTCCCCCCTGGCAGTGTGGGGGGTGGAGCAGCGTGCTCCCGGGACCCAGGGAAGTGAGCTTGAGTGGCGGCGGGGGCGGGGGCGGGAGCCAGAGGACTTGCGCGGGTGTCACAGCAAGAGCGTCAGGAAGGAGGAGAGCGCCGATTGCAGTTACCGTAGGGACGGGGGCAGGCTCCTCGTTTCGCTCCTGCGTGCGCTGCTCCCAGCCTCCCCCGAAGCCCCCATCATCCGATCCGCCCCACCATCCATCGGGATGTAGTTCGTGAGCCTCGTCACCCACGTCGCAGAACCTGCCCCAGCGGTCTTCGCCGGGGGCAGAAAGCAGCCGTGTTTTCCCTCCACCTGACACAACTTCGCAATTTATCTGCCGGAGCAGAGACCAGCTCAGAAGACGGAACGGTGTGTAGCTGCGGCTTCAAGCGTTCAGCTGTCAAGGATGTAAGTACAGGATAAGGGAGGGTGCTGCTGGCTGGCCAGGAGCAGAGCAGGGCTGTGATGAAGAGGGGAGAAGAAATCAACTCTCGCATCCCTACTTGTGTCTTCTGTCCGACCTGTCAAGTGATCAATTTCTTCACCCACCCGCCTGCCTACCTACGTTCTGCCCACCTGCAGGTACCCGTCTCTCTTTTCGTGGGTACAATTCGGTGGCTTTTAGTGCATTCAGAGTCGGGCAACCATGACACTAATTCCAGGACATTTCCATCTCTCAGAAAGAAACCCTGTGCCGGCGGGCAGTCATTCCACATCACCCGCTCCTCCAGCCCCCGGCAACCAGTGATCTACTTTGTGTCTCTGGATTTGCCTATGCTGAGCATTTCATATAAGTAGGGCCATACGTCTGGTGACTGGCTTCTTTCACTTTGCATAGGGTTTTTGAGGTTCATCTGAGCTGTAGCATATGTCAGAACTTCATTCCCTTTTAAGGCTTAATAGTATTTCATTGTATGCATAGGTCACCTTTTTTTTTTTTTTTTTTTTTTTGCAGTACGCGGGCCTCTCACTGCTGCGGCCTCTCCCATTGCGGAGCACAGGCTCCGGACGAGCAGGCTCAGCGGCCATGGCCCACGGGCCCAGCCGCTCCACGGCACGTGGGATCCTCCCAGACCGGGGCACGAACCCGCGTCCCCTGCATCGGCAGGCGGACTCTCAACCACTGCGCCACCAGGGAAGCCCCATAGGTCACCCTTTGTTTATCCATTCATCAGCTAGTGGACATTTGGATTTTTTTCCCTCCATTTTTGGCTGTTATGAATAATGCCACTGTAATAATTTGTTTACAAGTCTTTCTGTGTGGGCGTGTTTTCAGTTCTCTTGGCTATATACCTAGGAGTAGAATTGCTGGGTCATACGGTAACTCCAAGTCTAACTTTTAGAGGAACTGACAGACTCTTTCCCAAAGGGGCTGCAGCATTTTCCATTCCCACCAGAAGTGCATAAGGGTTCTGATTTCTCCACATCCTTGTCTACACTTGTTCGTGTCTTTTTTATTTTAGCCATCCTGGTGTGTGTGAAGTGGTAACTTGTGGTTTTGATTTGTATTTCCCTGATGACTGATAATGTTGTGTGTCTTTTCACATGCTTATTATTTTTAATGTGGTGGGATTATATTTGATGCTGATTGGATTCCTTAAAAAATCTTTTGAACTTTAAAATTTCTTTTACTAGCATTAAAGTTTATAAATGCCTTGCTTTTAAAAAATAATAAACCTTTCTTTCACTTGATGTTTTCTAATCTATAATAACTTGACTGAAATTGGTCTCAAATTTTAAAATGACGATACTTTCCTTTTCATTATTATTACTTTCATTTTTTTATACAGGAAAAAGTATTCTCAGAGAAAGTTGGGTGCAAAAATTTGATTTATTTTCTTATTCACAAAAGCTGAAAGTGTAGGTTGATTTTTCTTTTAAGGTAGAGATATAAGTTTGCAGAGAGTAGGTTATTTCAATTTCTGCCATCTTGTGCTTGAGAGAGATTAAATGAAAAATTTGAAATGAGAAGTCACCTCTTCTGACTTTGCAACTTTACGCTTTCAGCAACTGATCCTCTTCAGAATCTGTAGGTTGGTTGTGACTTTGGTTCTTAAAGGTCAAAATAGAATCCCCATCTTCTGGTCTCTTTGCAGTTTCTTTCAATTCCACAGACTTTTATAAAATCGCTCACAGTGGAAGGTTTTTGGCATACCAAGATGTGTAAGACATGGCCTTTGCTCTTAGATAGTTTAAATTTCAGAAGGGATAAATGGTGATTTATTATATTCATTCGGTCCGCAGTTACTGCTGGAGAGATAAAGGTGATGCTGATTGTGGTGATGCCGATGGTGGTGATGGTGATGATGGTGGTGATGATGTTGATGGTGGTGATGATGGTGATGGTGATGGTGATGGTGATGGTAGTGATGGTGGTGGTGATGATGATGATGATGGTGATGATGATGGTGATGATGGTGATGATGATGATGATGATGGTGATGATGATGGTGATGATGGTGATGGTGATGATGGTGATGGTGGTGATGATGGTGATGGTGATGATGATGCTGGTGATGTTGATGATGGTGATGGTGGTGATGATGTTGATGGTGGTGGTGATGGTGATGGTGATGGTAGTGATGGTGGTGGTGATGATGATGGTGATGATGGTGATGGTGGTGATGATGATGGTGATGGTGATGATGATGGTGATGATGGTGATGATGGTGATGGTGATGATGATGATGGTGATGATGGTGGTGATGATGGTGATGGTGATGGTGATGATGATGCTGGTGATGTTGATGATGGTGATGGTGATGATGGTGGTGATGATGGTGGTGATGTTGATGCTGGTGATGATGATGATGGTGATGGTGATGATGGTGATGATGATGATGATGGTGATGCTGGTGATGATGATGATGGTGATGATGATGATGATGATGATGATGATGGTGATGATGTTGATGATGATGATGATGGTGGTGATGGTGATGATGCTGGTGATGGTGATGGTGGTGATGATGGTGATGATGTTGATGATGGTGGTGATGATGTTGATGATGGTGGTGGTGGTGGTGATGGTGGTAGTGGTGCTAGTGGTGGCAGTGGCTGCAGCCAACTTCCTTTGTACCAGGAGCTTTCACAGAACTTTCCTTATTATTACATCACTACTCCCTGAGGTTGATGCTCTTACCATCCCATTTTACAGGTCAGCAAACTGAGGCACAAGGAGGTTGATCAAGGTCTTTAGACTACTGACTGTCAGAGCCAGGGTCAACCCCCGGCTGTCTTCTGCTGTGTGGACGGCTTTCTCTTGTATGGGGAAAGGGGCAGCCAGATGGCTGATATCAGAAGCCCCAGCCACCGGGGCTGTCCTCATACTTCTGTCCCTTCCTCTGTGGGCCCGTGTGGGGACAGAGTTCATGGGGTCCCCGCTGTCAGTGCAGACTCCTCACTGATGAATATTGCCTCCTGCTTCCTCGTGTGGGTTTGGGGCCCCGTCCTTCTGTAGAGGACAGAAGGGCAGCTGAGCCACGAGGAGGGGGTGGCTCGTCCCCACGCCTACAGCTCACGTTTGGTTGCAGCGAGCGTCCTCTTTCTGACTGATGTGATGTTTTGTGCACTTCGGATTGGACGTTGCTTTTCTGCTCGGTATAGAAGTGTGACCTAAAGTACTTTGGAATATGATCTTCGTCACAGTCGGAGCAGCACTGCCGTTCGGTGCGTTTCTGACTCTCTGGGCGGAAGAGCCGTCTTGTTAGTGGCGCTGTGTCAGGGCGCGCACCCTTCTTTCTTACCTTGCGCCTTCGCGATGTGAACGCAGCTTCCAAAAAGGAGGGGCTGGAGTGTTTTTGCTGAATCGACCCAGCAGCTGCGTTGAGGCTCGTTTTCTCCGCCAGGCAGGCCAGCGTCAGCTTGTGCGTCACAGCGGCCGCCCACTCGGTGCAGCCCACGTGACGGGCCCCTGCCCGCGCCACTGTATGCTGGACGCGCTTGGCACCAGCGGCGTTCCCGTCCTTGCCTGCAGGGCGTGCTCTGTCCGGAGCGGGAGCAGCCAGGACACACAGTGCTTCTCCCACGCAGCCAGTGCGGTCGGCGGCCTGTGGGGGGCAGGGGAGGGGTGTCCTCACCGCGCAGGGGCCCGGGCGTCGCCCGCCTCTGCCTTCTCGGTCCCACGGGCTTGGGGTGACCCTCTGCCTTCTCATCTGCAGGGCGGCACTGGGGTCAGAGCGGATGGGGCTTGAGACCAGAAGGTCTGGCGGGGAGCAGGGCGTAGCGTTGGATGCCGGGACAAAGGTGCCACCTCAGTGCAGTAGGTGCACAGGGAGGGCCTCCGGGTGACAGGCACGTGGGCCCCCTTTGGTGCGTTGAGAGATTTCCCAGGCAGTCTCACTCTGGGACGAAGGGGCTTCACGCACGCGGTCAGCGCCCTGCACAGCGTTTTCAGCATGACCGCACCTCCCAGGGCAAAAGCCCCGGGCCTCCCTCCAGCGTCGGTGGCTCGGCGTGCCGGCCGGGTCGGGAGGTACCTTCTGAGCACGTCACTGGGGGTTTCCTGCAGGGCGATCACACCTCCTGCTCTTACGGTGGCAGGACGTGGCCCCGCTGGGTCTGAGAGAGCTCAGCTGCCGAGACAGGCCCCCCGATGCCTCCTGCAGGCCCCGGCCACCCTGGTGGCGGTCATTTAAGTTTTAGTGCACGTCCCGGCGTGTGGAAGGCACGTGCGTTGTTCACCATTTGCCCGTGTGACTGCTGTGTCGCACGGCCTGGGTTTCTTCCTGTGTCCACTCGAGCGGGCGCGACCTCTCCCCGCTCCCTCGGTCGCCCCCTTCCCCTTCTCTCTCCCCCCTCCCTCCCCCACCAAGTCTCTCTCTCTCTCTCTCTCTCTCTCTCTCTCTCCATCTGGGGTATGTGGATAACCTGTCTCAGGCCTGGGGACGTGGGCCGGGGCTGCAGCCCTGGGAGCGTGGCTGGAGGTCCCGACCGCGGCCGGGCGCCTGCATTCCGACCCTGCCCAGCAGCCTGGCTCTTCTCTCCAGTGGCTTGGCTGCTACCTGCCGTTCTGTTGCTGACCTGGGGGACGGACCCGGTTATTGAGCTTTTTCTTTTCAGGAGGGATGCAGAAAAATTACCAGGGCTTTTAGAATCCTGTTCTCACCCGATAAACTTGCCTTTTAATGCCAGGCGTGAATGAAGCAGGCTGCTCTTTGTACCCTTGCATAAACGTGGTGTTGTCTAGGAAACACGCCTTTGGAGGACTGCAGGGCCGGAGGGCCAGAGAGTCAGAGGCGAACTGGAGAGATTGACCCAGCTGAGCAAATAAAAACAGCAAACCGCCTGCCCTCGGATAAAACATTTTAGGTGACAGAGAAAACAGGAAATGAAAGCTCTCTGAGTAGAAAAGATTTTCACGCACGTTTTCGCTCTTTTTTTTTTTTTTTTTTTTTTTTTTTGTGGTACGCGGGCCTCTCACTGCTGTGGCCTCTCCCGTTGCGGAGCACAGGCTCCGGACGCACAGGCTCAGCAGCCATGGCTCACGGGCCCAGCCGCTCCGTGGCACGTGGGATCCTCCCGGACCGGGGCACGAACCCGTGTCCCCTGCATCGGCAGGCGGATTCTCAACCACTGCACCACCAGGGAAGCCCCAACATTTTCGCTCTTAAATTGGCAAGTGAGGCGGCATCCATACTTTTTCCCCGTTTTGGTCAGTTCCGTTCCAGAGCAGGATGTGGACAGACAGGCGCAGTTGTAGCTGATGAACTCTCAGGAACCTGCCGGGAGCGTTGGTTTCGCATGTGGTCGCGCCTCTGCGGTTCCCCATTCTCGGTCCTGCCCGTCACGCTTCCCCGCGTGCTGCACGCCCTGGGGTGGGCCCTCCTCCACCAGCCACGGCCACGGCCACAGGCACAGGCTTTGCTCATGTCCCCCTCGCTGTGAATTTCTAACGCCCGTCGCGTGTTAGCCCATAGCCGTTTGCCGGAGTCCGTTCTGTGCCCGTGGCTGCTGCCCAGCTCGGTCGGGGAAACCTTTGACTCGGGCGCGGAGGTGCCTCCCGTCTGTGGTCTTTGTCCCTGTGGGGCAGGAGCTGCAGCTTCTCAAGAAGGAACAAGAATGGTTGTTTAAACTGAACCCATCCCTGCTGCTCAGAGACCCCGTGAGAGCGGGGAAGACCGTGCCTCTCCACCTGGAAGCTTGGTCGTCTCTAGACGCTGCTACACAAAGGTGCTCAGACGCGAGGCAGAGAGTCCAGGAGGTGCGTCACAGCCAGGCCTACCAACGCAAAGTCAGCCCCGCATGCTGGGCCAACACCAAGACATGCACACGCACACCCACCTGCACACGTGCACGCGTACCCACGTGCACACACGCCCATGCACACACACACCCATGCACACAGGCCCACGCACACACACGCCCGTGCACACACGCACTCACGTGCACACACGCCCATGCACACACAGGCCCACGCACTCACGTGCACACACGCCCATGCACACACACGTGCAGAGGCAGGTCACACTGTTTCGGTCATATGAGCACTTATGCACGGCTCCCTGAGGGAGCGGAGGCCCCGGAAGGGCCATGAGCTGGGAGCCTTTTGCCTGGGGTTCTCTTCCCCGCGCATCTGTCAGCCTCAGTGAGGGGTGAAGCTAGAGCTCTTTGTGAAACGTGCCCTCTGTGTGAGACACAGGCATCTCACCGGATGTTCTGAGTGAGAGTGAAGCCTCTTGGGTGGCCCTGAGGCCCAGCCAGCCCGAGGGCCCAAGCAGAGGCTCTTGTGGACATCAGAGAAGTGACACCCAAGCGGTGATGGCCCGGGTCCCATAGGACACGTGAGTCCTTGGAAGGATGTCGGCTTTTGATCTGGAAGAGAGAGGCTTCTCAACGGAGGGTTAAAGTGGCGTTGCCTGTGAAAGGTGGCTTGGGACACGTGCAGGGGACGGGGCGCGGGGGAGAAGCTGGGTGGAAGTCACGGAGGCCAGTTAGGTTGCTGACCCAATCCGAGGGGAGGCGATGGCATGGGCTCCTAGCCAGGTGGCGGCAAGCCGGGGTTGCACCTGACTGGTTTGCAGGGTTTGCTGAGAGGTTGGATGGAGGTGAGAGGGAGAGGTTAAGGACGACCCTGAGGTTTTCCCTCTCTAATGGGAGGGGATGGAGTCGCCTCTTCCAGAGAAGGCCACGGAGACGGACCAGGAGCCCGGTCTCGGGCGTGTGTCGTGCGTGTTGTCTGTTAGACACCCCAGTGCCCCTCTTGTGTCAGACACCGCTGGTCTTTGCTTTCTCCTTCCTGGGGAGCAGTCGATTTGGGCCCTTTTCCAGGTCTTGGTGTCCAGTGTGAAATGCAGGCCTCTTCTCCAGGGCAGGTGGCCGCGGCCCTGGCTGCTTGGCATGCTGCCTCTAGCTTTCCCGCCCGAGCTCAGAGCCGGCCCTGCCCTCTGAGCTTCCCGCTCTGCATTTCCAGTAAGGGCTTGGGGACCCGAGGCGGGAAGTCCCGGGACCCCTGAGACGAGAGTGGTGCATCTTTTATCCACGGAAAGAGTCATTGTAGACAGGCACAAACGAGGGATGGTTGTTGACGTGGGTGCTGACAAGGAGAGATGCATCCTTGCATCTTCGAGATGCTTGTGTATGTGAAAACTCCCCCCTCAGGAGTGCTGCTTCATTTCTCTCAGGGTTACAGCTGGAGTTTCAGTTCTGTGGTTCTTTCTCTCAAGAGAGCTCTTTGCTCACATTCCTTGTAAACACCCAGAATATGGTTCTGTTGTGAGAAGTGTGTGAACCTGCCTCCGTGCAGGTGGATGTGAGCGTTTGTGGGTATTTGTGGGTAAAAGCAACTGAGCAGTTTTCTAGCTTTCGTTTGTTCCTGTACACAGCCTTGGGCCTGCCTGCCCTTGGCTTCTCTGCTTTAGACTTGCCGTCTGCAATGCAGAGGCAGTACTTACAGCCTTTTCTCCCGCTGGCAGGCTAATGATTGAGTTATATATATAGTGGCGTGAAGTCTTTGAAATAAAATCACAAAGTACATGTGCATTATTATTATAGCTCTAATGGTATTTATATTTAAATCACGATTGCAATAATAATACAGCATTTTGCCAATAAAACACAAAACCACTTCAGAAGAACATTCTAAAATGATAGCGTTTTCTGGGGCTGGTCAGCAGTGTCTAATTTGGGGCCTTCACAATTGGTTTCCTGATTCATGTATTATGTATTTCCAAAGAATAATCAAGGGTGTGCAGCATTGCCCAGGGCAGTGAGTATGGAAAATACACAGTTGGTGCGGTTGGACTAAAAGAGCAGTTGGCCGCCTGGATCAACGGGGTTGGATTTCACGCGGGGTAGGGGCTCTCGGCAGCCCTTCACGCTGGTGCTGAGCCCGTGAAGCTTGACTCTGTGAGAACGCGTCATCAGGGCCGAGGGCCTTTTGTCAGCTGTCCGGTGACGGCAGAGACGTATGGTGGGTGAGCAGGTCAGTGAGGACTGAGGGCTTTCCCCAAATACATAGAAAATTCATAAACCTGATTTATAGCCACTGGAATTTGTGCTACCCAAGCAGAAGGCTCAGCTGCGGAGCTTTACTTAGTGGGAAACGTCTCTCTTTTAGTCGCTCTGGTACTCCAGTCCCTGTGGATGTACAAGGTGGTGAGGCTGTGCCGTCTGCAGAGACATGGGGGACAGCTGTGCCCCTCTCCTTTCATCTCCCGAGGTATTACATTTAGCTTATTGGAGTTGGACCAATTAGTGCATTAAGAGCAGAAGTTAGCGAGAGGTGGCCCTTTATTATTAGTTATTTTATTACTATTACTTTTTAATCCTTTTTTTTTTAAATTTTTGTGGTACGCGGGCCTCTCCCGTTGCGGAGCACAGGCTCCGGACGCGCAGGCTCAGCGGCCATGGCTCACGGGCCCAGCCGCTCCGCGGCATGTGGGATCCTCCCGGACCAGGGCACGAACCCGCGTCCCCTGCATCGGCAGGCGGACTCCCAACCGCTGCGCCACCAGGGAAGCCTTCAAGTATCTTTTAAAGAAATTATAAATAAGGGAAAATACCTTTCACGTTTGCCTTCATTTACCATTACCTGTCATCTTCATTTCTTTGTGGAGATCTGTATCTCCGCCTTGTATCGTATTCTTTCTGCCAGAAGAGCCTTCTTTAGCATTTCTGGCAGGGCCGCTTTTCTTTGTCTGAAGAAGTGTTATTTCACCTTGTGAGAGGTGTTTTTCACGGAGTATAAAAACCTGGGTTGACAGCTTTTTTCCTTTAGTACTTTAACGACATCATTGCATTGCCTTTTGTCCTGCATGGTTTCTGTGGAAAGTCTGCTATAGTTATTATTTTTGTTCCCCTTCTTAGGATTTGGTAACATTCCCTGGCAGTTAACCAAGTCCATTGTCCTAGCGTCCTAGGCTAATTAAAACTCCACCTCCATACAGGGATGGACGTGGGCGTTAGGGCCGGGACGAGAGGCCCGAGCGAGCTCCATCCCTGCTCAGCTGTGCACAGGCCGTGGCCTCGCTGGGTTCCATTTGTCACCCCTGAGGCAGGCGAGTCGCTGCCTGCTGCTTGCTCTGGGTCAGAATGAAGTAACGTGATGTGTGACCCGCGAGCCGCGTAGCGCCCGGCGCCGGGTCGGCAGGCGGGTGTTTCTCTTGGTTGGGTTGTCTCGGTGCCCGTCAGTTAAATCAGTGAACCGAGGCTTCGCCCAGATGAGAAGCCGCATCTGTTTCGTTGTCCAGAGGCCAAGGATTGTGGCCCAGGGCGTGCGCTCCGTGCCCAGCCTCGCGTTCCCCCCGCGGGCCGTCACTGCGGCGCTCGCCCTCCCGGAGCGCAGCCTGAATGGCGCCGTCTCTGAGCGCGTGCCACTCCCTTGCTCAGACGCAGAGCCCCCCGCGAGCCCGACTCGCCGCCACGGCCTGGCTTCTCCCGCCCACCCGCTTCCGCCTGCTGTTCTCAGAACCTGCCCCATGGTCGTACTGGCCTGTAGGCCTCGGTCAGCCTGCTTCCTTTGGTTAAAACACCACCTTCCTGAGAAACAAAAACAACAAAAACCCAGAGACAGCGTTTAACAGAAAACATGTTACGAACCGTATGAGCCGGGCGAGCCCTTGATGCGCGTCTGCCCGCTGCCGGGCCCGTGGGCGTTTGCGCGGGCCTCCTCTGGGCCGAGCGCTGAGCCCGGGCCCCCGGGAGCCCTGAGGGCTGTGCTGCTGGGGACCGGGTCACAGGGCGGTCCCTGACTGTGACAGGCGTGGTGTGTTTGCTGGGGCCCTGAGCGGTGGGCAGGGCGGCCGGCCTAGGAGCACATCAGGGAGGAGGGCAGGGCACGTGAGGCCTGTTGGGGCGAGGTCCTGGGACTCTGCAGCCACCACGAGGGGGTCGTGCTGGTGACTGGCAGGGTCAGATCCCGAGCGGCCACGGGGAGTCTCCGTGGAGAGCCCTGGGGGCCCGGCCAGTGGGCCTGGGTTTATTGTGGGGACCTGGGGAGCTGTGCGAGAGTAATTTTCATCAGGAGAGCGAGGTGGCTGGATGTGTGCAGTTTGGAAACTGGGCTTATCTATCATCCGGGACTCCGTCTTCCACGAAGCCTTCTTAAACCTCCTTCTCCAGCAGGATGGACTTTCCCCTCCTTGGACGCTAGCGTGCCGCGTGCCTCTCTCTGCATTCGGGCCCTGGGAGGCCAGCTGACCATCCGGCCTTCAGCCGCTGTGTCTCAGGCACCTCCTTGGTGCCCTTGTGTTGGGGTATCGCTCCTGGGGCTTTCAAGCCTACACTTTATCAGGAAAGACCGACCATAACACAGACTTCTACACACTTGCTTGATTACGGAGGTGATAGTTATTCCAGAGGAGGAGAAAAGGCCTGTGCGGATGCGTTTAATAGACGGCAGGCCCTCCCAGGCGTCCGGCGAGTCCCCCAGGCTTGCGGAGCGCCGCCCCACCCACGGCGTTAACGCTGCGCGAGCGGGGTGGCGTGCGGACGGACGGCGTGCTGCCGCGTGCGGCCCGGCACGGGCGTCGGTGGGAAACCCCGTCGTCGGCCCCAAGTCCTGCCTCTTCCTGTGTATCCTCCCTCAGTGTCAAGTCCCTTGAAGGTGGCGGCTGTCTCTCATCTCTGCCTCTGTTGCAGCCCAGGCTCCGGGCTGCGGGCCAGAGCTCAGGACACAGAGCCGATGGGTTGCAGGAGGGGGTGGAGTTCTCAGCCAACTGGCCGCGGTAATGTCTGCCTTCAGCTGCTGGTTTGGACTAGGTGGAATGGATCGTCTGCCCATTAGGGATCTAATTGAAAAGAATACTGAGCAATTTAATGCAATGATTCCTTCACATCTTTGGCATAAATTAGCAAAAAGCTGCTTCAGAATGTTACATGCAATTGAAATGGAACTGACAGTATCCCAGCGAAGGATAAGTAGATGCTATTGGGATATCCAGGGGGGAGTTTCTGATCAGCTTCGGGGGTGAAGGGGTTATATCCTTGTAGTGTTCTACTGAACCACAAAATGTTATTTATAACCCTTGTCAGGAGCAATTAAACTGATTGATGATTAAGAAAGTTTAATAGTTGAATAATAAGATGCAGTTCTTGACAGTGATTTTTTTTCTCATTTTGGAAGCGTATTTTACGAGTCTAATAACAGTGTGAAGGATGGGCTGCGGAGTATGTTGTGGTGTAATTATGTGGTAGTGATATAATATTCAGTCTGGTGTTACATGGTATGTTACTTATAAAAAAATTAATATACCAATTAGGATGTTTTGATTTATTATTGAAGCAGTTGGTTAACCGTTCACCCCAAGCAGGGTTAATTAGTACATATTGATATATTTGATTAAAAATACACTGATGTTGAATTGGATAAGAAAAGGTCAATCAAAATAAATGATTTTCTCGCCGCCCCAGATCTGGCGCCATGATTTTAGGTATCTTTCATCCTCACGCGGAAAGGTGGCTTCAAACTGACCAGAAATGTCGGCGTTGCTCGGTGGGGCCGTGAGCATTCCTTGCCATCCACGGCGGTGTTTACATTCTCACAGCAACCTGCATTCTCTCCTCGCCTCTGGGGTTTTTTGTGACACTGCTTATCCTTATGAACCATTTCTTACGTCTGTGAAAAGCAAGCATGTAGTTGAAAAAGTTCTTCTTGGAAATAAGCGGCGGTGCTGCAAACTAGGAACCACAAATGAATAAAAACTAAAAAGAAGTCTAGCGTCCCAAGTAATGAAAATGCAAATTGAACCAATAATGTAGTTCTATTTTTGTCTATCAAATTAGCAAAGATTGAAAAAGATAACCCTCCGTGCTTTTCAGGTGAGGTGAGATTGACACCCTGGAATCTTTGGGGGAAGCAGGCTTTCTGGAAAGCGCTGGGCGCATATCGAAAGGCTTGGACGGCTCCTTGTCTGGAGGAGACAGGAGGAGGGCACGAGGGCTGGGGCTGGGGGGGGTTCATCGTGGAGGGAGGGCTTCGTTCTTGTGGAGGCTCTGGGTGAACCCAGACGTCCAGCCACGGAGGACGTGTGAGCCAGTTGTGATGTTCACGCGTTCTCAGTATGTGAAAATGACCAGGGTCTAAACAAAAGTAGTAAGACGTAACACTTCGTAGTTAGTCTCAATTCTGGTTTATTAAAACAACGTGTGCACGAGTGAGTGTTATGGGCTAAATTGTAATACGGTGAACTATACCAAGATGTCAGCTGTAGCTGCGTCGTGCATTTACGGATGCGTTGCCTTTTCTTTTATATACACTCTGTGTCCTCCGAGTTATTTCCAAGCATCATGCATTGTAATAAACGTGCTGTTAGAAAGAACGCTTCCCTGGAATAAGCAGACAGAAGAAGGCCCCTCTCGGGGGTCAGCCTGGCCGCCCCTCAGTTGACGGACACGAGCTGGGGCGTATCCAGTGTCTGGTCCCGCCCCAAGGTCGTGACGTTGGGAAAGCACGTGGAAGCTGCCGTCGCAGCCTAGGTGGTGAGGCCGCGTGTGCACACGGACGGGGAGGGGCGGAGCGGTGTGACTGGGGGACCGGGGGGCTCTGGCAGAGGCGTGTCTCCTCGCTTTCAGATGAGCCTCCTGTGGGGAACGCCCTCCGTTCTCCGGGATCTTAGATTTACGTGCTCTCTGTCGCTGCCGAGCCGGGCACGGGGTCGGCCTGGGAGATGAACAGAGACCAGCAGGTGGAGGCCAGAGTAGCCCCTTGAATGTGGACCCAGCCGGGCTGGGGCGTGAGCTCCGAAGGGATCCTGGGACGGGGCGAGCAGCCAGCGCCCGGTGGGCTCCGCCCTGCACGGGAGAGGGAGAAGGGCTCTGCCGGGCCCCGCGCGCCCCTTGCTGCTGCCCAGAGACCTCCCCGAGGAGAGGGACAGCCACCGGCCAGTGATGCTCTGGGAAAGCCGCCCTGACAGATGCCCCGGGCGGGTCCGTCTGAAGAAGGGGCCCTCGTGGAGGGTGGATTTGGAGGCGGGAGACCCTGCCCCCTGATCGTGGCAGACACCCCCCGAAAGGGCACCCCACATCTACCGCATTTGGAGGGGGCTGGTCCTGTGTCTCAGGTTGGGGACAGTGTCCTCAAGTGGCAGGGGGTGGCATGCCGGGCAGCGCCGGGGTCCTGGGCTCCTGCAGGAGTGGGAGGCCGTGGCGCAGTTGTGGTGAGGGCTTCCCGCCCCAGCGCGTCGGGGTTCCTTCTGGGCACCTGACTGCCCGCCCTCCTTGGGTGGCCACGGCCCCCGGGGGGTTGTCCTGATCCCAGGGACTGTGCCAACCGTGTCACCCCCCGCGCCCTCTCAGCGCTTTGCCGGCCCCCCTGCAGCCTGCAGCTGAGTCCCGTTCATTCATCCCGTGGGTGCATACTTACCGGTCGCCAGGCTGCGGCGGGACAAGGGCTCCCTGTGGGCATGGCTCTCTGCGTGTGCGGGCACAGAGGACCCCCCACCTTGGGTGGCATTCTTGCTGTCGGGGAGCTGTGATTCATGGGCACTTTGAACTGTTTGTCCTGGCCACCCCGCCTGCCCCTGTCCGCGGGGCCCTGGAGGGGATCAGCTCCGCGGGTGTCATGTGTAGTGGGCCTGCCCCAGGTCGCCGGGCGCTTCTCTCTCGGGTTCCCAGGACGGCAGTGGGCTTGGCCGCTCCTCAAGAGGTAGGTCCCATCTTTGCTTTATCTGTAGACGTACTGAACTTGGGGAAGGAGCCTGCGTGTCTGGTAACAAGCGCGCTCACTCCTGATTTTGCCCCGAGAGCGTGGTCCTCGTGAGACAGAGCCGCAGCCCTCTGAGCGCCTGAGTTCTTTCACGAAATCTATGCAGAAGGAATATGTTTTCTCCTCTGTACCTTCTTTCCGCCCGACTGAAGCGTGAAGCTTTTCCTTTAACCAAGTATGAGGCGAGCTGGGTCTTGGATGTGGCTCACGGAGGCGGCCTTGATCACGGAGCGCGTCCCCGTCGGTCCTGCCCCGCGCACCCCCAGACTGCGGCGAGGCGGGACATTCAGGTAGGTTCTTGCAGTCCTGGGCAGGTTAGTACTCTCCAATTCACACGGTGAAGAGACAGAAACAAAAGGACCCTGAAACTGCGGGAGGGGTGGATGAGGCATCTCTTAGGGCGCCCGGAGGGCCGGCCGTCCCCACCTCTGTCCGCGACCGCCCTGGCAGCAGTGGAGAGCCAGCGGGCACGGGTGGGCGGCAGAGGCGGGCTGGCCTGGGGTAAGGCGGGTGCAGGAGCGCTATGCACACTGGGGTCCAGCTGGGACTCCCCAGTGGGTGGGTCATGCGCTGTCCTGAAGGTCGGAGCTGACGCCCAGGCCTTTGGGCAGCACCCGGGCCGTGCCCCTGAAGCCACCCCACGGGCAGGGGTCCCTGGAAGGGAAAGGCTCACCTCCTCACCCCTGTGCCGAGGGCCTCCCGTCCCCTCCGCCCGCCCCTCCCCTCCAGTCAGTGCTGGCGCCCGTGACCTCGTTTGACCCTGCCTCTGCTTGGGTCAGAGCAGACCCCGGGTGCCTCCACCCTACCGCCTTGCAAGCAGCCTGGCGCCAGGACTGCTCTGCTTGGCGTGTTTTGTGCCCTGCGGCCTTCCGAGCATCCGCGTGGGCGGGGCTTTGCAGGCTCTGCTCCTGTTCTCACGGCCTGTGGTCAGGGTGTGCCTTTTGATTTCACTTGGCCCCTTGTCCTTGTGTGTGTGTGTGTGTGTGTGTGTGTGTGTGTTACAATATAAGTTTATTGTAGAATTTAGACTCAATAGAAATCCAGTGAAAACTAAAATTTGTTGAACCATTATGTTTAGTATTTTGATTTGTTTTCCTTTCCTGGACACCTGCTTCACTGTCCAAATATGAGGGTAGCTGTCTGGCCACAAATTAAAGAAGAACCCAAGAGTGATGTGGAGAGGCTACCCATTAAAACTGTCTCTAGGACAAGAAACCTGAAGGTTTGGGAAATGATGCACTTTACACCAAGTTTCAGTCTCTTCTTTTTAACTCAAGTGTTCCGAGGGGAGCTTAAGCTGTGGGTTACTTCCAGCTTAGAAATGTTCTGAGCCTCCTGATTACAATGAGATACAGAATCTGAGCAGAGTAAACAGGAAGCTCTCACGTTCTCACTCCAGCGTTTCTGCAAAGATTTTAAAGCCCATTACTCACCCCTCCCCGCTCATCCCCCACCCTTGTTTAATATTAAACATCTAATTATGGTTAAATAGTATTTTTTGGTGTTACTCACTTTAGTTAAATGAAAAATTATGTATCTTAATTAGTGAAAAGCCAATACTTCAACCTGGGCAAAAAAAAGCCTGTGATGACACATTGGACATGCTTTTGAATCACTATATTAAGGGGACATTCATACATTTCAAGAATTGCTTCAATTCTGACATCCAGATTTAGGCTTGTGAACGTATGACTTTAAACATACAATTAAAGCTGTTCGTAATTTGCTATCCTACCAACATTAAATTATAGTTACTTTGGAGCATAAGGTAAACGGTTTAAAGTAAGCCTGTAACATACCTGCAAAACACCTTCCTAACTCATACATGCAAGTTACTTCCCCTCGCTCTAACCGCTGAGTTACCCTGCTCCAGAAGTGACTGCTCTGAGGCTTACTGTGGTCCAAAGAGAAGGCAGAAAACAAAAGTAGCCAGGAGCAATAGTTGGGTGTCTTAACACAGGCGGCACAGCAGAGCGGGAGTGCGATTCTACACGCGCAAGCCCTCAAGGAGCAGCGTGTTATATGCTAAACCCCTTCTTTAGGAAGGCGCCATTTCTATCACTGATACCACAGGCTAGACCACATAGCATGCCATCTTCAAGTAACAGTTGAGGCAATAGAATAAATGCAGAGGCGCCACAATGAGGCCCGCTTAGTACCGCTGTACAGACCAACACTCGTCTGCAAATTCTTTGTCTGACTTCCAGTTAAATGCAGTGTTAACTTCATAGCTGAACAATTAAGGGTCGTACAGCGAAGCCAGGCCATATACCTGGCATTTCAGTCTAAGCTATTCCACGTACATGGCTGAAATCAGTTACAAAGTCGGGCCTAACAAATGCTAGGAGAAATTTTTTAAAGTAGTTTTTACAAGCATTAAACTTATCTCGCACACTGAAGTGATCATACCTACAGGGCAAAGACAGAGCTTTTTATGTTCGAGTTTATTCTTCATTTAACTTTTAAGACACTCTACTGTAGTCGACTATTAAAACAAACAATAGCAAGTAGTGGGCGTATCATGATCATAGTCCTTCGCTCCATCGCTACCGCAAATAAAATGCCAGCAGGGAGTGAGTGTTACTCTCTGGCCCCATTGGGAGCTCTGACACTGAACAGCACCCCAGGATGACGTTCGCCGTCCTCATACGCTTCTCCAGTGTCGTGGCGCCGTCTTTCCGGATTTGGATCAAAGTCCACCAGTTCTCCCTGGTCCATTTCCTCCGTCTCTTCTACTTCCTTCCCCTCAGGTAGGAGTTTCCCCAGCAAAGAGAGTTTATCCGGGGAGAGAAAGCCATTCTCAGGAAAGTTCACCTTGAATTCAGTGACTCGGCGACCCTTCTCACGTGGGCTGCGCTAGACTGGCATGCCTTCGTTCAGCGCACACTCGCTACCTCCATGCTTGACAATCTGAGAGCTGGATGAGGAGTGATGGCTGTGGCTCGGCTGTCAGGGGCGGAGACGTCGGCTTCTGGAAGCCCCACAGTGCCTCAGCCAGCTGTACGTCCGTACACATGACAAGGTCTCCTCCTCGTCGAGGAAAAACAGCACGTGGTCCTTCTGATCAGCCTTTTCGGCGCTGCCCCCTGGGACCTCTGAAGGCCTCCATTTTGTCAGCAGGTCCTTTTGGATTTTTCTGCCCCAAACATAGACCCGCTACTGTCCCAGAGCCCCGGTTCCTTGTCACAGAGGGCGGTAACAGAGACTGAAACCTGGATTTCCCGGGCGCACTCGGGGAAGGAGGATCCCGTAGGCGACAGGCCGCCAGCGACCGAGCCGAAGAAAGGCCAGCATCTGAGCTGTCCTCCTTTTAACCACGTTCCTCTCACCTGCGCTTGTTGGCGGTGGCACCTTAGCTAGCGCCATGACGGGCCTCGTGTGCCAGGTGCAGGGTTGGACCCCTATTTAGAAATCTGTGTTTTCTTCTTTTTTTTTTTTTTTTTGCGGTACGCGGGCCTCTCACTGTTGCGGCCTCTCCCGTTGCGGAGCACAGGCTCCGGACGCGCAGGCGCAGCGGCCATGGCTCACGGGCCCAGCCGCTCCGCGGCATGTGGGATCCTCCCGGACCGGGGCACGAACCCGCGTCCCCTGCATCGGCAGGCGGGCTCTCAACCACTGCGCCACCAGGGAAGCCCCCTGTGTTTTCTTAGCATCTTTCTGATATTGGGCTCGAGGACCCTCAAGCCAACCTACAGTGAGTGGGTCTGGGCAGCTTCCCGCTTCGCATCACGCTCCACAGCTGCAGACAAAAGAACGGCCAGCCTCCAGCTAGGAGAATAGATTTCCGCGAAAACAACAGAAACCTTTGCCCAGCACTGCTGGCGTGAAGAGAATTCAGTAGAGCCCGTGGAAAATGACAACAGAGTGATTAATACAAATCAGGCCTTTGAGGCTTCGCTCTGACAGAGGCTTTCCGCCTTCATTTTCTCTGTAAATAGTGTTCGCTAGTCGGTGTTAATCTTTTATCCCAGGCAGCTTTAGTATTGAATTGAGTCTCTTAACTGCCTTTGAGTAAACAGAGGTTCATGGTACCAATATATTAACGTAGTCTAAGTTGTTAAAAACAAGTTCGGCATTTCAGAAGATGTGGTAAATGAAGGTCAAGCATCAGCTAAGCGTTTTTAAGATTTTGCTCCCATGTTCAAGTTCAGTAATTGCTGTAGATTCACACTTGGGTTCTACCTCAGCCAACTCGTAGGGACGTCGGCGCCTTCAGAGCGTGATGCATATCTGTCTGGTTTTATATTCATGGCGCCTTTAGCTTTTCAAGCGGCTCAGGACATTTTTAGGCCCATCCTCAGCGCCGTAGCCGCACGAGACCAGCAGAGAGACTGCAGCAAGGTATAGCTACAACGCAGCTCCCTGATTTCTGTACAGCTTACAACGTTCTGGGCCCGCACCCCGAATTCCGCATCTTGTAATCCCAGCACAAACATGGCAAAGGAGAGACTCGGTCATTTCTTCAGGCAGCTGGGTCGATAGAGACTCGGGAGAATTTTAACCTAGTCCTTCATTCAGTTGAGCATTCTACCCCCGCGAACCCCATCCCTGGACACTGGGGACCCAGGGCTCTGTCAGGGGCCTTCCTCGGCAGCACGTGGACCGACGTAGTTCTCGTACGTGCCAGGTGCCAGACGGGGAGGGGCAGACACAGCGCCGTCGCCTGGCGATTACAGAGGGACCCACGTGAGCCTGCACAGGTTGCTAGCCAGACGGTTTGGGGAGTGTGTGTACGTGTGTGTGGACTTTGACGGACTTATCTGGATCGTTGTGATTTGGGCCGCTGAGTTTCTTGTGTGTTTCCTCAGGGTGATGGGTGACTGGGCTGGCGGGGCACACATCCCGAGCCTGCTGGGAGGCCTGGGCGCTGCCCCTGAGGGGTGCTCCTAGTGGGAGGCGCGGGTGTCTGAAATCCCAACGCGGAGAGCCCCGCTCCCGGGGGATGAGAACTCACCCCCTCCCCGCCCCCCTTCCCGCACCTCACGGCTCCCCCTGGGAACTCGGTGAATCCAAAATGGGTTAAAGAACAGCCGCAAAGGCACTTGCGGGGAAAAAGTCAGACTTCACCAGAACGTAAACAGATGCAAGTTATACCTCGTTTTACTGAGCTGTTTGTACCTTCCCAGTGAGCAGAGGTGGACAGAAGGAGCCGCTGATGAGAGACGGTGGGGTCCACAGTCCTGGGCTCCCTGGCTGTGGTATGAATTCTGAACGCTCGTTTACAATATTTTACTAATATTTGTCGGGACCCTGAAAATGTTCTTACCTTCCCCTCCCCTGCCAGTTTCATTTGAGATGTTTATGTGAAGCAAATGATCCTCGACGTGGATCAGACCCCTTATGCAAACACGATGCTCACGGCGGGGTGGGGGGGGGGGGCTTTCCTGGTAATAGTGAAACGTTCCAGATGACGTCCAAAGCAGGGATGTGGTTAAGGAACCCGGCAGAGCACCAGGTGCCGACTGTTGACCAGCATCCTGTAACCCCAAGGAGTGTGTTATAAAGTGGAAAACCCTGGCTACGAACGTCAGTATCGATATGTACACACTTACCTTTACAGCACAGCCACAGCCATAGAACAGCTGAGCGAAAACTACGTGTAGAAGAAACTGGAATAAAATTAAACTCAGGTAGCCTGGAAGTGTTTTCCACGATAGACTTGTGCCTAATTTCCCCCTTTATTTACAAGTTTGAGTTCTTCAGATTTTCTCCTGTGACTGTGGATTAAAATGATCTGTGCCTGGTCACCGTGTCCCCGCCACCGCTCAGGATCTCGCGCATGCCCCGGGCGCCGTCTGGGGTGCCCGGCGCCCCTCTCGGTGCCCACACGGTGTGTCCGAGGCCCCGGGCAGGCGCGGAGTGCTCGGGCCGCGGCTGCTGAGAGCCGTTCGGTCTCCGGCCGGGTCGCGGGTGCTGAGTGAAGGGCCCCCACCCCGTTCCTCTCCTCTGCCTCCCCAGTCCTCGGTGTGCTTTGGGGGAGTGGGAGCCTCCCAGCGTGAAACCCAAGGGGCCAGCTGTTGGGGACCCCTTTGGGGACCTGTGCCTTCATTTGCTTTTTTTTTTTTTTTTTTTTTTTTACCATGGGAGAAAATCTTTATATGATCTTTACAAAAAAAAAATCTTCAAGAAATAAAGACATGACACCATATTCAGTTTAAAGTCAGTGACTTATAAGCAAAGCAAAGCAAAGACAGTCTGATTAAGGCCGTTGCATTGTTCTGGCATTTTTTAGGTCTCACCCATTTCTGTGCCCTTTTCAGAACCTAAGCTTCTGGGGCACAGAGAACTTCATCTTGACGTAGGACTGAGCAAATGCACAGAGAGGTTCTCAATAAATAGGCATTAAATTCTAAGTCCAGAAGGGGCCTTGAGACGCGCTCTCTTTACTCCTCGGTAGAACTGTTTTAACCAGCCCCCCAAAACAGATTTTTTTCTTTAAATTTCAAAATTCGGAGATTCCACAGTAAGAACTTACTTCTCATATTGCCTTGTGTTCTGCTGTGGGCGTCCGTCGAATGGTGTGAACTCTGCGTGGGGACCCTGGCCTACCCTCCAGGCCCACGGTTTGGGCTGCTGTGGTGCCATGCTGCCTGCATTTTTTTTCCTCTTTGATCCCAGCGTGCACAGGGCGATGGCCGTGGTGGTGGCTCAGGTGACTCTGGAGACCGTCCCCCAGGCCTAGGCCCTGCACTGGGCCACCTGCAACACACCTTCTGCGTCTGGACGCTTCTTAGGGCAGCGATGGAGAGTGGCTCTGCTGTTTGCAAAATACATGTCGGTCTCAAATAAGAGGAAGAGGTTAATTTGCTGGGCATTTCTGCAGTCAGGCCTTTTGCGGACCTTCTCGGCACCCAGCGGCCCCAGCGGCCCTCCCTAACTGCAGCGATCTGTAGCATTTGCTGCAGCCGTGAGCCAGGAGGCCACCTGACCAGTAGGAAAGGAAGGGCCCCATATTTTAAAGGAGTTCCGAGGGTTCTTTTCTTGGGAATGAATTTCTTATTATTGACAAGTCAGAGAGCCACACAGTTGATCATATTATTTTGAATATAAGTATGCTTCAAAAAATATTGAAAGGCGCCCATTTTGCCTTGACCTTGTGCTGTAATCCATGGGCTGTCTGTCCAGGTTGTGTTTTGAGCCTCATACTTTCTGTGATTAGATTCCATGGGGTTGGGTTAGTTACAACGTAAGCATTTTTTTTTAACTTCCTGTTCAGGGTCCATTTGCTGAAGGTAACAGAGGGAAGAATGGGTTGATATATAGCAATTCTCGATTGATGGGTCGTCAGGGGCATTGCCAGCGTGACCGAAAGCCTGGTTCCTGGCAAGGCCACGCCTGCTGAGTGAGCACAGACAGCCTTTTACGCAGACACGTTGGAACTGCTGCAGCGGCTGTGGCCACGGACCCCACTGCAGTCTGCGCGTGAGACCCTGATGTCGGGCGCCAGCAAGTGCCGTGCCCACTCTCGCCATAAGCTGCATCGCAGTTGGGATGTCAGTAGCATGAAAACGTGAGCGGAATTTTGGAGTTGATGTGTCTGAATGATTTATTGAGGACCAGGAGTTGTCAATGAAAGCAAGCTGCTCATTTGCAAATGGCCCTGGCCAAAGTCACCTTGTTGGAACTGTCAGCGAAGGCTGGGCTGTCCGTCAGGTGGGGCCGCAAACCCTTCTAGTGAGCCAGGGCTCAAGGGCCTCCATCACCCCAGCAGCAAAGGTGCTCTCGCACTGTGACTTCCTGGAGCGCCCGTCTGGGCTCTCAGTGTGTCATTGGTAGTAAAGTGGAACAGCACCGTATTCATCCTGACCTGGGGGCCCACCCGTTCTCACGGGGAGTTGGGCTCGCACCGAGGAGCCCCGCTGCCCAGCCAGACCGCGAGCCGTGGCAGGGCAGGGCCCAGGGCCCCCGTCTCAGCGCCTGGCTCGCCATCTGGGCACAGCAGAGCTCTGTGGATGTTCACGGCCTCTGGCCTATTTTGTCAGATTATTTTTCAGAGCCCGTTTATCCTTCTCTTAGTGAACGTCTGTGTTTTGTGTTCTCTCTGTGGTTCCCGAGTCTGTTTCTCTTTACCTGTATCAGCGGAGGGTATCTTAAACTTTGAAATGTGACCGATTTTATAGGTGAACTCATTATATTTAGTTGGATTTATTAATAACTAGTGCTACTGATCATTTCTTTATGTTTTTTTAAAAAACATTTATTTAGGCTGCGCTGGGTCTTAGTTGCGGCACACAGGATCTTTAGTTGCGGCACGCACGTGGGATCTAGTTCCCGACCAGGGATCGAATCCGGGCCCCCTGCATTGGGAGCGCAGAATCTTACCCACTGGAGCACCGGGGAAGTCCCCATTTCTTTATGTTTTTAATTGACTTTTTCATAAGTAAACTTTTCAAGTATTTTCCTCATTTTTACCAGGCTGACTTATATATTTTTCTTGCTGGGAAATAACTCTTCATAGATTGTTTGATATTCCTCCTTGGCCTGTACTATGTTGCAGATGTTTATCCAATTTGTTTTACTTTCTCACGTTGTCACTTACAACCGTTTTGCATTTGAATACGGTGACAGTGACGCAGACCTCAAGATCAGAGGGAGCTTGGCCTTCTCAGAGCCCCCTGAGCTTCTGCGGAGAGGAGGCTGTATGTGACATCCTTTGGAAGAATCGCCTCCTTCACTTTGAAGGAAGTCTCCTTGGTTGGCTTGTTTGCATAGCCATTAGTGGAGGCAAGTTAGACTTTATGTATAATCTTAAATTCAGCCATAATTTGGATGTTTCCCTTAGCGAGAGACTGAGTCTTTTCTCATTCTTCATAGAGTGCGTCGGCATGACTTTTACCGTGCTCTAGGTCCAGTTGTTGATGCAGTGACCCCTCCCTCCTAGGCTGTCGGCTCTTTGGTGGCAGGCTGTTCATTCACTCGGCGGGTGTTTCTGGGGCGTCTGCTGTGTGTGGGTGGAGGGCCTGGGGACACGGAGGGCGGGGTGGGTATGGCCCTGCTCTCCAGGGGCTCTTACTGCAGTGGGGGGACAGAGCACACAGGTAAAGCAGTAGCGAGTGACACAGCTCGTGACACGTGCCATGGAGGAAACGCCGCGGGGCGTTGCCGCGTCCTGGCCTGCCGCCTGTCCTCTGCGGCAGGTGGTCCAGCGCCTGGCATTTCGTGGTGTGGAGTTGATCTGTTCTCGGGCGGTGACTTTACCAACGGGGGGGACGTGAGCGGTGCGGCGCAGGATCTCCTGTGAGCCTCCGTGGCGGCTGAGGTTCACACGCCCTGTTTGGGAGCACCTCCCCCGCCTCTGGCCTTCTCTTCCTGTCCCCAGTGCTGTCCCTCCATCGGGTCCCTGCGCGGCCCCCTGCGTGCAGACGCCGATGCAGAGGTGTCTCCAGGCTCCCCTTCCCGCTAAGGAAGCCCGGCTCTGGGGCCGCGGCCTCGGGATCCTCAGCACCTCTTGTCCCGCCTAGTGGTGCAGACGCCCGTGCAGCTTCCTGGCTCTGCCTCCTGAGGCCCCTCCCTCACGCCACCTTCTTTCCCGTCACCGTGTGCTCTGTTCTGCGTCTTTCCAGGCCCAGCTGGGATGCTCCGTCTCCCCTGCTCACGCCTGCCCGGGGGTCAGGGGCTCTGTGCTCTTCTGAACCTGCTGTGTCTGCCCCTTGTCCCTGCTCACTCTCCAGCTGGCTGGTTCCTAGTTCACAGACACGGCCATGTGAATTGCACCTCCCTAGAGATAGGTCAGGTCAACAACGTTATCAGTAAACAAGGTGGGAAAACAGAATGGGTGAGTCGGCACCACGGTGGACGGGCGGGCGTGTGCTTCGGCGCCCTCTTCCTCCCGACTCTGCGGGTGGCTCTTGGTTTCGTCTTCACCTGCCAACCACCCCCACGTTTTCTTGCACATACACGTGCTCGGTACAAGTTAATAGAATCAATCAGTATTTCCACCAGTAGCGTTTCTGTTACCAAAAACTCCTACTCACAGAATTATGAAAAACATCAAAAGGTCCCTTCAAGCTAAAAGAATGTTACGAGGTTAAAAATTTTTCTTTTGCCAAAAGGACATTATGGAAACGAGGGTCACTGAAGATACAGAAATTTCCGTTCACTCTTGGGCCCCGTACCCTCACCACCGCTGCCGTCTTCCCGTGTTGCCGAGAGGCCGTTTCCCCTGGGGATCAGATACCCGTGTTGTTATAGGAAGAGACCGGCTGCCGCCCCCCGCCCCCGCCCTCCCCCCCAACGCCGAGAGCGTACAAGGTGCAAATTGTACGAGAATTTGACCTCTACGAGATCCCGAGAGCGCGCCTTCCGCTTGGGGCTGCACGCCTGTGAGACAGGAAGCCCCGATGGGGGGTGTGCTTGGGGTGGGGTGGGACGGAAACAGAGCCTGTCGTTGGTGAGAGAAGGTCGATCCTTGTCACTGGGGTCCCTCTCAGGGCTGGAGGTTGACAGGTGAGCGTGGCCCAGTGGTGCCGTCTTGCCTGACCGGGGGGGGACGCGCGGTCCTTGCTTCGTCCTTGATCTGCTACCCTTGTCTCTGCTGACAGCCCATCCACGCACGTGTGCCCGGGCTGCGGGCTGCGCGTCTCCTACCACGTCACAGACTTGGGAGCTCTGACAGGGTGTAGCCCGTGGCCTTGCGTTGAACGTCGTTTATATTAGATCGTAGCATTCGTTCTTCTTGCCGGGCCGAGGAGTTTCGTGAACTTACAGTCTTGAGCTGTGACACTTCTCTGGCCGAAGCAGGACTTTCCCTACGCTGGAGCCCAGACCTGTGTAATTCAGGGCTGGAGTCTCCATCGCCAAAGGGTCAGGGTTTCAAATTGAAAGCTCCCAAGCTGAGTGGTGCAGCAGATCAGGCAGTCGAACGGTTCCAGCTTGCCGATACAGAAGGGATTATTTTTGATTACCAGCTCAGCTGCTAATTACGTGAAGAGGTTTATGGCAGGGCTTGTGCACAGAGTGGGTGGTGGACGTGGTCGTAACCGCAGTGTTGGTCCCCTCCCGGCCCTCGCCGTTCCCCACACCTCGTGCCGAGTGAGGCTGCCGTCCGGCCCGCACTGGCCATCGCTGTCCTGGAATCCCGTGATGGTCCCAGCGCTGTTTAAACTGAGCAATTTCCCCTTTCCAGTTAGCGAGGAGGCCGTGGGAATCCCACCCCCAGGAGCCGGGAAGCTCGGTGAGCTAGTGCGGCAGAGTCCCCCGGGGGCGGGGACAGGGGGTCATTTCTTACGCGCAAGGTCCTGCTTTTCTAGAGCTGTTGCCGTGCAGGGAGGTTAGGGACCAGGGCTCCTTCGTCCTCTCCACACGCAGTCAGAGGCCCCGGTGCCCGGCCCGGCCAGAGCGCGGCGACTCCGAGGGGACCAGCCCAGCCTCTGGGCTCTGCGCTCCCCGGCCCGCTCCCCGCCCGCAGGCCCCGTGTCTGGCGGGTGTGGGTGTTCTCCTCGGCGGGCTGTTTGCGGATGAAACGGCCGCGGCGCCGGAGGACGCGCTGTGGAAACTCAGGGGCAACGCTCGGTCCGTCTGTCCGTCGACGGTGGCGGTGTCCCGACTGCCGGCTTAGCCCTCCTGGCGGGAATCCTCGTCACCACAGAGTCCTGGGGTTTGCAGCTCTTCAGCCTGCCTGTTCCTTTATCCACTGACGCTCTCTGTCTCCTGGACATGGAAACACGGACAGGAAATTTCTGCTCTCTATTTGCCGAAGACAGGTTTTGGGATATTTCGCAGCAGCAGTTATATCGCTGTGTGGTTTTCTCCCGACCAGGCTGAGTACCTTCCATTCTTTTAATAGTTTCCCGTGTCTGCCCATCCACCCCCCACCCCCGCGCCCCTGCCCAGCCTGGCAGAGGCTGGCCAGCGCCGGCCCCACCCGCTGAACGCCGGCGGGTCTCCTCGCCCTAGTCATCCCGAGCCCCAGACACCCTGTGAGCGCCTCAGACCATTTACAGTACCACCACCGTGGGGCGCTTTTTCTCTAGGGTGATTTACCTGTGGAAAAGACAGACCTGAGTTAAACTATCCCAGTGGCTTCACCAACATTTTTTCCCCTATTGCTAACATAACTGCACTGTGAAAATGGACGTTCTCTTTTTACTCTGTCCCTTTCCGTAGAGAATGAAGAGTGATCGTTTCCTACCCCACCGGCCACACCCCGGGGCGTCCGCGGTTCTCCGCGGCATCCCTCAGAGCAGTGCGCTCTGTGTGCGCGTGCGTCTATCCACACGTGCAGCCGTGGAGTTCTCCAGATGAGTGGAGTTGTTGGTAAAGATGGGATTGTTTTGCAAATTGCTTTTTAAGCAATCATATGGCAGGACAGCATTTTCAAAGAATTTATTTAAATCATCCCCTAAAGCTTTTCTATGATCTAAGAAGACAAGTGAGGTTATTTTTAATTAAATGTCTGCTTTTACGTCCTGTGCCTTTATATTTGGCTGTGGTCCACTCGGGACTCCTGATCTGCTGCCGGGGGCTGTGGCGGCCAGCGCCTTTTCTGCCTCCCCCGACGCCCCTCGGGCTAGCCTGTGCGCTTGTCATCCTCCCCGGCTCTCTGAGGGCTCTCTGGGGTCACCTTCCTCAGCGTGGTGTCCCCGGGGTACAGGGCCTGGCCCCTGAAGGAGGTGTCGTGGATCATGTCGGGAGGAGGGCTGGGTGCAGTGTTACTCATGCCAGCGTTACTGTTTGCTTGTGGCTAGAAGATAAACGCAAGACAGGGGATCTCGTCCGGTTCTTGATGAACCAGTTTGGTTTACATCCTGTTATTTTAAGTAACGTTTAAGTGTCGCCGTGGTGAGTCCCCAGCGGTCCTGGCTCCCAGCCCTGCAGGGTGGGGAGTGGGGAGGCCGTGTGGGCCCTCCCCCGCCCCGGGGGCCCTGTGCTGCGCCCCCCTCCCGCCTGGAGCATCTTCACGGTTTGTGTCAGGATGGCCCAACCCCCCAGGTCCCAGGGGCTCTGCAGAGCCGCTGCCCCGACCACAGCCACAGCCACGTTGTTATTTAGGCCTCGCCCCCGCCTGCTGCCGGCCTGGGTCTGTCTGCTCTCCTGTACCTGTCAATTGATCATTGTTTCCCTTTGGGTCATGCTTCTTCCTTTGAACCCTGGGATGGCGCGGGAAGCCTCCCTTCCGTGGGTCTCTCTCTCAGTGGTCTTGGCTGACGGCCTCTCTTCTGGCCTCTCCGCTGTCACTGAGTCCCGCCTGGCGTGGGCTCCACGGCCGCCAGCCCGAAGCCCAGACTGCTTGGGCCTGTGCAGAGTGGGGCGGCTCCGTGTTTGGGTTTCCTCCCCTCCCGGTCGCCCCCCACCCCGACCCCCGGGCTGTCCCGGGCAGTGAGTGAGCTCCGGTGGCAGGTGCGCACCCTTTTGGGGTCCGATGGTCTGGACCCTGAGAGCTCGTCCCTGCCCCGTGGTGTGGACTTTCTGGGGAGTGTAGCGTAGCCTCCGTCACACCGAGCCCCTACCACACCTGCTCTTTTGTTCGTGGTTTGGTCCAGCTGAGCCCCCTCGGAACCACCGGTGCCCCGTTTCCTGTGCCCCCCGCCAGGGGCCGTCCCTCGGCTCTGACTGTGCTGCTCTCTGTGCTCCCCTAAAAAAAATACGGGGGGGTATTTATCTCAGTCTGACAATAAGGGTCATTCTGATTCTCTCGGCTTTTCGAAGACAGATTAGCGTAGGGGCTCTCTGAGTTAAATGCCATTACTTCATTACATCCAAGAGTACCAAATGGCCCGTTGTGAGAAATGACACCGATATTTCCTGGGATAAAATAATAAGCCAGCTAAACAGATGAAGAAAACTCACCCAGGCTCCCGCCCGCACCCTGCGGCCCCGGGCTGAGGCAGCCCCGCTGCTTGTGACCCAGGAGAGGAGCCTGAGGCCTGGGGAGGGCTTCAGTCCCCTGCTTACCTTTTCTTGTAGCCGAGGGGGAAGTATCTCGGTGCTTTGAAGGCCCTTGAAAGAGAGGACGTGGATGGAAGACCTCCAGAGGAGCCCTCTGATTATTGTTGACTCGGCTCCCTGAGACCGGAAAATAAATCCAGCTCTGCTCTAGTTTGGGGGGGACGCTGAATCGGGTTTCCCAGCGAGGAGGTCTCCGCCCCGCCCAGGTGACTACACTCCCGTCTGCGAACTTGATCTCGCAGCAGGAAGGGCGTCGTGACGGGCGGGACCCGGTGCTGGGCAGCCCTTACAGCGCAGGGCAGTGAACCCCGGGGAGACGTGGTTTCCGCATCTGTGAACTGGCGGCAATGACGCCTCCCGCCTTGGCTGCCACGAGAAATTCCAGAGCCAGGCCATCCGCAGAATCAGGGGGGCCTCCGTCCCAGGGTGTGCTCAGGGCGTGTGGGCATAGGGAGCCTCCTGGGACTGCAGGGTTCCGAGGCCAGGCGCCTTGCTGGGCCAGCCCGGCGGGCGGAGCGGTGCCCAGTGCAGGAGGGAGGCCCCCAGCCCCGGAGGCGGGCAGCTGGGCTGGTGCAGGTTCAGGGCCGCCCTTGGGCAGAGGGGAGCTCAGGGCGCACTCTCCATCCCAGTCCCGTGTCACAGGGAAGGGGACAGGGCCGCCTGGGTCTGCCTGCCAGGGCCTTGGCTGAGCACACAGCCTGGGTCCCGGTAACCCAGCCCTCCCCCATCACCCGGGTGACCGTCCGGGACCTAAATGTTGCCGTTTTCCATTTTTAAGTTGTGCTCCCCTTTAACCCACCAGCTTCTTGGGGGCGTTCGTTCCTCCTCATCTCTGTGCCCAAGGGTCCGGAGTTCAGGGACACAGGGAGGGCCTGCTGCGTCTTGACACTTTGCCCCGACGTGAGGATGACCCAGTGACCACCGAGGGCCGGGGGATAAACACAGTGTGGCCCCTCCATACAGTGGAAAGTTATGATACCATGAAAAGGAGGGAAGCGCTGCCGCGGGCTACGACACGGCGACCCTTGGAAACATTGTGCTCAGTGAGGGAAGCCAGACACGAAAAGCCACGTGTCCTGTGATTCCACTGAGGTGAGATGTCCACGCGGGCACATCCACGGTGGCGGGACGCAGCCCGGTGGCTCCTGGGGGCTGGGAGGGCAGGGGTGACGGGAGTGACTGCTGACGAGGTCAGGGTTTGTCTGGGGCGATGAAAATGTTCTGGAATTAGGTCGTGGTGATGGTTACCCAACCCCGTGAATACAGTGAAGCCCACCGAATGGTACACTTCAAAGGGGTGAGTTTTACGGTACGTGCATTTTATCTCAATAAAATAACCCTCAAACCAAACCAAACCAAACAACAAAAACTCGTTGAGTGAATGAGGGAGAAGATGAAGGGAGGGAGGTAAGAGTGCTGTTTCCTTTGCACGGGACAGACGTGCTTCCAGGGAGACGCGGTGATTAGGAGTTGGATCCGCTCTGTGGTCTGCATGGCCGTGCGGCTGTGCCCGGTTGGATGTGTGTCCGGGGCCGTGGCCTCCTGTCTGGGCTCCTGAGGCCCCCCACGGAGGCCCCAGCTGGTTGGTTACCCTACGGGGTGCTGGCCTGGAAGGACCCTCCCTGTTTTTACTTTCTGATTTCTGCTGTGAACAGAGGACGGAGTGGGGGGCTGTTCACAGGCGGCTCTCCCAGCCCAGCACCTGGTGGGAGTCAGGCCGTGTCGGGCTACTGCTGGGGAAGCGATCCAAGCCCGGGTGTGAGGTGTGCACAGGTGCGGAGGGCTGGCCTGCTCTGTGGGAGCGGTTACGAGCCCGGGCTCTGGGACGGATGGCGGGAGCACACCCTGACCCCGCTCCTTACCTGGCCGCCACCGGGCCGGCTTGTTGTTTCTCTGTACTCCATTTCCCAAGGGGTGCAGTGGTGGCCGTAATAGAGTTAATGCATTTAAAACATGAAGAAGAGTGGCTGGCATCTAATAACCACTCAGTAAATGTTAGCAGTTATCATTATTATGATTATTGTCGTTTTTACCCACTTAAAACTTGCTAAATATATCCCGGGCTGAAATGTTTCTTTTCTTTTTTTTTTTTTTTTTTTTTTTTGCGGTATGCGGGCCTCTCACTGCTGTGGCCTCTCCCATTGCAGAGCACAGGCTCCGGATGCGCAGGCTCAGCGGCCACGGCTCACGGGCCCAGCCGCTCCGGGGCACGAGGGATCTTTCCAGACCAGGGCTCGAACCCGTGTCGCCTGCATTGGCAGGCGGATTCTCAACCACTGCGCCACCAGGGAAGCCCTGAAATGTTTCTTTTCTTGAAGAACATTTTCTTTGCAAAGTTGCCATGCACATTTGCAAAATACAACAAAAGTAAATAAAATTAAAAGAATAGGATGCACAATTTAAAAAAATTGTTATGAGTGTTATGCTGGATGATAGCAATTTTTATAAGGATCTAAAGTTAATTTCTTCAAATGTCTGATAAGCCATTTCAATTAGGCATCCGTTTTGCATTTTAAAGCTTTTAAGTTATGCTTTCTCATTAGATTTTTTATGCTTGGAGGAGGAAATTATTTACAGCACCATTGCCTATTCTTTCTTTCAAACACATCTGTGTTTTTGCTTTCTTGGTGTTTGCTCATAGCATAGAAGGACTTACGCAGTGTGGTTTTGGGAACTCTAACCTTGGAAACGGATTTTTAGAGGGGTTATTACTGAATGAATATGTGAATATAGGAGAAGCAGAATTTTGGAAATCTTAGGAAAAAACGTTCAGACCTCAGTGAGGAGTAAGTCATAAATTGATATTTTAGGTCCTCTCTCATTAGGATGTGAAATGCCTGAGAAGCAGTGATTTACAATATGTTAATTATGTTAATTAATCGGAGAGGATTCAGAATATGAATTATCCGCAACTAATTAGGTATTAAAATTGAGAGCCATTAAGTGATGAGGTGGACGATGCCAAGTCATCTAGCTATAGAGCGCGGAAAACGGGGCGGGGCGGGGCGGGGCGGGGGGGGGGTGTTGGTGGGGCGGCCGGCAGAGCGCGCGTCCTCGTTCACCCTGTGGGCTAACGGCTCCCGTCTTCCCCCTGCCCCGCGGCACAGATGAGGAGGGCGTGGACACCGCCGACGTCTCCTGCGTGCCTGCCGACGCGCTGCGCAACGTGGAGGCCGACACGTACTGGTGCATGAGCCGGCTGCTGGACGGCATCCAGGTGAGCCCCCCGGAGGCAGCGCCGCCACGTGGCAGCGCCTCCCCGTGGCCACCCTCCGGCCCAGTTCCTACTCCGCACGGTGACTGTGTCTGCGGGCGCACACGTGCCCCTGGAGCCGGTTGGAGGGCAGGTGCAGGGCCCGGAGGGACCAGGCCCCCCCCTGCAGAGTCCGATCCCCGCGGGGATCCCCCCCCCCGCCCCCACTCGGCCGCCGATGACTGTGGTTCTGCCCCCCAGCGCGGGGCGTCCTCGACCAGCCGTTTCACTGTCTGCGTGAACTGTGTTCAGGGGAACCCGCCTCTTAAAGGGCGTCAGACTTAAGGCCTCGGCTCCGCGCCCGTGACCCTGGGGCCCGTCAGCGCCAGCCCCACCATCCCCGCCCGCCTCCGGTCAGGGATCTCAGCGCTGGAGGGTCAGTGACGCTGCCGGGTCCCAGAGGGAAGCGTGAGCTGGAGGGCATCCTGCCCCCCGTGGGTGGGGCTTCTGCCGGACCTGGTGTCCGCCGGGCCCCCGGCTGGGATTCTCCCTGGAAGGCCAGAGTCTTCCGGGGCCTGGGGTGGTTTTATGGAATCATCCATCCCCCTAAATCAGGGGGAAACTCATACACAGTGCCCGGGGAGGAGGACGTTGGCAGGTCAAGAGCAGGAAGAGGGCCGGGGCCTCGCGTGTGGCGGGAAGTGGCCGTGGTAGGTAGACGGCCCTCGAGCCAGCTGTGGGCCATTTTAGGCTTGTCTGGTGCCCACGCAGCTTTCCCAGACGCTTGCCTGGGGCCGGGGCTGCACCCGCTCTGGGGCAGGAGAAGGGATCTGGGGCCGAGCTCCCGGGCTCACCGTGGGGGGAAGGGGTGAGGTGTGAGCGCTGTGGCGCAAGGCATAGGCCACGCTCTGACGACACGCGTGCGGGGGCAGAGTGGCACCTTGCAGGGGGACCGTGAATCTGCCAACGGGGGGGGGGGGGCCGGGGCCGGGTTTTGGTCTGAGGTTCGTTCTGGTCACTCACCGGAGGACGGTCCGAAGACAGCCGCCAAGGACGGAGGCTGTGCGGGGGCCTTGGGTTCTGCCAGGGTCCCTTTGTCCCGGGTAAGGGGGGCCCTTCCACCTGAAGAGAGAGGACCGGTGTTGCAGATGCACTCGTCGCAGGCCTTTCCCACCAGCTTCGGCTCTTCCTGAGCTGTTGTCATAGCAGGCGTTCCTGATGCCGCCCACTGGAGAGGCCTCGGCTAAGCTGCTTGATTGGAAGTGGTCCAGGCAAGGCTTTTCTAAGATGTCATCTGAAGACTGAGGGAGGCCCTGAGGTTTAATTTGAATAAATCAGCTAGGACGATTCTGTTGAAGAAAACGGTGTGAGTTCCCATTCCCCTTGATAACTTAGGAATTGACAAAGAGAAAGCAGAAGCCCTTTCTGGAGTTGAACAATAGAAAGCTTGTATCTGAGAGCCCATCAGAACGCCTCCTGACTGATTTTGTATCTTGTAAAGAAAAATGTGCCTGCTGGCGACAGATTTTGGCCCCAGCATCAATTCCTCATTTCTCTACTCTGCTAATGTTTTCATATTTTTCAGTCTTTCTCCCAAAACTTAAGACTCTTTTCCTCCTTGGGCAGGAGATTGAATCATAATCTGAAACTTTTTATAAATTTCAGATGTCACTTTTCTGATCATGAGTGATGGAACTTCTGCTATTTAAATACAAGATTATCCGGCTTCTATTTGTAAATAAAATCAGCTGTACAATGAAACCTATGCTGGCTTTTCATTTTTCACCCGAGATTCGTTGTCTGATGAAATGGTTTCTTGACAAGGGTGCTGCCTGTAAGGCACAATGCTTCTCTGGCGCGCGCGCGTGCACATGTGCATGTGCGTGTGCGTGTGTGTGTGTGTGTGTGTGTGTGTGTGATTACCACGCACGTCAGGCCAACGGCAGCCGCCTGTCTGTGTCACGTGCTCACGACTGATTCCACGTGACCCTCACGTGAGCAAGCGCTTAGCGATGCCCATTACCAGCATCCAGGGAGTTTGGGGGGCTCTTCTGTAATTCCCTTAGATGAGGCCATCCCCCGTGACCCCGTGCGAGCTCCGTGGGGGGCTTTTCAGTGTGTGCAAGTACTCTCGCCATTGTCGTTTGGATAAGTGTGAGGATATGAACTGACTTACAATCAAGAGGAAGCGCGGACCGGGTGTCATTAACCCATTGTATGCTATTATAAATAACATACTTTTATGATAAATGAATATTTTCCAAAACAAAAATGTTCAGTGAGAAGAAAGGCATGGTTTTACTTTACGTGCCTTGACAGAAGACAGCTGAATTCTCATATGTGTTTCTCCAGTCAACGTGTTGTAATACGTGTTTTTGGTTGAAGTATATGAAGAAATCCCAGCCTCTCACAGGTGTGTAGTTGGAAAAGGGAGAAGTATTTTAACAGCCCTTTCAGATGGTTGTGGACGTTTTCCCTTTAATACCGTACCGCAGCCGAACAGGTGGTAGTTTCTTGAAGGTCACTTGCAGTGTGGATGTAAAGCCGCACCAGGGGACATTCTGTGCTCAGTCACAGTAGATCCCATTGGCCTGTCTTGCACTTGGAATAGATCTTTTACACACGCATGGTTCTGTCACATCAGACACTGGCTGTTGGAAAATCCTGAATGCCCGAGGTATGCAGATCTTCTAAACAGTGGTGCGTTTCGTCACACAGTGTCAAAAAGTCACCTTTGTTAGTGTTACCGCCGTCTCATAAGGAACCGTCAAGCCCAGAGTGGTGGATAAAAGTTCTCTAAAATTCAGATTTTGGCTTAAAAGTGCAAATATTATTATTGGCAGCAAACACTGTGAATTGGTTCCCTTGAGGTGACAGGGTAACTTTGTTCATTTTTGAGAAAACGTCTGCCAGTTACCCACGTTTGAATAACCAGTTTGCCTGTTGGTCATTCTTTCAAAAATGGATCCAGCTCTGCTCTCAGCTCAGAGAATTGCACCAAACATTGGTTTTCTGGAAGAAATCAACGTGTTGGGGTGCACGTCTCCAGAGCTTTACACGTTCTTCCCATTTTTCCCGATAGAATACTGAAAAGATGTTTATCAGGGGTCAAGATTTAACCCAATACTAATCACAAGATTAGGAACTTTGCCTGTGTCACCCAGGCCATCCTCAAGTGAAACTGCCTCTTTTTAAACCACGAATGTGTGGCATTGAGTACGGTTGTGGACGCTGCCTTGGCCCGTGCCACGAGCCAGCACTTAATGCCAACACGGCGACAGAGGTAGGTGATGTCTCAGTATCATTGTGAATGCAGTTTGGGCCTCACAGGCTGCTTGAAAGGGCCCCAGGGAGCCCAGCGGTTGGCCGAGCACCGTGGGAGCTGCAGCCCCGCAGGGAGAGATGCTCTCATGGAGAGGCCCCCTGGGTGAGCTCGCAAGAGGAAAGGTACAAGACGGAGAAAGCGCGCCGGGAGTGAACGTCGGCTGGGACTGGGGCTGGGGGAGCTGTGCCCTGGGACTTGGGATCCTACAACAGTGGGTCTTTCTGCCCGCGTCCTGCTCCTTGGATCCTGGGCCTCGTGAGTTGACTGCATGTCCAGGGGCCACTGGGAACGTGAGGTGGAGGCCCTGACGTGGAGGCTTTCCCGTCTCGTTGGCAGGATAGAGCCACACTCGGGTCTCACAATGAGGTCGATTGTCCTCAGGTGTGACGTGAGGAGCCCAGCCAGAGATTTAAGTTTTAAAAATAATTTGGTGGGGGAATTCCCTGGTGGTCCAGTGGTTAGGACTTGGCACATTCGCTGCCATGGGCCTGGGTTCAATCCCTGGTCTGGGAACTAAGACGCCACAAGCCACGCAGCGTGGCCAAAAAAAAATTTGGTGGGCCATTATTTCTTCCAGTGGTTTCACGGATTGTGCTTTCGAATGCCGCCTTTGGAGGTGATTTTTGGTTAGGTCACCAAAGGCCGCCTGAGCCAGTCCAGCTGATGGGCTGCTGCTTTACAAAGGACTGCTTTGCGACAGGCCAGCAGGACCTGGGCCTTGGGGCCGAGGAGGAGAGTGGCCGTGTACTTTCTGAGGTAGGAAGCTGCTCGAAGGCCTCTGCTGTGGCGCCGGGTTAGGGCAGGCCCAGGTCCCGGTCCAGGTGGGCGAGCCCTTCTCTGGCTTCTCGGGGATTACTCGTGGGCCTTTGCCGGCCTTCTCATTTCACTAACGACACGACGCCAGCGTTGTCGGGAGCTCTCACCTCTTGAGTTACGGCTTCCGTACTTGCCTGCCCTGCAGTCTTACTATTACTCTCAGATTCATTACTTAGCGGGACAGCCTCTTTGAGTAGAAAAGAACTGTTGCCTTTTATAATTAGTCATTTACATTTTCTTTCCTTGGGGAAGAATTACTCAATTCTAAGAACTGGTTGCTGGCGTGGAAGGCATGGGCATATTGGGGAAAGTGATGATATTATCTTGGAACTTGCCAGAGAAAGGGCCGGAAATGTGGTGGTGTAGTGACTGGCAGAGAAAGGCCGAGAATGACCAGACCTGTGACTGGGGGGCTGGAGGGGACACTGTCTTGCGGGGGGCGGGGTGGTCCCTCACATACAGCTGCCGTGAGCTAGCCAGGGGGAGAAAAGGGCCGACGTATCACGGGGAACCAGAGTCCGCTCGGAGAAGGTTCTGCTCCGAAAAGGAGAGCGGCCCGAGGCACGCTCGGCAGGTGGCCCAGGGTCCTCAGAAGGAGCCAGACCCTCGATCTGCTGCCGCCTCCCAACCAGACTCCAGGGAAAGAGAACAAGGGGCCGGCGCGTTGCTTGGGAAGGTGGTGGAGAGGGTGCTCGCGTGGCCTTGACGTGGCTTTCGTCGTTCACATCAGGAGTCTCCAGCTGGAAAGGGCGGCGGGGCAGCAGGAGGAGGGCGCAGAGCCAGACCTTGTGCCCAGCCCGCGGGTGGCCAGTGACCGGCCGAGGGCCCGCTGCCCGTGGCTCACGTCCAGATGCGTCACGCGCGGGGTGGACGCACCTTCAGAGCTCCGGTCGATAACAGTGAGGACTCTCGGCAACATCTAGAAACGTTTATTAAGTGGACAAGGAAGTGTGGGCTACTGGGCTGGAGCAGAAGATTCGTTAAGAGTGAGTTACGGTGCGCCGGTGGAAGATTGAAGATGAAGAAAAGTGCAGTTCACAGTAGCGTTGAAAACAGTGAAATCCACGTTGTTGCCTGGATGGATCGTTCACTCCTTTTAAGTACGAAGCGGTGCTCCGTCGTGTGACTCCATCACAGTTGGGTTAAACGTCCTCCAGCTGGTGGACGCCAAGGCTGTTTCCAGCCTTCGGCTGTTGGGAGTGAAGTTTCCGTGAACACGCACGTAGCCGTCCTCTCGTTGACGTGTGCTTCTTGTCTCTTGGGTCAATACTGAGGAGCGGACTTGCGGGGTAATGGCGTAGGGCTATACTTCGTTTTTATGAAGAACGTCCAGATCTCTCCCCCGAATTGGCTACGCTGTTTCATAAGCGCATCAGCAGTAAAAGGTCTGGCTGCCTCACATCCTCACCAGCGTTGCACAGCCCTGTTTTTATTTCTGCTGGTTAGCAGTCGTGTGTATGTGTGTGTGTGCGTGCGCGCGCGTGTGTATCTGTGTATCTATATTGTTGGGCTTCACTCCACAGGCTTGCAAGGCCTGTACTTGCCCAGCTCTAAGAGTGAAGAAAGAGCCTGGACTCAGCAACAGAGACATCAGCGGTTTAAGGGACGGGAGAGCTTAGCTCCTGGAGCAATACCTCACCACGTGCGGCGGGCGGTGGGCAGGACATGGCGGCTGCCTTCACTCCCGGGGGCAGGGGACGTTGCCAGTTTTAGGGGGGAATTGACCTCAGGTAGGCTTGTCGGTTACCAGGGAAACCAGCAGAGAGGCACGCCCCTCATGGACCCTTTGATAAGAACAGTCACTAGCTGGGGCCTGGGGCAAGTATGAAGGAAGGTCAGTCACGTGAGCAGGTGCAGGTGCAGCAGGCGCTGGTTCAGCAGGGATGTACAGAGAGCAAGAGAACAGCCATCCTGAGTGGCCTGACCATGCGGTGTCTATATATCTATATCTATATCCATATCGAGAGAGGGAACGAGAATATTTTTTCCCAGGTTTGTGGCTTGTCAATTTACACTTTTATTTTTTTATTTTTTTATTATTATTATTTTTTTCTTTTTAAATAAACTTACTTTTGGCTGCATTGGGTTTTCGTTGTCAGCAGGCTTTCCGTAGTTGCGGTGAGTGGAGGCTACACTTTGTTGCGGTGCGTGGACTTCTCATTGTGGTGGCTTCCCTTGTTGCAGAGCACAGGCTCTAGGTGCACGGGCTTCAGTAGTTGTGGCACGCGGGCTCAGTAATTGCGGCACGTGGGCTGTAGAGCACAGGCTCAGTAGTAATTTACACTTTTAAACAATTATTTATTTATTGTTGGCTGCGTCGGGTCTTCGTTGCTGCTCGCGGGCTTTCTCTAGTTGCAGCGAGCGGGGGCTACTGTTTGTTGCGGTGCGCAGGCTTCTCATTGCGGTGGCTTCTCTCGTTGCGGAGCACGGGCTCTAGGCGTGTGGGCTTCAGTAGTTGTGGCATGTGGGCTCAGTAGTTGTGGCTCGCGGGCTCTAGAGCGCAGGCTCAGTAGTTGTGGCGCATGAGCTTAGTGGCTCCGTGGCATGTGGGATCTTCCCGGACAAGGGCTAGAACACGCGTCCCCTGTGTTGGCAGGCAGACTCTTAACCACTGCGCCACCAAGGAAGTCCCTCAATTTACTTTTAAAAAATATCTTCTGCTGAGCAGAAAATTTTGATTTTGTTGAATTCTAATTTATTATTATTTGTTGTGGTAACGCTTGTCTGTGTCCTAACCAAAAAGCCTTTTCCTACACCCAGCATGGCAGGGTGTTCTCCTATGTTTTTCTTCTAGAAACTATAATTTTAGTTTTTAGTTTTAGGTCTGTCATCTAGCTTGACTTAATTTTTCTGTGTGGTGTGAGGAAGGCACCATGGTTCTTTTTTAAAATATAGATTTCCTAGTTAACACAGCACTATTTGTTGAAAACAGTTTTGTTATGTTTCCAGATTAGATTGCTTTGGCACCTTTTCTGAAAATCAATTGACTGTATACATATGTGTCTATTTCTGGACACTGTGTCATGTTCCATTAATCTATTAATGGGTTGTTATGCCAGTATGTACTGTCTTCACTACTGTAGCTTTTCTTGGAGTTCAGTAAAGTCCTCCAAGTGTGTTCTTTTGTAAAAAAAATTGTCTTGAGTATTTTTGGTCCTTTGCATTTTTTTTTTTTAAAGAAGATGTTGGGGGTAGGAGTTTATTAATTAATTTATTTATTTTTGGCTGTGTTGGGTCTTCGTTTCTGTGCGAGGGCTTTCTCTAGTTGTGCCAAGCGGGAGCCACTCTTCATTGCGGTACGCGGGCCTCTCACTGTCGTGGCCTCTCTTGTTGCGGAGCACAGGCTCCAGACGCACAGGCTCAGTAATTGTGGCTCACAGGCCTAGTTGCTCTGCGGCATGTGGGATCTTCCCAGACCAGGGCTCGAACCCGTGTCCCCTGCATTGGCAGGCGGATTCTCAACCACTGTGCCACCAGGGAAGCCCGTCCTTTGCATTTTTATATAAAGTTTATCATTAGCCATTTCCTACCAAAAAAGCCTTATGGCCTGGGATTTAGAATGGAATTATATTTTGAATCTATATGTCACTTGTCCCAGAATTAACAGCATTAACAGTGTTAATTTATTCTAATCTGTAAGCATGGTATAGTTTTAAATTTGTTTAAATGTTTTTTAACTTACCCTAATAAACATTTTGTAGTTTTCAGTGTATGGGTTTTGCTCATCTTTTGTTAAATTTATTTCTAGATTTTTCTTTTGATGCTCCTTTAAATGGTACAGCTTTCTTGGTAAATTTTGTTTTTTTGATTTGTACTGATAGTTTGTACAAATACAATTGAGTTTTGTCAGGTTTTGCTTCATGTTGTTTGAATCTTGGTTATTAGATACACACACACATGTAGGATGATTATGTTTTCTTGATGAATTTATATGCTTATTGTTATGAAATATTTCTCTATATCTGGTTATATCCCCTGTCCTGGATTCCAGTTCCTCTGATATTAATATAGCCATTCCATCTTCCTTATGATTAGTATTTCCTTGGTGTGTCTTTTCCATCCCTTTGCTTTGATATACTCTGTTGCCACCTCACACACACAAGGTTTCTCCTGTTATTGACATCTTGTATTCGTGTGGTGCCTTTGTTACAGTTGATGAGCCAATATCCATGTGTCATTATTAACTAAAGTCCATAGTTGACATTGGGGTTCCCCCTCTGTGCTGTACATTCTGTGGGTTTGGACGAATGTATAACGACATGTATCTACCATTATGGTATCATGCAGAGTAGTTTCACTGCCGTAAAAATCCTCTGTGCTCCACCTGTTCAGCCCTCCCTCTCCCTGAACCCTTGACAACCACTGGTCTTTTCACTGTCTCCATGGTTTTGCCTCTTCCAGAATGTCATTTCCGTGGAACCGCACAGTGTGTGGTCTTTTGAGACCGGCTCCTTTCACTCAGGGAGACTTCCTTATTATTCTTGTTAGTTTTCACACTGGCTTATCGGCCATCTCTCCTCTCCCCACCTTTCTTTTAGTTAGTGGTTACTTTTTATAGCACGTATTTATAACTTACCTAGACTCCCTTTAGATACTGTTGATCTTGGCGAGACAGCAGTGAGCAGTGGCTTGAAGCGAGATCTTAGTTCCCTGCCCAGGAAGTGAACCTGGGGAGCCTGGGTGAAAACCAGGAACCCCAGCCACTAGGCCAGCTAGGGGTAGAGGCTAGAAGCAAAGCTGCCGTGGCGCTTGCCTCCATTGAAAAATGCATTTCTCACAGAGGCAGAAACTGTAAAAACAGGTACAAAGCTTATTATTAGAGACACAGCACGACAACAAGTGGGAGAGCACACAGAGAAACAGTTTGCTTAGTTAAGACAGAAGCAGGGCAGAGATGCACACGGGGAGAGAAAGGGTGTGGGCGTCCCCTGTAATGAGGAGGAGCCCAGTAAAGAGGTGGTGGAGTCATTCATACAGGGCAGTTCTTCCGGGTCTCTGTTTACCTTTGGCCAATCATCTGGTTTCTTTTTCCACACGTGACCTGCCCTAGGACCCTCCCCAGCGTGCGTGCGCAACTTTTTTCCAAGATGGGATTTCAGCCCAGAGGCCTATGGGACGGCCTTAGCATCACCTATTATGGGGTGGCGCCCCCTCCTTGTTGACCCCCAGGGAACCTTTCTGCGCATGTGCAGTCGGGGAGGTTTCCCTGACCTCAGGAATGGTCATCTTATCTCTTTACTCCGGCAGACCTCAGCTCCTGCTATTAACTTTGGCCTTGGAGTGTCTGGAGAAAACAAAGCTCCAATTTACTCCGCCTGACAGACTCCAGCTGTCCAGCCCAGGGGCCCGTCTGCCTCTGCCTCACCTTCTGCTGGCAGGCCTGTGTCTGAACGCAGGCATTCAGCATTTCCCTGTTTCCCCCGTGGTTTACAGCACTGGCTGCTCTGCCAGGGCTGGGGGAGCCTTAAGCCTTCACCACGTCCCATGTCCCATGTCACTGGGGAAGCTGTGGAAGGGGTGGGCGGGTGGGTGGGTAGGCTCACCCTTGGTGTGGATGCAGTCTGGGCTCCTTGAGAGATAGCAACTCACTTCACACCCCCAGCGCCTTGGGAAGGAGCCGTTCCTCACCATTTTACAGCTGAGGAAACAGAAGGTCAGAGAAACTAGGCTCGCGGGTGGGAAAAGAGTCGGCTTGATAGATTTTTACACGCTCTTCCATCTGAGAAGCGTGCCCCGGAGCTCTGTCCTCGTCCTCGTCCTTCTCCCCTCTTCCCAGAGACCGTGGCGAAGACGTGGAGGGTGTGAGTTTACCTACCGCCTCTCCGCCTGGAAGAACAGCTAATGTGATCGATGACACGATCAAGGTGTAGAATGAGCTCCACTGCCTGCGGTTCCGGCTGAGAGCCGATCGAGCCAACGAGCTCACAGGAGTAAGTGAGAAGCCCTGCGGTCAAGTTCACAAAACGAGGCAGTGCGGTCCGTTGAACGCAGGCTGGACAGCCTGGGTCGACAGCGTCGCCAGTGGGGTGCTCTCATGGTTCTCCTGCCCGGATTCTGGCTTTGGCCTCTTGCATCCTCTCTGGCCCCTTCGGTTACGCCCCACCTTGCGGCCAGAGTCATCTTTTCCAAAAGCAAACCTCGTAACCGTGGTGGCTCCCCGTTTCCGTGTCAGTCGCTTCGTCCTGTAGCTTTGCTGGTGTCTCACCCTTCGCTCCCCACGTGGCCTTCCAGCCTCGGAATGGGCTTCTCCCGTCAACCCCAGCTTCCTTGCGGCCTCTCCCGCCGGACTGGCCTTCATTCCACGCCCGGAGTGTGCCTAGCTCCCTTCTCCCCGCGTCTCGGCCCGGGCCTCACCTCCTCTGCGTGGTCCTCAGGCCAGGCCCCCGTTCTGTGCCACGACGGCCGGGCTCCCCAGGGCACAGCGAGCCCCCGTGCGCACTTGCGTGGCCTGCGTGATGAACGTCTGCTTGGTGACCAGACGGTCACCCCTGGACGGAAGGCCCGTGCTGTGTTCCTGCCCAGCTGTGTTGGGAGGCCCAGGGCTGCCCCCGGGGCCCGTGACTCCCAGCATGTAGCTGCGCTCCTGGCTGTGATTCCTCCCAGCGTGGCCGTGAGAGGCAGCGGCGGCCAAGGGGGAGGGAAGGCCCAGGGAGACCCAGGCACCGGCTGCCCGGAGTCCTGCCCTGGTGGAGTCGCAGGAGATGCCTGACTCCCCAGCGACGAGTTGTCACCGTCTCCCAGGAGCTCGGTAGGGGCTCTGCGCCCGGCGTCTGTACCGAGGCTGCTCACATAGGTACCGCTGCCTGGCACGGACCGGCAGGAAAGCAGGAGCTTGGCCTAAACCACAGCGCTCGGCCGAGGCCAGCGAGCCATTCTCACTGGCTCGGGAGAGGTGGGAACACCCGAAACCCTCGGTCCCAGGCGCTGGCTGAGGGAGGGTCGGCCTTGCAAACGGGCTGTCTCAGGATGGCAGGTCTCTGGCCTGCTTTCCCGTACCCGTCTCTGCTCCGGCCTCGCGGTAGCGTCTCACGCGTGAGGCACTCAGGCAGTGTGTACTGCACAGAGGGAAGGGCTCCCAGTCTACCGTGGTTCTGTCTCGTATGGATTGATGCATCAGTTGCACTGACTGGATCATCAGGGTGCCTGAAATGGGGCCTTGTATGGCTGAGTTGTTGCAGACGCAGGTCCAGGGCAGGTGAGGGAGGCAAGTGTGGTTTGAGCCTAAGAAAGCAGCTTTCTCAGAGTGAGAGCGGCCAGGAGAGGGGTGTGGGACTTGCTGAGCACTTGCATCTCTGGTCTGGGGGCACAGCAGCCTCTTGTCAGAGGTAAGAAGGATTCTCAGTTCTCCGGGAGCTGGGAGTTTTAATGGGCAGGTGCTGGGGTCCTTCCGGCTAAGCCGATATGGGTGTATCTTCCAGCTCCTCTCTGAAATGCTCCTTCAGAAGAGTTTATTCTGCTTGTCCTCTGAAGAGCACAGAAAATGCTGTTTCTTATTGCTGGAGGCTGAGGCAGCAACAGCAGCATAATCGAGGCAAAAGCGTGGTGGGCATTTTTTGATGTTTTTCTGTAAAAAGGTAAGCAGAAAGGTAAAGTCCGTCTGCTACGGACTTCACTTTCTGTAAAACATTTCCCAAAAGGTCGTTGTATTCTTCAGACCTTCCTTCCTTCCCTCTGACCCGTAAGTTTTACATATTCTATCGTTTCTTTTTTTTTTATTTTATTTTTTTTTTGCGGTACGCGGGCCTCTCACTGTCGTGGCCTCTCCCGCCACGGAGCACAGGCTCCGGACGCGCAGGCCCAGCGGCCATGGCTCACGGGCCTAGCTGCTCCGCGGCATGTGGGATCTTCCCGGACCGGAGCACGAACCCGTGTCTCCTGCATCGGCAGGCGGATTCTCAACCACTGCGCCACCAGGGAAGCCCCCTATCGTTTCTTAAAGACACAAAATCCAATCTCAGTTGGAAGGATATGCATGTTTACTTTTCATGGAGTATTGTTAATATTATGACTGTTACTATTTCTGTAAATATACCGCATTCTTATTTACTTCCTATTTTGCCTGCCTAGTCATACACTTATTCAGCAGGTGTTTTCCGTGCCAGGTGTGTCGCCGGCGCGGATGTGGATGGCATGCTGGGGCCGGCGCCCCTGCCTGAAGCGGGCAGAACCCACGGTCTGATCAGGGGCGCTGGTGGAGCCCTGCTGGGCGGCCTGAGTGCCACGTGCCTCTCCTGAGGCCACAGAACATTCTTTTCCCCTCACACCTCCAGCTCAGCCTCTGGCTCTGCAGTGTCCCTGGGGTGCCCTTCAAAGGCTTCCTGGCCGCCGAGCGGGCCCTCCTCAGCCAACCACGCTGCGCCCCTTCTGAAGGGTGGTCTTCTCTGCCCCCCGCCCCCGCCTAAAGCCAGATGCCAGGGCCACACCTGTCAATCTTCTCAGGTCCTTTCAGAATACAGATTTTTTTTAGACTCTCGGGTGTCATTCTTTTCTTATTATTTGGATTTTCAAGAGAACTCATCTCCTACCTGGGTTTTGAACAAATTGAGAAATAAAATAGTGGCAGATGGCTAAAGAATAACTTTTATTTCTTCTAAACGAGAAGCCTGAAATCCTGTCTTAGTGTGAGAGCCAAATAACCTGGCTGAGTGAATCCCAGGATCATTCAGGCCGACCCACCGTGTCAGAGCCAGCGCTGGGCCTGGGCAGGACCCCCTCACGTGCATCAGAGCTGTACCAGGAAGCAGCTTTCTGGGGGTGGGGGGGAGCAGTCTTCTTGGAGGAGCAGCCGGTTCTGAGAGCTGGAAGGAGGGCTGAACCTACTGTCTGTTTAGTCTCCCAGGCTTAGCAGTTGAAGTTGCCTTCCTGGGGTGAGTATTTCTGGGGATGGAGATAGTGCAGGAGAGGCACCAGCTGAGTTCCCTGCACTTGGGAGCAGACCCCGGGTTTGAGAGTGTTTCCTTCATCTGGCTGTTTGCGTAACCATCAGGTCCCTTCTCGGCCAGGGGCATGGCCCACCTTGGAGCCCACAGCCCATCGGGACAGGCCAGCCCCCAGTGGAACCCCCCCTGCTCCTTTGAGGATTCTCCTGGGACGCCGGGGAGGGGACGTTAGAGCCTGGTCCTGATGGCTTTGAAACGTGTCAGAATGGAACATTAATCGATAATCTGTAAGGCCTTCTACCTAAGGCTGCAAAAACACTCTTAGTTTATTTCTCATCCTTAATTGTGTCCTGCTTGACCGTTCCACCTGGCTCATCAGAAATTCTACCATGAGGGGAGATGCCAGTGTATAAGCTTGCAACTACACAGCATGTCCTGAGTTCGAGGATAAAACTCCTTGTGTTACCCAGTTTCAGAGAGAAATTGTCTTAAAGGCCAGCCCTCGGAAGTTCAATTCCCAAACCGGCATTTCCGTCGCCCGTTAATGTCTCAGCCCATGAAAGCTCACGACTTGTGCTTACCTTGTGCTGCTGCCCTGTCTCTGCCGGAGGGGCGCCCGGTGTCTCACCGGGACACGCACAGGCCTTTCAGGTTGCAGAGGCCCCGCGCACTGAGCGCCGGTCTGTGACAGCCCTCGCTTCACAAGACTTCAGAGTGTGGCCAAACCCACAAGCTTGTCACCGCGTCTGGAGGACGCATCACGCCAGGCGCCTGTGGCGGGCGGCCCAGGAGCACCGTCCCCGTGCGCAGGGCGGGGCGCACGTGGGACCTCGGGGCTGCTCTGAGTCGGGGCGCCGCACGGAGCTGTCCTCGGTTTGGCCCTCGCGCGGATGTGACAGTTGGATCCAGAGGCTGTCGCTTGAAATCGACTTGGGAGAAACCTCAGCGAGAAGTTAGGTCTGAGTCTAACTCGTTTTCTGTTTCTGCGGGAAAAAGACCCTCGTTGCCTTGTAGGCATTTTAAGTTCTGTGTCATCGTGGCTGCCACCCCTTCTCTAGTTAGGAGGGGTGTGTGTGCGCACGGGTGTTAAACCCAGAGAGTGCTGACTGTGCCGGAATCGGAGCCCTCCGTGTCCGACCGCTCAGCCTCAGAAGCTGCCGCCGGTGTGAAGGTCCTCCTCTTCCCCAGGCTGTGTCGTTGGAGCCCCCCTCGCAGGTCCTGGGGCGGGTATAGCACCGGGAGTGCTGTTCCCACGTCCTGGGGCCTCCCCCGTGCCTCCCTGAGGACAAGCCATCCTCTCCCGGTATCGGCCCAGCAGGAGCCGCCCGGAACCGCCAGGGCCCGAGGCCCCACGCGCTCGCTCGAGTTCAAGGACCCCCAGGCGCGTCGTGGCTTGAAACAACACGCATTTATTACCTCATCGTCCTGGAGGCCAGAAGGCTGCCCTGCACCTGGGGTGCTGGATCAAGGTGTAGATCAAGGCGTGGGCAGGGCTGCATCCCTTTTGGGGCTTCAGGGAATAATTCGCCCCTTGGTCTCTTTCGAGCCTGGGTTGCTTGGGTGGTGGCGCCTTTGCCGGCCTTCCACGTCCACGGTGGCGAGTCCAGCATCCTCGCAGCTCTGAAGCTGACTCTCCTGTCTCCTTCTCCACCTTTGAGGGCCCCGGGTCACACCGGGCCCGCCAGGTCCATCCAGGACGCTTTTCCCGGGTCAGTCCCTGGATTAGCAATCTTCGCCCCCCTTGCCTGGCTCCAGGAATGTGCCCTGGACATCTCTGGGGGGGGGTCATTACCCTGCCTTCCATGTCAGGCCGTGTAAGTGCATCACTGCAGCAGCCCAGCTGAAACCCTCATGCTGCAAATGGTCCCTGAGCCCCGGCAGAGGCTCCTGAGGGCGGTTCTGTGGGGCCGCCCTGGGGCGGGACACGGTGGGCGCCACCTCGTCCTCCGGCTGATTCGTGCTCTCAGGTGGTGACAGTGGGGCGCCCGGCCTGCTGTCCCTGAGCCTTCACGCACCTGCTGCTCCCGGTGCTTCCGGAAGCCTCAGAGCAGTCCTGCGGGCCCGCGTTGTCATTCTCACTTTATAGATGATGGAACTGCAGCCCAGAGGGGTGGTGTTACTTTGCCAAGGTCACACAGCATCTGAGTGACAGAGCTGGGCTCTCGTTCCAGGTCTGCCGACTGGAGACCCCCTGCCCCCCGCCCAGTGCCCACCCTGGTTTTCCTGTCTTAGTTTATGAACGCCTTCACCTGAGGTCTCTGAGGCTGAAGTCCCACGTTCACTCTGCGCTCACACAGTGGCCATGTCCTTGGCCGTGGGATGGCCGGCGTGACGCTGGTACTGCCAGGTCGCTGTCACGCATCGGCTGCCCTGCAGCGCTGAGCGCTCTTTGCCCCTGTGCCAGCCGGAGCAACTTCTGGCAGACTCTGGCCCTCAGTGAGCTGTTTGTTCAGCTTCAATGTCAATATCTGCATTTACATATAGATACGCCCCATTAAATATTCCTGGGATTGGTGTGTTCCCCTCTGACATCAGGGGGTGTCGGACTTCACCTTCCGGTTCGTGCTGCACACTGGTGGTGTAACGCAGCCTAATGCCTCGCGCGTCGATCCCTCTGTGACTCTGTTATGTTGTGAAACTGTTCGCCTTTTGTTCCCGCTGCCTTCTTCCCCTTTGGAAAGCGGGTCTCATTTTCCATGCATATGATATTCCTTGTTGTTTTCCCCTCAGGACAACTACACCTTTGCTCAGCCTGGGATTCAGATGAAAGTGAAAATCTTGGAAGAACTCGTGAGCCGGATCGATGGTAAGCCAGCTTCCGGGGCTCCCCTTTCCCTGAGGGGCGGGGGAGAAGGTGGCGGGAGGCTCGGGACTCGCCGGCCATCAGCTCGCGGGATGCCGTCCTCGCCCAGCCCGTGGCCCCTGGCTTGCGCCGTCCCCGCGTCCTTCTGAGGCCACCCGCCGCTGGAGCAGGAGCTGCTGCCGTTCCCTTTACGAAGGCCATATAATCAGAATTCAGTGCCGTCACTCTGCAGGAAGTAATGAGTGCCTCCTGGAAGCAGGCAGCCCTTACTCCTTATTAAGCCCGGCGATTGTCATCATCTGGATGACAGCCGGATTGTTTATGGCCGTCCTCTGGCACACTCCTCCTGCCTCTGCACATCTTTTTGCTCTCAAGGATGCTGGTGTAATTTCTCCGCGGAATCCAATTAATTGCCGAGTCTGAAAATACCATCTTTAGTATTATAGAAAAATTATAGTATGTGCGTGGCCGTTTTAGATTATGCTTTCGTGTTTAAGTGGGGGCTTTGAAATACTTTCTACCCTCATCCTTGAAATAATTCCCCCTATGATGTGCTGTCACATTGCACTAGCAGAGTTTAATTAAAGTTGAGAGATAATGCTTCCCATTCCAAGCATGCTCTCCTGATAGTTTGTTAAATTAATGAACAGAGCATTAACAGAGGGATACCAAGCAGAACCGGGCATGGATCTGTGACACCAGCTGGCTGGTCAGTGGTGATGTGCAGAGGAGACACAGGCTGTGTCATCAGGAGCCCGGGGTGAGCTTGGGGGGGTGACTTCACTGAACCTGCAGAGAAATCGAACTTTGCCTGAAACGTAGACACGCCGCCCATGTTCCAGGGCTGCCTTCCAAGGACAGGCATATCCCGGTGTCTCTTTCCCTTGCTGTACCTTCAGCAATAGAAAGTATATCGGTAATCATCTTCCCAAGAAAGGCACTTGGTTTGGGAAATGATCGAATGACATCATAAAGTGGAGTCTTACAAATGATCGACTCCATTCTGTTCCTTGACTGAATCTGATTTTCAGTTGCATCTAATGCTTATTCCCTAATTTCCATATTATGAAGTTCTACACAGTTCTTCCACTAATACTTTGATTCAGTATATTTAGCTGCTTTGTAGCTACCTATTCAGAGTACTGTTTTTGGCTTATGTAACTGCATTTATGTACATGTATTCTTAACTTCGTGGGGAGATCTTTGTTGGATGCTCTTGGGTGTTTTCCCTGCTGGCAGTTTCGCACCTTTCCCCCAGCCTCATTTTGTTCTTCGAAATACAATTTGCACGAGCTGTGAATCACACTTCCTCAGCAGTTCCTCTTTTCCTCCTGTGTCTCCTAGAAGGCAGATTTTGTATTTTTGTGGAGGTTGGAAAGTTGCGGATGGTGCCTATTTGTTCCAGGGCTGCAGTCGGGGAAGGAGTCGAGTTGATTGTCTCTGGTGCTGTGGTTTAGAAGAAGTACATCACAGGTTTGCTGGACGATGGTTTAAAAGAGCAGCAGCAGCAACCAGAGGAATCCTAACCGGATCTGGGCTTTTTCAGTAAAAATCCCATTTTTATGTTCCTGCAGCTTCTGAGGAGGGCATTTTCATCCTGTGGTTGTTTTGTTTAAATAATCAGTTCTTCACAACACAGGAGGCTCTTTTCGGTAATCGGTTAGACTTTGTAATCTGTTTGTAACTGTTCTTCCAGTGAAACCTGGAAGAACTTCCGTGATGGCCTCAGAAGAGTTCCCAGGCTTTTCAAGCAGGAAGTATCAGAATTGACAGAGTGTGGGCTCTTACCCCTCAGCAGCCCCGGGGAGAAGTGTCCACAGGCCCCCTTCTCTCATTCTCCTCCTGGAGAAAGAATCTGTGGTCTTGGGACTGTGCAGGGACCCAAGGATTTTATTAAAGGCAGAATACAGTAGGAGGAAAATACTGCTTTCAAAAAAATAAAAAACCACTGCCCCATTTTAGCATTTCAGGGCAAGGACAGCATTGATTTCAGAACTTTTTGGCAATTTGGTGAAGGGACACAATTTCATGGACCTGTTGTTAAGAAAGCTGAGGTTTTATGGGCTTGACCCAGATGGGAATAGTTTAGAAAAGAGCTAAATTGCTACACAAGGAAAAGTGAGAGGAATTTTGGAGTTCCAGTAGTAGTGTTGTAAGTCAGAAGAGAATGGAGAGGGAGAGGAAGGCAGAGGCCCAGGGGTACAGGAGGGTGGCAGCGAGGGGAGGGGGGCAGCAGGGAGTGGGGAAGACGAGGAGAGGGTCAAAGTCACTGTCTTATTTTCTAGCTGTGACAACTGGCTAAAGGATTTCTGAAAAGTACTCTTAAGTAGTTTTCTATTTTGAGTAGTATGGTACCCTACTCTCTGTTACCCCCAAATCTTTAGAAAAAGTCTGTTCCCTAGACAGGAAGGTGGCGTGACTGGCGACAGAGGGTCATGTCCGTAATGGAGGCCGAGCAGGAGGCTGATGGGCAGCAGCCTGAGAGACCGCCCGGTGGGTGGTAGTTGTCTCGAGAGAGGTAAGCTGGCTAGTGAGAAGCCCCGGGGAGTCTGTAGTCTTTGGGGCAGAGCTTTCAGAACTTCCCACTCAATGAGAGATGGAGCCTTGAGCCACTGAATTGGCAATGTCAAAGGTGAGGGTAGGAGGACCTTCCACTGCCAGTGGTGGTGGGCTAGGTAATTCCAACCAGATTTCTCACCGAAGAGACCTAAAAACTGGATAAGATTGTTTTTTAAAGCCAGCAAACAGACAAACAAATGGGGGGTGGTGAGGAAGAATGAAAGAGAGAAAAAAAGAAAACAAAGAAGGTAAAAAGAAAACAAATTCCATAAAAGCGTTGAACTGCTAATAGGGAGACAAGAACTTCCTGGCCAGGTTCTGGAAGAATGCTGGAACCAGAGAGATGAGCCCAGCCCTGAAGGCCACTGTTGTTCTGAGGGTTCTTGCTAATCCAGAAGAAAGAATCCCAGCGTGGTTTGTAGTCTTGATAGCTTCATGGAGGGAAAGGATCAAACCGCAGCCTGCCTGAGGATAGGAGTGCAGAAAATGCCCAGGTACTTTCTGAGACCCAGGAGACCAACTGTCAGGGTGGAACTGAAGTGAAACTGCCCTTGTGCAGTCTTGCAGGCCAGGTTTACATCACCTGAGAGGACCAGGGCTGTTTGAACCTTGATTACGGCACTTCTCTACTGGCGTAGAGTGCTTGGGAGAAGCAAAAAAAAAAAAAAAAATCTTTTCTGGAGGAGGTTACCAGAAAGTTGTTCCTCAAATTGTTTCTGCTTTTTTTTTTTCCCATATAAAATGATCTACACATAGAGATACACACACATTCAAGACTTCTTAAGTGAGAACAAACAGAAACAACAGATAACAGAAACAGGCCCACAAGATGTTAAGTTTCTGTAATTCTTACACATAGACCATGAAACTATTCTCCTTACTATGTATGAAGAAATATAAAAAACAGAATCTTGAGAATGTTTGCCATGGTAGTGGGAAACTATATGATTTTACATAAAAGATTTAAAGAATACAATAACCAAATTAAAAAGTCAGTGGGCAGATTTAACAAATTAGACATAGCTATAGAGAAAGTTAGTTAACTGGAAGATGGGTTGGAAGAAAATAGCCAAAACAAAACATGGAGAGATAAGAATATGCAAAATATAGAAAGTAAGCGATATAGAAGGTATGGTTAGAGAGCCTCATATGTACTTATTTGGAGTCATAGAAGGAGAGGAGGGAGAGTGAGTAAGAATCTGAAGAGAGAATGATTCATTGTTTTCCAAAAGTACTGAAATAAACCAATTCACAGATTGAAGAGGCCATTGACTCTTCAGGAGAATAAAGAGAAAACTGTATGTAAACACATCATAGTAAAATTCAACTGAAGAGTAATTCTTAAGGCAGCAAGAGTAAGAGATTACTTTCTAAGGATGGCTGTCTGAGAACTGTCTTCTCAACAAAAGGACAAGAAGGTATGTTCAACGTGCAGGAAGAATGATAACTGTCACCGTAGTGTCGACCTCCAACAGAAATACCCTTCAAGAATGAATTTGAAAGTCCAAGAGGCCACCTAAATCTGAAGTGTTTCTCACTGCCTCCAAGAAGCTGTGTAATCGAGAAGGAAAGCAGACGAAGCACACACACCTACCCTTGCAGCATAAGCAGGGGACCACAATTACTGTGAACTTCAGAGCCCTTGGAAATCGGCAGGTCAGCACCCTGTCCAGCCTCGGGAGAGTCAGGTGGTCATTGGGAAAAGGAGTGGGTATATGGGCAGCTTAGGAATAGAACCAGATGAAATCACCACAGGAAGACGAAATCCCGCCGAGAATGGGAAAATCCTGAGACTGGGTCTGAGGTCTGGGAGATCAAGGCACTGGCTCTTGGGAAATTGGAAAGGATTTGGGAATTCTGGATGAGTGTCTGCTACGACCTTAGCAGAACCCATTTCTAACAGTTACCTACCTCTACAAGGTGAATTCTCAGGTCACATTTTTTGGGCGAGGGCTTGGCTAGGGATTTCTTGTTTCTGTCCAACTGTGCCTTATTCTGGCCCCGGAGCAGAGCAAGCCGCTTCTTGTGCAAATGTGTTACTGCCATAGGCCGGTCGGCCTCCAGCAGGCCACCTTGTAGCCCAGCTGAGGGACGTCTGGTGTTTCTTCGGGGCGCTCCGGCCGCGGGTGGGCAGGTGGAGGGATTGAGTCTGGGAGACCAGGGGCAGCAGCTGCTGATAATCGGGTGAGACAGAGCTTATCTGACGAAGGCCAGCGTGTGGCCTTGGGGAAGGGGGTGGTCTGGAGTCAGCATTCATGTAGCTCTCATTCGTCCAAAAAGCAGCCTCAGACCCTTTTTTAAAAAGCATTGATTTCTCAATCTCTTGTCAAATGTAGTTTCTTCTTCCCTCTTGGGGAGGAATAGCTTGAGCCCTCGGTGTTGGATGTGCTCCCCGGCCCTCCGCTCTTCTGGGGCTGCCTTGCGCGACGCCCAGACTTTTCTGGGAGAGGCTGTGCACAGAGCTCCCGTCCAGAGGAGCGCCGGGCGGCGCCAGCGCTTCCGCGATGCCGTGCACCGCCGTGTGGTCGTTTGTGTCCAAGCTTCAGGGCCTCCAACAGACAAGGACTGGCTGGTCGGTCTTGCTGGCTGCAGCCCGCAAGCACTATAGGGTCTTCGCCACGTCCTTGGCTTCTGCTCACCCACGCTGGGGCAGCGGTGGGCGCGTGGGGCCTGCGGTGCCTGTTCCCTGTGCCCGCAGACCCTGGAGGGGACCCGTAAGCAGAGGGGTACGCGGGCGCCCTGGGCGAGCAGGTCTGCCTGCCGTGCGCAGCCGGACGCTGATGTCCGTGGATGGCTTTCGCACCGGGTGCTGTGCCGTTTCACTCTGACCTGTTTCCCGCGTTCCTGTCCTGCGGTGCCCCTGACTCCCTCTGCGTTGCTGCTGCCTCCCCGCCTTCCCTTCCCTCTCCCATCAGCACCAGTTCCCTCTCCTCTGTGTGCTGCCACCGCCCCTTGCCTGAGCGCACAGGCTGTGTCCTCTGTGGCTTTGGGGTGGGTTCGGGCTGAGCCCTCTCGTGCAGTGTCCGAGCACACGGCCTGGCGCCAGGAGTGCGTCGGAGGCGCGTGTGGGCTGAACTCTGAGTGATGAGGGTAAAAGTCGCCGTTGGGCAGAAGCCAGGTACCACTGTTGCTGGTCAAACAGACCTGACCCTAAGCCTAACCCTAAGCCCCAGCAGACAGCCTGCAAACCTCAGCAGCTCCAGCAACACACGTCTGCTCCTCACTCACATGGCACGTCCTTTGCCCAGGGCTCTGGTCTGTGTTGTCCTCACCTGGGGACTCGGGCTGACGGAGCAGCCGCCTTCAGGAGTTTGCTGGCCCAGTTCTTGTGATGGAGGGAAAAACTTTGGCGATTGTTCACAGGCTCTTCGTGCTTCCCAAAGAAAGTGGTCCCCGGTGCTCGGCTGCATTTCATCGGCCAAACCAAGTCACGTGCTGCAACAAAAGTCAGGAGGAAAGGAAAGGGCCCTCCTGCCCGGACCGGGCGAGCCCGGCCCCGAGCGAGACTGGGGACAGAGTAACGGGTGGGGCATAGAGAGTTCAGAGGGAAGAGCAGGTGCTCTCAGCATTTCTGTTAACATCAGTCTGTCCCCTACTTATGAAACAATTCTTGTACATAAGATTAACAGTGCACACCAGTCATCGAGTAATTTACCGCTTCGATAATAAATATACGTTAGCACACCAAGGGCTGATAGAATTTCAGCGTACAAGGTGCTGGAGGAGATTTTCACTCCAGATTACACCTGCAACGTTTACGCATATTTGAAAGTGAAATTTCACATTTTTGCTGTGTATCCGAGTGATACACCTTGTACCTTTGTTGTCCTTAGGTCTGTTACATCTGATGTCAATCTTTGAGGTTGCATGATCCCTAGTTGCCCCCAGGTTCAGCCCTTGGGCTCTTCGAGAGGCTGCAGTCAGAGCCCCTGTGACTGAATCTGGGGGCTGGGCCCCCTGTGGGGCAGCCTCACTTTGGATTCTATGCTCATGCATCTTTTGTGACATAAGATAATTTAAATGGAATATTTTTGCTATCTTTTGATTGAAAACACTGTGAGAACCTATTTCAGTTTGTTTCTTTTTAAAATAGATCGTTGTTGGAGTATAATTGCTTCACAGTACTGTGTTAGTTGACGTTACACAACAAAGTGAATCAGCCGTATGCATACACATGTCCCCATATCCCCTCCCTCTTGAGCCTCCCTCCCAGCCTCCCTATCCCACCGCTCTAGGTCATTGCAAAGCACCGAGCCGATCTCCCTGTGCTATGCTGCTGCTCCCCACCAGCCAACTGTTTTACATTCGGTCGTGTGTATATGTCAATGCTACCCTCACTTCGCCCCAGCTTCGCCCTCCCAGCCCATGTCCTCAAGTCCGTTTTCTATGTCTACCTCTTTATTCCTGCCCTGCAACTAGGTTCATCAGTACCAATTGTTTTTTTTTTTAGATTCCATATATATGTGTTAGCATACAGTATTTGTTTTTCTCTTTCTGACTTACTTCACTCTGTATGACAGACTCTAGGTCCATCCACCTCACTACAAATACCTCAATTTCGTTTCTTTTTGTGGCTGAGTAATATTCCATTGTATATATGTGCCACATCTTCATTACCCATTCATCTGTCGATGGACACTTAGGTTGCTTCCATGTCCTGGCTATTGTAAATAGTGCTGCAATGAACACCAGGGTGCCTGTATCTTTTTGAATTATGGTTTTCTCTGGGTATATGCCCAGGAGTGGGATTGCTGGGTCATACGGTAGTTCTGTTTTTCATTTTTCAAGGAACCTCCATACTGTTTTCCACAGTGACTGTATCAATTTACATTCCCACCAACAGTGCAGGAGGGTTCCCTTTTCACCACACCCTTTCCAGCATTTATTGTTTCTAGATTTTTTGATAATGGCCATTCTGACTGGTGTGAGGTGATACCTCATTGTAGTTTTGATTTGCATTTCTCTAATGATTAGTGATGTTGAGCATCTTTTCATGTGCCTCTTGGCCATCTGTATGTCTTCCTTGGTGAAATGTCTATTTAGGTCTTCCACCCATTTTTTAACTGGATTGTTTGTTGTTTTGATATTGAGCTACATGAGCTGTTTGTATATTTTGGAGATTAACCCTTTGTTGTTTCATTTGCAAATATTTTCTTCCATTCTGAGGGTTGTCTTTTCACCTTGTTTATGGTTTCCTTTGCTGTGCAAAAGCTTTTAAGTTTAATTAAGTCCCATTTGTTTATTTTTGTTTTCATTTCCATTGCTCTAGGAGGTGGGTCACAAAAGATCTTGCTGTGGTTTATGTCAAAGGGCGTTTTTCCTCTAAGAGTTTGATAGTGTTTGGTCTTCAATCCGTTTGAAGTTTATTTTTGTGTATGGTGTTAGGTAGTGTTCTAATTTCATTCTTTTACATGTAGGTGTCTAGATTTCCCAGCACCACTTATTGAAGAGGATGTCTTTTCTCCATTGTATGTTCTGGCTTCCTTTGTTGTAAATTAGGTGCCCATATGTGCATGAGTTTATCTCTGGGCATTCTATCCTGTACCATTAATCTATATTTCTGTTTTTGTGCCAGTACCATACTGTCTTGATTACTCTAGCTTTGTGGTGTAGTTTGAAGTCAGGGAGCCTGATTCCTCCAGCTCCGTTTTTCTTTCTCAAGATTGCTTTGGCTATTTGAGGTCTTTTGTGTTTCCATACGAATTGTAAAATTTTTTGTTCTAATTCTGTGAAGAATGCCATTGGTAGTTTGATAGGGATTGCATTGAACCTGTAGATTGCTTTGGGTAGTATAGTCATTTTCACAGTATTGATTCTTCCAATCCAAGAATATGGTATATTTCTCCATCTGTTTGTGTCATCTTTGATTTCTTTTATCAGTGTTTTATAGTTTTCTGAGTACAAGTCTTTCTCCTCCTTAGGCAGGTTTATTCCTAGGTATTTTATTCTTTTTGTTGCAGTGGTAAATGGCCAGTCCATTGTGACAGAGCTGCTGGGGGCCCGGATCGTGTGTCCATCACTCCGCAGGGCGTCTGTGGTGCACTGGGTGGGGTGGGGGCAGGTGTGCGGTCTGCAGGCCTGTATGTAGCTGGCAGCCTGCCCGCCCCCCCGGCCCCATGCTCCCGTGTTTCCCGTCCTTCCTGTGAGGCCGTGGAAACCCTTCCCTTGTGGGGATCGTCCTGGGTGCTAAAGAGCAGTGACAAGCTGGGGACATGTAAGTTGGTGGGAACCTGAGGGACAGGTTGACCTCCCACTAGGGGGTTAGAAGGAAATTAGATGCCCGGGTTTCGGTCCCCTGGTGACAGGGGCTGCTGACCCATGAGCCGACACGGGAGGCAGGTGGAGGAGCCGAGGAAAGAAGGTGGGCTCTGCTTTGGGCTCCTTGGAAACCATTCTGGAACCTTTCTGGCATACCCTGATCCACTGCTCGGCACAGTTGGCAAGACTCCGGAGGCCGGCGTGCGTTCAGATTCTGGTTCTGTTGCTCCAGCGGTGGCTGTGGGTGGCGAGTGATGGCCCCGCGGTGGCCGTGGTTTGCCCGGGACTGAGAGTCAGCGCAGGTAAGATGCTTAGGACGGTGCCTGGCCCGTCACGAGCCCAGCCAACTTTGTTACCTGTATTATCTCACCATCATTTTTATCAACTGCGTAGCAGGCGGCTAGCGGTGGCTGGGTTAGCACTCCTTTGGTGGGGTTAGTCTGGGGCCTCTGCTCCCTGGGCAGGCGCCTCTGTCCACCCCGGACGCCCGTTAGCGTGGCCGATACTGGCCCAACCCAGGGGGGCCAGGGGGAGTGCCCGCTGTCATTATTATTACAATTTACACTCTCTCCCTTCGGGAAAAAAATGCCCGAATGCTCTCCTGGAGAGTAGTTTTATCTCGGTGTGTTAAAGGCTTAATCTGCGTGTACATTTTCCCTTCCCTGTGTTTTTAAATTTAGGTTAAATGCGATTTTAATGAAATTTCTCTGAAAGCTGTCTCGACTACACTGTAAGGTTAAAATTGACTTATTCTTTCAAGATAGAATTCAGTTACAGTTACAGCTAGTAAACTAGATTCAGCTTTATTACCATCCAAGTGAAAATATTTTTATTACCGCTAGCTACAATGTAGGCCGTCGGAGAGCAGAGGATAAATCAGTGGAGCGGCCCTGGCCCATGGAATATTCAGTGCGTGGCAGTGAGAAATAACAAGCTCCCCTCCCCTGCTTTGCGTCTTCATTAGGCTCCGGAGTGGCTGATGGGAGCCGGGAAGGATGGCGACGTTTCCTTTGAGACGCGCGGCCCTGGTGACAGGCCGAGCGCACGCGTGACGGCCGTGCTGTCAGGCACGGGAAGTCACGTGGCCGCGGCGACTCCTCTGTGTGTCCCTCACCAGCCCGTCGCCCTGTCTCGGGCCGGGGCTTTTCCCCCGCGGCCAGCCGGCGTCCTTATTCCGGCGGCTCCACGCGGTGCCTGCCTGAGACCTTTGGACAGCAGGCGGCCCGTGGGTTCTCACTCTCCCAGGGCGCGCCCGGTTGATTTAATGTGCCTTCAGCTGAAAACCCACAGGGCCGTTTGGTTGCATTTTGGGGAGGAGGGGACCTATTACTCGGGCCAAAAACATCAGAGAAGGAGAGGAGGTTTCCTGTACTCTGAAACATAACGTATTACGAATAAACCCCTGGGTTCTAGTTCAGCCTCCGTCGCTGACTCTGAACTTGGTTGCTGCCGCTGCTGATAATAACAATGACGATAATCACGGCAGCTGGCATCCAGTAGGTGCCTGCAGCGTACAAGGCACTGTTCTCGGCTCTTGCTCTGTATCGCTGCGCTGGTTTTTCTCAGCGGCCCTGCGAAGCGGGGCGTGGCCCTCCCCGTTGTGAGAGCCCTGCCCCTTCTGTGGCCTCGGTCTCCCCTCAGGCCGGGTGATCTCCATGTGGCTCCAGCTCTGCCCGTCCTGCGTTGGTGCTGCACGTGGGAGAGCCCACGGAGCTGTCTCCCAGCCGTGCGGGGGACCCGGTGGGACCCTCGGACTCTGAGCCATCCTCGTCCCCGCCCGCGCCCCAGGTCTCCTTGGGGAGCGGCAGCGTGGGGCAGCCCCGTGGCCATGCCTACCACCAGGCCCCCCGTGCCCCGCCCCCCTGGGGGCTCCGGGCAGCACCTCGCGCCTTCTGCAGCCTCACCCGCTGCGCCGGCCTGTGCGGGGGGCGGAGGCCAGAAAGTCGAGGTTGTCTTCTTTGAATAAAGAGCGGCGGTCCCTTCCCCTTGGCTTTGAGCGGGTGCCCGCGTCTCCGCCCCCGCGTCCCAGCGTCCGGCACGGCGCCGTGTGTGCGCAGGGCGTGCTCCGTGCCTGTTGGTGGCTTAACGGTCAGGTGTTTGCTGCGCGGGGGGTGCCCTCAGCGTCCGGGGCTTCGAGTTGCTTCCGTCGAGTTTGCAGATGAAGCTCCCCGTGTACAAAGTGCAGGTTTGGGCGGGTGTTAGAGCAGCTTCCGTGTTGGTTATTCTAGTCTCTAGATGTTTGTTGCACCACGTGGCTTTCCTTGGAGGCTTTTGTTTTGCCCGGGACTCGCAGGTCCCCCTCCTCTTGCCCTGCAGTCCGTAGGATGGGTGGTCGGAGGCCTGGGAAAGCTCGTAATACGCGCCAGTGCAGCCCCGGCTGCGGCCACATCACGTGCAGAAGGGACAGAAGAATGTTGCATATGCAGGACGGACGAGCAGTTCCTGGCCGAGTCGCCGAGAGCCGACCCCCTCATGGCCGTCTGAGAACTTCTGGCCTCCAAGTGAGCCCCCACTCCCACCCTCCCCCGCCAACCCCGCCGCTGGCCGAGCTGGGCCTTCCTCACTGGGACCCGAGGGCCTCTCGGACTTGCTGGCCTCTCCCGCTGACTGACCTCTGTGCTGCTGTAGAGACGGTGCTTTCTCTGTGCAAGAATCTTGATCCCAAGTGACCGTCTTCACAGACATTTCCCACCCCCCCCAGGGGTGTCCCGTCACCGGGGGGAGGGGCGATGCCTGCCAGAGAGCTCGGAAGGACTCGGCTCCGCCGTGCGGGAGGGGCTGTGCCGGCCCGACGTGAAGGGTCAGTGGCTCAGGGGTCCCAGGGCTCAGCGACCCTGTGCCGTGCTGGACGGCCCCGCCCTCCGCCCTCTGTCCCTGCCCCTGCCAGCCTTTGCTGCAGGAGCCCGGCCCCAGAGGCCTCCCCACCGTCGTCCTAGGACCTGGGCTCAGGCCTGTAGCCGCCTCCAGGCCTGAGTGGTGTGTGGGGGGAGTTGGGCTGGGCCCTGCCACCGGGGACCCCGCTTGACCCTCTCTGGTTCCCTGCTCCATCCTTTCTAGGCCTCCCTGTCTCCCAGCCCTTTGTGTTTTCCTCCCAACTTAAGCTTGTTTTCAGGTGCTCCCCCCAAGCAGGTGGAGAGGGATCTGTTTTCTTAACATCAAGGGACAACTGTCCTCCCATGTCAGGGCTGGCAGGGTCCCGGGAGGGTCTTGGGGCTGGCGGCCGGCAGGTGGGACTGCACTGAGATGACCCCCGGGACAGAGCGGGGTTTTTAAGGCCCGGAGCTGAGGCGTCGTTGGCTTTGACCATTGAGGACGTTCTGTCCTGTACGAGCAGACAGAAGGTTAACAGTTGCTCCAGGAGTTCTTCCTTCCAGGCCCGCACTTAGCACCGGATGGTAAAAGACTCCCCGGTCACAGGCGGGGCCCTCGAGATGGCCGGGCCACCACCACCCAGCCCACTTTACGGCCCCAGGAAGTGGGTGAAGGTGGGCCGGGGCGGGGCCGGCCCCTCGCGGGACGAGGAGGCGGGTTGGTGCTTGTGTGAGAGATGCTGCACCTGTGACTTGGCCGGCCCTTCTTCCTGGAACCACCCGGAGGTGCCGGCACGGAAGGCGTCGTGGGGATCACTGGTTCACCATCGGCTGCTCGAGCCGGGGGCCTTTGTACCTGGCAAGCGGTGATGACCCCCCAGAGGGTAAGGAAAGGCCAGCTCGCGAGGCCTCCCGAGCAGTGAACTAGCTGCTCTTCTCCTCAGTGATGCTATCTTTGTGGCCTTCCACCCGAGCTTGACATTCGAGGTTTATTGCCAAACCGAGACGAGTTAATTAAATTGTAAGGAGAGACTTCCCAATAAAGCGATTCTTCTTGACCTTAAGAAGAAAAAGTTGTCTTGGTTTTGAATGTAGGCCATCAAGTCTGGTTTTGAAATGATTCCCCGAAGCCATTTTTGTTCATGGTTACAAGTTGCTGGAGAAAGTGTGGGTGGCTTTATCTCCCTTACTGTAAAGAACCGACGTCCCTCTGAAATCAGGACGGAGGCCGCCCCGGCAGCCGGGCTTTTCCACGCGGGCCTGGTGGAAGGAGGACAGATTTTTGCACGGGGGTCAGACTCCTTTCCACAGTAATAAGCCCTTCCAAGAAGGCAGAGGAGGCACGTGCTGCTTCTGTGAGGGCGGACCTGAGACGGGCCCTCTGGGCCCCCCATACCTCAGGCTGTGGTTCTGGCGGGCCCGTCCGAGCACCCCGCCGCGCCCCGCAGCCACGCCCCCGTCACCGCGCACGGGACAGTGCGGTCCTCCGTGCTCTGCCGGGCCCGGGTCCCCCTCACAGAGGCCCCTGGTGTCACGTTTGCGGTGGTGGCCCTCCTGTGTCCTGGGGGGTGGGCAGGATGGGGAGGGCCGGGGTGCGGGCACAGGCTGTCCAGCTGCTTCTCGAAGCCCCCCACTCTGTCCCAGCACCCCCTCCCCGCCTCTCTCCAGGGCCCAGGGCCGTGGGCTCGCCTCTTGGCTCCGCGTGGCCTGGGCGCAGGCTGAAGCTGTCCAGGCCGTCGGGGGAGCCCGCTTGTCCGCCTGTCTCTGTTTCTCACGCCCGTCTCTCTGCCTTTCTCTGGCCGTCGGGTGTTTGCCCCTTTCCGTCGCCGTGCGGGGTGCCGGGAAGGAGGAGAGGTGCGCACAGGTGTCAGAAGCCCCTCTAAGGGCCTCTTAAGCCGCCCTGGTCCGGGCTGGGGTCCCAGACAGGGGGCGCCAGTGGTCTCCGCGGGGCGTTGCCTGGGAACAGCCCCGCCCCCAGCAGCGGTGGGAGCGCTGGGGCGCTGGGCACCCAGCCCGTGATGCTCTGCCCGCAGCAGGCACCCGGTACGTCACGCGTCCCCACGGCTGGTGAGGTCGGGGCTGGCGGGACGGGACCTGACACACGGCGACTGAGGCCGCCGGGAGCGTTCTGCTCAGGTCGCACAGGTGCAGCGTCCCTGCGTCCTCTCTGAGGACGTGTCTGTTGACTCCGGAGCCCATGCTTGTCACCCCTCAGCCCGGGCTCCCGAGGGCCCCGAGCGTGCCCCTGCGTGCGCAAGCATGTGTCCACGTGTGCGTGCGACCGCCCCAGTCTCTGCTTGGCGCCCTGCCGAGGGGGCTCTCAGCACCCCTCCTTGGAACCCGTGGCAGCGACGGGGAGACCCGCTCCCCCCGTCTCCCCCAGAGCGTGGCAGCCAAGGGCCCTGAGCTGGACACTCGTGCCGCCGGCTCTCTGGCGCGTGGGGACACGCTGGCACCGGGCGGAGAGGACGCGGACCCGCGGCTGTCCTCTGCAGCTGGCACCTGGGGGGCACCGGAGACCAGCAGGCGGTTAGGGGCTGGGGCGAGACGGGCACAGAGAGCCGTTGTCACAGAGCCGCCCGTCATGTGTGTCCGGGAAATGACACCGTGCGACGGGACGCAGGGCTGAGGGGCACCTGGGGAGCCTGGAGGGGGTCGCTTTGGGCGTCCTCACGTTGTCAGCCGCGTGGGGAAGGCGTCCCTTCACGTGATCGGCGCCAGGTGGCCTGAGGACAGCGCATGCTCTTAGCTCCATGTTAAGTGGGTGCCTTACAGGGGTGTGTGGACCGCGTGGCCCACCCCTTCTTCTTACACTCGGATGCCTCCCTCCGATCGCAAGGAGGCCTGCAGGTCCCTCTCGGCGCCCTCATTCTCGCTGTCCTCACACCGTCCCCGGGTGTGGAACGCGCTCCCGCGGGAGCAGCATCCTGGCCTCTGCGGCCGCACGCGTGCAGGCGTTCTGGGTGAGCAGGGTTTCCCGCGGCACCACCCGTGTGGGCTGCCCCGCGTCGTTTGCGCGCTGACAGCAGCGGCGGGAGAGCCGGGGCTGGGAAGAGGGGCTGGGGCAGGAAGTCCAGCCGTGCTGGGGGGTCTCGGCAGGTAGGATGGGGGCGGGGAGGGCCGGCTCCTTCCCGGGAGCAGCCCGGCCCCTGGAACGCGCCGCGGGTCTCGGTCGTAGGCGAGCGGGGTCGGCTGAAGGCCGTCGTCTTCCTCCCGCTGGTCCCCTGGTGGAGAGCCGCCTCTGCTCACCTGCCACTCAGGCCCCCGCAGAGCCCCGCCTGGCCTCCGGAGCCTCCGCTGAGCCCGCCTCACTTCAGATGCCCCCGGGCTAGCCGAGCAGCTGAGGGTTGAACTAGGGCCACCGGGAGGGCCGCAAACTTCACCCGTCTCCCTGGTTCGGTCCTTCCCTGCTTCGCAAGAGCCCAGCCCTTCCCGGTAGCCCGGGGCTTCGCCGGCTCCTTAAGACCGTGTGCACGTGCGTGCTGGTGCCCCGAAACCCTGGTGCACCCCCTCTGTCTTAGCACTGGGAGCCCTCGGGGGGCCTTCGGAGAGGCCCCCTGCGCATTTGCTGGCCTGTCAGCCATCCTGGTCAGGGCAGCCCAGACCCTGGTGTGGGTGCTGGCCTCCTGGCAGGCAGATGCCCGGTACTCACGCCCCAGGTCCCCCGCTCCGCACCGTGGTCACTTGGCTGGCGGGCTCACGCCTGAGGAGCCCCAGGTGGATGTCTGGGGAAGCTGCCTTCGTGGCACCCACTGTTGAGTCTTTAGTTGACACAGGTGTCCCCTGGGAGGAGGAGCCCCACCACTCACTCATCCCGCAGGCCAGGCCAGGAGCGGCTGTGTGTGTGCAGACCTCCAGGCCACCAAAGTGTCTCGGGTGCTCTTTCTAGGAGTCGAGGCAGGGGCACTGAGGAAGGGGGGTCAGCTCCAGGGTGGAGAGAGGTCAGAAAAAGCTTCAAAAGGCCAGTGATGCTTGAGCTGAGTCTTGAATGGGGGGAGGCACAGACCAGCCAGCACCAGGCATGGGGAGTCTCAAATCCAGGTCAGCCCTTGTGACCCATCGGTGATAAAGGCAGCGGTTCCTGGGGCCCCCGGGCCTGATCACCTGCTGGGGCAGCTCACGGAGCCCAGGGGAGCCGGGAAGAGAGGCGCAGGGTGAGGTCGCGAGGGTCCCGGGAACTCGGCGCTTCCTCTCGGCCCCGGAGTCAGGGCCTGCCGCCCTCCGCGGTTCACGTGTTCACCCGCTGAGCCCGCACGTCCAGTTTTTACTGGGGCTTCCTCACGTGGGCGTGGGGGACCGAATCACGGGCCCCCCTGATGGAGCTCAGTGCCCAGCTCCTGTCGTGCCTTGAGGTCCGGCCTCTGCGAGCCCCGACCCTGAGACCCTGGGACCAGGGGCTGCCACCTGTGGCCCCATCAGAACATGCGTGTCCCCTGTGGCTGGAGGGGCAGTGTGTCTGCTGGTTTCAGGTCCTGGCAGAGCCCCTGCCCAGAGCCTGGCCGCCTTCCCCCTGTTTGTCTAGGTCCCCGTGTCCTGAGTCCTCTCCCCTCTTCTGAGGCGGTCTGCCTCAGAAGGCCTTGATGGCAAAACGTCTCCTCAGCCAGAAAGATGATAATAATTACATGTGCCTGCTCACTCATTCCATGTCCCCTCTGATTTCCAGTGAAATGGGAATTTCAAATCCAGAATCACCGCTCGCCGAGTTACCTTTGTCAGCGACAGAGCATCTGCTCACACTTGCTTGTAAGAATCTTGCCGGCACGCGCACTCGTGCTCCGATGTATGTGAACGGAAAGTAATGGCTGGAGTTTAGGCGTCCATTATTCAACACGTTCAGAGCAGGAGGCGGCCTCTCCCGAAGCTCACTGTGTGCGTTAGGAGGTGGGCGGGGGCAGAGCGGCCATATCACTCTTCATTGTAGCTTCCGGAGAAGCCAGGTCGTCAGTGAGGAACGGCCGCCTCCACGTGACCACGGAGTGCCTCCCGTGGTCCTGGGATGGCTGCTCCCGTTGGCTGGGGTGGCCTGGTCGTGGGTCGGAGCCTGGCGGCCGAGGCTCGCGTCCCCGCCTGGTGGGCCCGGGGCTGCCTGCTTCGCCGCTGTCGGGAGCTCGGGCCTGCATCGGGCAGGAGAGAAGCCCAGGCCCTCGGGACACTCAGCGTTGGTAACTCTGGTGAAATAGACACCTCGGAGGCTCAAAGTTGCGTTTTCTTTCTGTCTCTCCTGCATGTTGCTGAGCTCGTGGAGGGCAGGACGCCGGCCACGTCTCCTCTGTAGCTTCACCATCACAGGCGGTGGGGTACGTGGGGACGCCCGAGAGCTTCCCGGAAAGAGCTGATGCGCGAGCAGCCTCTGCCCGTGCTCTCGTGGGGTTGACGCTGTGGCCCTTGCTCTGCGGAGGCCCCGGGTTCGTACCCGGAGATACCGGGCGGGTCTGCGGGCCCATCTGGCATCGTGGGGTCGTTTCAGGGCATGGAGAGGGGCAGTCCTGAGTCTGCCGCTGCCGCGTGCACGCCCGGATGGGCCACCTCGCCTGCTTCTCGCGTGGGCACAGCTCCCGTGGGCGGGAGCTGGCCGGGGGGCTCTTGGTCCTCGCGCTCCGGCTGGGATGGGCTCCTCTGGCCGAGCCTGAGACGGGGTGGTGTCCGCCAACGCCTCGTGGGGCGGGCCTCAGGTGGGACTGCTGGAGCAGAGAAGGGGTTTATTCTTACTTGTTTGGTTAGGTTCCTTCAGTGACAGATGTTCCGGAAATATGTGTTGAATTTTGCAAATCAGTTTGCTCGCCAGTTCACGTTAGAAAGGTGTCACGTGCCTCCCAGGCACTTTAATTAGGGTTGCTTCTTTTCCCCCGCTTTTAAATGGTGACCTTCCGCGTCAGCTGAGGAGGCCAGTGGCACTGCAGGAGCAGGGACGTGGCTGGGGGACCACGGGCACCTCATTCCATGCCACCGCCCTGTCCGCGCCTCTGAGCGCGTCCGGTCCCGGCCGTCACGCCACTCGACCCGCGAACGTGCCGGGCACACGCCAGACGCTGGGCCTGGCTCTGTGCCAATCCCTGGGTCCAGACAAGGTCCCGCCCCACGGGCACCGTGGTCCAGGGACACCCAGGGCTCCACAACCCATGAAAAGTCACCTGAATCCGCGAGGGTGAACTCGGAGTCGCCCCGCCTTCCCGATTATCAGCACCCGGCCGGTGCCTGCCTGGCGTGGGGTGGCGTCGGCGCCCCGCGCAGGCCCGGGCAGGAGGCGCCTGGCCCTGCCGGCCTGCCGCCCGCTGCTCTCTGTCCTCGGCCCACGTGTCCCGTAGAGCTTCAGTGGCTAGTGAGTGGCGGGTCCTGGAGCCCCTGATCATCCAGGCCTGTCCTGGGAGCAGCCCCTGCTGGGTCCTCCTCCTTCGCGCGCTCTGTATTCCGGAGGCGGTTTTCTCTTCGGAGCTGTCACCGTCCTTCCGCCCGCCCTCTGCCCCTGCTCCCGACCGCACTCGTGGCGGCTCGCTCCCCTGTTTCTGTGTAACAGATCCTTGTTCAGTAGATCGATTCATTTTCTGAACTGCCGGTTTTCAGGTGTTCATGGTATTTGCGTTTCCCGTTGGCCAGCGTGCTCGCGTCGGTGACCCGGCCTCGGCAGGGGCTGCCACCCTCGGGGAACGGGCACAGGGGGCCGCTCGGGGCCCCACAGAACTTTCCAGCTTTGTAGCTGCGGCTGTGTTCAGCTTAGAAATAAATCTTAATTCTTTAAAAAGAACAGGACGTCCCATCGCATTGCTGGAAAGCTCCGCAGTATCTCACCGTGGAGAAATAGGAGGGGGGGGGTGACTGCGAAATGGGCGGTTTATTCACATGTTCAGTTACCCATTTTCTAACTTCATTCATTCCCTCATTCATTCATTCATTCACCCGTCGTGTGGCTCACGCTTACTGGGCACCTGGTGTGTCCCAGGGCTGCAGGTGCAGAGGGCTCTCAGGTACCACACCTGCTGTGGAGCAGCTCACGTCCTGGGGCGGGCACGGCCCTAAGCAGCGAAGCCCGGGCAGGGTGACACAGGGTCCGGGGAGGAGGCTGTGGAACGGGGGGGAGGGACTGGGGTGGCGCCCGGGTGGGACCTCGCCGGGCACACGGTGTCACCCGAGCGGGCGCAGTGCTGGGGGGCCGGGGGCCGAGAAGGGAGGTTCTGGCCCAGCTGGTCCTTCTTTGTCTGCCAGCTGGTGTTTCTCAAACTGTGGGCCGTGTACGGGGCCCTCACGACGTCTTGAGAGGAACCCCCTCGTGGTATTAGGTGGCCCCCGAGCTTACAAGCTGGGGACACGGGGAGGACACTTCCCCTTGCAGACCCCAGGGCTCTCCTCGGTGACAAGCCGTGTGGCTCGTTTCTGCCCGGGCTGCCGCCGTGGAGGCTCCACCGGCTCTCTGTGCTGTAACTGCTCCCACTTCATCCTCCGCCGGGCCACGAGGGGACCGGGACTGTTTTGGGTCGCGACGTGAAGTTAACAAGTAAGTGTATTTGATACAACATAAGCTGATGAGAAGCTGTAGAGCGGACCACAGAGCCAGCCCTGCCCTGCGTGGGGAGCGCCTCCTGGGACATGGACCCTACGTCAGAGGCTGGAGCCCCGTCTTCCTGTGTCTCTGGGGGCCCGGGGGCCGAGTCCTTGTGTAACTTGTCCCTGAGAGGGCTCCCAGCACAGGTGTGTGGCTGGCACGTAAGAATTTTCTGGAGACACGGAAACTCAGATCCCGCCGGGAAGGTTCTGATCCCGAGAAGCTGTGTTCTAACAGCCGCCGCGATGAGGATGATGCCTGGGAACCCCTGAGGTCGCCGTCCGCCCACACTGCAGCCCTCTGAGCTGGCCTCGCGCTTCCCTGATCCCCTGGCTGTCGCTTGCTTGTTTGCCGCTTCTAGAACTTTCGTCGGGAGAACTGAAGGGGCGGTACACTTTTTTCAGAGTTGCCTCTCAGGGCAGGCGGGGAGTGGGGGGTAAGACCAGAGGGGGAGCCAGTGACTCCAGGCGTGTGCAGACACGGGGCCGTGGGCCAGACTCGTGGGTCCCGGTGGACAGAAGTCAGGGTGGGCTCGTCCCAGTCCCCAGTCTGGACAATGAGGCCATACTTGCCTGTTTTATAAGGCAGCATCCGTCCTCCCCTGGCCCTTCGAGTGGCTCTTCCCAGGGCAGAGTGTTGGGAAAATGGGGCACAGTCCCCACTACCCCCAGGGTCTCTGCTTCCTTGGAGGGGCACTTCCAGGCTCCCAGGACCTCGGAGCTCCAGTGAGCTCTGAAGCCTTTCCCGCGGGTTGCTGAGAGCCCAGCAGAGAGGCCTGGGCAGGGGACGCTGGGGGCCGAGCCGTGGAGCGCCGTGACGGGGAGAGACTCTGTGGCCGGTGGGAGATGGCGCTTCGGGCCTGGTTCTCCCCAGGGGCCCTGCTGTCTTCACAGGAGCCCCAAACCTGGGATCCAGGGATGGGCCCACCTGCCCCGTCACTGGCCGGGCCCGGGAGCCTGTGGGACCCGGGCCGGCACGAGGTCAAAGCCGTCCCCTCTCTCAGCACTGCCGCCCGTGTCTGGTGGGCCTGCCCGTGGGCCAGTCAGGTGAAGGTCAGCTGGCCTCCGCCACATGCCCCCGAGCGTCCGCCGGCCTCTCGGACCAGTGCCGCCATCTGCAGGGCAGGACTGGGCCTGCCTGTGTTCCTGGGGTGGGCTCGGGGCATCCCAGACGGGGCGCACACTCCGCCGCGGGAGCTGTCGTGGTCCTAGTTAACCGTTACCGCCGTCACCACCCGTATTCCTCGAGGAGGAGAGTCTGAGGTCTTGGGGTGGAAGTTCCTTTTCCGTCCGTGCGCCTTGGGAGCGGCGGCTTGGCTGGTTGGAGGGCTTCCGAGGCGGGCCCGGGGCCTCAGGGAAGGGGCAGAACTCCGGGGGCCCTCCTGACAGCCGCGGGGCCTGTGTTTGTCCCTGCAGGGCAAGTCCACCGGCACCTGGACCAGCACGAGGTGAGGTACCTGCAGTTCGCCTTCCGCTGGATGAACAACCTGCTGATGCGTGAGGTGCCCCTGCGCTGCGCCATCCGCCTGTGGGACACCTACCAGGTGAGCGCCCCTCGCGCCCCCCCCCCCCCCCCCGCAGGGTGCCCGCGGTGGAGCTGGGCCAGGCCCTCCCCACGCGGGGCCGGGCCGCGTCCTCGGCCCCTCGCCTCCTGCCGCCTTCTGCTCTGGGTCCGTTTGCTGTGCTCCATTTTGCCTCCGAAGCATCCTCTCCGCTGAAGTGCAGTCTTTTTAAAGTCCGCTTCTGGCGTGCTTGTCATTTGACTAGACGTAAGACAGGGAAAAGAACTTTCTGTAGTTCTACCTGTAGCTGGATTTCATCCCGCCGTGCAGTTTGCACTTCGCCCGGGGCCCCGGGGCAGGTGTAACTCCAGCGAGACTCTGAGCTGTATCTACCAGACACACTCATGCTCAGGACTCACACCCTGTCTGTGTTTCGAGTCACTCACGATAAAGATTTTTAAAAGTCCCCGACAGATTCAGTGCGCCGTGAAGTTTGCTCCTCTGCACAGCGTTTTCTGGAACAAACCACCCTTGTTCCCTTGAGTGTCGCGTTGCTCATTCTAGCGCCTCTCCAGTTTCTTGGAGATGTTTGCCGAGGCTGCGGCCGTGCCGGGGGTTCCACGCTGGCCTTTCCCCCTGCCTCGCGGCGAGCAGGCACCTTGTGTGGACTTGGCGTGGCGTCCCCTCGGAGGCTGGCTTTCATTCTCAACTCCGGGAGGTAGGGTTTTCCTGCGCTGGGCTCCAGCCCTTCGTGGGCCTTGGACGGGGCAGCTGCCTTTGGAGGCTGGGAGAGGGAGCCCCAGGCCACGGGCTTCTTCGTTGGGCAGCAGGAGCCCCGGGCGCGGGGTTGGGCTCCCGTGCGTGGACGTCCACGAAGACGGCGGTGGGGTCCCGAGGCCCCGAGCAGGCTGGAAGGGCCTCGCCCCCCGGCCTCCTCCTCAGAGGAGCCCTTGGTCTAGATGGCGCGATCGTCCCGTGGGGTGGGGACCTCGAGCTGCTGCCCTGCTGGCCCCATGCCCGCCAGCCTTGAGTTCTGAGCGCATTTCTCCCAGGTCATCGAGAACAGTAGCCTGGAGCTTTGTTCCTCACGCTGGCCCGTGTGCCCGTTTGCCCGTGTGCCCGGCGCGGGCTCTGTGGCTGTTTCTGTGGCTCTGAAGCCCTGTGTTGTGACTTGGCTTTTCCTTTTTGCAGCTGTGTGTTCTAATGGTGTTAGTTACAGAAATTATGACTGGTCAGTAGCCGCATCCAAAATCTCCCACTTTGGTTTTGCTTTCGTAGGTACTTGACAGCTACAAAATTTCTAGCCACTCACATTTCCTGGGACGTAAAGCCGTTTTTGGGGGGCTGTTTGGTTAAAGTGGCCATCGGCCTGGTGCTATCGATCAGGTCTCAGTTATGTCACAGGAAACAAAACTTCGTAACGCTCTCCACTAGTGATGGGTTACACTGAGGTCCTGACCCCCCTCGTTAAACACAGAGTTCCCTGTAATACTGTCCCCAGTATGAGTAAATTAGGTATTAAGCCAGCCGCGTTTTGCGGAGCAGAAAATGGACCTGCGCGTCTGGGGTCCACGTCACGGAAACCCCTGACAGATATGACAACTTTAAGCATATTTGGGGCATCTTTACTGAGTTAATTTCCTTGAAATTAAATTTTGTTATGAATTGACTCATTTGTGCCGCGGACTGATCGTTGAACTGACAGTACCCTCGTCATAAACCTTTTCATATCTTAAAAATTGGGGGTATTTCTATTTTACAGGCCCAAGTAACCATGAAATTGTATTGCACCTTTTGGCAGTGAAAATACGTAGTAATCATAGGATGGCAACCGGGCGATTACTCTCCCTTAAACTAGGGTGTTTATGGGCTGGGCCATTACAGCTTTCAGTAACTCTTTAATCCCTTACAAAGGAGCTTAAAACCCTTTGGGGACATGTGTCAACAAAAGGCTATCCATAATCTTCCCAGGCCGCGGACGGGATGGTGGCACGAAAATGAATGAGGGGCATTAGTTACAAGGAGGGAAAAGGGCAATTAAAAAGTGCAGACCATCCAGAAGTAGCCCGACGAGCAGGGAGGTGAGCCCTGCTCCCTGGGTGCGTGGTGTGCCCCATGCGAGCAGGGCGCTGGGTGCGGGGCCGCCCTGGAGGCTGCTGTGGCTGAGCCTCCGGTCCAGCTCCCAGAGGGAGCCCGTGGAAAGGGTGCGTCCCACCCGCCATAGCTGGAGCCGACACTTGGATTTTGAGGACCTCAGATGAGAGAGAGAACTCTGGGCCCGTGTGCCGTGCTGTGGGTCCACGGCCGCAGGGCTGAGGCTGTCGGGGCAGCCGGGGTGCGCTCCGTCCCGCCCGTGTCCTCCCGGCCCTCGCTTCCCGGCCCGTGGGCTCCCCTCCGCGCCCCCGCTCCGTGTGGAGGAGGGCCCTAGCGAGCCAGGGCCCCACGGGGCTGGAGGGAGAGCACGCGGGTGTTCCAGGCCACACCTGCCGCCTCCTGCTGCCACCTGGACAGTGAAGCCACGCCCGGCCCCCTGGGTCTGGCCCCGAGGGCCTGGGGGGCCAGTCTCGGGCTGCGAAGGGCTGGGACAGCAGGCCGGAAAGCAGCTCGGCTGCGTGTCTCCGTCTCGGGGGGCTTGGACTCCAGGGCGCCCTGCCTGCTGGCGGGCACCAAGCGGCGCTTCAGCTCTCCCCCCTCCGCACTCAGAGCTGCTCTGAGCCCCGAGGCCTGCGCTCCAGCCTCAGCGGGCCTCCCTCGGGGTCTTTGGTTTCACACACCTTCTCTGGAATTGCTTTCCTGTGGAAAAACGGCCACAGACGCGGCTTCTATTTTATTGTAACGTGGGTGGGCCCCGGACGGTGGCCGCGGCTCGGGGCTGGTGGGCCTCTGCGTCCCTGCGAAGCCCAGGGCTGCTCCAGGGCTGCTCCTCGGGTGTCTCCTGGCAGCGGCTGGAGTCCTGGGGTGCGCGTCCCTCGCGGCCGGCGCGCTGGGCGCAGAGCTGGGTCCTAGGGCTGCGCTCCCTCCCCGCGTCCCTGGCTGCACTTTATGTCTGGAGGCCTGGTGGGCACAGGCGACTGACTGCAGGGCCCGCACCCCCCAACCCCGGGCCAGCCCCTTCCCCGGCAGTTCCTGGGACAAAAGCTGCCCTTCTGTCTGAGCCGCTTGGCCTCCTCCCGGACCATGGGAGTGGGTGTGCCTGTGCGCTGCTGAGGAGGGTCCCTGGCCCCCCAGTTGCTTGCTCTCTGGGGTGTGCACCGGGGCCGCAGTCCCACCGCGCGGGCGAGGACCGCGTGAGCTTCTCCCGGCGTCGGCGGCGCGGCAGGGCCCCCCCCACCCCACTGTGAGTGGGACCGTCCCTCCCCACCCACCCCCAGGGGACCTGCCTGGGAAGAGACAGCCAGAGGGGTCGGCACGGGCTGATTTCCTGAACGATGGGAGATCGAAGTGCGTTTCCCGGTTTGTATTTCTTTTTCCTAAATGGCATTAGCATGCCGGCCGGCTCAAGGTTGCTTTAGCTACTCGGGGTCTCTTGTGGTTCCACGCAAATTTTAGGTTTGTTTTTCTATATCTGTGAAAAACGCCATTGGAATTTTGATAGGGAATGCCTTGAGTCGCTTTGGGTAATACGGACGTTTTCACAGTGCTAATTCTTTCAGTCCACAAATGAGGGGTGTCTTTCCATTTATTTATGTCTTCTTCAATTTCATTCATCAGTGTTTTTCAGTTTTAAGTGTACAGATTTTTCACTTTCGTGGTTAAATTTATTCCGAAGCATTTTGGTGTTGATGCAGTTGTGAAGGGCATGGTTTTCTTAATTTCTCTCTCCAATAGTTCATCGTTAGTGTGTAGAAATGCAACCGAGTTCTGTGTATTGATGGTTTTTTTATCCTGTAACTTTACGGAACTTGTCTAAAGGTAATGAAGTTATCTCTCGGGGGTATCTGCCCTCTCATGCTCACGGCAGCCGAGATATGGAACAACCCAAGTGTCCATCGATGGATGAAAAGATGAAGAAACTGCGTGTGTGTGCACGTATGTGTGTCTATATATACGTGCACGTGCGTGCGCGCACACACACAAAATGGAACGTTACTCGGCCTTTAAAAGGAAGGCCCTCGTGGGCGTGGCCGACGTGGCTTCGGGAAGGTCAGGGGGAGAGGCGGGGCAGCCGGAGGAGGGCGTCCCCGGGCAGGAGAGAACACAACAGAGTGAGAGCCAGGGAGGGAGGCCCCAGGGCAGCAGGAGAGGCTCTAGCATGACGGGACCCCCCCAGAGGGGAGCCTCTAGGCACACGTGGGTTTTCCACACTCAAAAAATAGGACCAGTGTGACCGAGGAACTGAATTTCTAGTTTTCATTTTGGTTCACTGAGATTTATATTGAACAGGCCCACCCAGAGTAGCTGCATGCAGCACTGCTCTGGCAGGGACTGGTGGAGTCAGCGGGTCGGGACCCGTGGGCATCGGGCAGCCGCGGGCGGGTCAGGACCCGTGGGCATCGGGCAGCCGCGGGCAGGTGCAGGTCCGGCGGGGCAGTGACTCGAGCCAGCCCTGGGGAGAATGTGAGGAAATGGACTTGGCTGGAGCCCCCGTCCTCCGAGAGGTGTGCCTGTGCAGGGAGGGGGCCGCGGTGGGAAACCCCGGGCATTTCCAAGCTGACGGGCTTGTCGGTAGAACTGAAGAGGTGGGCACGCCGGGTGGCGGGCAGCTCTGCCCCTGTCCCTCCTTTCCCGGCGCCCCGAGGCTGATTCAGAAGGGTGTGCTCCGCTGGGACCTGTCTTGGAGTGAAAAAGAACGTCAGCAGCTTTCTGGAATGGAAATGTGAGAGCCAGGTTCTCAGAACGGTGGTATCTGTCCTCTACATTCTAGTAACTTCCTTCCTTCCCATTGCGGCTCTGACTGAGGTCTTCCCATCACTGGCTGATACTCGGGACGTGAGCCCTGGTGGAGCCGGGGCCCCGGGCCAGGGGAGGGGGCGTCCAGCCTGGTGTCCACGCAGAGGTGACGACGTGTGTGACTTCGGGAGCGGCAGTGGCCCCCGCCCCATCCCGAGGACGGCGGCTTGGGCGGGTGAGGGCGCGTGCTGAGGGTCCCCACGGAGGCTGACGTTTTCCACAACCTAGTGATTGCGTTAGAACAAAAGGAAAAACTTCCTTTTGCCAGGTGAGTGTTGCCAGGTGGCTCCACTGGCTTAAAGCACTTGTTGAATTCCTTCTTAGTGGCGTCTAAAGGCCACTGGAGTTCTAATTAAGAATGTATACGTACTGCTCGTGTCCCCGAGTGCGTCTTTAGGGGCTGGCTGTTGACACAGGAGAGCAAACGTGGACACACACACTTCGGGGCCTGGCTGGCGAGCTGCTCCTTTTCTCGCCGCCCCTCCCTCCTGGTGCAGGGCCGTCTCACACGAGCCTCAGAGCCGCCTGGGCTGGTGCTGCCGGCCCTTGGCCCTGGCTCTGGCCACACACGCCGTCAGAGGGAAGTGGCAGGAGGGCGTTTTCTACCAATAAAGCTCCGCATCACTCCTCTGTGGCCAAATGGAGCATCAGGATTTGTTTGGATGTTCCACGTAAGCCCCGTGGATACCGTGACCTCTGGGACTCTGGCAGAACGGACTCTCCGTCCTAGCCCAGCGCTGCCCTCGTAGCCTTGGGCAGGTCCAGTGTCCTGAAGCTCAGCTCCTAGGATTGCTGCTGGGACTGAAGGAGTAGTTTCTAACGCAAGGATCGGCAGACGGGTCCTGTAAAAGTGCGAGGCAGGCAGCATTTGGGGCCCCGGGGCCACGTGGGCTGCACAGCTGCTCCGCTGTTGGGGCCCAGGGGCAGACGCGGCCACGCCAGCCAGACTCTTGGGGACCTGGGTGCTTCCCACGCGGAGCTTAGAAAACACCACGCACACGGTGGGCGCTGGGTAAGTGCCCTTTTCTTCCCACACCTCTGTCCCTGGTATTTTGTAAACTGTAGAGCTGTACAAATTCTGGGTTTTATTGCCAGGCTGTCACTGTTATCGACCAGTATTTACGGAAATTGGAACTGGGGTCTCAGAGCTCAAGTGACTTGGCTTCTGCGTCATTCCGGCGGCGTGTGGCCCAAGCAGGGTCCCAGCACCTGGGCCCCCGCCATGCGCGTGTCCCCCGAGCACTCTGCCACGTGCGGGGACAGTGGGCCTGCGGTCTGAGGAGCTGGCGCCCCACAGCTCCCTGTGTGTGAGCGCAGGGGACCGAGCTGCAGCCTTCCGCTCTCATGCGGTGGCAGGGCTGTGTGTTGAGCTCCTCCAGGGTCCTGGGGGCCTAGCTGGGCCCTTTCTGAGATGTGGCCCTGTGTCTCACAGCTCCCGGCCGCGCGAGTCGGGGGCAGGGGGCAGGGCGGGGCCTCCGGGCCCCTTGAAGGCCAGCTGCCAGCTGCCCCCTGACACGCCAGGGTCCCCGCTGGCTGCCGCAGAGCCCCGCGTGCCCCGAGACGTTGAGCTGGCTCTGGTCCCAAGATGCCGCGTCTGCTGCGGCAGACGCGGCCCTTTGCACCATCTTAGGTGAAGTCTCCCCATTGGCGTCGCCTCCCTATCCTTGGAGGCGGTGAGCGAGCTGCCGCCAGAGGTGAGGCCGCCCCTGCGCTTCAGCTGACTTCCCGGCCTCCCGGGAAGGAGCCCGGCGGTGTGGGACCCCTGTGGCCGGCCGGGCCCCGGGGTCACAGTCAGTGCTCGTTTGTTGGGCGCCTGCTGTGGGCCTGGCCCTGTCCTCGGCGCCGGGGATCCAGCCACGGAAGATGGGTCCTGATCTCACAGAGCCCGCCTCCCGGCCAGGGAGCCCAAGCAAACCCTGGGAAGAAGGTGGGCCTGGCTGTGTGGGGGGCGGGCGCAGGGCTGTGCAGCCGGGGGCGGCAGGCGGGAGGGAGGTGGTCCGCGGGAGGTGACCCCACAGGGGCGCTGCTCTGTGTGACGGGTGCTGTGGGAGGGGCTCTCAGGGAAGAGCGTTTCAGGCTAACGGCGTCCTGAGAGCCCCGCTGGGACGGGGGGCGTGTGGAGAGGCCCGCAGGCTCCAGGCGAGAGGCGCGAGCAGAGCTGGATCTGCAATAACCAGGCACCGCGTGTGACTGTGCCCGATGCCCAGGCATCTCCAGGCTGGGGCATCTGGTGAATGGTACAGTACGGGTGTTTCCAGACTTTATGTACACCCTGGAGTTTGAGGGTGGAGTCAGAGGGACGGGCTGAAGAGCGAGAGACGAGGCCAGGTCGGGGGATGCTTCTGGAAGGGCCTGCAGTGGTGCCCGCCGCCGGGTGTCCGTGTGCTGCCTTCCTGCGGGCACCGCCCCCTAGTGTGGCCCGCAGGTGGTGACTCACTTCCTACAAGGGGATCCAGCAAGCGTTGGGGATGTCACCTCTGAGACTGTGACCCCGTCTCTCTGCTCCCACCCTGGCTTGCTCCGAGGGGAGCTGCTGCCATGTTGCCAGCTGCCCAGAGGGGGGGACCCAAGGCTGCCATCAGCCACGGGAGCGAGCCTGGGAACACAAGGTGACCACAGCCCCCAGCTGGCCCTGGGCTGAGCCTGTGAGAGGCCCTGAGCCAGAAGGCCCAGCCGAAGCCAGGTCTGAGCCAGGCAAACAGCAAGGTGAGGGATGCTTGTCCGCTCCGGTTCATGGAGTTTGCTGAGCAGCAGGAGATGATTCATGCATTCGTGCTTTGGTGGCAGGAGACGGTTCAGGTCGCGTTTGCTGGGTTGGGCAAGATGGGGTGGGATAGACTGGAGAGGGCGTGGGAAGGAGGAGTCCTGCCGGGCTTCCTGTTGGCCCTCGAGGGGAGGGGCCCCGGGCAGCTGGCAGAGACTTGCGGGCAGGGGCAGGAGGTGGCAGCTGTCGGCGGAGAGGCGGGCTGTGGAGGCCTGCGGCAGACGAAGCCCTCAGCTGGGCCTTTGAGTTTTCAGGTCTGTCCTTGATGTTCGCACAGAGTGAGCGTGGTGTTGGTGCCACTAATGCTTTCAGATGAAAACAAATTATTTGCAAGCGTTGGGAGGTGGGGGGTGGGTGTGCCTACCCAGAAATAACTTTGAATTTGGAGTTCAGCCTGTCAGTCCATGGAATTGCATTTACGTTCTCATTGGAAATGCAAGTTCGTTCTACTGATAACACTTTTCTAAGCCCAAAGGGGGTGTATCTTCTGATGTCCTATGGGCATCTGTCCTTCCTTCTAACCGCCCTTCTTTCCCTCCCTCCCTCCACCCAGCTACCTGCCCACCGAGTACAGTGTGAACCCTGGTGCACAAGAAACGGGGCGGGGTGGGGCTCCGCGACTCCACTGAGACATGTGAGGCAGCGTCCCTGCCCCCTAGGGGTCCGCAGCCTGAGGCAGGGGGTGGGGTGGGGGTGGGGACATGTGATGTAGTTACAGCCCGGACAGGAAGCGCTGTGATGGAAGTAATGAAGTAGGCGCCGGGGACCTGGGGGGCACCGCACTCTGCCCAGGGGGGCCGAGGAGGCTTCCCGAGGGGACCTTGAGGGTCGGAGGGTGCACGGGGAGTTCTTGCGGAGGACGGGGCACAGAGCCACCTCGGAGCGAAGCAGGGGCAGCTTGCACGGGAGGGAGAGCGTGTTCCAAGGCTGGAAGAGGCAGGTGGGCACGGGTTGGACTGCAGGGTCTGTGCTGGGTGTGGTTGTTCCGGGTGTTTGGGGGCCGGGACAGAGCAGGGGCCGTGAGGGACGGCAGGCCTACGGTCTCATCCACGGGGGTGGGCCAGCTCTGTTCCCAGATGGTGACTTGACCTCTGCAACCTTGGTTTCCTGTCCGTAAAAGAGACCAGAGTCGGCCTCCGTGGCCACGCCTCTAGCTCCACCTGTAGCGCTTACCTGGAGCCGTGGCCACGCCGCCAGTCCCACCGCGGCATGACCTGTTACTGCGGCTGCACCTCTAATCCCGCCCGTGAAGCGTCCCCATGGCTGCTGTGAGGGCCGCCTCGGGGCTCTGGTGGAGGCGCCGGCGCTCAGCCCTCGGTCGTGGTTCTCGCCAGCCCCGCGTCCTCCCGCTGGGCGGTGGCGGATGGAGCCCTGGGGCCCAGGGGAGGAGCTGGCGGGGCGGCCGGGCATCCCGCCGAGGTGTTCGTGCGGGCGCGGTGGAGGGGCCGGGCATGCAGGAGGGCCCGGAGCTGCAGGCTCTGCCCTGTTGCTTGTCCAGCCTCGTCTTTGGGTCGTTCCCGCCTTAGCGACTGGTGCTGCGTTCAGACGATGTGCACGCTTTCCCGAGGCTCCGCCCTCTGTTCCGTGGTCCTGCATTTCCGGGGGTCGTTGGGACCCGCTCTTCGACTCCTCTGGAAGGTGGCCCTGGGCCTTCACACTCCGCGGTACCCTCAGGCGTGTGGGTTGCGGTGCCTGGTGGTGGAGAGCACGCTCAGCGCAGAGCCCACGGGGTGCCGAGCGGCGTGCCAGCCGCGCGCCTCTCCCGAGCCTTCCAGGGCTCTGCGGCGCGATTCTCAGTGAATCAGGCGGCGGTGACCCTGACGGATTGGGTTAATCTAATTAGACTGGAGAAGCAGGTCTCCTTACAACATACTGTTTCATAAGCCCATTAAGGGTTGCGGTCTTGAGCATTTCACGTGGGCCCCCCTCCAGGAAGCAGGCGTAGATCACTGTCAGCCGGGGAAGGGTACAGAAAGGAGCATATTCAGTGAGACTGCGCTCCCTGCTACGTTTGCGGGGAGGAGCTGGAAGAGGGCTGTACCCCCTCCTCCAGAGCGACATGAAGACAGTGGCCTGCGGATTTAGAGGTGGTATTTGAGAAGTGTGGAGAATGCCCTTAGTGACGCTAAGACTGTCCTTTTTCGTGTCTCCATCGGGATGGGTTCATCAGAACTTACTCAGGCCTTGGGGACCGCGGAGATGTCTTCCCTCTGCCGGCCTGGTTCAGGCTGAGTGAGACCTGTGCTGCCCAGTCCTTGCTAGGGGTCTGTGCGTCTTGTCACTTCCCTGTAGGTGCACCACCGAGCCCTGGTCCTGGCAGGCTGTGGACTCTGGGACAGGCCCCCAGTCCCTTCGTGACCGGTTAGATGCACCCAGGGGATGACCAGGAACAGCCGGTGAGGGACCGAACCACAGAGGACAGCTGAGGAGGGAGAGACCCCTGGGGACACACGTGCTGCCCACATCTAAGGGCCAGGCCTGGCGTTGGCATCCGACCTGGTCTCTGGGGCTCTGGGTGTGGAACTGGGATGCGTGGGCAGCAATGGCAGGGGTTAGCATCCAGGACGTGTTCCTGCTGGCTCTGCGTCTCCCTGACACGGTGCCCCCGTCTCCCGGGTTCCAGCTCCCGCGGAGTCACAGCGCCTGCTGACGCTGCCGCGGGCGATCCCCGCACCCCCCCACCCCCCCGCCCCAAAGCGGGGCTGCTGGGGCCCTGGCTGGGTTTCCAGGGACTCGTGTGCGAGCGTTTCAGGTGAGGAGGCTGGAGGCCTCGCGCACGGTTACACTGAGGATAATAGCTCTGGCGCATTTGTGCTCAGCTTTAAAATGATGCGATTATGAACGTTTTATCTGCACTGTGACCTGAAGCAGCTTGTCTGACGTCCTTTGGCCTCTGGACGGAAGGCTCAGGAGAACTGGGGGCTGTGGGAGGAGACCCAGAGGAGACAGGACGTGTCCCTACGCGGTGGCCCCGGGCGCACGGAGAGGGCAAGGAGGCGTCCGGCTTGCAGCCCAGCCGCACCGGCCGCAGGGCCCGGGCGTCCTGACGGGGCTGGGAAGGGAGTGATGGTCCCTGGGGTGTGTCTTTGTGGCCGCTGAGCTGGTCACCTGCACCGGGCGTGGCCGTCCAGCCCCTCAGCACCTGGGGCGGCAGGAGCGCAGAGGAGGGAAGGCCCAGGCAGGGAGGGGAGGGCAGGCCAGCGTGTTCACGGGGCACCGGATGTGCCGTCAGGCGCCGCTCTGGGAGCTGGCAGCCGTGCGGGACGTGGAGCTGGTGGCGCTTAGAGGGTCTCCACGTGTGCACACGCCCTGGGCGGCCGGCTCTGGGAGACGCAGGGGAGAGCGCCCTCCCGCCCTCCAGCCATCAGGCTGTGGCACGGGGCTGGGGCCCCTCAGCCGTGCCCAGGCTCTGGCTTCTTTTTGCCGCAGAATCTACCGATGCCCTTTGTTCACCTGCCCTCGGGAGGCCCTCTGTTCAAAAGCCTGGGCTCTGCCCCCTTCTGGTGGCTGAAGGGGCTGTGCAGGCATCATGTGCTTTGCCTCTCCCCTGGGCCACTCGGGCTGGGCTTCCCCGTAGGTGCGGGCTGAGGGCAAAAGGAAGGACTCGTTCACCTGTGCCTCAAATGAAAGGCTAGATTGCTGTCAGCCCAAGGGGCGAGAGCGGGAATGAGAGACCAGCAGAGGAGGGGCCCAGCTGAGGCCGGCGCCCAGGCAGGAGCGGGCTCCGTGTGTGTGGGCGAGACAGGAAGCCCAGGGGAGGGCCTGCGACTCACACGGCGTGCGTGGACCTTCCGTGGTGACACTTCCTGGGGTCCGCCAGGCCCAGGCACCGCTGCCCTGGGAAGGACAGATTTCACCGTTGTTGGGCGAGGAGGGGTGGCATCGGCTCTTTGCTGGCCCGCTTTCACAGCCCAGATGTGGCCCGGCCCCTCTGGGCTCTCTGGGCGGGCCTGCTGGGAGGCGGGGGCCAGCGAGGGGCTGGGTGGCGGGGCCCGATGTGTTCCCCAGCACCTGCGCTTGTTCTGCCTCGACCCCTGCCCCTGGTTACACAGGCCTCCTTACCAGGCGAGGGCAGAGGGCAAAGGGCAGGGTAGCCTTGGCATCTCAGGTGCTTGTGATGGCGGCTGCCAGGCCTGAGGGGGGTGGGACAGGCGGAGTCACAGTAGGCACGGGGACACCTACCCCCGCCGGAGCTTGCTCGTGTGCCGACCCCGTGCCCTTGCACGACCCCCACGTGCACGGGGACACTGAATGAGAGCCGCCGTCCTTGCCCGTCTCCTCCCCCTGTGAATGCCCTGAGTGGGGCGGGGCAGGGCCGTCTGGTTCGCTGACCCTGGCGCCCCGGCAGGGCACCCGCTGCTCTTTACTCAGGAGCAGCGTTGGGGCGAGGACGCCCCGTGGGTGTGCCGGGGGACACGTGCTGAGAGCTCCTGGCAGGCGCCATGGCCGTCCGTGCAGGGGCGCTTCTCCCGACCACGGTGCCCTGGGTTTACAGACTCTTTTCTAAGGGTCTGGCGTTGCCCGGTAATTACCCTGACTTTTACGTCCTCTGGAAGAAACTCAAAAAGTAAAAGTGAGCCTGCGAATTGCCTTCTGGAGCTTGGCCTGGCGCACCCCAAGTGTGGGGAGTATTCTCAAGGTTTCCAGTCCAATCTTCCGTGACCTTTTGTTAGTGGCCACGAGGAGAAGGCTGTGGTGCCCTGGGGTGACCACTCAGTGCTGCTGGTGGGCTTTGGCTTCTTCCTGGGCCCTGGGAGACCAGGCTTCGGGACGTGAGGACGGTGTCCGGGGCCAGCCATTGGCTTGCTCTCGCCGTGTGACCATCGAGCTTCCAAATGCTAACCTGGCTCCTCCGCAGACCTCTTTGTACTTAACCGTGAGTGCAGAGAAGCCTGCCGAGCAAAGTACAAGCCTGCCCTGGGTTCACTGGACATCAAGGCCCCCTTGGCTGGCACCAGTTGCATTGCTGTAGATAAACCTTAGACCGTGATTAAATTCCCAGTTGGCCTCCTTCACTGCTTATTTTCTAAATTTTATATTCTTTTACTTCACCCTGAGGAGGGTATGTTGCAGAAACTTTTGAGAGAAAAGAAAACCCTCCCCCTGACCTAAGTCGCCACTGTGGAAACATGCCAGTGTTTCTCCTCCGTCTTTTCTCGGCAGTTTTTTTAAACGTAGTAAAATCACATATTGCATACAGTTTTGCTTTCTGCATTTGTTACACTGCCCCATCATGACGTTATTTCCCCCCCCCCATATAAGTTCCTAGTTCTCACAGCCATTGCTTTAAAGGTTGCATAATATCCTGATAACATCCTGCCCTGTGGATATATTACCATCTGCTTAAAGGTGGTGGGTCAGTCTTGCAGTGTAATTATGACTGTGATGTGAGCTCTTTGTGCTTAGAGCTTTTTCTGTATAATAGTCCCTTAAGACAGATTCGCAGGAGTGGCCTCACGGGGTGAATGGGCGTGATGGCGTTCAAGGTGCTTGATGCGAATCGCTCTTCAGGGGCGTCGCGTGGATGTCGTGACCAACGATACGTGAGTGATGCTTTCTTCACCCTCGTCGTCATCAGGCTTTTCAACTAATGTTGGTTTTCTTAACTTGACTAAGCAATAGATGGTAATCCCTCGATTCTGGTTTTATTTCTGTGGTTACTGTTAAACTTCTAAAGTTTCGGATATATTGATCTTTAGCAGCTGCTGTGTTTTACCTTTTTCTTGGTCCGTGGTTTCTCGGCGGGACATTTTTAAACCGTAGGGAATCAGATGAGTGTACCCATCGCTGCCACCGGCGTTCGTCCGGGCCCGGGCTGGGACCGCAGGACAGGCTGTCGGGTGGGGTGGAGCGGAGGGTGTGCGGGCCCACCGCGGACGCGCAGCTGCTCCCCAAGTGGCAGCTGTTTACTCCAGTTTTGGGAAGAGAAAACCCAGGTTCGGAGAGGCCGTGATTCGTTCTCTGTGGGTCTCTCCCGCTGTCTGTGGCCACTCCGGCCGCCCTCCCTGTGTGCCCAGCTCCTGTTGCCTTGTTTATACCCCGCAGATCTGCTCCCAGGTGCGGCCTCACGGGCTCTTTGCTGGTGTGGCCGAGACCTCGCAGGGGCGGAGGCACTGGCCCCACTCGTCGCGATTCCGGCCGCGCTGCCTCCCCCCTCTCAGGCCCTCGGAGTCCAGGCGTTCCTGTCCCCCTCGTCCGTGTGATAACAGGACAAAGGCGCCTTGCCTCCTCCCGAAGTCCAGTAGCAGGGCAGGTGACAGGCGCCTCCCGATCGCTGACGCCGCACCGTGATGCCCGCGCTGCGGTGCCCTGGGGAGACCGGCAGGGGTGCTGGCTTCCTGGTCCTTTAAGTCACACTCCCGCCCGTCGTGACCGTGTGAACGGGGAGGCGGGCGGTGTGTTTGGCGCGGGCCTGGGAGCCCTCGGGGCCGGCACCGCCTCTCTTTGGGGACCAGGCTTCTGGGCCGAGCGTGTCCTCAGAGCCTCCCTCCTCTGGACACGGGCCGCCTGTCCCCTTGTCCCCATGCCCCCGGTGGCTGTCCCTGCCCCCCGTCCTTTCTGCTCCCAGGGCCGCACGTCAGCATGTAACCGCGCTTCAGAGCCTGCGTGGGCTTCCTTGATCCAGAGCAGGCGAGGCTCAGAGGGAGCCGGCCCAGGAGAGCAGGCTCCTCTCGGCCGCCTGGGTCTCCGGGTCCCAGTGTCCAGAACGGCGTCTGACACAGACGCGCTGCGGTCAGTGTCCGCTAAACCAGGTGGTGTAAAGGCAATGACATCGAGGGCTCGTGTGTCCGTGCTTGAGCACCTGCGGGAGGCGGATGGGGTCCGAGGGGGTTGGGCCACTGGGTGGCCTTCGCCACCGCCCTGCCCGCGCTGCTGTGGCCGCGCCCCGCGCTTCCCTCGGCCTCCTCGTAGCAGCCGGGTGCAGTCGGCGCCCTCACGGCCGCCTTCAGGCGCGGGAGTCGGGGCTCAGCCAGGGCAGTGCTCTGTGCAGAGCCAGCGGCCGCTGTAGCGGGCCTGGCAGGCAGGTCTGGCTGCGGGGCACCTCTGCAGCCCAGCACCCCCGCTTCCTGCTTCGTCGCGAATCCACGTACTGGGCGGCCGCGTGTGGGACGCGCGGAGCCCATCCTCTGCTGGGGGAGGAGCGGTTGGTGGAGAGTGGTGAGAAACGGGGGGCCGGGGGCGGGCAGCAGGGGCTTTCCCGGGTGGCTTCTCCCGACCTCCTCACCACGCCCGTGCCCACTCCCGCTCAGCCTTTGAGAAGCCTTGGCTTTGCAGCTACTTTTCATTGACATCATTCGAGCTGCAGATTTCAGGGGTGTTTTTCAACGTTCCACTTGAACGTCGAGTTATGAGTGTTTTCACCCCCAACTTGAGCACATCTGTGTCCGTCCCCTAGAGATGCCTGCTCACCGCAGGGATTGGACGATCACGTAGAATGTTTTAAAGACTGGAAAGAGTTGCAGATTTCCTAAAAGGTTTTTTTTTAACCCCTTGCTGCCCAGCACGTCAGAATCAGAGGCCTCCTCTTCCATCGTGAACTAGTTCGAGTGACACGCGGGTGCTGCTTCTACCGGAGCCCTGGCAGCACCCCACGTGGTGTCCGGTCTGGAGGTGCCTGCCCGGCGGAGCCAGCACGCGTTTCTGGCTTTTACACTTTACAGGAACAGGAGGCATCTTATTATTATTTTGAAGACTGTGTTTGAAGAGGACCATCTACGACTCGCCAAGGTGTGGGTCCTGCATTGAGTGTGGCTCTTCTGCGTCCTGTGACCGCTCAGCTGCCGAGAAGTGTTTGCCCCTGGCGCAGAGGCCTGGGGTGGGGGCACCGCGAGCTGCCTGGCCTCCAGAGACGGGGCGGGAGACGGCACATCCTCACCCCTAAGTGGGACCCTGGGGGCTTGGGACGCTGGAAGCAGATGCCCACTTGGGCGGGGCCGGGGCAGTTCGTGCCCGACGGTCGGGCGCGTCCTCTGCACTCATCCGCTCCGTTATGGTTCCAGACCGGGTCGCCAGCAGCCGGTGCCCCCTGCCCGGGTCCCGAGCAGGTGCCGGAGGGCTCTCACAGCTGGGCTGCCGCCGCTAAGGGCTCTTGACTCTGTTTTCGGGAAAAGCTGCTGACGCTTCTGCAGGCGAATAACTGCCAAATTACATGGCGAGGAAGTGCTGTCAGAAAGGGGCGAACGATTTAGTCGTAAACCCGCTCGGCAGCCTGTGCCTTCTGGATGCTTTTCTGTTGTGGAGTGTGAATGGCGCCTCCGCCTTCCACTGGCCCAGTGCCTCTCAGGTCTCAGCTCGGTGGTGACAAGGCGGGCTGTGGTCGGCGTTTCACTGTCGGGGGTCCTGTCTTTGCCCACTCGAGATACACCTGCAGCCCCCCTGGGCCCCCACTCAGCTGGCATTCACGGTCATTTAAGGTAGCTGTCGGGATCCCTGGCAGGCGAGCTCCCGGAAGGCACGAGCCTGGTCTTCGCCCCTGACCCCCTCGGCCCCAGCCCTCTGTCCCTCGGGAGCACCTCAGGGACGACGTGCTTTAGGGCTCAGGAGGCCCCCGACTTACTCCCAAAGCTGCTCCCCCCGCCCCGCCCCCGCGCTTTCCTTTGCCCGGCGGTGGCCCCGAGTCCCCGGGGCTGCGTCCCGTCTGTGCCCCGGCTGAGCGGCCTCTGCCCTCACGCAGGCTCTGCATGGAGACTCGAGGATGGCTCAGCCCCTCGGGACCGTCCTTCCAGGGCGTTGGCCTGTCTCTCTCCTGGAATTTTATGCAAATGGAACCCTCGCGGGGTGTGCTGTTTGTCTGGCCTCTTTCACGTTTTATAATTATCTTGAGATTTATTCGTCATTTTGCATTCTAAGTAAGTTCGTGCCTTTTAATTGCCGAGTCCTCCCTTGCTGTAAAGGAGTCTTTCCTTAACATCGCCGCTTCCTCCCCATCTCGAGCTTAGGAGGTATGACAGGGTACGTCCTCAACCCTCTTTTCTTGGCAGGACTTGTGATGTTCTCTGTGATTCTGAGAGCCTGGTCCCCGGGGTGCAGCATGGCATCACCTCGCTAGAAACGCACATTCTCAGGCCCCCCCTGACCCGCTGCGTCGGAATCTCCGGGGTGCTCCAGCCACCTGTGTCCCAGCAAGGCTGAGGAGACTCCGGCGCCCGCTCAGGCTGGAGGCCGCTGCGCTGGGACCGCGGGGAGGTCAGGACTCGGTGCCGGCGGTCGCGAGCTTCCGTCAGAGACGGCCGGCGGCTCTTGGAACAAAAGCGTCTCATGTCCCGACTGGATTGCGGGGTGTCCTTCCCGCTCCTTTCTGCTCCGTTCCCACGTGGGGGCGCCGTGGATTCCTGACACGGTGTCTGGTGGCTTCTGCTGCTATCAAGACACAAAATGTAGAAATAGGTGGACGTTATGATATTGACGCAGAGAAGAGCAGGAAGGGTCCGCCGTCCCTCACCGTCCCCGTGGGCGAGGAGAGGCGCCTAGAGGCGTCCCGAGTCCTGAACCGGGCCCTCCGCCTGCCCTCGGGCCTCTCCCGCCCGGGGACCCCCGCGGCGCACGGCGTGGCCAGTCACCCCAGCCACGCGCCCGGCCTCGTCTGAGACCCGTCGCTCTTGGCCTCGGCTGCACGTTGGAATCGCGGGGGCAGTTTGAATTCCAGTGCCTCGTCAGACCAGGATCTTTGGAGGGGGGCGTCCAAGCAGCAACGGCTCCCGGCCCCCCCACCTCGATGAGTTCAGAGTTCAGCCAAGGTTGACCCTGTCCTGGACTCTCCGCTTCCCTCCCTCCCCACCTGTTGCTCCCGCATCTGCGATAACACGTGACCTCTCCTCCCACCCCCCCCACCAGGCGGCACCCGCTGTCCCCGGGACGGTCACAGAGCCTCTGCGGGCCGTGCTCGTGCTCGCTCTGCTGTCTCTCGCCTGCCCTCTGGCCCAGGCGCGGGGCCAGACCAGTGCGTTCGGAGGCGCTGGGGGCCGTGCGGTGGCCGTGCATCAGCCGGTCCCCTTCCTCTGCTTGGAGTGGCTGCCCTGGGCCACCAAACCCCCTCACCTGGACGGCCCAACTCGGGCAGCCCCGGGTTTCCTCTGGATTAGGTGCTGTGCTGGTTACCTGTTTCTGGGAAGCAGCTTGCCCCGAGCCTCACGGATCGAGATAACAATTGTTGGCTTTGCTCGTAGACAGGCCACTTGCCCTGGATCCCGCAGAGGTGGCCCCGCTGGGTGGCCTGGCGGGTGGCGGGAGAGCGTCCTCTGAAGAGGGCCGCCCGCCCGGCTGGCAGGTTGGTGCTGTCCCAGCAGGAAGCTCCGCACGGCCTGGGGGCCGCTTGGGCTCCCTCTGGGCATGGCGGCCGGGTTCTGAGAACCAGGTGGCCTCCGAGGCCGGGGAGAGGCCGGCACCGCACGGCCCCTTCCACGAAGGCCCACCCGGATCAGGGGAGGGAAGAGTCCCCCACATCCCAGGGAGGCCGGGGCAGGTTCTGGGGGAGCTAGTGGGAGGGGGGAGCTTCCCAGGGTGGCGGCAGCAGTCGCCCCTGTCCGTGCCAGCTCCGCGAGGGCAGGTGTGTGAGGTCGCGGGCGGGTCCTGGGGCCCGCGTGTGGTGGCCCGCGGGAACGTGAGGTGGCCCCTTGGAACCGCACACGCGCTGCACACCCAGGGGCGCCGTCCGCGTGGTGGTGTCAGGCGTTTGTTGCTCTGTGGCGGTTCCCTGGCAGGTGACGGTGACACGTGCTGCTCCAGCAGGATCATCGCCTCCTGTCCCATCAGTGGGAGTAAAGAGTCGGGTTCGCACAACGGCCCCCGTAGGCCGAGCACAGCCCTGCGTCCGTCCACAGGCCAACGCTTTCTGTCGGCACACAGAGAGAGAGTGGCCGAGCTCCCTGGAAAACAGGATCCCGCTGGATCCGCGTGTAAAGCAGATGCACCCAGAGCCCCGCGTCTCTGCCATCTGCCTCCAGCCCCAGCCCTCAGCACCCTCCAAGGCCTGCAGCCTGAGACCTGAGGCCCAGGCCAACCCCACCCGCACCTGTATCGGAAGCCGCCTCCCCTTTGGGCCTGCTTGTCTTTCCGAGGTGGAGTCAAGCAAACCTGTTTTTTCCTTTCAATTTATGAACCTGCCCCGGTTCCTGGGACCAGTCTGATCCAGGCCCACACACCTGTTTGGCCGAGGAGGGCCAGAAGCGCGTCCAGCACCTGCCCCGAGGAGCCAGGGACGCCTCTGATCCCCTGGGGCCTGGACCAGCAGGCGTCGAGAGGGAGCTTCCAGAGGGCGTGTCTGCTCCGTGACGGCCAACAAAGCAAGCAGCTGCTCACAAAGAAACAGCAAAACATGCACGAAGTCCCAATTATTAGAAAAGTATTGGGGACTTCCCTGGTGGCGCAGCAGTTAAGAATCCGCCTGCCAACCCAGGGGACACGGGTTCGAGCCCCGGTCCGGGAAGATCCCACATGCCGCGGAGCAACTAAGCCCGTGAGCCACAACTACTGAGCCTGCGCTCTCGAGCCCGCGAGCCACAACTACTGAGCCCGCGAGCCACAACTACTGAAGCCCGAGCGCCTGGAGCCCGTGCTCTGCAACAAGAGAAGCCGCCGCAATGAGAAGCCCGCGCACCGCAACGAAGAGTAGCCCCCGCTCGCCGCAACTAGAGAAAGCCTGGGCGCAGCAGTGAAGACCCAAGGCGGTCATAAATAATAAGTAAAATAAATAAATTTAAAAAAATAGTATTACAAGTTTTAACTTCTTGAATATTAAAAAATGGGAATATGTATGCAAATGCAACTTAATCAGCCCATTCGAGCCTTTCAGCGTCCAGCAGCCGCGTGCTTTCTGTTGGCAGGCTTCCTTCTGGGGCTGGACACATGGCTCCTCCCCCGTCCTTCTGTGTGAACCCACAGCCATGCCCTGTTCCAACGGCTGGAAGTTTCTAATCGTCGGCTTCTGTCTTTGCCTTTCACAGGCCGCTTCCCGAAGGCCTGGTGTTTGGCTGTGTTAGTCGGTAGAAGCGCGTGGTATGAGAGTGCTGACGGCTTTGCCTTCTCTGGACCTGGGCTCAGATCTTGACTCCTGTGCTGTGTAGCCGAGTGGCATCGGGTGCATCTGGCTGGGCCTGAAGCTCCGGGCCCTCGGGATGGGGTGGGCGGTGGCGCCCTGCTCTCCGTGAGCCTTAGGTTTCTTCTCTGGGAGGTGGTGCGGGCCAGAGCCCGACTTGTAACCGCAGCTCCCTTGGTGTCTGGCCTTGGCTGATGAGTGAGCGTCTCCCGTCCTCAGCTCCGCGGCTGTGAGAGAGCGCTCTTCATGGTGCCTGCCCCCCAGGGCTGGTGACGCTCACCTCTCCTCTCTGCGTTTCTCATGCTGGGGTCTGCATTCCGTCCCCGGCGTCCTGCCTGTCTGGCTTCTGAAGTCTCCTCCACGCGGCGCGCGTTGAAGAGGCCCTCGCGGGGCTGGCACGGGGAGCGTGCGGCACCCCTCCCTCCTGCCTCTGGGCTGAGCGCAGAGTGCAGGCTGCTCGTCGCCTGCTGGTCCGGGGCCCGGGGGACCGGCGGCCCCAAGGTGCTCCTGGAAAGCTTAGGGAGATGCAGCCCAGCCCAGCCACTTCCCCGGAGCCCCGTGGGAGGGAAGTGAATCCTCGCCCTCCCAGGCAGAGAGACAGCAGCCTGCAGGGAGGGACAGGGCATGGATGCTGCCCAGCTTATGTCACAGCCTCCTTGGGGACCCCTGGAGATATCTGGGGAGCACCCCCCCAAGGGAGAGCCTGGACACCCTTCCGGCCAAAAGCCCGAGGAGGTGGGGGACAAGGTGGAGTGTGACTTGTGTGGTGTATTGGCTTCCTAGGGCTCAGCGACCAAGCACCACACGCTGGGGGCCTTACAGCCGCAGACAGGTACATCCTCGCACAGTCTGAGGCCAGAAGTCTGAAGTCAAGGTGTGGGCAGGGCTGCTTCCTTCTGGAGGCTCTCCTAGACCCTGGTGTCCCTAGCAGCCCCCGGCATTCCGTGGCTTGTGGACGCACCGCCCCAGTCCTCGCCTCTGTCTTTGCGGGCCTGTCTCCCCTTGTGTGTCTGTGTCCGCAGTTCCCTTTTCTGATATGGACACCTGTCTGTGACTTCACCTTCACTAACATCTGCAAAGACCCCGTTTCCCAGTCAGGTCATGTTCACAGGTCTCCCTGGGGTTAGGACTTGAAGATCTCTCTTCGGGGGACGCAGTTAAACCCATAACAGATGGGCTGTCCTGGCACCAGGCGCGGCGGTCGTGCTGGGCAAGGAGCAGTGGCCGGCCCGTCCCTCCCTCCTGGCGGGCGTGCAGAGGGGCCCAGTGATCAGAGGCACTGGGCAGCTGCGCGGGGCTGTCTGGCTGCTCCCTGCCGGGCCGCTTCATCCACGGGCGCCACGTGTGCTTAGTAAACACGGGGCCAGGGACGTGGGGTCGCTGTCCAGCGTCTGTACAGATTGAGCTGTTCACTTCAGTGTGGTCCATGTCAGAAAGGATTAAATGCTTCAACTGGATGATTTTGCCTGATGGCATTTTAAGTGCAGAAACGGTAGTACGTTTTCAGGGGGGGAGGAAAGTCCTTTTCTTACTGCTGTGAATGCACTGTTATCGGTGCACCTCTGTGGCTTTGGGGGCCAAGCCGGGCCTGGCCGTGCCCAGCAGTGGGGCAGAGCCGGGCTCCCTGTACTGTCATTGTCACCATAAAGCCGAGCCCCGGGCACACCCGGGTTTTCATAACTGAGAGTCACCGCGAGGGACTTCCTCTTCGTTATCCTTGGGATCTCCGGCGTGATAAGGGGTCAAGAATGAGCTGCTTTTAATTAAATTTCACAGAGAAGAATGTTAACTCTAGAAGTGCCTTTCTTTTCTGCAGCTGACAGTGTCTTTTGAAAAATGTACCCCACACGTTAATCTCCGTCATTACGAAGAGGCCGTTCTAAAGGATGTATCAGTGTTGTAAAAAGAAGCAGAGTCTCAATTATAAATTAAGGGTATTTTTGAATCCGTCTCTGGCCCCTCACTGGCGTCAGCCCCGGCCTCAAAGTTGCGCGGCACAGATGTGGTTTTTGCTCAGGTGGTGGCCTTTCTCCCCAGGAGGTGAGCAGAGACCTCGCCGGGCCTTCTCCCGTGCCCTGGCCAGGTGCGCCTGGACCTGCTCCAGAGCAGGGGGGTCGAGGAATAAATTGTGTCCAAGGTCTCATTTCCCTGCTGTGCTTCTCCATGGAGACCTAGCAAGGTCCCTCAGTTCAAAGGGCTAAATTGATGGCATGGGTCCCTGGGGAAGACCTGAGGGAGCATATCCTCGGATTCCCCCTCTCATTTTAGGGGCCGAGAGATTAAAGATCTTGAAGCCTCTAGCATTCCCCGCCCTCCAGCTGCACGTGAGCAAAGGGAGGGAGGGAGGGAGGAAGAGCCCAAGGCCGCTCCGCCTGGAGCCTCGTCCCCGATGCCAAGCCTTAGGCTTTCTGTTGCCTAATCGCATCCCTGTGTCCTGGTGCCAGGAAGCAGCCAGGTTTCGCTGTTGCCTTTGGTCCGGAGGCTCAGCGACCCCTGGCCGCTTCTGCATCCCTCTTGGAGTCCGCGGCCAGCCCCCTCGGCTGTGGTGCATGGGGCAGGGGAGGGGGGATGGTGGTAGGTAGAAGGGTCGTGGAGAAATGCTGAGCCGCATTTTGCACCTGCTGACTTGGAGGGCCTTGGACACCATCTGGGGACCACGGCCGGTGGATGACCGGACCTAGGGACCCAGGAAAGGAAGGCCTTGTCTGCGGACACCCTGCGCTGTGAGGTGTGGGACACGCCGGAGTGTGCTTTCAGCAAGCCTGTGTCGTTGTGACATGCCGACACGTTGTGGCATCTGAGCCACCAGTAATTAAATAAGCCAGGGCTCCACGTAGAGCACACAGTCACTTCCCCAAAAGTCGGCGGTTTTCTTGAAAAGACAAAAATGCCCCCAGTTGCACGAAAACAACCTCAAAGCTGCCTCCTGCCCAGTGCAGGAAGGTGGCTGCCCTGGAACCCCTGAGTGGGACTTCGGCGAGGGCTGACCGCTGCGCCCCCAGAGCCCCAGCGGGGTCATTGGGTGGAGTGAAGAGCGTCCGCAGGATTCCCTGCCCTGGCTGCGCGGGTCTAGGAGGCCGAGCTTACCTGGGGCCGCCGACTCCCTCGAAGCTCCCCCGAGTCCTCCACGGAGCAGCTGTCCTCCTGGGGCGGCGAGGAGACCCCTGGCCCCTGGATGGACTTGACCTCAGAGCACACCCACTTCTTCATCTGGTTGTTTTTATCCAGGTTTAAAGCTTGTTCTGGATAGGTGATGGCAAAGCTTTTTGGGGCTTTTTTGTGTGTGTTTTTTTAATTGGGTGGCACTGTTCCTGCAGGCCTCCCCGCCTGCGCTGGCCCGCCTCACACCAGCCTGCTTTAAAGCCTCCGCTAGCCTCCTTCCAGGAGTGTAGAGGCAAAGAGGCCGTTGGAAGGAGAATCCCAGTGTGCCGTTCTTCAGGTGTTACTTTATTTTTTTAAAAAAATTATTTATTTATTTTAAAAAATTTTATTTATTTTTGGCTGCGTTGGGTCTTCGTTGCCACGCGCGGGCTTTCTCTAGTTGCGGCGAGCGGGGGCTACTCTTCGTTGCGGCGCGCGGGCTTCTCATTGTTGTGGCTTCTCTTGTTGCGGAGCACAGACTCTAGGCGTGCGAGCTTCAGTAGTTGTGGCGCACGGGCTCAGTAGTTGTGGCCCACGGGCTTAGTTGCTCCGCGGCATGTGGGATCTTCCCAGACCAGGGCTCGAACCCGTGTCCCCTGCATTGGCAGGTGGATTTTTAACCACTGCGCCACCAGGGAAGCCCCCCAGGTGTTGTTTTAAATGAATAAATCCTGCCTCCTCTTTCATTCATCCTAGTGATGAAGAGGTGAGACTCAGGGGAGAGAGGGCCTGCAGAGATGGGCACAGACATACACAGGGTAGACGGGGCCTTTCTCCCTCCTGAGAGGCTTCCCTTGGTGTGACCGCAGTGAACTCCGGACTCGGTTGGCTCACACAGGGCCAGGGAGCCAGCTGAGAGGTCCTCGGGGTTGCTGCCGCAGAGCCAGGCCGGTCCCGCACTGTCCTGTCCCGTCCAGCCCAGGATGGTGGGGAGGTTTGCGTGCATCCTCGTGGGTCAGGCTAGAACAGGCAGAGAGGCTGGGGCTGGAGCCAGGGCCTCCGGAAGGAACGGTGGCCGTTGACGCAGTAACTCGGAAGAAACCTGTGAAAACCACGTGCACACGCACGCACACACAGCCGTGCTGGGCTCGGCGTTTGACCAGCCTTGAGGCTCTGCTGGGTCTGCCTTTGACGGTGGGGGGAGGGGAGAGGCACCTGCCGGCCTCGTCTCCCTGGAGCACACCTGTCCATCCGTCTGTCTGTCCGTCCCTTCGTATCTGATGCTCTGAGCGCTTGTGTGGAGATTTGGACCCGTCCGAGTGCTCGTGCCGGACACGAAAAGACAAACGAGGGCACCTTGGGCCTTGGGGGCCTTCAGGTGCGTGGGGGACGGAGGGTAGGTGCTCCTTCACCACAGCCAGTAGAAGGTGCCAGGCAGGGGCTGCCAGGGCGGGTGGCTCGGCCGTCCAGGCCGCAGGCAGGCTGTGGTCTCCTGGCTCTTGTTGCCTCAGCTGGCCAGCAGTGGGGGACCTTGTGGGCAGAGGTCTGGGCGCCAGGCTGCAGGGGCAGGTACCTGCTGTGTGCCACCCCCACCTCGGGCGAGGCGTTCCCTGTGCGTGGCCCGCCGTCGGGGAGAGGACCCTGTTCCTCCAGGCCCCCTCCTCCCCTCTGCCAGCATCTCTGGGGGTGAAGCAGACATCGCGCTGGGCCGTCAGGAGAGCCAGCCTCGCCCGGGGCATTGAGCCCCTTCCCCGGAAGCGTGCACAGCAGGACCCGGGACGCTGAAGGTGAAAGGCCTCCCGGTGCAGCCGTGCCCTAAATATGGGATCTTTCCTGGGCTTGAATGATCCTGACTCATGTCATCAGGTGGAGTCTGCGGGGTAGTATTTACATACCTGTAAAGTCTCTCAAACCCTGGGGCCAGAAGCTCCAGTGGTTGCTCTATTCATGGACTCGTGTTGCAGGAAAATGTGGGAATGGGGATGATTGTGTCCTCTTTGATGAGCTAACACTTTCATGCCGCGATCTCAGCAGCGCTATTGTTTGGAATAAAAGGAGATGTGCAGAGGAGGCCGGGGCTCAGACTGTGGTGTGAACAATGCTGGCAGAGCCTCTTTATTGGACCCATTAATTAGTTCCCCATCAGCCAGTTTCCCTGGGAATGAACTGGAAAAATAATTAAAATGATGCGTGGGGTAAGGAGTTTAGATATTCAAAAGGTGAAGCCGAGAATTAGTTTAATACATAATTAGACATATTATTTGTGACTGTACATTTTTTTAAGCGTGTTTCACTGAGGCAGTGGGGTCCTATTTTTAGTCCTGGGTGGCTCATAAACACCATTTGGGACTGTTTCTCAACTCATGAAGGCTCATAAATTTTCTTAGTGACATTAAGTGGCTAATTATATTGTACATTGTTAAAATAACTCCAAGTGCAAAATCAAACAATACAACAAAAGTTGCAAAAGCAAGATTTCAAAGGAGTTAATTTGACTAAATTACCAAGTGAAATTCTGGGTGTTTGCACCAAATCGAAAGAGTTGCAGCAAAGAGTCTCCAGGTTCACGTTATTTGTGTGGTAAATTTGATCCAGAGGACGAGCCTCCCTCGCCAGCCTGCTGTTGATGTGAGTGGTCCAGGTGGGAGGCCCCCTCACCAGGTCCTGTGCGCCCCGGTTCTCAGCCCAGGTTGCAGTGCTGTGTGTGTCGGGCTCCGTGGATGGCTGTCGAGTCCGCCCTTGGACGGCGCAGACGGCGTTTGAGTTCCACCTAAACTCCTGGTCAGCATCGTCCCTTCCTCAGGAGCCACCGCTCAGGGTGGAACCAAAGCTGCCCTGACCACCCCGCGCCGTCCACCCAAGTGGTTCCCTGGGATTCCCTGTTATTGTGAATTACATGCTGAGGACGGCCTGGCAATTCCGTTTGTGGGAATCTTAGGATATAAACATTTCTTGAAGTTATCGATGTTGAGTTTGAACCCTGTACTGAGGCTTCGTTCTTGTTTTTTTTTAATGGGCAACTTCAGACTCATTTTAGAAGCCAGGCTCCTGAATGATCGGAGGAATGACCGTAAACCATAAATGAAAAAACAATAAAAACCACTTAACGCAGAACCCACGGTGGCGGCACCATCATAAGCCCTTGGCGTGCTATGCCTTGGCTCGCGTGGCCATCGGGTAACGGCGCCGGGAGCCGGGCCCCGCCTGCGCCGTCCGCGCGCCCTCCTGGGGCTCAGGGCCCGCCCGGCGCTACCCCGAAGTCTCCCAGCCGCGAAGCTGCGGCGGGTCGGCTCGTCGAACCTGGTCTTCCCGCTGGACTTCACGAGGCCTTGGCCGTGCGTGTGGCCCTCACCCAGTCCCCGCTGGTCTTCGGCTGCTTTTTGGTGGCAGCGCGGGACCGCTCTCCTCCTCTCTCCACGTGGAGTGCTGGGCGCCCCTGCTCTTCCGGGGCTCAGCTGCGCCCCGCTGTTAGTCTTTGCTTTCACAGTCAGCGTTAGGATGGGAGACCCTCAGCTCAGGGCTGGAGGGAAAGGGCTCCACCCTGCCGTTCCCATCCTTTCCTTTTAAATGAAACTCTGTCCATTAATCACCCTGTGATTTGATCTGTCACCCCAGAAACACGTGCTAATGCTTTATAGCCATGGCTTGTCGAAGTTCTGGGAAAGAGGAAAACAAATAAGCGAGTCCTAGTGAACAAAAGCTGTGTCGAGTCCAGAGAGCCCGTAGGATGCGGGATGCGGACGTCAGGCTCTCCCTCCTTGCCGGGGAGGGCCGTGTGCTCGCTCGCTCGCTGTGAGGCCCGCGGGGCTCTGATGAGAAGTGAGCGGCGGGTTTGGCTGGGCTCAGCCTTCCTCCCCTGAGACCGCTGCCTCTCTGGGTTGCAGATCGCGCACCCGCACCCGGCTTAGTGCTGGAGCCGCCGCGTCGCCACGTCTCCAGGCGGACGAGCGCGGTGTGGGTGCTCAGAGACGCCTGCGTGTGCTTTTGCTCGTGGAAGGCCCACCGAGGCGGAGGCGTGCGGGAGCGGGAGCGGGAGCGGGAGGGCAGCGCTGAGCTCTGGGGACAGGAGGGAAGTGGGGGCAGAGCCTGGAGAGGCTGCCCAGGGGCTGGCGGGGCAGGGGAGGGAGGCTGCCCAGCTGAGCAGCTGCCGGAGGGACTGAAACTCAGGGTCCGTCCGGGCAGGCCCCCGCTTCTCCCCAGGGGCCCTCCGCCTGGTTCACTGCTCTCCAGCACGAGGCTACTGGGTGATTCTGAAAATAAGCCCCCGGAGCTTCTCATCCCGGCCGTCTTGGCTCCAGCAGTGCGGTGCCTGATCCCACCCTTGGCTGGAAGCGACCTACCAAGTCGGCTCAGCAGGGTGGCGTTTGCACCGGTTTTAGATGTCGGCCCTCGCTTCTCTGCGCCCGCAGCGCTTTGCTGGACCCCATTGGTGCTCCTGCTGTTCTGTGGAGGCGCCGTCTTCACGCGTGCCACACACACCAGCTGGGAGTCCTGGAGGGTGGGACCAGCCGCTGGGCTCCGTGCGCCACCCCGCCGCACAGGGCCCCGCACGCTGGCATCCGCAGAGGGCTGCGTGGGAGGTGGGGGGGCCTGGCACCCCCGATCTGATTTACCTGGTGTCTTGTAGGGCACGCCTGTAAACACCTGCCAGACCTTGCTTCGGGGGAGGGTAACACGGCCCCGCCTCCCAGTCCTCAGCGCTGTGTGCCTCTTGGGGCTACATCTCACGCCTGGTTCAACAGAGCAAGCTCTGTCCTGCCAGCCGCAGTCGGGCCCCGCACTCCGGCACGAAGGACGGATGACCCCAGGCAGCTCCTTGGTCCTGGGGTCACAGGTTTGAATGTGAAACGTGAAAGCTTCTCAATTTATTAAAGCCTTTCTTTGGGGGCTGGAAATATGCAATAGATTTTCTATCCCTCTCAATTCTCTCTTAAAATTTAATGCTGCCATAAAAATGATGGATAACAAATTATTCCAGGAAAAATGATACTGAAAGACTCTTCTAACTGTTGGAGCAGAAGTGTAGACTTGGCGAGGAAATATACGTGACCCAGAAAACTCACAAGGAAATAGGAAATCACGTACTTTGTGGAGACCGCAACTGCATAATGTTGTTCCAGGCTGCAGAAAACAATTTTTATTCAAGGTACCGAAGTACTGAATCTATTTGGTGCCGTTGGCACCTTTATTAACATAGTAACTTTCTGGAGTCCATCGAGTGGTCTTTCCTACTTGGAACATCACAGAATCCCAGCAAATGAGCAGGAGAGACCAAACTTTAAGGCTGAAAGTCAGAAAGTTCCCATGTGACAGCCTGTGTCCCTTACTCTCTCGAACCTTCCTCGGCCCCCTCAGTGCATCCTTCCAGAGAGTTCTGCCCGCGCGGTTTTGAACTGTGTGAGGCTGTGATTGAAGCCACGGTGGCGGTGGCGGGGCTTAGGCCTGCCCCGCCCGGACGCGGTGGTGGTGGTGGCGGCGGCGGCGGGAGGGCGACCTGACAGCCAGGCCGCAGGCCGGCAGGAGGGAGGAGGAGTTGTGTCCAGGCCGGACGGGCTCTCAGACCCCGCGGCAGTCTGCGGACAGGTAGTGCGGGGCACACACCGCCCTTTGTCCCGTGGCAGAGGCCTTGAGAACATCATTCCACGGTAGGTTGTTTTGAAGAACATAGTAGTAAGAGACAGCGACTCAGGCTCGACTTCCTGACTGTCGCACACAGAGCAGCGGGAGAGACGGTGCCCTCGTACCTCTCGGACCGGGCACCCAGGCCAGGGTATATGGCGTAAACGGAGCCCCGGGAGCCGCTGTGGCTGAGATGGCCCCGATCGGCGTTCGTGGTCCCCTGACACGTGTCGCCACGTCTATTAGGAGAACACAGGGAAAGGCCTGGCCGGTGTCAGTGGTTTCCGGCTGGAAGTGTCACCGTGACAGCCCCGGAGGTGCGGGAAGCAGGCACCTTGTGAATTCCGAGTCTCGACCCGTCCCAGGCAACCCCGCAGTCTTTTCCCGGGAGAGAAAGAGGCTCATTTGGGAAATGTCTCTCGTTGTTCCTAAGCTGCATCCACGCACGTGAATAAAATTTGCTTTTTTCCGTGGGTCCGGAAGAAGAGACGCACGCGACCCGTCTGACGCTGTCCCTTTACCCGGTGTCCCGTTAGCTGCTGTAAGCTGCTCTTTGATAGCCGGCTTCTCGGAGGAGAGGCAGGACCCCGTAAGTGGTGCTGCCGCAGTTCTGTTGTCCTCTTGGTCCCGTAACTCTCAGAATCTCCACGCCACCCGGGCACCTGGCCCACTACTCTCCTGCCCCATCGCCTTCACTGGCACCTCTCTTGGCCGTCAGATGAAGCCCGGAAGCCTCAGGCTGGCAGTTAGGGCTCGTTACCGCGCAGCCCCGTCCTACGTCCTCCCAGTCCCGTTTATCAAAACTCTAGGGAACACCTGCTCCGGGTCAGGCCTGGGCCGGGGCAGCGGGAAAGCGGAGGCGCGAGGGAGACGCAACCCTTGCCACCTTAGAGCTCACCACCTGCTGGAGACATTAGACTGAAGAGAGGGGGACAGTCAAGAGCCCGGGCGCAAACCCAGGAGCTCCGGGGGGACCCCAGTCCCTGTATCACTTCCTGTGTGGGTCCGAGGCAGCCTTGTAGCATGCTGAGCTTCAAATATGGCCTATCACATGATCCTCAGGTCACCCGGAAACGCTGACAGACTATCCAGAGCAGACTTGTAAGTGCAGGAAAGCTTGCAGGGCCATCCCAGAGGCCCAGTGCAAATAGATGGGAGCGGGGAGGGGCTTTTTTTGGCCAGTCTTTAGGCCTGGGTTTGAACAAACACTTGGAACAAGAGGTCGACCGTGTGCCCCTCACAGGCAGGGAGCACAGAGCTAAGGTACTTAGGTAAGGCCATACTGAAAGGCTGTACTCTTGGACAGAGGAGGAGCTAGAAGGGAAAGAATCCCTTTGCCAGCCTGGGAGACGGCTGGGTGTACCTCTGTCTCAGCCTGGGCTCTCGGGGGGGCGGGGGGGTGACGGATGTTCCTCCCTGTCAACTTTTTACTCAGGGCCACGTTTAGCATTTGAATCGACTGAGAACTGAGCAATTAGCATAGAAAGATATTAAAGGCTATTAATATCAGTGGAACACCTCGCATAATTATAACTGGAGACTTAAATTTTTCTGTCTCAGTGATTGATAAAATAGGCCAAAAATCGGTAAAGATAAAGGAGATACAGAAATATCATCAAGCAAGTTGCTTGAGCTCATTAATAATCCAACAACTAGGGATACCCAGCCGCATTCTTTTCAAGCACACAGTGACCAATAACCACAAGAGTTGACTTCCTGGGCCATAAAACAACTCTGAAAATGTAAAGGGATTGAAATTATACAGAGGATGTCATCCAACCATAATAGAATTAAGTTAGAAATCAATAAGAATGATGTCTACAATTCTCCAAATTTTTGAGAATTAGGCAGCACGCCACTAAAAAACCCTTGAGTCAAAGAAATCAGAGGGAAATCAGATAATACTTTAAACTGAATGAATAATAAAAATGTAACATTTGAATTTGTAGTATGCGGCTAAAGCAGTGCTTGGAGAGCTAACATATTCCTATAAATGCATACATCAGAAGAGAAGAAAAAGTTAAAATCAGTAATTTTAGTTTCCACCTTCAGAAGATAGAAAAAGAAGAGGGAATTAATTCCCAAGGAAGCAGAAGGAAGGAAATAACAATGAAAAGGGCAAAAATCAATAAAATGGAAAATGGACAAGCAGTAGAGGAAATCAACAAAATCAAAAGTCAGTTTAATAAAAAGTTTAGTAACACTGAAAAATCTCCAGCTAGGCTAAAAAAAAAAAAGGAAAGAAAGAAAGAAAACAGAGAGAGGAAAAAAAAAAAAAGACCAGTATCATGAATAAAGAGGGGCCATCACTACAGATCCTACAGATATTTAAAACTTAGCAAGGGAATATTATTCACAACTTGTACCAGTCAGTCAAGTTAACAACATAGAGGAAAAGGACAGATTCCTAAAGGATACAAATGATCAGACTTTGCACGTGAAGAAATAAGAAGCCCGAAGAGCCCTGTATTCATTTAAGAAATGCCTTTCATAATTAAGAACCTTTCTGTAGTGACAAGTGCAGGCACAAATGACTTCACTGGTGAACTTGCAAATACTTAAGGAAGAAATAATACCAATCTTACACAAATTCAGAGCATAGAGGAAGAGAGGGCACTTCTCAGTTCTTTTTATTAGTCAGCCTAACTGAGATGCCGAAATGAGACAAGGACGTTATAATAAAAACCAATACCTTAATTAACAAACTTGCAGAAATCTTTGACAGAGCATTAGCAAATCACATCAAGTAAATTATAAAAACAGCAGTACATCACGATCAAGGGGATTTATCTCAGGCATGCAAGGTTGGTTTAACATTCAGAAACAAATCAGTGTCGTTGATCCCAGTAACAGAATAAGGGGGAAGACTATAAGATCATGTCAAAAGATGCAGAAAAAGCATTTGATAATTCAACACGCACTCATGAAGAGAACTCTCAATAAACTGCAAATAGAAGGAAGCTTCCTCGACGATAAAAGGCATCCAGAAACCCTACAGCTTACATCACATTTAATGGTAAAGTTATCAAATGCTTTCCCCCTAAGCTGAGAACAAGGCAAAGGTATTTGCTCTCACCACTTCTGTTCAATATTATACGTGAAGGTCTAGCCGGGACCATCAGGAATGAAAATGAAATAAAAATTAGAATGATGGGAAAGTAAAAAAGTTAAACTGTCCTCATTGATTACATATGTAGAAAATCCTAGAGTCTGACAAAAAAAAAAAAAAAAGAACAAGAACTAATAAAGATGCTGGTTACAGGTTAATGTGCAAAAATCAATTGTATATCTATGTATTAGCAGTGAAAAATTAGAAGATGAAACTTAGAGACCAATATCATTTATACTAACATGAAATTCATAAAAATACATATAATTTTAACTAAAGATACTTAAGATTTTTACACTAAAAATTGCAAAGCATGGATTAGAGAAGTTGAAATACTTGGTGAGATATACACCATGTTTATAAGTTGAAAGACTTAATATTAAGATATTAATTCTCTGCAAATTGATCTGTAGAGTCAGTGCACTCCCAGTTGTATTCTACCGAGCTTTTTTTTGTAGAAACTAACAAGTTTATTCTAAAACGTATATGGAAATACAAAAGACCTAAGATTGCAAAACTTACATTTTGTTCAAGAAGAACTAAGATGGAGGGCTTAAAGTCTTGATTTCAAGATGTACCATAAAGCGGCAGTAATCAAGACGGTGTGATGTTGACGTGAGACTGAACAGGAGAATAATGGAACCAGGTGAAGTCCAGAATCGTTCAGAGGCACACTGGGAGGAAGTGTTTATCACACGCATGTTTGACAGAGGACTCCTATCCAGGGTATATAAAAATTCCTGTGGCTCAATATTACAAAGACAAATAGCTCAATTAAAAAATGGACAGAAGACCCAGACATCTCACAAAAGTAGGTGAATAGCCAATAAACACTTGAAAAAGTACTCAGCGTCATTGGTCATGAGAGAAATGCAAAGTAGACCACCGTGAGAGAGCACTGTACACTCACCAGAATGGCTAAAATGACAAGAACTGACAGTGCTAAAACATTGGCAAGTATGTGAAATCTTACATATGGCTGGTGGAATGTTAAATGGTAATGCCGCTCTGGAAAAGTGGCCGTTTCTTATAAAACTAAGCACACATCTGCCCTCTGATCCAAGGGCCGCATTCCCAGGTCTTTACACAAGAGAAATGAACATTTATGTTTACACACACACACACACACACACACACACACACACACACACACACACACCCCTTGTAGGACAGTGATCAGAGCAGCTTTATTCACATTAGCCCAAACCAGGAAACAGCTCAAACACCTATCAGCAGGGGATGGGTAAACAAATTCATACCGTGTGATGCTTTTCAGCGACAATGGAATGAATCTCAGAGACACTGCGCTTGCCAGCGAAGGCCGAACACCAGAGTGCGTGCCGTGCGAGTTCATTTATATGAGGTTTTGGAACTGGCGAAATGGATCAGCGGTGAGAGAGCTCCCAGCCGTGGGTTTCCTGCGCCTCCCCTGCGGGGTGCCTGGGAAGGGTGCATATTCCGTATTCATAGGGATGTTGATTCCGCTGGTGCATTTACTCGTGGAAACTCATCAGGCCGTCTTCTTAGGTTTCTGTATTTCTCCTTGTGTAAATTCCACCTCAGAAAAAGCTGATAAAAGTTTGAAAATACTGGCTAGGCGTACTCAATTTAAAAAAAAAACTGTCCCTGAAACCGTAAAATAAAACAAAAACGGAGTCAACGCATGAACCCAGAGTAAGTGGAACAGTGAAGTCATATTTTTTAAATCTTTTGAGCTTGAGCTTCAATGTTGAGGCCTTACCCAGTGCTTGGGACGGAAGGAAACGTTCACCGCAGGCAGTGGGGTGAAGGGAAGAGCCCTCTGAATAAATCAGTCACCCCCAAAGGGCTCTGTCCTCAGGGTCAGGCTGCTTAGCAATAGCTCCCGCCCTGCCCCAGGACCCTCGTGCCAAGCTGTGTGCGCGTGTGCGTGTGCGTGTGCGTGTGCCTGCGTGCGCCTGTTACCAGGGAGGGTTTAAGGACACTCTGCGTAAGTTTGAAAGACAAAATATCACACTTTAGGGAGGACTGAGGAACCATCATATACACTGGAGGGGCAGGGCGGGGGCGGGGGGAGTGTAAACTGGTAAAAAACACTTAAAAAAATCATTTGGCTTTTCCTAGGAAAGTTGAGGAGATGCATTCTTCTCCACCCAGGTATTCCACTCCTGGGTTATATGTACTCAGAGCTGCGCTGTCACTAGCCACGTGTGGCCGTTTAGATGAATATTAGTTAGAATTTAAAGAGCTGAAAAATTTAGTTCCCCAGGCCTATAGGCCAGCCTTCAAGTCCTCAGGACCTCGCTGCGGCTGGCGGCTGGCGGCTGCTGATTGGACAGCGCAGACGTAAGACGTTCCCATCGCTGCAGAATTCCGCACGGCACGGTGGTCCTCAAAGTGTGGCCCTTGGGTCAGCAGCCACGGCAGCGCCGGGGAGCTCGTCAGACATGCAGGGTGTCGGGCGCCGTCCCGAAGGTCCCCCGGATCGGGTGTGCTGGCGGGGTGGGGCTCCGAGTGATCCTGGAGCACACAGCGGTTCGAGGACCTGTCACCTAGAGAGACTCTTACAAGTGGGCACGGGGATTCCAGCTGTACTGATTTGTAGTAGCCAGAAATGGGGACGAGCCTCAAGACCCATCGGCAGCGGCGTGGATGAAGAAATCGTGGGGCGTCAGCGCGGCGCGGGAAGTCATAACGGTCTGCAGCTGCGTGAGGCGACAGGCACGTATTTCAGGGGTGCGGTGCTGAGTGAAATAAAAGCCCTCGAGCCATACACACCTTGTGCTACATTTATCTAAAATTCGGATCCAGAGGGAAACAAGTGTGGTGCAAAGATAAAGGAAGTCAAGGAAATGATAAGCACACAGTTTGGGATACTGTTTACCTTCAAAGGGTTGGAATCTCAAGGAAAGGGCTGGGCTGGCTTTGGAGAAAGCTACCCAGTGAGAGGCTAGTTTTCTTCTTAAACAATGGATAGTAAGCCGAAGCATTCTTGTTCTGTTGGTATGCTTTTACTCCCATATATGTAAAAAATATTTGGTATTCACTCAATATTTAGTTAAACAATTTAAACATAGTAAAATATCAAAGTATTTGGCTGGTCATGAATTGAGCTTTTCCAAAAAGTAAAATTGAGCACCAAAAATATTATTTTAAATACCCACAGATTCAATGAATATTTCATTCATTCATGTAATCTTAAAGTATATTTGTCAGATTTTGTTTGAATTTTCCTTCTTCGCATGTATTCCTCCTTTTGGGACATAAAAGGATTAGAAATAAAATGCTGGGCAAAGCTCTCCGGTTCAAACTCAAGCAGAAGCAAAATAGGAATGATAATATCAAGATGAAAAAGACGAAAGGAAATTGTATCGAGTAAATTAAAGACAACCATTTTATTGTAGCAAAACAACATTAAATATATATGTCCTAAGTCATGGAGATTAGAAAACATAAAGCCAGAATCTGATAGAAAGATTACAGTTGTAATGGAGAACTTCAGTTCTTTCTTATCAGTGTATGAATTATCAAACAGAAAAAAAAATAATGGCCAAGGATCTGAACAGTATAATTTTCATGGTCAAATTAATATTTATTCACCAGGAACCCAGAGCTGGGAGAATAGCTGGGCTCTGTTTAGAAAAGGTCACGCCAACATCTGCATCCGTGCACATGGATACACGTGCATCCTGCATCCACATACATGTGCGCTGGTGAAGGTGCAAAGCAAAGGAATCTGCATTTAAACGGTGAAGTTAAAATCGTATTCCAGGTTAAAAATTTTCAGCCCACCAGTGCCCGCTACACGCCTTGCCTCAGTAGCTCGTGTGAAACGTCTGTCTGATGACTGTGATGTGTCCTTTGAGCTCGTGCCGTCAGCCGTGTGAGCAGCACGGGGTCCAGGCCCCGGGTGTGATCAGTGTTCCTTTTCCTGCAAATTAGAAGGGTAGCCCCTCACTGTGTAGAGGGAACATGGGGTCTCTTCGTATTATTTCTTGCAGCTGAATGTGGATCGACAGTTATCTCGGCAAAAGTTTCAATGAGAAAAACAACAGTGTAGGCCCTTGTCCTTCTGTCCCGCTAGTACATATGCAGTAATATTTGTACCAGGGGTAATGTTATCCAGCGCCCGCCGAAGGTGAGCCGTCAGCCGGTACTGACTGACCCGTAAGCCGGTAAGAAAGGCAGGCAGCCAGCAGGGAGGTGAGGACAGGGCTGCAGCGGGTCGAAAGCAGGGCCCAGGAAGGACGCATACAAGGGCTATTTGTTGTTCTCTTGCCGGCAACACGGGCTCTTCCGTGTTGTTCCAGGAACCATCCGAAAGTTAAGCTGGAGAAAATAGAAAATGCTGTATCCACAGGGCCTATCCGTTGTAGCACTGTTGGTAACGGTGGAAGGCCCGAAGCCCCACAGATGTCCGTCAGCACAGGGCTGGTTGACTCAACTGGCGCTCCCAGGGGTGGGAGCGCCCCACGGGGTGAGGAGGGATGCCAGGCGGCTTTCTGTGCGTGGCTGCGGGCCTCTTGGCTGCTCTGTTTACTGGGAGGGGCAAGGCACAGACAGCATGCGTGGGTGCCCTCACTTACTTGTTGGTTGGTTGGTTGGTTGGGAGCGTATGAGCAGACACACAGACACACACGGACAGACAGACACACACGCACCTTTTCCTGAGTGCACACACGTTTACTTACATTGCAAAGAAAAGTCGGTGAAAGGGTAAACCAGAACCTAGCGGAAAAGGTGCGGTCTTCGTGGGGAGGATGGGTGGTGTGGAGAGACGGGGATGTAGCCCGACTTCTCCAAATGCACCTTGTTTGAGATTTTTGCTGTGGAATCATGTGTTGCTTTTCATAAGTGTAAAACCAAACTAAACCTAAGCAAGTGGGCCTTAAAAAGCAAGGACACAATTCAAAGGTAAAAAATGAACCTAACTCAACATGGAGTTGGTGTTCTAATCACACAGAGCAAAATGACTTTGCATAGACTTCTGAGCAATTGGCGTATGTACAGTCCTAATAGCATATGTTTCAAACACAGAAAAATTTAAAACCTCTGCTCAGTAATCCTATTGTTAGTAATAACATTAGTGCTATCTTGAAACTATTGTTTATATACACACATTACACATAAATACATACATTAGGGTAAAGCAAATAAGTAATTATGATAATGTTATAGGAACTAAGATTTTTAACCTAAAAGAGAATCAAGCATAAAATCAAAGAAGGAAAAACGCTATAATCTTAAATATGATTTAAGACTCAGTGTGAACCCGTGATGTATTCTTCTCTTTAAAAGAAATAAAATCGCATCTTCTAGCTTCCTCCACTGAAAATTATTGGGTCCAGTGACCGACCCGGTGTCAATGAGCGCCGTGTAGGGTCTCCCTACCGTTTCCCGTGAAAAGGAACCAGGGCTCCTTAGGAAGAGGCGCAGTCCCAGGTCTAGGGCAGGAAGTGTTCCAGATGATTCTGGAGCATCTCATCGTAAAGCAAGCAAGGGGCCTCTCAGAGACTTCTGGTGGCACGTCAGAAGCCCAATTTAAAGGGGTCAGAAGTGGGAAAACTGAACATCAGGAAGAATTATGAAGGCAGTGGATTAAAATAAACCAAATATGTTAACGTCTATGAATTCGTCATGATTTCTAAATTAAACCCTCACCAGCTCGCCTTGGAAGGTTGCTAGGGCATCACCTGATAAACAAAAGGAACAATTCAAGCAAGTATTGTGCTTTTCTGGTAATCGAATAGTTTTTGAGGAGAAGTTATTCCTTACCGAAAGAAAGCAGATATAAATGCAGAGGGAAGGAAAGAATCACGTTGTCACCCTAATGATGTAACAGGTTAAGGACTCTCACCAATGGCTTTGAAAATCTTCAGAGGTGGCTTGGCAGGGACCTTTCTAACGCATGGATCCGTCTGGCAAAACCTGGACCCGCTAATCAATCGTAGTGTCGTGAAGGAGAGACGCAGAAGCCACAAGCCTCCTGGTGGGAAAAGCACGAAGGGTGCGCTGCTCCATCAGCTCCTGCAAAACAGAATTGCATCCGGCTCCGCCCCAGCTTCAGGGTCTGAGTCTAAGCTCACAGGACGTCCTGGGGAAGGGGACGCGGGCGCCACTTGCCAGCTGGAGCCCGGGTGGGAAACACCCACAGAACAGGTGACCTGCTTTTCACGGACGACTTGTGAGGACAGGCATGCCCTTAGAATATTCCCACAGCCTGTGGGCGGCGTGGGGGTTGGGTAAGAGATGAAACAGGTTTGGCCACATGTGATCGTTGCGGACCCTGAAGAATGGGTACGTGGGCTCCTTTATTCTGTGCTTTCTAGTTTGGGGAGTTTTTGAAAAGTCTTATCGTAAAATGTTTTTAGAAATCACTCTGAAGCCCTGGCCTGCGGGAGGGAGTTTGGAAGGAACGAGGCCTGAACGGATGTAGAGTTAGTCCTGTAGTCACGGCGGCCGGACCATTGGACACGACGAGGGGACCGTCGCATCGTGTCAGACTCTTTCTTATTTCTTAGTTTGCCTCAGTGTCTGTGTAATTTTCCTGGTTTTCGCTCCCAGGAAATTCTTTTCTCTGTTGTCAGTGTTTTCTGCTAAATCTGGGCGTTCCCTAGAGAATGGCTGTTAGGTGAACGTGGATTCTTTTTGTTCAAATTAGTTTCAAAGCAACAACCGTCCTAGCCACAGCCTTACTTACAAGGGGGCTGGTTTAAATCTTGACTCAAGGTCGGTGGTCTGAGGATATTCAGTCATTGGGAAGCAACGAGCTTATTAGTCCGTAACTCGGGACTTGATCGTGGCCTCCATTCATTCGCTCGGTATTTCGATCATTTTCCAAATACCTGTTGTGTGTGGAGACACTGCGCTAGCTGCCGGGGGAGACCCAGGCAAAGGGAAGGCAGGTCCTCGTCCCCGGAAGCTCGCAGCCCGAGTGGCTCTCAGATGTCACTTCGTGTGACAGCCTCTTGGGAGCCGGTCAAGAATGAAGGCTCCAGGCTTGTGACCAAGAGATTGAGGTTCTGCTTCGCGCTGAGGGTCCGTCTGAGCCTCGCCCACCCGACGGGCCCCAAGGCACGTCTGATGCCAAGCACTGAGCTGGCGTGGAGGGCACAGGTGACGCGAGGCCCAGCCCCTGCCTGCAGGGAGCTCCACGTCAGCCGGGGACCAGCCAGGCTCGCGCCCTCTCGCTTCAGACAGTGTCATCCGGTGGAGGGCGTGCGTGGCCCCCGCGGACCTCCACCACCGCCGCCGTCCGCTCCCGCGCACTGCCCTGGCCGAGCAACTCTGGGGGATGCCAGTCGAGGAGATGGAAAAGCTAACGTGTTGGCTCAAGTCAGTGTCCTTTGTTGCTTTGTTGTAGCCAGTGAGTGATCTTGCCCCCGTCCGGGTAGCCACGGGGCCTGCCTCTGTCCCCTGCTCTCAGAATCCTCCTCACTCGTGTACTAGCAGAATGGGACTTTACAGAGAACGGCTCGGGAGGCTGATGGCCGTGTGGGTGAGTGGACGGAGGCAGGCGTCCAGAAACCACCCTTCCGGGAGTGGACTCGTGGCCCTCGCCCCCTCGGGGTCCTGCCCTCGCAGTGCGAACCCTGGAGCCTGTCCCGACGTCCGAGGCCTGAGGAGGTGTCTGGCTCAGCCCTCCCTGTCCATCGAGGAGCCTGAGGTTCGTTGGGAGCTGAGCTGTCTGTCCGTCCTTCACAAGTTTCACACTCTTGCCCAGCATGAGATACGCATCGGGGTGTCGGCCTCCTTCTCTGACCCTGTCCGGGCGCAGGGCTCTGTGCTGTGCACCTAGACACGTCACCCTGGCCTTCCCGGAGCTCGGCCCGCGAGGACGCACGCGCTCTGCGCTCCTAGACGAGCGCCTGGCAGCCGAGGCGGCGCGGGAGCTGGGACGAGGTCAGCGGCCTCTCCGGGAGGGCAGGGGGGCCCCGTGCGTGGGCCGGTGTCCGCGCAGAGGGCAGGGCCACAGGGGCGGGCCGCACACGCGTGTCCTGGTGTATTGTGGGGACGTGGCCCTGAGCACGGGAGGGAGGCTGCACAGCCCTTGGGGTCGGCCAAGAGAGGCCGCAGGGGAGGCGGCCGGGGAGGTGCGGGCAGAGGCAGGGGCCTTCGAGGCCTTGAGAGCTGGGAGGAGCCTCAGGAGAGAGCCGGGGAGGAGGCCAGGGCTGGAGCTGCAGTGGAGATGGGGGCGGTGGGGGGGGGACCCAGCTCCTGAGCACACGCTCGCCACGCAGGCAGGGTGTGCCACTTGAGCTCTCCCGGTGCCAGCGTGTGGACGGGCACGCGTGCAGGCCTGCCCGTCCAGCGAACGGAAGTGCTGCCCCGTCCTCGCAGGGCTGCGGACGGACAGTTGGCTTGTTCACCGAGAGCTGCAGCTCCCTCACTCTGACCTTTCTGCTCTCTTGGCTCAGTCTGGTCTACAGAGAGAACTGAGGCTTTGGGTTATTAACGGGCATGGTGTCACCTCTTACTTCAAAGAAGAACTAATCACGACCCACGGCAGGATCTTCTTCCTTTGAATTTGCCGGGAACATCCGTGACAGACTTTACACAACAGTGGGGGTTATCAGGTTGGACAGGGTAGCAAAAACACCTGTAAGGTGGTGCCCATAGTCCAGACCGTGGTTCGTGGTCTCACAAAGATGCCAGGCCATCAGGGATGCAGTGTTTAAATTTGGGAAATGGGAGGGGCCGTAAGAAGGGGAGCTGAGGTTAGTGACGGCGTGGCGCTGGCTCTGGCCCCCGCGGTCCTCCAGAACTTGTATAATTCACGAAGTTCTGACAGAGCAGCAGTCAAAGGACACCTTTGATTTCATGCATAAGGGAGCCAGGCGTGTGCAGGCAGCACAACACTTGTGATGTGAACTGGTGATGCGAGCCCCGCCTCGCCTGACGTCTCTTGGAGGCGGCGAGCGGCCCGTGCTCCGGGGGGGCCGCCGAGTGGCGCACAGTCTGCTCCGAGCGCACGTGCTGGGGGAATGTGTGTCTGTCCTGAGGCCCGTGCCAACATATTCAGGTCAAAGCCATTGTTTGTTTGGCTCTTAACTGGTTTTCGCTGGTGTGCCTTGTCTGCATTTAAGGATCGACTTCTCCCTTATGGCTCTGTGAGCCGTAGGAGCTGGTTGTTTCTGTCGTTGATTCATTGAATACCTAAACCAATCGTTCGTCAGGTAAAAGGACCTAGGAACACAGCACTGGAGAATGCCTTTCAGAATTGACGATGGATCAGGATCTGGGTGATGGTTAATTTTGTGCGTCAACCAGGCTGGGCCGCGATACCCACAGCTATTTGGTCAAATATTATTCTGGATGTTTCTGTGAAGGTGCTCCTGGATGAGATTAACATTTAAATCGGTGGACTCTGAATAAAGCAGATTGCCCTCCATCACACGGGTGGGCCTCGTCTAATCAGCTGAAGGCCTGAGTGAAACAAAGGCCAACCTCCCCCGAGCAAGAGGCAATTCTGCCTCCAGAAGGCCTTTGCAGTTCAACTGCAGCATCAGCTCTTCCCTGGGCCTGCAGCCTGCTGGGCTTCCCCAGCCGATTTTGGACTCTTAAAAACTTCTGTAGTCAGTCTCTTTATACATATGTGTGTGTGTGTGTGTGTGTGTGTGTGTGTGTGTGTGTACATATATATACACACACATATATGTATATATATATAAATGTGTGTGTCCTGTTGTCCCAACACACACACATCCTTTTGATGCTGTTTCTCCAGAGAACCCTGACACGTCATCAACAAAGGAATAAACATTTATTAGGAATGTAAACAAATATTTCAGTATTCTTTGTTATCTTATGCTCTTTCCAGCTTTAACATGTTCGTTTCAGTTGGGAATTGCTGACACATCAGAGCGACGGCAGGTGGGTCACCTCCCTTTCCCAGACCAGCCCTCCCTGCTGGATGAGCATCCAACCAGTGACCCCCGGAATGAACCGGACTGGCCGTGACCTTTGTCCTTTAGCCATTTGGAGTGTTCTCAGACGTGGACAGACACATGCCTGAATTATCGGGCAAGAGATAATAGATCAGTCGCTCTGAGGCCGGCTGGATGAGCACGAGCTCATTTCTGCCTCCGGATTTGGCTGCATAATGAAATTTGATTTACAGTTCCATTACCAGCCCAGGCCCCAAACATGAGGGCATTGGTGTGAATTTTAAGATGGTCGTGCTCTGCATTCCTGGTAGGTAATCGTGTAATGCACTGGCCTGGGGATGAATATTTCAAAGGAAATCACAGCAAAGATTTTGCTCGCGCAGCCGAAGTTGGTGCCCTCGGATCCGCACAAAGAATGGGAAAACGATTCCTGTCGTTTGAATGGCCTCAGAAATCCATCTACACAAATACATGTACATAGGAAAATCTCCTGTGCCAGAAGGCCATTCGTTTTTATTTCAGGGCCAGAAATTATAAGCAAAGTTTAATGATGCGATTAAACGTGAAAAATTGTTCCTTTTATCACAATTTCTCTATTATAAAAAATAGAAGGAAAGCTGTTTCTTTGCCTGATGGCCGACTTTGTGAAAAGTGTACGCTGTGTGTAAGTCATTTGCATTTAGTTAATTGTGTAGTCATTTCAGACTTTCATTGTGTCATTTTATAGGCAGAACTAGATCCACCGTGGAACCTGACATGCAGTTTGAAGAGAACTCATGTTAGGAGCGCCTGCCTGGGTTTATCTTCTGCCTCTGGCCCGCAGCTGGAGGAGAGGGGAGGGGCCCGGTTGCCCCGGGGGCAGCTCTTCTGCGTTAGTTCTCATCCTCTGAGCTTCTCTCAAAAATCAAGCCTTCTCCGTAAGGGTGTGAACACGCCAACAGCCCCGCTGGTCTAAGGGCGGAGGAAAGCGTCTCGGAAGGAAGGTCAAAGGGAAGACGGGAGGGCACTTAGGGGCGGCCCCCTGCCCCCGTGCCTGTGGCCCTGGGAGGAGACATGAGCAGGGGTTGCCCGAGGTCGTGGAGGTCAGAATCCACCTGAGGCCACAGTCTGAGTGACAGCGGGGTGGCTGGGGCCACACAGATGCCCCAGGCTGGGCTGCAGCCACAGGAATGAGTGGTCCCTCACCCAGTGACCCCAGAAAAGACCATTGCAATTTCGAATTTCATCCCCAGTCTCTTTCTTTTATTTTAATTATAAAAAGCCTTTTAAAAAAAAAAAAAAAAAAAAAAAACGTTATTGGAGTATAGTTGATTTAAAATGTTGTTAGTTTCAGGTGTGCAGCAAAGTGAATCAGTTACACATGTACATATATCCACTCTTTTTTATTTTTTATTTTTATTTTTTTATTTTTTTTTGCGGTATGCGGGCCTCTCACTGTTGTGGCCTCTCCCATCGCGGAGCACAGGCTCCGGACGCGCAGGCCCAGCGGCCATGGCTCACGGGCCTAGTTGCTCCGCGGCATGTGGGATCTTCCCGGACCAGGGCACGAACCCGTGTCTCCTGCATTGGCAGGCGGATTCTCAACCACTGCGCCACCAGGGAAGCCCTCCACTCTTTTTTAGATTCTTTTCCCATATAGGTCATTTCAGAGCACTGAGTAGAGTTCCCTGTGCTGTGCAGTAGGTCCTTACAAGTTACCTCAATTTTAAAAAGTCTTAAGGGTACAGAAAGTGTAGCTAATAATCCAGCGAATGCCTGGGTACTTACTACACAGCTCTGTCAAATCTGACAGTTCGTTTTTCATTTTTGTTTCAGATCATTTATTACTTATTTAAAAATTAAATTTCACATTTGTCATCGAAGCTTCCTTCCTTACTCTCCAGAGGTGGCCACTACGTTGAAATTGGTTTTTATAATTTCCAGACATGCTTTGTTTCATTTTCACCACATACATATAGATCTACAAACAATATTGATGATCTTGATGATATTCTGAAACCTTCTACAAACGGCGTCACGCTTAAATATTCTTTTGTGACCTGCTTCTTGTGTTCTACCTTATATTTTAATGCTTATTCGTGTTGATGGATGTAGCTGTATTTCATTTACTTTCACTCTTTATAGTTTCACTGTATGAATATGTTCTAATTTACCCAATCTCCTGTTGAAAGACACGTGAGTCGTTTCTAAGTTTTTTGCAGTTACAAACAGCGCTCAATCCTAACGTTCCTGTGTGTGTCTCCTCATACCCTGGTGCAGGAGATGCTCTGTTTAGGACAGGACTTTTCTGGGTCACAGGATGCAAACATGTCGCTATTACCAGGCTCTTCACAGCAGTTGCATCCCGCCACCCCTCCGCCCAGCGTGCGCAGACTTCCTTTCAGCCCCCATCCTCTGCTATACTCTGCAGTCCTCACAATTTCTAGGCTTTGCCCATTTGAAAGACAAGAAGTGACATCTTTCTTTTACCTGTTGTCTTGCTCTTCACATCTCTGATTACCAGTGCATATGAGCAGCTTTTCCTACTTTTACTGACCACTCGAGGTCTGTTCACATCCTTGGCCCATTTTTAAAATTAGGTAGTTTGTCTTTTTCTTATTGATTCTTAGGAGGATTAAAAAATGTGTGTGTGCGTGTCTGTGTATGTATACACACACACACACACACACATACACACACATATATATACACTGGATACTGGATACAGTCCTTTCTCAGTCATAGATGCACTGCAGATATCCTTTGCTAGTCTGTGCCTTATACATTTACCTTAACTATAGTGCCTTTGTCAAACATAAGTTTTAAATGTTTGTGTTGTCAAATTTACTGAGTTTTTAAAAGATTGATGCCTGTGCTCTTCAGGTTTTGCCTTTGCAGGTGGCTTTGTCATCCGCCGTGAATTGGGGCTTATGTACGGCATGAGGTAGGGACCTAATTTTACTTTCTCTGTATGCATAGCCAGTTATTTCAGTATCATTTATCAAATGATCCGTCCTTGCCCAGCTGGTCCGCCAGAGACAAATACCCACGTCACCACGGGCCTGTGCCTGGGGTCTCTGCCCCCCCGGCCCACCTGTCCTAGGCCCGGGCCTCGTGGTCTTCATCAGTCTCACAAGAAGTCTTGAGAGTGGATGTAAATCCTCCCCGTGTCTGTCCACCTGTGGGGCCGTCTTGCTATTCTTGGCCTTTTGCCCTTCAACATCAACCTTAGAACATGCTTCATGTTCCACAAAAAAACATGGTTGCAATTTTTATTAGAACTACGTTGATTTATAAATTATAGTGGAAGGCAGTTGACATCTTTTCAGGTTTGAAATTTTTGTCCATTAGCCTGGTGTATCTTCCTGTTTATTAGGTTTTCTTTGATGTCTTTCAGAGAGCTTGAGCACCTCTCCCACAGCTGTCTTGCACTTATTTGGTGCGATGCATTCTGGGGTGCTTCCACCTCTCCCCCAGGGAAAATCCTACAGGGATGGGCCCCACACACCCAAAGGCTGCCCACCTGCCTGCAGTCCTGGCCTGTCAGGGTGTCCTTTCCTCTCCTCTGTCTGCCCTGGGAGGGGCTCTGGGTGCCGGGGGGCCCCTGCAGTGACGTGGGCATCCGTCATCCTGCTGCCTTCTCTTCGGAGCGGGGTTCGGGCTTGCTGTCTGGTTTGCTAGACACGGTGGATTGGAGGTAATAAAAATCTTAAGACCTGAGATTTCACATGGCTGATCCGACTGGGCTGGGATTGGGGCTCATAAATGGTCATTTTCAAGTACGTCTGGGTCTTATGTGAATTGTCTTTTCCTCAGCTAGGGAGATTTCTGATTTTTAAAAATGGCGTTCGTTATAGGGCCAGTGTTTCTCCTTGACCCCCAGAATTCCCAGCCTCAGAATCCCGAGGGTGAGCGTTTTAGGAGGACACTCTGCCAGCAGGCTTGTTCTTCAGAGGCGATGGGCCGCCACGAAGGCAGAAGGCCTGCTGGTCGTCCTGGTGTACCGCTGAGCGGCCTTTCCAGCTCTTTCCAGCTCTCTGGCCTCCTTTCCCTCCCAAGTCGTCTGGAGCCTGGGGAGATGGGAGATAAGGATTGGCAGCCTGGGCCCCGTGCGGTGGCGGCCGGAAGGCCCGGGTTGGAGGGTCGGGCACCTCCCTAGAGCCGGCTCTGAAATGGCCGCGGCACTGTGCTTCCCAGGGGTCGGCGCCGTGGTCATCCAGCAGTGGCCCCTTTGCCCAGGGGGCGGCTTCCCGAAGCCTCATCCTCTTCCCTTGGAGAGCTCTCTGTGTGCTCGCCGGCTCCTCCCTGGGCTTGTTTGGAAACGGCTGGTCCACGTGGCTGATTTTGCACCAGTCGGGAAGGTCCCGACTGCAAGTGCCAGATCCCGAAGACGATGGAGACGCCCGTCCTGAGCGGGCGTGGGTGGCGGGCTCTGTGGCGTGTGGGCGTCCGCTGCGGAGAGCCCGCCTCCTAGGCTTGTCTCCTCCGGGCAGCCGACGGTGATGTTTATTGTCCAGGTTAAGCGTCACCAAGTCATCGAAGACAAATAATCCACTTAAGTGAAGCTGTAAAACTCCATTTTCCCCGAATGCTGTGTTCCCGTGAACACATGGCTTATACTGCACTCCGCTCGCCAGCTGGGGGTACCTTATGGGGACACAGGATTCACAGCCCAACCCCCTGAATTCCGAGTGAGTATGGGTCCCAGGGCTGGCCTGAGGCTGACCTCTGCACTTCCTGGTTAAATAAAGGTTGTTAAGCAAATTAAGAGGCCTCTCCATCACAGGATACAGTGAAGGCTGCTGGTGTATTTTTCAAACACGTAACTGCAAAGGAAGAGAGACTGTGGTATAGGAGAAATCTCGAGAAAATGTACATCGAGAGAGAGAAGGGAGCAACATCAAAGCAGGCCTTCACCCAGGGGCACCTGCCTGGTTGTAAAGAGCCTCCGGCAGGAGACAAACCTGGAGCCTGTCCAGGGACTGAACAGCTGCTGCTGTTCGCCTTTCTTGGCCTTGGCCATGGAAGTTGAGGAAAAAGGAAGGAAAACACCTCCCTTCCGAATGTCTAACCACAGTCCTGTGTTCACATGAGTTTGGAGTCCCAATTCATATTAGCTGTCTTACAAAATTTCAAGCTGAAAATTTAGTTGAAAGTAGTCTTGGGATAATAGTGCCTTTAGGCTCTGGCAGAAGCAAGCACAAAGGTTTTTTTTCCCCCAAAGAAAACCCTTTTTGACACACGCCTCAAAGAATTCCAACATAAAAGTTCCAAGGAACATGTCGACAAAAAATTAATAGTCAATCTAAGAAAGAAATGGAGAATTTTATTTGAGCCAACCTGAGGATAATAACCTGGGAGACAGTCTTTCAGAAAGCTCTGAGGACTCTTCCTCCCGTTAGAAGTTAAAGCACAGTTACATACATTTTCGAGAGGAGGAGCAAATACTCCATCAAATGACGTATTGACAGTTTACATAGTCCAGATCTGCACGTACAAGGCGAGTAGTAGGTCATCCTGACCCCTTACAGGAGTAAGAAGTGTTATCTCCTAAGGAGTTACCTTGCTGGCGCCAGGAGAAAATTGCTCTCTGTGATGGAGCAGGCATGCCCGCGTCCTTTGGGAGGTCTGGTTCATGTGTAGCGTAGGTGCACAGTGCACACTAAAGAGGGGTAGTGGCCCAGACTGGCAGAGAGAATTTTATGTTAAGACATTTTTTGTCCTGCCTTAAAAATAATTTTATTTCATCAAACATAAGCTCCAAGAAGGGGAAAATCACTAAAGTACAAGGAAGCAGGCCACTAAGAGCAAGACTCAGCAGAGAAAACAAGCTGCAAGAAAGAGATCTACAAAGACTACAGACTTTAAAGTTATCTGAGATGTGCTAGAAAATAACATGTTGAAAGTGATAAAAAGGAACATAGTGAATGAAAAAGAAGGAGGAAAGGGAAACTCTTAATTTACAAAGCAGGTCTGAGAAAAGAAGCAAGTTTCAAATTTAATAGGTGAGTTAAGCGGGAATTGTGATACAGTTGAAGAGATGACTAGTAAATTGGAGGAAAGATTTGAAGAAAGTAATTCTCACAGACAAACAAAGAGATGGAACATATAAAAAGAGAGGTTAAGTGAAATGGAGAGCAGAGTGAAAAGACCTCACACCTGCCTAACCTGGGTTCTGAGAAAATGCAGCGAATGGCAGGGGGCAGATGGATGTTTGATAGGAGATAATGGATGACAGTTTTCCAAAACTGATGAAAGCAACCCATTCTCAGGATATCTCTAGCAGAATAAATATTATAAGGAAAATGCAAAACATCCAAGACAAAGAGGGTATCTCAAAAGCAGCCAGAAAGAAAAGTTTGATTTCCTACAAGGGAATGACAAATAGATTGATAGCATTAAACAGTGGAGGCCAAAAGATGTCATTTTTAACATCTTTAAAAGTAATAGCCAACAGTTCTTTCAAGAATGAGAATGAAGTAAAGACATTTTTAGATGACAACTGAAAGGGTTTACTGCCAAAAGACCTCTCATTAGAGGATCTTCTAAAGGTTGCATTTCAAGAAGGATAATGATTTTAGAAGAAATGTCTAGATGCTGCAAAAGCAGCAGAGGTTCAAAGAAAAATAGAATATTAGGAGCAACCTTGAAAACTTAGGTGGCAAATTCCTATAAAAAGAAAAGTTTTCAAAAAATTTTAGAAGTCTGAAGTGTTTTATAATCATATGGAAATTGAATCAGGAATGCAGACCTTTCCACAAAGAAGACATCATGCCCAGCCCATTTCTAGCCAACTTTCGAAGGACAGATATCCCAGTCTCGTACAGACTCTGAGAAGAGAAGAGGAGGAGGAAAGAGACAAACACAACCTTCATGATTAAAGTAGACAAGGATGGTTCTAGAAGGGAACATGAGAGGCCAGTTTTCTGTAAGTGTGACAGCAGAAATCCTAAATGAAAGATCAGCAAACAGGGCCCAGCTGTGATTAAAAAAATATAACGTACTGTGACCAAACTGAGTTTACCGGGAATGCAAGGTTGGTTCAACGTGAAAGAAGCTCTGATACTAATGTAATTCACCACATTCACAGACAGATGAAAGGAAAACGATCTTATTGTCTCAGTTGATTCAGGAAAAGCATCTGATGAAATTCTGTAACCATCCATAAGAACTCTAGTAAATTAGGAACAGGAGGGCACTGTCGTAACCTGCTACGGGTTATCTACACAGAGTCCGAGTGCAAAACAGCTTCCTTCTCCGGCACGAAATGTGCAAAGCGGCGGTCAGGTCGCCGTGAAGTCAGGACGCAGGAGGCAAGGATGCCGCCACACTGCGGCAGTCCTGCTCAACGTGCCGGTCGGTGCCAGTTCAGCCAGCACAGGCCCGTGAGATGCAGACGCACACTCCCGTCTCTGGCTTTTCTCCTCAGCCCCCTCTGACACTCCCGGCGGTGTGACCTGCCAGTGACCTCCGTGTGGCTAAACCCAGGGGTCAGTCACCTCCTGGGGCTCCTGTTACCTGACCCTCTGGCAGCACCTCACACTCTCCTGTGACTCCTCCCAGCTCCCTGCTCAGTCCTGTTAGGACCCCAGGTCCAGCGGCCTGGACCGTGGGGCCGTCCTCTTGCACTTGTAACAGGGAAGGGCCAATTCTGATTACTTGTTGCATCTGTTTCTTTTACTGCAACCTTTGCTTTCCGCTGCTTTTGTTCACTGGGAGGATACTGTCTATACATAATGGCCTGCCTTGGGGAGCCCTGCCCCCTGAATGTTAAACCAAAGTGCCTTTGTTCAGGGAAACAGCCGGACCCTGTTCTACCTGTAAGAAAGACGAAATCAGCACGTCCCCTCCCTGAGGCTGGCCGTCAATCCAGGTGGTGTTGGCAGAAGTTCCGGCCTTTTCACTTTACTTCTCATCTCCTCCTCCTCTCTGTGCTATAAAAGAAACGGGCGTCCAAACCCCGATAAGGTGGTTTTACAAAGACACTAGTCTGCCACCTCCTGGGTCTGCCGGCTTTCCAAATAAAGTCGTACTCCCCGCCTCAACACCTCGTCGTCTCCGATTTACTGGCCTGTCGTGCGGCGAGCAGAGCAGGCTTGGACTCGGTGACACACCCTGGACTCATCTGCCCACCGCCTGCCTGACGGCTCCACTCGGACGCCGAGCAGGTGTGTGTCCACAGGACAGACTCACAACCTTCCCGTCAGCACACTTCCTCCCGCACCCTTTCCCACAAACCTCCCCCCCTCGTAGGAGACGGCGGCTTCCTCTTTGCGCTTGTTCAGGCCAAGGATGTCGGTGTTATCCTCGGCTCCTCTTCCTCTCCTACCCCACAGGCCCCACATTCATCAGCATATTTTGTTGGTTCAACCGTCGAACCATCTAGCGTCTGACCTCTTTTCACAGCTGTGCTGTACCCCCTTGGCCCGACTCACTAACAGGCTGGGATTTTATGGTTTCCGTGGGGTCGCCTACCCCATCTCCCCGGGCCTGCCTCTCCCCACCCTACCCACTGCCGGGTCTGTCCTGGCAGCACGGGGGCAGCGAGGAGGGGCGCAGGTGACCGCTCGGGGGGAACGCGGCAGCCTCGCTGCCCCACGCCTCCGGTCAGCGTCGCTTCCGGGCCGTGCCCGGGCCGGACGCCTGCTCCGCTCTTGCCTTTCGTTGAGGGCCGAGCGATCGGCCTCTGCGGGGAAAACGGGTCCCTTCTCACGGGGTGCGTAGGATGGGGGCCCCTCGGACTGGCCTTTTATGGTTGCTGGCCATCACGTGTGCAGGAAAGCAAAGGAGCACCCTGTCTCCGGGCACATCCACTGTGTCCCGTGGCCCGATTAGGGAGAAACTCGTCCTTAGTTTAACGAGATGAGAATTAGAGACGAGGGCCTTGAGTGGAAAAGGGAGCAAGCTGGCCCCGCTCGGTGTCCCCGGCCGGCCTGTCTGGGCTGCACACGCTGACCTGCTCGGCTGTTCTCTCTTGCAGTCGGAACCCGAGGGCTTCGCGCATTTCCACTTGTACGTGTGTGCTGCTTTTCTCGTGAGATGGAGGAAAGAAATACTGGGAGAAAGAGATTTTCAAGTAAGTAACTGCCTTTTCGGAAGAGCCCGCCTGTGATTTCCTGCTGGGAGGGCGGGTATTAGATTTAGTTCACGGGGTCATCTGTGGAGGCGCTCGGAGACGGGCGGCCTGTGGTCACCGCTGACCTGCCGCCTGAGCCTCCCCGGCCGGGGGCACACATCACATGGGGCCTGGGCTCTGCCGACGCTGGCCTTACTAAACGTGCTGTCGTGGACTCCGGGAGACGCCCCCTGAGCCGGCCGGTGTGTGCCCTGAGCGGAATGGCCCAGGGGCTCCCGGGAGCCTCGTGACAGCCGTGGGGAGCGGGGCATCAGGGAAGGGGCTGGCCGCGTGACCACGTGGCCTGGCTGCCCGGCACTTGGTAGCTGTGTGACCCAGGCCTGGTTGCTTAGCCTCTCTGAGCCACGTTTCCTCAGCGGTTCCGTGGGAGAGCTACACCCGCCCCCGGCCATCAGAGGCTCTGTGCTCGACCCAGGGGCTCCAGGTGGGCGCTTGCGCGGTGGTACTGTGGGCGGTGTTGACCCCTGGCGGGGCGGGCCGCCTGGGGTGCAGTGAGGAGACACCAGTGGAGGGGGCCAGGGACCAGGCTCTGCCCCTCACTGGCTGGGGGTCACTCTCGTCCTTCAGGTGAGGGGGCAGGGAAGGAGGCCCTGTTTTCCCAGGCCACAGTGTGGTGACGCTGGGCAGCTCGCCTGGCCCGTGGTCCCTCAACTCCCGTGCTTGTCAGACCCTCTGAGGCCCCCGCTGCACCCGCCGCGGGCCGCGGGGAGCCACCCAGCCCTGCCGCGGTGCCCAGGTGCTTTCCGTCTCGGCCACCAGGAGACGCTGGACGGGGAGGGCCTGTGCCCGGGCCAGCAGAGCCCAGCCTGCCCTGCCCCGAGGTGCTGGACGGGGAGACCTGGTCCCTTTCTCATCCCGGCTCCTGCCCTGCTGTCAGCACGGGCCAGCCGTGCCCGCGGGAGCCGCGCTGCAGGGCGCCTGCCCCCCGCCCTGCCTCTTCCCACCTCCGGTTGCTGTCTGTGAACTGGGGAGAAGGCAGCCTCCTGCCCGGCGCTGGCCTGTGTCGCCGAGTGACGGGGGGGTGACCGCGGGCGGCCGGGCCGTTGGTTGGAAAGGAGAAGGGCCCCGCCTCCCTGGTGACCAGGGCCAGCGTCCACACCTGCGCCCGGCCAGCTCTCACCTGCACGACAGGTGACGCAGGTGCCCGAGTCCCCCATGCTGACGGTGGCTCAGGTGTCGCTGCCTCAGTTACGCTGGGGCTTCTTCTCTGGTTGGGGAAACGGTTCCGGGAGGCCCCAGGCAGACCTCACTGCCCTCGCAGGGCCCGCAGCTGGTGGGGGGCGGTGGTTCGGAAAGAGTGACGGGAGTGCGCTGAGCCCAAGGCTCGTCATTCTCCCAGGAACCGCTCGTGACCCCCAGCGCTGGGCGGCCCCTGAGCCTCGCGTGCCCGAGAAACGGCCCTTGGCCGCCGGCGTGAGTCCTGGCCGGGCACGGGAACCTGAAGCTGGTCGTGACCTCGTGCAGAGGGTCCGGCCCTCCGTTTCTTCCTCCTGCTACGCAAACAGGGACGGTGCTGCCAGGGTCCAGGGCCGCTAGCAGCAGCCCTGGCCGCGAGGGTCCCCGAGCTGGGTGGGAGGAAGTGCCCACGGGTGGGTGGTGCCGGGCCGCCCCGCTGGGCCTCCCTGTCTTCCCGCCCCGCGCGCAGGAGCCCGTGGAGGGCTGCCCCGGGCCCCGCGGTGTGGCCGCCCCGCCTGACGTGACCGCGTCCCCGGTGGCCTTGGGAGACGTGAAGACGAGCCCCGTCGCCCAGCACTCTCGTGTCGCTGTCTGGCCGGAGGCGCCGCCCTGTTGTAACTGGAGGGCGCTACTAGGCGGCTGCTTAGAACGCTTTGCTGGCCCCCTCAGGGCCCTGCTCTCTTAACTCCAGCCTCAGCGAGGCCGGGGGACAAGCGCAGCGCAGCAGCCGGTGCGCCAGAACTCGGACGGGCCCTGAGGTTGATTCTCCCCCGAACTCAGGATGGACTCAGGCCTGGATGTCATGGGGTTGGATGCAGGGCGTGTTGGGAACACACTGCGTTGTGGGGAATTGAACCGAATGGGAGGGTAAACAAGAAGAGAACACAAATTAAATAAAGCACCTTTGGAGCCCTGGTGGGCACGGGGCAATCACGTGGGCAATTGTGGCATTTTAGGAACGTGATTCTGTGTGCACGGAAGGCAGCTTGAGAGTCCAGCAGTGGAACACCCACAGAGAAGGCTTTAAAGGCCCTCGCTCTCTGCAGAATCGTGATTTGCCCCTTGGCAAGTGTCACGCCGCTGTGCCTTCCCCGTGGGAACAGTCATCTCCTGAGGGGCGTCTTCAGGAGAAAGGCAGAGCCCTCCTAGTGTTCAGCACGCCCAGCGGTGTGGGTGCTTTTGGCGGGGGGCGGGCACGGGCTTGGCTCCCTGCGTCCAGTTCCCAGAAGCTCGGTGAAGTCGGGGTCCCGCCTCTTCTCGTGTGCTTTGGCTTCTGAGACCTGCCCAGACCAGGGGTCTGGTTGCGTCCGGTTCTGTGGACCTCCGGGAGGCTCGCTGGGTCGTCTGGTTGGAGGGAGGCACCTCCCGCAGTGGACGGTCACCCCTGCCCCGGTCTGGTACCCCAGGGACCTTGTACTTTTCCCCGAGGATTCGCTGTCCCCCGGGCAGGCCTTGCGCCATCCGTCCTGCAGGTGACAGGTCCCCAGCTCTGCCCGAACGCAGCCCGCAGGCGCCGCACCCTGGGTGTCCGAAGCCGGCCTCTTCCCCCAGCCCCCTGTCCCCACCCCGCCAGCCACGGACGCCTCAGCCTCAGCGCCCGCAGCCTGATTCTCCGCGGCTGCCTTTTTCTAACCAGATTCTGTAGGGCCTGTGGGGGAAGGCGCCCCCCTGTGCCCAGTCCTGTGTCCCCTGGCGGTGCGGCTGGCACGCTGACCTGGTCCCTGCCCCACAGTACGAACTTGGGGCCCAGAGGGGATTGGTGCACGTGGCTGAAGATGCCTTTGAAGGGCTGGGCTCAGGTCCTGAGCCAGAGCTGCACGCGCCCCTGATCGCGCCTCCTCTCCGGCGGGGATGCAGGTACGCTGGGGGTGCCGGCCTCACCGGGCTCTTTGGCTGGTTCATAAGGGCAGCTTATAAGACAGTTGGTACTGCGCGACCCTAGAAAATCATTCTAGTTTATCCCCCCGAAGCCTGAGCTGCTTAGTTTGTCCTGGTGTCCCAGGACTTCGGGGGTCCGACAGCCCCCGTGCGGCCCCCCTGGTCCTCATTCACAGCCCGCAGAGCCTGGTTCGCCCTGGCCCTGCTGCTTGGTGGGGAGGGCAGCACCCAGGGGGGAGCATTCCTGCCCCACCGCCTCTCGGGGGGTGTGACCCGGCAGCGTGGCCGCAGACGTGCTTTGTGACATCGAAGTTTCTCCCCACGTAGGAGCTGGCATCGTGCTTCTGGATTTAGAAGACGCCAAGTCCCTTAGATGCAAAAGAGGCAGCAGCACGTAGTGCTTTGTTTTTCAGAGTAGACAAAGCAATTCATTTATGGTGAACGGAGCGTGGAACTTCCAGTGAAATCAGGGACCTTCTCTGCAGGGACCTGGGGAACTCAGAGGTCTGTAAATATTTCTGAGAAGGTAATCGGCTGCTGCATATTTGTTGATGAACGACGAGCCTCGTGGGGAGAAACGGCTTCCCGAGCATGCGTGGTGGCCGCCAGCCCCGGGAGGCTGTGAGCCCGGCGTGAGGCCGGGTGTAGGGCCCCGCCTGGAAACCCCAGCCGCTCCACGGAGGGAGCTCAGTGTGTGAGCGGTGGCCGCCGCGCCCCGCACCCCTGGCGCCGGGGCCTCCTCTCGCGCGGGCCCTTCCGCTCGTCCCCTGTGATCGCAGGTTGCGGCTCGGCGGGGACCAGGTGGGGACAGGCAGGGGCAGCGCCCAGGGGGAGGCGTCCGTCTGCTCTGATGTCCCCTCAGGCCCTCCCTCTGCACCGGGCCCTGTGCTGTCTGTCACGAGACTCCGGTCCCACCCACGAGGGGAGGGGCCGGGCTGGCTGGGGGTGGACCGGGCGGGGACGGCAGGGCTCTGTGTATTGTGAGGCCAGGGGTCGGGGACGGGAGTAATAAATCAGGTGCGGGAGCAGGTTGGGGAGTTAGAACCGAGGACCCGGATCTGGAGCCGATCAGGTCCCAGCCTGCTCTGCAAGTGAAGTACGGCTGAGCGTGCGGGGTCGGGGTGTGGGTGGTGACCAGGAGAGGAGCTTGAGAGGGCATGGGGGAGCCAGGCGGCTTCCTTAACAGGGCAGGGGAGCCAGGGGTGGGAACGGGACTGGTGCAGTAGGAGGCGGGGCCCTAAGGCTGGAGGAGGAGCCCTAAAGGGGCGGAGCCGGACCTGGGGTGGGAGGCAGAGGGGTGGGTAGATGGACACGCCCACAGGGTGTGAGACACGTGGAACCCAGAGGGACGGGTGGGCAGGCTCGGGGACAGCGAGGTTGGCGGACTTCCCGTTGACTTCGAGGGGGAAGCGGCTACAGTCCACAGTGCGGCCCGCGGCTCCGAGGTGCCTCTGCTGTTAGACGTTGTCTGGCAGAGGCTCTGGGGCGTTGGGCGCGGTGGTCCACGTCTCACTTTGTCTGCAGGTTAAACCTGAGTCTAAAACTTTACAAACAGAAAGACATCGAATGGAGCAGCCTTAGGAGAAGGCTCAGAATATTTGATCAGGATAAAAAACGAGGCTGCTGTGGGTCTGACGGCTTAAAAGCTCTGGGTAGGATCTGAATTGTACAGAGATGCATCTGTTTTTAAGAGTTTGTGGAGCATTTACAAAATTAATCATCTGATCTAGACCATAAAAATTGTCAAAATCTGAAAAACCGGAACAATACGGACTGCATTTGCTGAGCATAATCCTTTAAAATTAGATAATAAAGTTAAACCTGAGTAATCAAGCATTTGGAAATTAGAGAGCCCTCTTCAAACTACATGGGTGAAGATGAAAGTGATCCTGTAATTATAGAATCAATTTAAAAACATATGGGACCTTATAGACTCCTCTTTACTGTCTGTAAAGTTCACATTTGCAGTTCTTGGTTCCCTTCTTCTACCAATGAACGTCAATCAGGCCCATCACAAAATATTCAAAATGCCCTAATAATTGGTGACCCGCAAAGGGGAAAAAAAAATGTGTGGGGTGTGGCCTGTGCTGGGCTTGTAAACAAATTCATGGGCGAAATGCCTTTTATTATTTAAACACATTGTTTTTAAAAGCCTAGTAACTCTTTAATTGGAGAAGTTAGACATGGAAAAATGAAGTCAGCTTATGATAAAATGCGGTGAAGGAGCCAATGATAACGTAAATGAATGGCTTAGGTAATGTGTCGTCGAGCGTCTCCTCACACCCTCCCCACCGGAGCCCCGCAGAGCCCGCCTCCCTCCAGGAGCTGACGGAAGCCCAGGCCCGAGGTTTTTACTGGGGCAGGTGGTGGAGGCACCCTCTGCCCCACCGAAATTCCAGATCCCGGAAGGACAGCCAGCGCTCACCGTGCATCATGTGGTTGGCGCGGGCGGTCTTGGCAGGCCGGCCCCGGAGACACGGCTCCAGCTTTTTGCAGGAGCCAAGCTCCAGATGCCAGCCAGGGGCGGCCCTGCAGCCAGGTCCCCCAGAGTCAGGGCAGCTGTGTTCACTCCTCCCTGCTCACTGTTGTTGTAACAGCCTAGCAGGAAGCCAGCGGCATCAAGGCACGGGGGGTCTTGAGAGATTCAGTAGCTTCTCCTGAGTTTAATAGAAAGGAAGAACCAACCGTACTCTTAATAAAGTAAAAATAAGAGAACATTCATCTTGACATGCTAAAGAATATCTCAAATCGTCAATCTCGAATACCTGGGGAAAGACCAGGGACTGTCCCATAAAATCTGCAGCATCCTTCTGTTTCTGCAGGGTGACAGCTAAGTGCTCAGTGAGGCCCCCCTCGTCCTCCCCCAGCTGGTACATGCACCCCCCACACACACACACACACAGGCACACACACATACCGTGCACATGAAAAGTGGATTTTCTGACTTTGTGGACTCTTCAAGGAGTAGCCGGCATGGAGCTGGTGCTGGCCCTGAGGGCAGCTGCTGGCTCCTGCTGGGGGGATGGGCACCCGGCACAGGGCACCAAAGAGAGCCCGGAGCCTGAGCAGGTGGGTATTGAGTGAGAAACCCTCTCTGCGTGAGCCAGGACCCCTGAACCCAAGCAAGCAAGCCTGACAGACAGAGCTTGGCGTGCGGAGTCTTGCTTCTCTAAGACTTGGCTCTGAACGGGGAGGGAGTGAAGGAAAGTCTCCCTGGAGAATCCCCAGCCACAGCCCCGCCCCCCCCACTCAGTGGGGCCTGGAACGTATGGGACTTTGGGGACCCAAACACCCCAAGTTACTGCAGATGGTCCCGGGTGCCTAAGCTAAGAAAGAGCCGGCTCTCTCTCAGGTGACACGTTTTAAGCTAAGCCTTGAAATTGTAAATGTCTGTATGTCTGAAAGATCATAAACAAAATAAGAAGAAAATGTCTACGTGGGAAACACAGTGGGTGGGGATGATCCGATCGGTGAGACAAGCTGTCCAGGAAGCCTGAGATGTCCTCCGATCATATGTGAAGAATTGAAAGTTGAAACATGCTACCTGTCAACTTAGCGATGCTCTTTAAAATGTACTTTCTTAAAATCGGTGAAGTTGGCACAAAGCAGACCTGTGCCTTCATGGCTACGAGGGGCTTGAGATACAACCTTTCTGGAGAGCTGTTAATAATCTGTGTCAAGAGCCTTACCTTTTTTTTTTTTTTTTAAATTTTATTTTCGGCTGTGTTGGGTCTTCGTTTCTGTGCAAGGGCTTTCTCTAGTTGCGGCGAGCGGGGGCCACTCTTCATCGCGGTGCGCGGGCCTCTCACTGTCACGGCCTCTCTTGTCGCGGAGCACAGGCTCCAGACGCGTGGGCTCAGTAGGTGTGGCGCACGGGCCTAGTTGCTCCGTGGCATGTGGGATCTTCCCAGACCAGGGCTCGAACCCGTGTCCCCTGCATCGGCAGGCGGATTCTCAACCACTGCGCCACCAGGGAAGCCCAAGAGCCTTACCTTTGATCCGGTAATTCCGCTTGCTTATAATTACGGGAAAACAAATCGTCAACAGCCTAAATATCCAACGTTGGCAGAAGAGTGCCCTGGATTATCGTACGTTGCTGGTTGAAATATTTTCTAACTACCAAAAATCACATCTTCAAATAATAGTCAGTGAGAAAGTGCTCTCAGGATATTCCTGCGTGGGGGGAAAAGCGTGACCCGAAATCACACACATCTGTACACGTACATACACACATACACACGTCTGTATATGTCCATACATGTAAAACACACACCCTCTTATGTATGTATAAAACACACATGTCTATATATATATACACACACGTACACACACGATCGACACATGTAAACATAATCTGCATGTGTGTGTATATAAAATGTGTACATGTGTTCAACATTACAAATCTGTACACTACACATATAGGAAACACACCTACATGTATCCATGTACGTAAAATGCATACGTATATTTACATGTAGAAAAGATCCCAAGTTTGCTTGTCTTATATGCACAATAAAAAGACTTACCAGGGACTTCCCTGGTGGTCCAGTGGCTAAGAGTCCACGCTCCCAATGCAGGGGCCCAGGTTCAGTCCCTGGTCAGGGAACTAGATCCCCCATTGCTGCCACTAAGACCCAGCACAGCCAAATAAATAGTAAAATAAATAAATAAATAAGAATTTTTTAAAAGACTCAACAGAAGCAGGTCACCGTGTTTGCGGCATCTAGTTTAGGTCAGTAGAATTACGGACGTTTAAATTTCCCTGCTTGAGTGTCTGTTGTGTTTTCCGCGTCCTCTCGGTGAGTGTGGTCAGCATGATTCTCTCACCTGGGCTCATTCCCGCCGTAGGCAGGTGAGGCCCCTTCGTGAGGTGCCTGGCCGGGGCCCTGCTCAGTGACGCTGGGCTCCGAGGTCCCTGAGTGTCCTCTGGACGTCTCAGCAGGTGTCCCACTGCACCGGGATCCCCGCAGACTCTGTCCCTCAGCTCACACACAGGTGCACATGCAGACACAGGCACGCACGCCACGTGGTCCCCAGGGGCGAGACGTGTGTCTGTCTCACGTGAGCCCACCGATGTGCTCCCGCCTGCCCGTGGCGGCTCAGAAGCTGCGTACAGCGCCCCAGCTGTCCCCTGCCTCTGGCCAGGTGGCCGTGACGGAGGGTTCTGGCCCCGCCCGGTCTAGCTCATCCGTCATCCTCAGAGCCCGTGTTGTTCTCACTGGACCAGGCTTCTTTCTGCCAAGTCATCGGTCCCTATCATCAGAGAAGGGGTTAGAAGAGGTCATTTCTAAATAACCATGCGGGATCGGTGTGCAGACTGGGCTGGGTTCCGGTACACGACCTTCAAGCCGCCTCCCAGCTGGCCTCCCCATCACCCCCCGGCCCGGCCCTGCACTCAGCAGGCCGCCCTAATGCACCTCACTGCAGACTTCTGGGATCTTTGCTGAAGAGCCTACTAGTAAAGCCATTAAAAGAATCTCTGGGGCATCTCTGATTTACAAAGACAGAAAGGAAGACAACAAGATCCGAAGCCTGAGCTTTGAGGAGACCGAGCCGGGCTCTGCGTGCAGACACAGGGCCAAGCGACCTCACCGCTCACCTGTCCTCGCCCATTACGTGTCCTCCGGCCTGGACGCTGGCAGCCCCGTGGAATTCGTTTGCTTTGCCAGAGGCCTCCGCGTAAATGCTCCTCAGCTAGAGCCTTTGTCAGGTTGGACTTGCAGGCCTTTGAAGATCAGCCGCAGTTTTGGAATTGCGGGTGGAGCGGAGACAGGAGGCGGCCTGTGCTCACACCTGTGGGGGCCGTCACCCCCGGCGAGTGTCCTCTGCCCCGTGGGTGTGGGGTGTCCACGACGGTGAGGTCTCGGGGCCTCCGACAGGACGGAGGGGCCGCCTCTGCGTGCCTTTGCCCGTCCCCACTCCGTTCCCTCCCTTTGCTCTGAAACCAGACAGCAGAGTCGGCGGGACCTTCCGGAAGATCTTCCTGCCCTCTGTCCATGGGGACCCCTGGGCGGGGCCCCCTGATGCCCTGTCACTGAGACCTCAAGCGTGGGGTCACGGCCTCGCCTCCAGCGCCTCCTGGGCAAGCCCATTGCTGTTTTGATCCAGGGTGCACTCAGTCCCCCCCGAGGCAGCTAATTAGCTCCCTGGCGTCATCCCCTCTGCTGGGTCAGAGCAGTGGCCCCGGGGCAGGGTGTGCGTCTCTGTCAAGCGGCACTGATTTTGCTCCGCCGAGTGGCCTTCCACGGGTTAACCTCCAATGGTTTGTGTTTCATCTTGCGTTCATTTGAAGCAGCAAATGTCAGGAAATGTCAATGTAAAGATCAATTGTCTCTTTCTTCATCATTTCAAGACATTTTAAAGACAAAATTGGGTCAGTTGGAAACAAATCTTCCGGTGGATCGTGCTTTGCCGTGTGCTCCCATGGGTGGCGCGTGTGTCGAAGCGCGGGTGTGCGTGGCCGTGGAGGCGGATGGGGTGTCAGCGGCTGGGACCTTTCCTGACTAGGAACTCCAGGGGTGCCCACCCCTTGCCATGCGGTCTAGTGTGACATCGTGAGGCTCTTAGGAAAGAGGGCTCGCACGGTGCTGGGTGGGTGGCAGGGCCGTGGCTGGGTGCGCTCACGCCCCACGGGGCAGGCAGGTGGGCAGAGGCGGCCTGGCCGGGCAGGGCGGTTGGCAGGAGTGGCCGAGGCCCACCCGAGTGCTGTCGATGCTGCAGCGTTGGGCCCTGGCCTGCCGCCGCCCTGCACTTTCAACAGGGAGCCTCATCTCTGCCGCCACGCCGCCCCCAGCAGAGGGGGCGCGTGACCTGGGACAAGTGTCTGTCCACACAGGAAGGGCGGTGGGGAGCTGCGGGGGGCATCCCGGGCCGGGCTCACAGGAGGCAGGTGGACCTCGCCTGCCCTCAAGCTCGGGGCTCGAAGCCTGCAGGGCAGGGCAGGGGCCAGGCCGGGCTCGCAGGATGGGAGCTCTGCCGGCCCTGTCATCCGGTGCTGAGACGTGCCCGCTGCCGGTGGGTCGGGGAACCCGTCAGTGAGCCAGCCGGGTCAGGGTGAACGAGGCGTGGAGGCCGGCGCCGGGTTTGTAGCCCGGAGAAGCGACGGCTCTTCCGTGGCGGCTTGGGGCATGTCGGGAGGAGGGAGACGGCCCCGTGGCCGCACGTGGAGTCGGCTTGGGTCCTTCTGTACCGCGGCCTCTTGCGCGCTCGTTACCGTGGCCGCGGGCTCCTTCCCATCACTAACGACGGGCGCCGTTAGTGTGGGCAGGAGGGCACGCCCGCCTCGTGGTCCGTTGGAACAGTGTGGTGCCTGCGGCAGCACCTTCTCTGCAGGGCAGGAGGGGCTGGGCCGCGGAGGGACTGGCCGTCCACGTGCCAGGCTTGCCGATCGAGGTGCCCGGTCTCGGGGAGCGCCCGGTGCGCGTTGTCTCCGGGGCAGGTGGTCCTCAGCCCCCTGCCGTCCCCGCGCGCGCAGGCCTGGAACACTCGCCGATCTGAGGGATTCTCCTTGACGCCGCCCGCCCCTCCTGCCACCCCAGCGTCTGCGACCCGTTTCCGTGGTTCTCCGTCTTCCCCGAGCACGGGCCCCTGGGGCTGGCGGTGCGCTTGGTACTCCCAGCGAGTGACCAGTGGGAGGGGAGGCAGGAGCTGGCTGTCCCCACCCAGCCCCCTGGTGGCCCCTGCCCTCCCAGGCTCGTGTCCCTTTAAGAACTGCCCTCTCCACGGGCGTTCGAGGAACAAAGTGGGAGCCTCTGTCCCACGACCGTCCTCAGACGCGGCTGTGCCCTTATTAAATCAGCCCTCACTGCGGTGGGTCCTGCTCTCTGCGGGGGATGAGTACGTGGAACCCGAGCCCGCGGGGCCTGGTGGCCCCAGGGCTGCACCCAGGCCGCTAACTCCGCCACCTGGAGAGCCGGCGCGCCGCTCTGCGTCCGCGGTCCGCGCGTCACCAGGCCGCACGTGGCCTCGGCCCGAGTGAAAGTGCGCGTCCCTGTACGGACAGCCTGAGGCGGCGGCGCCCGCGGGGCAGGGCCGGGGGCCTGTCCGCACCTGCTCCCGGGGCCCGACCTTCTCCTTCGTCTCGCGGGCTGCCGCGATGGGCGCCGTCACCCCTTCGGCGGCGAGTCCCAGGCTCTGCGTTGCTCGCCCTGTCGCGATGGGCTCCGCGTGATCCTGAGCCGCGGGTGCGGCCGGGGTCCGGCAGGAGTGTAAGCAGGAGCTGAGACGAGACGGTGCTGGCTTCTTAGTCACGCGGCCCTCGTTGAAGTTCAGGTCCCGAGGACTCTCGCGTGGCGCCGCGGCGGTTTCCCTCCGGGTGCGGCATTTCCATCGGTGCCGGCAGACCGCTCAGCGGAGGGTTTTCGGACAGAGAGCGGAGAGGGGTGGGTGGGGTTGGCCCCCACGTATTCTCGCCCCGTCACCACAATTTTTAAACAAATGTGAAAGCTACGTATGTGTATATATTTTTAAAAGACGGAAAGTTCTAAACGCCTTTTCGCCAAAAACAAGCCATTCCCCCTGCCCACCTTCCCCTCGCTTCAAACGGTGCCAGTTTCAATCTTAGGATGTCTTTAGTTTTTGTGTTTTGTATTTACCAGTGTCTTTCTAAATAGCTCTTTCTTGATTTGTTTGAATAACGACTTTGCGAGCAGGGAGGGAAGGAGCGGATTCGCTCTTGCCCCCCGTGGCCCCGGCTCCCAGCGTCCCGGTCACAGAGGGCGGCCTCCCTGGGGGCCAAGTGCTGCTCACGGGAGTCAGTCGGTCCCCTCCTGTCGCCCTTGGACTTAGCAGTTGTGTCCCCACGTTCCCTGCGAATTCTCCACAGGTTCCCCCCCACCGCCCCCCGTGGTTTATCGGAAGCGGCAGCTTCTCCAGAAATTCCGCGAGTGGGCGCTGCACGCCGCGTCCTCCGGTGTCCCGAGTCAGGGCGCCCTCTGCGCCCTCGCTGGGCTGGTGCCCTCGCAGCCCGATCCCCTGCCACCCCCAGAGTCCAGGAGCGCAGCGGGCAGTCAGGGTGAGGGTGCCCCGGCCTCCCTCGGGGACGGGACGGCGTGGAGGGCGGGGCCGGCCCCTCTGGCCGTTGGACACACCGCTCCACGCTCTGCTCGTGCCCGGCGCCGCTGCTGGGAAAGGTAGTGCCATCCGACTCCGGGCCTTCATTCTCACCTTTCTGTCCGTGGCCCGCCTCTGGGGGCTTTTGTCTGTCCCCGGCTTGAGGCGTCTGGTGAGGTGTCTTTCTGTCATCCTGCCGGAGTGGTCATTGGGCCCGTTCAGTCTGCAAATCTCCAGGTCTCCATCTCTGGACAGTGTCCCGAGCTGTGAACTCACGCCATGTTTCTCTTTCTGCTGTCCTGGTCGATAGTTGGCGTCCCGGATGGCCCCTGGCCTCTGAGCTTCCCGTGTTCCTCTGTGTCCACCTGTCCCATCGTGTCGGGGACCTGAATAGACCGGGAGCTTTTGGAAGCCCAGGTCCCTGGCTCTCAACCGCAGAGGGCCCGGTCCGGGGGACTGGGTGGCCCACGGTGACGCGGAGGCGCCGCCACGCACGGGTACCGCGGGTGGCTGCTCAGCTCCCTCCAGCTCCGGCATCCCGTCCTGCTTACCTGCGTGCAGAGGAAGTGCCGTGTGAGTTTACGATCTTGCTGGGGGGAGTGTCCTCGGCAGGCGGAAGGGGGTTCCTCTCGAAGTGCGGAAATGCGGAATCTGCTGCAGGGGCCGGGCCAGCAGTGAACCCCCTCGGCGTCCTCCTGACGGTGCGGTGAGGCACACAGGGCTGTGAGCTCCGCGGCCGGGCCGCTGCCGTTTCCTGTAAGATCCACGGCCACAAAGCGGACAGGAAGCTCCGCGGCCTGCCGCTGCCTCTCCCCTAGCGGGCGGGTGGCATCTGCCCGGGCTGAGCCCTGGACACACGGGGAAGCCGGAGGCACTGCCTCGCGGAGCAGGGACGCTGTGGGCACAGCGGGGCATCAGGCCCCCTCGGACAGACGAGGCTGGAGCTGGGCCCTTGCTGTCCGCCTCTCCCCGGGTCCGCCTATCCTTCCTTCGGCAGAAGGCGCTTCTGACCGTCAGTGGGGAGTGACCAGGAGACGGCTGCCAGCGCCCCTCTGAGGGCTGCACCTCCCTGGGGGTCACCCCAGCTGGGGGTCCCGAGTCAGCTCGCAGCTCAGACCCGGAGGCTCTCGTCCTCAGTCTGCAAGCGTGTCGGGTGGCAGCGTGGCGCTGTTTGTCAGGCCTGGGAGAATCTTCAGGATCTGTGGATTATCTACATGACACATTTGGAACCAAGGCCGCAGCTTCCCTGGGGTGGCCATCGAGTTCACGTAGGGGTTCGGCCTCCCTCAGGACCCAGTTTGGGCTCAAGCTTGGGGCAGGGCGGCCCCCTCAGTCTCAGGAAGCAGCGTGTGTTCTTTGCGGCTTGGAGAAAACAGGCTCCAAAAGGTGAAGTCAACAAACGTCCAGGTGACGTCTATAAAAAAGTAACATCCTGTCCGTTTCGTTCACCGTTCAACTTCGTCTTCGTTTAAATGTGACGGTGTTTGAGCGTAAACGTGGGTTAGAGTCCGTCACTCCCCAGCAGTCCCGGCGCCACGAGGGCTTCTTAGGAATCGTAGTCGATCTTAAGTAAAGTGAATGACTTGCCGCTAAGTAATTTCAAAATAATAATTTAAAAAATCCTTTTATGCTGTATAAGAAAAAGTGTCTTTAGTGTGAAGTTTGGCTGCATTTTAATTGCCTGTTAGGTGGCACCTCTGAAAGTCCCCGGGTCAGGGACCGAGCAGGTTGTGAGCCCGCCCTGCTGAGGGCTGCTTGGGGCGGCCGTCCCCAGGCCCCAGAGCCTGAGCGTGACACAGGTCCCCAGAGTTTGCCCAGCGAGGGCTGCCCGCAGTGCAGGCTTTGGCTTTCACTATTGGGTGCCTCTGAAGGCCCAGGCAATTCCAGCTGGTGAGGCAAAGTTGGGATCTGCTGGGGAAGTGACTCTGGTTCTGCAGGGCTGCTTTTTAGGACCGCTGGGAGCACTGGTGGGTCCTCCCTCCTCTCCTGTCCCTTCCCCCTCCCCTCCTCCCTCCCCATCCTCTCCCTCCCTCCTCCCTCCCTCCCCTCCCTCCTCCCTCCCTCCCCTCCCTCCCTTTCACAAAGGAAGAATTTCTCTTTCCTGGTGGAGAGTGACATTCCAACCCCAGCACTGAGGCCCTTTCCCTCCCTCCTGGATTGCATCCTGACACAGCCCACTTGGTCTGGAGGTTTCCTCGCCGAGCCTCCATCAGGACGAGCCTGACCTGCAGGTGAGGTGGAGGGCAGCTGAGAGCATCCCTCTCCCTGCCCATTTCTGCTGTGATTAGACTTGCCATTAAAGAAAAAAATTACACCCACCATTCAAATCATTAATTGAAAGGCCCTTATTATCTCATAAATGGTGTGTGATACCTAGGGTAGATCAACTCGGAGAAGCTCATCTGTTCAGCCCCTGAAGAAATTACATCTCGGGCCGTATTAAAACGTCTCCCTCACAGCCCCCCCTCGACTGTCACGCGGTCCATCCTGCCACCTTCCACGGACACCCGCATGAAAACACCAGCGTGGGGCTTCCCTGGTGGCGCAGTGGTTGAGAGTCCGCCTGCCGATGCAGGGGACGTGGGTTCGTGCCCCGGTCCGGGAGGATCCCACGTGCCGCGGAGCGGCTGGTCCCGTGAGCCGTGGCCGCTGAGCCTGCGCGTCCGGAGCCTGTGCCCTGCAACGGGAGAGGCCACAGCAGTGAGAGGCCCGCGTACCACAAAAAAAAACCCCCAAAACCAATGTGGAGACACCACCACACAGGCCCAGGGGTGGGCCTGCCGCCTGTTTCTCGGGGGGTAACAGCTGGCACCACCTCCAGGCTCCCGAGCCTTCTGCACGGCGCCTGCCCTCTGCACGCTTGGAAGGGGTGTCTCTGCTGCGTGTAGATAAACACGGGCCTGGGGCCTCTCCCCCCGTAAGTGGGTGTCCTTCCCCACCGGGCGTTCTCGAGGGGTCTCCACGGACAGCATCTCCATCTCTCCATCGCACCCCGTCTGCGACCAGCCGCCCATCCCTCCAGCCCACGAAGTGGAGAGGTCCCTGCGGGATGGAGCCGGCCGTGCCAGGATTTTAAATATCCTCTGTGTGCTGATCAAACGCCTCTCAGCCGTGCGCATGAAACACAGAGCTCGCTCGATTGGGGCGCTCATGTCAAGCTTGTGTTTTCAGTACCCAAAGGTGTTTTCTCTTTAGAATCCCTTTTTTGGCGAAGAAATATGAAATTAATTGCAAGGAAAGTGCACCTCCCAGAGTCCTCAGAAGATCGCTCTCTGCGGTGTCACCTTCCATATCCTACCTTCTGGAGGGCTGTCACCAGCCAGTGGGTCAGCCTGGCAGCTGGCTGTCCATCGCAGCCGGCTGTCACCGTCCTTCTATTTTTAGCCCTGGTTTGGTCCAGAACTTGACAAGATTTTCAAACTAATAACTGGATTGCCAAAGGAATCAGCTGTCACAGGACCATCTGGGAGGGCGGGGAGAGGGAGGGAGGCAGGAGGCAGCCCCAGGGGGCCCAGCACGGCCCTGATGGCCTCCAGCTGCCCAGCCCCTCCCGGGAGGTGTTAGGACCTGAGCCTCCCCACCTCCCCGCCACCCGAGACAGCAGGGGCTCTGTCTTCCTGGACGCCGGGGTCCGAATCTGGTGGGGACGCAGGGTTGAGCGTGGCGAGTCGGGCCCCCCAGCGAGCATCCGCCTGGGAGGAGCATGGAGCTAGGCGGGCGGGCCTTTGCAGGGCCGCCTTCACGTCTGCTGAGCTTCAGGTTGGGTTCTGTATTCTTTGCTCTCCTGGCGAAAGGGCATCGAGTGTGATAGGTTAAAAATAAGGGAGATAAGGGTGAACTTTTCATAGGTAATTTTCATACTAGGGCCTCTGGGGCCCTCCTGGGGCCGTGGCTGGTGCAGGAGGGGGGTGTGCCAGGGGAGCGGGACAGGGCCTTTGTAACATCATAGCCCTGCTTGCGCCCAGCTTCCTGCCCACCCAGGGGGCTTCCCGAGGTCTTATCCTCTGGTCAGCTCTCAGCTCTAGGAGGAGGGACCAGATCAGAGCCTCGGCTGTCTGACCTCGAGCCCAGGGCTGCCGGGTGCCAAGCAGGCGTCCTTTAAGTGCTGGGGGGACAGCAGGAGGGCATTTGAGGGGGGCAGTCCCCTCTGAGCACATGGCCTCTCAGAGAGGCAGGGTCTTGCAGAGGTCAGGTTCAGGGCTCAGGAGGGTAGCCCTGGGGGAAGCAGCCCTCCCAGCGCCAGGTGTGAACTGAGTGGTCACTAAGATGCCTGGGGTCCCAGATTCCTCTTTCCCAGGTGGGGCGTGTGGGAGCCCCGGGATTGGTCGTAGACACGGGGGTGGGGCGTGTGGGAGCCCCGGGATTGGTCGTAGACACGGGGGTGGGGCGTGTGGGAGCCCCGGGATTGGTCATAGACACGGGGGGGGAGGGGGAGCAGCCCCGGGATTGGTCAGAAGGTCAGCGTGTGGCCTGGTGCTTGGCACAAAGTGAACTCTGGGCCCAGGGCAGCTCGTGGTTGACCACTGACTCGAGGGACGGCCCTGGGACCTTCTATGAGTGGTGACCGCCGAGGTTCATGTTTGCCCTTGCCTGTAGCAGCCGTTGCCACGCGGGGGACAGAGCCCGGCCTGCTCCTGCAGACGCCGGCGTGTGGCCCAGGGCGGGGTCCCGTCTCCCCACGCCAGCGGGAAGGTCCTGGCCGAGGGAGCAGACGGTGGAGGTGCAGAAAGGAGAGAGCCGCGGGCTGGACGGTCACGCATGACTCCAGGACCGTGTGCCAGACGGACGCCAGCTTCCCGGCTCATGGTGCCATGCCCGCCCTGTCCCCCGCCCCCGGGGGTGCCCGGGAGGCCCGGTCAGAGCCCTCAGACCGTCAGAATTGCCTGGCAACCCGCTGCTGTTTGCGCTGCCGGCAGGTCGCCGCAAACCCGCTTCAGTGTAATTTAATCTCGGCTCCTTTTTTTCTTCCCTTTTACACATGTACTGACCAGGAACAGGTATTTTATGTTGAATGTGGATTCAAGCTCCAGAAGCCCCTGCACAGGCAGGAATACAAATGACCTGGCCTTGCACAGGCTGTGGGGTACAGGGTTTGGGCCTGGACCGTGACCGCTGATCTTTGGAGCGCATGGTCCCTGGAGACTCGCCTGGGTGGGCAGGGGGCTGGGAGGCTGGCCACGCGGGCGCAGACCGGCACATCTTGCTGCCCGGCACCTCCGAGGCGGTGACGCCCCCAGGGCCCGCCGGGTGTCAGTGGGATGACGGCGACATGGAGATGATGGAGCACAGGGCCGCCCCTGCACTGAGCGTGGCTGAGCCACTACCCCTCGGACCCTCCCGGCCGGGCGGTCACTCCTGCCACTGTCCCCGCTCGGCAGACGCAGCCTTGGCTCCCAGAGTTCCCGGCCGCCTGTGCGCTGACGTTGCCTGTCCTTGAGGGGACAGACCCGCCTGCCACCCAGGCCCTGGGCCAGGCTCCCTGCCTCCCCCGCCTCCGTCTCCTCGCCTGGAAGGCTGAGGACGTGGGAGTAATGCCCGAGGCCCCAGCCTTGCCCACCCCAGCCTGCGTGTCCCCACGGCGTCCCCAGGTGGCACCCGGGGCCACCCTTCCGCGGCCGGTCGGGGCTCCCCGGCGGCAGGTTTGCTGGCCGAGCTGCACAAATTGACTGTCGGAACGTGGTGGAGAAGTGAATTAAACCAATTAGGCCCGTCACCTGCCCATGTCAGCGCAGGGGTTGCTGTTCCGTCTTCTCAGTCAAGGGGAGAAAATAATCAGAGTTCGCAACTGGGCCTTCAGCCCCATCATGATTAATTCACTCGTCTGTGCGCGTGGCCAGGCTGTGAACTCCTGGTCCCGGTGTGCTCTCCCACGTGCGCGGAGCCGGCCTTGACCTGGGGGCCTTGGGGTGAGTCCTGTGCCCGAGGGTCCGCAGAAGGGGGTGTGGTCGGCACCCTGGTGGCTGCTGCCCTGGAGCAGGGGGCTGTGTTGGGTGTAACCAGAGCAGCACCGTCTGCTGGAGAGGAGCGCCCGCCTCGAGGGAGACCTTCTGGGAGCCTCGCAGAAAGGGGAAAACCAGTGAGATTAATATTTTATTTAACCCAGTACATCTATAACATTACCTTTCAACCTGTGATCAATATTAAAGGTAAGAAACATTTTGCAGACTTTTGTTCAGACCAAGTATCTGAGATCTGGAGTGTGTGATCTGCCCACATCTCCACCGAGACCCCCTTAGTGGGGGGGCAGACGGGGAGCCGCGTCGAGAGCCGCCAGCCAGTCGCGCCTGGCCGGACCCCGGCACAGAGCTGAGGGGTGTTCGCCTCGCAATCCTTTGTCTGGCCCCCGAGGGCAGAGCTGGCCGTGTGATGGCGCCCGTGCCCTGATGCAGAGGCAGGTGGAGTGAGGGGACCTGTCTGCCTTTTGCACCCAGAGCTGCTCTTCCCTAGTCGACTGTTCGGGGCCGTTTTGATGACACGCAGTGCCTTTTGTATCGGACGCCAGAATTGGACGATCCAGTCCACAGGCGCTCCTTGAAGCCCCCTCAAAAGGGTCCCACGCGGCTCCCCGGCCGGGGTCCTAGCCACAGCCCGGAGGTCGACACGTGTGGCGTGTTTCCTTCCTCAAGATGCCGGCGCTGCCTCCTCTGAGCTACTGTCCAGGGAGGATTCCATTTCGTCTTGAGCTTGTTTGCCAGACTCCCTGGCGTTTCCCACAGATGGGAATTTATTCGGCACAAACGCCACACTACCGCTGCCGTGAAGTCACCACCCCCGCGAACATGATTGGGGACTAGTTGAAGAACCGCGGCAGCAGGTGACGCTCGTCCTGTGCTTTGTACGTTCTGGCACCGTTGGGAGCCCTCTGCACTAATTAACAACCCAGAGAGGGAGGCGCGTTACCGTCCCCATTTACAGATGAGGAAACCGAGGCACAGAGAGCCAGGAGAGCAGCACGGCTGAGTGGTGCAGGGCTGGATTTGAGCCCCGCGTTCGGCACCCTCTACAAGCGTGCGTGCCTTTAGCTGGCTGTGCCCTAGCGACTGCTCACAGGTCGGCACCGCGGGCTGTGTGCTTCGTGTCGGGGACACGGGGACACGTGGACCTGTTGATGTCACAGAGGAGACAGATCACCCCATGACGTAGGTGAGGACACCAAGGATGTGCCTCCAGGGTTCTGTGGGGTCGTGATGGGGGGGTGTGCTGGGCTTGGACCCGCCTCCTGTGCGTCTGGCCGTGTGCGGCCTTACCGCTGGGCTCACGGGGGCCTCTGCAGGGGGCCAACCAGACAGAGAATCTGGGGCCCTGAGAGGGGACCCCTGCCCACCTTCCCGGATGCCACTGTGTCACCATTTCGTCCTTCCTGGGAGGGACGAAAGAGATAGAGATAAGCCTACTTTGCAGACGGTCACGTAACTCCTCTCTCTGGAAAAGTGAAACTCTTTCGGCAAGAAGTCCCCAAAGCCGTAAACATTCTTTGCTCTTGAACGTTGGAAGGCTCACCTCTTGGGACCTACCCAGAGGCGAAAGTCCGGGCGGGAAGGACTCTGTGGAAAACGTGTCCCCGGCAGCAGCCCAGCTCGGGGCCCCGCCCTTCACCCTGCCCCCCCGGCCCCCCACGCCGTCACCCGCAGGACGACGCCTGTGGCCCGGGTGGTGCTGGCGGGGCCTCCGCAGGGGACGGCCCGGTAAAAGGAACCACCAGCCACGACCCACATGCTCGCGAGGTGACAGCCAGAGTGTCCGGGGGACAGTCAGACCACTCGCCATGCCGAGGCCCCGGGCAACCCGAGACTCGGGGCCGCCGCCCTCTGCGGGGCCGGGTGCTGCGGGCCTCCAGACTCCGGGGTGACCGTGGCCTTCTTGCTGGGGGCTGAGGACAGCAGGCTGCGCGGCGGGGGCGGCAGCATTGCCACGGTCCCTCCCGGCCGCCGCGGGCAGCACGAGCCAGCGTGGAGGGCGCGGTGACACAGGCCGGGGGAGGGGGCGGCGTGCCCCGGGCCGTGGCTCTGTTGCCGTGGTGGCATCTCGTGGACGTGGGAAGAAAAGAACCACGGGGACGCGACTTGCCTTTGATTCCTCACAACCTCAGCGTTGTGAGCAAGCCTCCCTGTAACTTTTATTCTGCAGACCTGGTCACAGCGCTGTTTACAGAGAAGTTGAGATGAAAAACGGAATTGCCCTCGCGGGCTGCTGGACCGGGCCCTCCCTGTCATCATCACAGGGGATGGCGGGTCCCCTGGGGCGTGACCCAGTGACAGCATCGTGACCGGTGGCCCTTTTCCCGAATGATGTGGCTAATAGATGTGCCGTGGCTCCCAGGTCGGAGGTGTCACTGCCTCGCTCGTAAATAAGACAGGCCTTTTAAAACAAGAAATCTGCATTGAAGGATGTGTTCGGCTGTGTCCCCTGCCTCTCGTAAAGGTCACCCGGACAGATTTTTCCTTCTTTAACATTGCAGGCTGCGGACCACCGGGCATTTCTATTCTCTCTCCGTCCACCGAACCTGGGGGACTAAATTAGATTCTGAAATTGAGTGTGCAGTAGAGTTGCTGAGTTACCGCAACGGGAGGCTATTGCTTCTCACCTTGCAGGTAGCGAGGTCATGATAATATGAAGCGAAGTGGATTAAAAATAAAACCAAAGGTATTTATTTACGACCTGCTCAGAATTGGATTGGCATCCGTGTAAGTTGCATCTGATGGTGAAAGACTGCAGATTGGTGTTGATACGTAGCCGGGGACGTTCTGCCAGTGAAGTCTGCTCCATGAATTCCATTTAAAGGCCCCAAGAAATTGTCCAAGATGCGAAAGGAAACGGGACCGAGGAAGGGAAAGCGGCAACAGGGAAGCCGCACTGGCGGAGCGTCCCGACGCGTGGCTCTCCAGTGGGGAGTGGGGAGAGGGCCGTGCGCTGGGAGGGGCGTCGTGAGGACAGCAGGCCCGGTACAGGCCCCCTCATCGCCGAGCGCCCAGGCACTGGCGGCCCCGGTGGGAGCCGGGGCCCTCGTCTCGATGGGGAACCCGGGTCCCCGAGGTGGTCAGCGGCTGGTCCACCAGTGGGACGCAGCATAGCCAACACCTGAGCCCAGGCCTGGCTTCTGGGGCTGAGCCCCGAGGGCCCCCCGCGGCTGGGCTCTGGGCACCCCCGCCCGGAAGGCCCTGGGCCCCAGAGTGCCGGGAGGATGTGGGCGTGTGTGCGGCCCTGGGAGCCCCCCGGGGGGCTTCCTCCTGGCCGCAGGGCATGGGGCCCTCGGGCTCAAGCTGAGAGGGGACACGATTCCCGGGGGCTCGGCGGCCCCCCCCCCCGGCTTCCCCCGCCGTGGGCCTGTGCGTTTCCTCAGGGCTCCTCCCGCGGGGACCCCTCCCCGGCACAGCTGGCTGCCCCGTCTGACCCAGGCTGTCTCTCTCCCCCCAGGAGCTGCTGCTCTTCCTCCAGAACCTGCCCACAGCCCACTGGGGCGACGAAGACGTCAGCCTGCTGCTGGCCGAGGCCTACCGCCTCAAGTTTGTCTTCGCGGACGCCCCCAATCACTACAAGAAATGAGCCCGGGCCCACCGCCGTGGCCTCCCCGCCCCGGGCAGCGCACCCCACTGCCGGCCGGCTGAAGGCCACGGCCAAGGAGAGGCCTTGCTGGAGCGGCTGGCCGGGACCTGGTCCAGGGCCTGGCGAGGGCCGGGCGGCCTCTGTTTTCTGAGATACCAAAGAGAGCCAGGGAGGGTCCCGGCCACGCGGGGCCAGAGAGGGGCCGGGCCTCCCCCTCTCCCGACCCTGGAGCACCCTTGCCAAATGCCCGCCTCGTGGAGCCCCGAGCCGAGCCGGGGCGGCCTGAGAGGCAGACCCTCTCCGACTGGCCTGCCGTCCGGTGCAGAGGGAGGTGGCAGCCATCTCCTTACCTACGTGGAAATGTAAAAATGCTGTTCTGTTGAGTGAAAGAGAATAAAACGTAGACAAAGCCCTAAGTGAAACGTTGCACTAACCTATGAAATCTCTGTGCTCTCCCAGGCCTCTGACAGCCAGCCGGATTTCTGTAACTTCGTCACTTTTAACTTTGCCGCGTACTTGCTCCCTTGGCTTAGACGTGGCTGGAAGGCAGACGGCGAGCCTGGGCAGCCTCTGGCTGCAGCAGCTGGGAGCAGAGCGCGGCCTCTAGAAATTGCCTTACTTTCCATCCGTGACCTCTGGAAACAGAGGACCGGCCCGGCTGGTCTGTCGAGGAGCCTGCGCGGGCGGGAGCCCTTCTGCTGGGTGGTGCGGGGCCTCGGGCGGGCGCTCAGCCTCCAGCCGCAGCCTCGCTCGCCTGGGCCGCCTGGACAGGCGGGTCCAGACGCTTCTGCTCCGTGGTCAGAGCCGTGAAGGACCCCGCTGCTCCCGTACCCGCGCCCACCCCGCGGGGGCCGAGTGGCCCGAGCCCCTCTGCTTGCTGCGTCTCTGGGAATGTTGTGGACCTGATCGCTGCTGCTGTGTGTTGGTCACTGGGGCCGTGAGCCCAGCTGCAGACGGTGCCAGACCCGCCCTGCCCTGGGCTCTGCCGGGGCCCGTCCTGCTTCCCCCACGTTGCCCGCCCCGGCCAGAGAGCACCTGTCACGGGCATGTCGCCGTGGTGACGTGGACACCCCCGTGGAGCTCTAGTGCACGGCCACAGCCTCTGAGCCCTGAGCCCAGGACGGGCTCCTGACCTCTGCCCCAGACTTGCATCCACGCGCAGGCATCTCTTCCCACCCCCTGCCAGCCCTCCCGGGGCAGCCCCGCCACCAGCCGTCTTGGCAAAGCTCAGGTGCCAGGTCGCCCAGAGTCTGTGCAGCCGAGGCTCAGAGTACAGATGCACGCGTGTGATGGTGTGCGTTCCTTATTTTTGGCTCGTTACGTGTGCCTGGGAATCAGCACAAAATACTGTGCAAATGTCAGAAGCCTCCCAGTCGGCGGAGGGACCTGACTGCCTTAGAGCAGACGGAGAGCACCCCTACTGGCCGGTCCCTGCCCCCTACCCTGGCTGGCATCGGGTTCCTCCCCGCGCAAGGCCCCCTGGCCCGCTGCTGCTTTCCGGCCGGGTGTCCAGTTCCACGAAGGCCCATCCTGCTTAGACCCCGGGCACTGCCCACCGCGGCTCGGGTAGTCTGTGCAGCCCAAATGCTGGGGACACGAAGGATGTCCCCTGGAGGCAGTTGATTTTTCAAATAGGAAGCATCGACGAAGTTCAGTGAGGCTCTGTGCGCGTTTCCACGTGTATGTAAACCTGGAGCTGAATGCAAGGGGTGCTGATGGGGTCCTTGGAGCCTGAGCCAATCGGTCTGAAGTGATTAGAGGCTGTTCTGTCTGGAATACAATGTGCGAAACACGGAATAAAGATGCAATGAAAATCCAGCCTCGGCCTTTGATTCAGGGGCTCTCCTGAAGGAGCAGGGTGCCCTGGCTGGGTGCTGGCGCACAGTTGTCTGTCTGGTCTGAGGCCGGGGGAGAGTGAGAGCCAGGGGCACGGGCCCAGCCCAACAGCAGCCGCTGGAAGGTCCGAGTTCTGGGCCTTTCCATACAGGCCGTCTGCAGTGTGCTGGGCCTGGCGTTGGGTGCAGCACCCACAGTCTTGCTGAAGCCCATGTGGGCCTCGTGGGGAGCTGAAGGTGCAGGCGGGCCAGACTCAGACTCGAGCTGAACCCCTAGCCCAGGCTGCACCGGCTGGGGGTCCGGATCCAGGCCGGCCCGGGACAGGAGGGGCCTCCCCATCTGGCCACGGTCTGTCAAGCGTCTACTTGGGGCAGGCACCCGGGTCTGGGGCCCACTCCTCCCCACTCCTAACACCCAGGACACGCCTATCCGCCCTGCCCCCCAGCCCGGGGTGTCCAGGCCCCTCCTCAGCCAGCCCCCATCCTCCCAGTGGTTGGTGAAACATGGCCCCGTGAGCCCCGGTTTCTCAGGGCTGCTTTCCTGGTGCTCTGTCCTCCTCTGCGCACCCCATGTCTGCCCTCCTCTCCCCCCCACCCACTGGAGGCCCCGCAGGGCAGCACTTTGCTCTCTGCCATCTTGGGATGAGGTTCCGTCCCCACAGGTGGGCTGGAGCCCCCCGGGCGGGGGCGGGTCTGTTTACCTCTCCTCCCCGCAAGAGCCTGCGTCGAGCTGGGCGGACCCTTGCAGACCCCCGGTGCCGGCTCTAGGCCGCAGGGTGGAGACACGCTGCCCACCTGCGTCGCCACAGTCAGGAGGCGGGAGATGCCAGGCTCCAGGTCTCATCTCAGCAGTTGGTGACGGCTGTCATTTGCTGTCATTGTTGGTGTTTGTGGCCCAGCGGTTTGCTCCTCAGGCCCACTGGGGTCCTCGAGCCCCCAGGGCTGGCCCAAAGCCCAGGGGTCCGAGACGAGCCCCTGCCCCTGTGCGTCTCACCCTGCCAGGCAGCAGGAGGGGCCGGGCCCCGGGGAGGTCTGGTGCCAGGGAGGGTGGGGCTCTGGGCGTGGAGGCCGGAGAGGTCTGAGTGATTTGTGCTTTCGGAGGGACTCACGGGGGGCGGGCAGATAGGGCTTTCGTGCTGCTGTCAACGGCGAATCTGAAATGGGAGGATGGCCCCTGTGTTTGAGCAGCCCGGTTCCCCTGGCCACGTGGAGATGTCTCTGCAGGAAGGCGGGTCCCGGCTAAGCGGCACCGAGCCTGGGACTGCGGGCCCATCCACCCTGAGCTGGAGGTGTCCGCTGGGCCTGCAGCCCCGTGGGTCAGCTCTCAGGGCTGGTGTTCGGTGGAGTCTGCTCAGAGTGTTGGGCAGCTGGGCCCTCCCTGAGCCTCCCCGGTCCTGCCCCACCCAGCTGGCCCTCTCCCGTCTCGTCCCCTCTCGTCCCCTCTCGTCCCCTTCCCTCCAGTGCTACCCTAGCCCCATGGGGTCTGGCCCTCTCAGCTGCAAGGCTTTGTCTCACTAGTCCTGTAGCCTCACCCCAGCCCAATCCCTGGCATGGAGAGGATCTTAACAAGGATGTCCGAGGGAGTGCTCGCAGCCACTCTGTGACCATGTGACCATGCACGAAGCATCTAACCCTTGAGCCCATTCCAGTGACAAACTGAGGCTAAAAAAACTCTATACCCAGGTAAATTCCAGATGAGTGGATTTAAATATTAAATAAATCTCCCCAAATACTCAAAATAGAAAGATATATTTATACCTAGGAACAGTGAAATGCTCTCTGAGCACGATGCCAGTGGCAAAAACAATAAAGGAAAAGACTGATGATAAACATCTATCGTATGCACCACGGAGAAATGCTGCAACGACCAGCAGAGCTCAAAAACCTCAATAAACAAAGATAAATGATAACAAGCCCAGCAAACACACCTGCAACCTAGGTGAGACAGGTTGAAATTCCTTAATATCTACCGAGTGCTTGAAAATAACTGGAAATAATAATTCTTGGAAATAAAAATGGGCACAGCACAGAAAATAGGCACTTCACAAAAGGAAGAGATACAAGTGCCTGACAAGATGTTCACATCATTCATAGTTTAAAAAGGTGAAAAAGCAGTCACAAAACGTCTGACCAGCTGAGTGACCCTGGCTAAGTTTACGGTAAGTTACTAACAGCAGTAGAAAACCAATCCACTCTTTTCAGTCTTCCTATTTTTTTTCTGGAAGATTTGGCAACGATTTTTGTTGTTTTTACCTTAAAACTGTCATGTATGCTAATAACAGCAGACCACACAGCACAAATCCAGCGACAGTGAGTTGTCACAAGGCCGACATCAGGGGCCACTGTCACCCTCGAGAAGTAGCACACGGCCCGTACCCGCGGTGTTCCCCGGGCGCCCCCTCCCCAAGCAGGACGCCACCCTGATTTCTGACACCATCGTGTGGTTCTGTTTGTTCCTAAACTGTGTTATCTGAAGGAACCACACGGACAGGCTCTTGCACACAACTTTTCTGTCGGGGAAGGTATCCCCGTGGTTGGGCGGCTGTGGTTCACTTTATCTACTGCTGCCGTTTTCCCTGCTCTGAGTGGATCACGATTTACCCGTTCCGCTGTGGGTGGTGGACGCTGGAGTTGCTTCCGTTTCGGACCTGTCGCAAACACTGCCGCTCTGAACGTCTGTGTGCGCGTCCCTCGGGGGAACACGTGCCAGTTCCGTTGGGCGTGCATCTAGCGGTGGAATTCCACGGCCACGTGGGGTGGGTACCTTCCACCTGAGCAGGTGACGCCAAACGGTTTGCCAAGCTGGTTTTGCAGTTTACGTTTCTCCCGGGGGGTTATGAGGGTCCTTGTTTCTCCACGTCCTCACTGCCAGCTCTTGGTGTGGTCAGCCTTAGCCATTCTCAGGGGGCTCATGTTACCTGCACCCGCCTGGTCCCCACACCTGCTCAGAGTTCTACACGGCCTCTCTCACAACTCCTGCTGCGGGGTGGCACCTGCTTCCTTCCCGCCACGGCCAAAAGAGAGACCCGCTTAAGATGTCGTGTTGTGCAAATGTCCTAAACATTCCCTCATACAACTAAGATTCTTCACAAACATGATTTTAATGACTGCATAATATTCTGTTGCATGGATTAACAGAATTTGTTTATTCCCTTCCTGTACGTCAAGTTGCTTCCATTTTTTTTTTTCCTGTCGCAAACGATGCCGTGACAAATGTCTGCTTTTCTCAACACTTATCCATCGTAGGTTTCTAGTAGTGGGATTCTTCGGTCGTTATTGCCGAATGGCCGAGTCGGCAAAATGACCACCGCCCTCCCATCCTTGGTGGCACCCACTCACTTGGTTTATTCGAGAACGTCTCAGAAAATACAAGTTTAAGAAATTATTTTAAAATGTAAGGACAACTTTTAAAAGAATAGAAATAGAGAGTATAACTTCCAGGAGAGGAAAAAGAAAGCTAGTGAACAAAACTGATCGAGTCGAGAGAAGATAGGAAAGGAATTGGGGAGAAGCCAAGAAAAAATAGGGTAAGTAGGAAATACTAACATGGTCCAAAGAAGTTCAGCTATGCAAGTGATCATGATAAAGAAATTACTTAAACTCACCTATTGAAAAAGATTCACATTATGCTTTTTGAAACCCCCCATAAGATCCAACAATATACTACTTACATGAGATACACCTAAGACAAAATGGCACAAGATTTGAAATAAGAGGACGAAAACAATAAATGTGAGGGAGATACTAACCAAAAGAAAACGTGGCTGAGAATATCTGTATTTCCCCCTAAAAGATATTTGAAGAGCATTCACAAGGACAAAGGGTTGTGTCCTATGATGAAGAGACGGCCTCGGTGAGTCATGGGCCTGAGTTAATAGGGCAACACGACCCCAAGAGAAAGCAGAAAATGACTTTTCCACAGCATAAACGGATAGGTTAACACATCTCTTACAGAAAATGTGGACCAAGGCAAGAAAAAAGTTTTAAAAAGAGATTTAAATAAAAATGACGGTTTGACGTAATAGAATTTTGCTCTCCACGAAGAGATTACACATTTTTTTCCGGTACGTGAAAAAACATTTACAAATGTTTGACCTTTGTAAGGGAGATTCCAGTAAACCCAAAGCCTCAACAGTATACAGACCTATATGTTCTGTCCACAATGCAATGATATTAGAAATCCAAACCAAGGAGAACATTTGAATGCTAAAGCCCCCATATACATGTAAATAATCATAAAACTAGAATCATACTGGAAATTACAAAATGATAGTGAAAGACTAAAATATCAAAACTTGTGGGGTGCAGCTAAAACAGTAAGTAGATGAGACTTTATAGCGTTACATGTTTTATTGAAAGACAAATATGTAAAAGAATTTAACTCAACATTCAACTTAAGCTGGAAGAAGAATAAGAGAGCAAAAGTGCAAAAAAAAAAAAAAAAACCAACCCATAAGGATTAAAATAATAAATATAGAAGCAGAAGTTATTGGAGTAGAAAAGAAACACAAATAATGGAAAAGACTTATCAAACCAAAGTTTATTTTTAAAGTAGACTAATAATGTAAGCAGGGATCTTTGTTTTGCCGTTGGTTTATCTCCAGCATTAGAAAGAGTACTTATACGTAGTAGGGATTAAATAAATGTTTGTTGAGTGAAAGACAGACAAATATTTCTAAGGGATAAAATTCAACCATATTAACCAAAAAAAAGGAGGCAAACTGCAAGTGCTTAAAAATCATAAGCAACAGAGAATGAGGAGACAAGCCACTGACTGGGAGAAAATATTTGCAAAAGACAAACCTGATACAGGACTGTTATCCAAAATACACAAGAACTCTTAAAGGGCAACAGTAAGTAACTGGATTAAAAATGGGCAAAAGAGCTGAACAGACACCCTCACCAAAGAAGATACACAGATGGCAAATAAGCACATGAAAAGCTCCACGTCCTGTGTCATTGGGGAAATACAAATGAAAGCAGCAGTGAGACATCACTACATACCCTACGAGAATGGCCCAAATCTGAAAACTTGACAACACCCAGTATGCTGGTGAGGATGTGGAGCAACGGGAGCTCCCATCGTTGCTGGTGGGGATGCGAAATGGTGCAGCCACTTCGCTTTTATACATTTGAAAACACTCATTTTATCAAAGTAGAGTTGACTTATCATGTTGTGTCAATTTCTGCCGTACAGCAAAGTGACTCAGTTATACGTATATATATATATATACATTATTTTTCCCATTCCTTTCCATTCTGGTTCATCCCAGGATATTGAATATAGTTCCCTACAGTAGGACCTTGTTGTTTATCCAGTCTGTATATAATAGTTGCCGTCTGCTGACCCCTAACTCCCACTCCATCCCTCTCCCTCCCCCCTCCCCCTTGGCAACCACAAGTCTCTGTCTGTGAGTCTGTTTCCGTTTCGTAAATAAGTTCATTTGCGTTATATTTTAGATTCCACGTACACGTGGTATCATGTGGTATTTGTCTTTCTCTTTCTGACTTACTTCACTTAGTATGGTAATTTCTAGGTCCATCCATGTTGGTGCAAATGGCATTATTTCATTCTTTTGTATGGCTGAGTAGTATTCCATTGTACATATGTGGTACAGCCACTTTGGAAGACAGTTTGATGGCTTCTTACAACACTAAACATACTCTTACCATATGACGAAGCAATTGTGCTCTGTGGTTTTTACCCAAAGGAGATGAAAACTTATGCCCACACGAAAACCTACAGACAACTGTTTACTCATAGTCGCCCAAACTTGGAAACAACCAAGATGTCCTTCAGTAGGGGAGTGGGTAAACAAACAGTGGTCCATCCAGACAGTGGAATGTTATTCAGTCCTAAAAAGAAATGAGCTATCGAGCCTTGAAAAGATATATAGGAACATTAAATGCATTAGTAAGTGAAAGAAGCCAATCTGAAAAGGATACAGACTGTATGATTCCAACTCGATGACATTCTGGAAAAGGCAAAACTATGGAGACAGGAAGAAGACCAGTGGTTGCCAGGGACTGGCGGGGTGGGGTGGTGGTGGAGGAGGGGCGAATTGGTGGAGGACAGAGGATTTTCAGGGCAGTGAAAATCCTCTACATACGATACTCTGTTGGTGGATACACGTCGTTAGACATTTGTCCAAACCCACAGACTGTCCGCCATGAACCCTAATGTCAACTGTGGGCTTGGGTGATGTTGACGTGTCCGTGGAGGTAATAAATGTACCCCCTGGTGGAGGATGCTAATAATGGGGGAGGCGCTGCACGTGTGTGTTGGGGGGTACATGGGAAATCGCTGTACCTTCCTCTTAGTTTTGCTGTGACTCAAAAACTCTAAAAAATGTAATCTATTAATTTAAAAAAATCATAAGTGCCTCCTACATGCAGCTATGTACCTATGAATTTGAAAACCTGGATGAAATGGACAATTTTGAGAAAAAATACAAATTACAAAAATTGACTCGAGAAGGAAATAAAAACTGAGTAGATCAATACCTTGAACAGGTAGTCACACGTCTCCGTTTCCAAAGGCCACATGCCAGATGGCTTTACAGCATGTTCTGCTAAACCCCAGTGACCAGGATTCAGCAAAACAATGCATGAGGTGGAGGCCCCAGGCACAGCTGGGGGTGGGGGTGGTGGTGGCTTGAGGCCTTGGTTGCACCTGGCCAGCGTGGCCATGCCAGGGTGGCCTACGTGTTTACAGCTGTGAGGTTGGCTTTTGGCTTCTGCGACCTGGGCAGGGGCCCTGGGTCCCGGAGGAGCTGAAAAGGCTCGCGGTGGGGCTTTAACCGAGGAGCGGCCCCGGGGTCTGGGGAAAGTGGGGTCTGGGCCCCAGGGAGCAGCTGCCGGCTGCAGCCTGACCTGGGCCCGCACCCAGCAGGGTTGGGGCCGGGGGGAGCCACAGAGGGGGTTAATGTGCCGCTTTTAACGTTTTCTTTATTTATTTCCATTGGGTCTGCAGGCTAAGAGGCCACAGGCCCCCAGGACCCCTACGCGCTTTGGGGTTAACAATGCAGCTTTTATCTAGAACTCATTAGCGCTGGGTCTCAGACTGAGGTGGAGAAACTCCCAACGTGGAAATTTGAAACCGAGACACGCCCAGATGCACGTCCGCGAAGGGGCGTCAGATCCGGACCGAGGAGACCGGCGGGAGGGGGCGGGGCCTCCTCCCTCCGAGGGGCGGGAAGGGGGGAGGGGCAGGCGCAGCAAGGAGGGGAGAACAGCGGCCGGGCCTGTGTCCCTGATGCAGGCGTGGATATTAGTCGGGGAGCAGCACCGCGGAAGGCGGCTGGGGTCACACTTGCTGGCGCCCGCGTTCGCGAGAGCCAGTGCCTTACGTCAGTCGCCCTCCCCCTCCCCCCCCCCACCCCTTGGTTTCTTCGGAGCCTGGACCACCGTCTCCACGGCCGGCTAGTTCAGGAGCTCAGCGTGGTCCCCACCGGGCCTCTGATTTGTCCTTGATAATATTTTAGGAGCGAATGAATGACGATGTTCGGGGCCTCCTGGAGAGGCCAGGGGACTTCCCAGGGCCCTATAGCCAGGGAGGCCTGGGCTGGCCTGGAGCCCGGGCCCCGCACAGTGACCCCCCTGGCAGGGATTAGGAGTCCACTCTAGGGGTCAGCACCTGAGGGTCAGAGAGCGGAAAGGGCGTCCGAGCTCACCCAGTCAGTAAGGACAGTGATGCCTGAGCCCGAAGCCACCGCTCCCTAGCGGTGAGGTCCGCCTTGGTCGTCCCAGGGGCGTCAAGGCCGCAGGGCAGCGGTGGCCACAGCCTGGCCTCGGCCTCCCGGGTGACTGGAGGGAAGCTGGTCCCCGCTGCCCCCTCCAGCCTGGAATCTCTTAATAAATTTTCAGTGGCCACCGTCCTGCCAAGGCCACTGCTGGCTGGGGATGCTGGGGGTGCTAATGGAGAGAAGGACCCAGGGACAGCCGCCCTGACCGGCTATTAGAAATAATTGGCCGCCCACAAGGCGAAGAAAAATGTGCTCTCCTTCAGTTTGGCTGGAAAATGTGAATTATTCTCACGTTGCCATAGAAACCAAAAGAAGTTCCTGGCCTCTTTCAGATATTTAATTTTGTGAGCCCAAGGATGACCCCGTGAGTGCTGCAGAGCGGCGGGGGGGCCGCGGGAGGGACGGGGAGAGAGATGGGGGCAGAGAGAAGGGTGGGGGGGGAGAGGGAGGGCCAGAGAAGGGGGAGAGGCGGCCGTGGACGGGGCTGGGGGAGCCTGGGTCCCTGCCCGGAGAGCGCCCACAGGGCCGTGAGCAGAGGGCAGCGCCCCGAGCTCTGGGATGAGAGGCCGCGCTTCTGTGGGGAACCCGAGGTCCTGGGCGGCAAGGGACAGTGGCCGAGGTTTGCTTGGACCCCTGAGTCGGTTGCGCCACGTCCTTCAGGGTAGCCGCCTGCCCTCCTGGCCCCGGCGCTGCTGCCCCCCCCCGCCTCACCGTGCCCTCCCTCCCCGGCCGCTGCCTGCAGCTCCCCTTCCGGCGCCAGTGCCCTGCAGTCTTGTCCGGGCACCTTCCGCCTTTGCTGGGACCCGCCCTTTGCCCGGAACGTGCTCCTCCTGCTGAGAAACCCCTGTGTGTCTTTAAGTGTCTAAGGCCCACTGTCAGGGTCGCCACGCGTGGCTCCATCCCCGTCCCTGGAGACGCCCCGCCCCGCTTCCTCCTGCAGAAGCCCCACCTAGCGCTGGCTCCCACTCTTGCCTTAGGTGACAGCAGGGGACCTGCCACCTCTGCCCCCTCCTCAGCCTCGGCCACCCCAGGCCCAGGGGCTCCCAGGCAGGAGTCCGGGCGGGGTGGGGGATCAGCCGGTGGAACCGTGCAGGAGCGGCCCCGCCAGCCGCACGGGAGGCCCCGGGCCTGCAGTGCCGGGCGGCCAGGGGTCCCTGCAGCTCCCCCAGCGGTGGCAAGGCTCCTGGCCACGGGGAGCTGGGGTGGTGGCCGGCCGTGCTCTGGTCACATCCCCGAGTGGACGTGCGCTTCGCCTGGGGGCTGCGGACGGAGGGAGTGGGCCTCCTGGGGGTGGGTGGGTGCAGAAAGGGGGCATCAGGGTGGGCACGGTGCGGCGTGGGTGTGGCGGGCCTGGCGCGGCGGGCGCACCTGCCCAGCTGTGGCTGCCTCACCCGCTTCTGTTCTCTCCTCACAGCTCTGTGAACACCATTTCCTGCTTTTATGCCTGTTTCAAAGAATGTGCTTAGAAATGTCTCTGGCGTTTTGCTAATAGCGGTGGGAAGAATGGCAGAAATGATCAGCCTCCAAAAACCACGACTTCAGGTTGAGCTGGTTTAAACAGCAGGATTTCCAGATTAGAGGCAGGTGTGAAGACGTAAGAAACACACCGATCCCTGATTTTCAGAGGTGCGGGGAGGAGGGCCTGCCCTGTGGCCCAGGATGGGTGTGTCGGGGGGTGGGTGGGTGGGTGTTGCCGGATGAGAAGGGTCCAGGTGTGCTGTGCACGTGACTTCCAGTCTTGTGTCTCTGTGTCCAGATGTGATTTTTCCACCCTGAAGGTGGTGGAGGCCAGTAGCGAACCGGGAGGCAGAGGAGGGGAGGAGGGGGGCCGAGTCCCAGGAGCTGGGGGTCGGGCTGTCGCCCCAGTGTCTCTGAGCCCCGCCTTCTAGGGTCCTTGCAAAGGGTCCCGGTCCCCCTCGCAGCTCCTGCACAGCTGTCTGGGCCGCCTGGTCACTTCTGTCTGTTCATCCAGAAACGGGGTCCCTGTGGCCAGCAGGCCTGCAGCCCCTCCGTCCTCTTTCCCTGGACCCAGGGCCGGCAGGAGAGGGGCAGCACAGGCCCCTTATGCTAACTCCTCTGCCGTTTTTACGGAGGAGGAAACTGAGGCCCAAGGTGGTGGGGGAGGGGCGCACCGTCAGCGGTGGTGGAAAGACTGCCTGGGGCAGCGGGTGGGCGTGGCCAGTGGGGCGTGGCCAGCGGGGCGTGGCCAGTGGGGCGTGGCCGGGCTGGGGTCCGGCAGCCCGTGGGCTCTCCCCCTCCCCCGGGTGGGTGTTCTCACAGGGTCCTGCCCCCTGGGGAAGCGGAGTCCCCGGCCCCCGAGTGTGACACCTGCCCCCCCGGGCTGAGGGTCCGGCCCTGCGTGCTCACCGGGGCTGCCGGGCGGGGGGCCAGCAAACTGTGCGCCTGCAAGATCCCCGCAGACCTGCCAAGTTCATGTGTGTGTTCTGCACGTCGCGGGAGATGTAATGAACCGTCAGCGGCACGAGAGGACTAAAGGAACGACTGAGACGTCTTTTATGGGGTCATTACATCTTATAATAAGATTTACTTGTCACCTTCAAGCGTCATAATGGAGCCATTTACTTGGTGGCCCCAGGAAGACGTGTGGTTCAAGGTTCCAGCTGTAATAATTACCCTGGAAAGGTGAGCGCGCGTCCTCCCACACCACACCCTGCCGCCCCTTGGGGCTCACCGGGCCCGGCGGGGGGGGGGGGGGCGGAGGCCACCCTGCTTTCCGTCTGACCAAAGGCTCAGTGATTTGGGTGCAGCCAGAGTGCTGGGCAGGGCACAGCGCAGTCCCGGGGCCCTGGGTCCCTTCTCCCTCTGGGCCTCTGCATCTAAGCCTTGCTCACGCACGCCTTGCGTCCAGCCCTGAGCTAGAGCTGGGGTGGGGGGGCGGGGGGGCAGGGAGGGAGGTCAGGGACTTGTCCCACTTGGTCTTTGTCTGGCTCTCAGCCCCGGGGCGTGAATGATGCTGATAGAGGGCCGGCCCGGGTGCTCTGGGGGCTCATCCAGCCTGGGAGCGTCAGGGACGTCTTTGCTAAGAATGGGAGCTTTCAGCTGGGCTTTGAAGGATGTGTAGGAGTTTGTTGGATAGAGGAGGGCATTCTGGGGAGAGAAAAGAGCACAGGCCAAGGTGAAGGAGGGACCAACTGGGGGTCCAGCCTGGAGAGGAGCCTGGGGGATGGGCAGGGAAGAGCAGGAGAACAGGCTGCAGAAAGGTGGGGACCAGTCCCTGGGGGCCTTGAAAACCATGCTTGGGGGAGGGGGGGTTCATCGTGTAGCAGCAGTGCGGACAGGGGAGTGGCACCCCGTTCAAGGGGTGTCTCTGGCAGAGGGGAGGGGCCGCCCCTGCCTTGACCTGAGACGGGGTGCCTTGTGAGGAGCTGCTCTCAGGCGGGGTGGGGTTGAGGCTGGGTCCTATAGACACGTGACCTCGGAGATGCCTTTTGGGTGAAGGTGACCGAAGGCGTTGGATAAAGGGACTGGAGTCTGCAGGGGGCCCAGGAGAGACATGCACATTGGGGTCCCAGTGCCTCCACGGCATGGCGTTCAGTCCACAGGGCGAGAGCTCCCTGGGAGGGAGGGAGTGGAATCTCAGAGCTTAGCAGGTGGGCGGGGCTGGGGGGACCAGCGGGGCCTGCGCTTCCCGGTCCTGCACCCAGAACCTGTGGGCAGCTGCCCGGCCCCTCCCGCGTCTCCCCCAGGCCAGGAGGGTTTCCGTCCAAGCTTCGTGTGGAGCCTCTGCACGGGCTGCCCAGGGTCCAGGGCGCCCGCGGACCCCACCGCGGGCGCGCCGTTCCTCTGGCCTGGTTTCCGAGAGGGTGATTTTTTTTTTTTTTTAAATTATTTATTTACTTATTTTTGGCTGTGTTGGGTCTTCATTTCTGTGCGAGGGCTTTCTCTAGTTGTGGCAAGTGGGGGCCACTCTTCGTCGCAGTGCGCGGGCCTCTCACCATCGCGGCCTCTCTTGTTGCGGAGCACAGGCTCCGGACGCGCAGGCTCAGTAGTTGTGGCGCACGGGCCCAGTTGCTCCCCGGCACGTGGGATCTTCCCAGACCAGGGCTCGAACCCGTGTCCCCTGCATCGGCAGGCAGACTCTCAACCACTGCGCCACCAGGGAAGCCCCTTTTTGCTGACGTGCAGAGCTTCCCTCGGGACAGGGCGATGCTCCGCTCAGCCCACTGAGGTCACTAATTTATGCAGCCCGACGGCTTCACCCGGGAGGGTTGTCACGGTAACGTTAACAGACCGTAAGCACCCAGAAGGTGAGCACTCCATCCGCCTTCCTGGGGCGGGAGGGGTGCCCGCGGAGGGTATTTCTCCTCTGGTGGCGCAGCCTGGGGGGCTCGCTCTCTCCCTGGGGGCTGCCAGCTGCTGAAACAACATGGATCTGTGGGAGCCAGTCACAGTGATGGCTCTGCGGGCCTCTTCTGTCCCCTGTCCTGCTCTGCGGGGCTGAGGCCCTGGTCTTCTCCCTCCCTGGGGGCTTGGGCGTGGCCTCCACTTCTGGGGGCCTCAGCTGAGGGCAGGTGAGAGCCCGCCGCTCGGGACCCAAGACCTCCAAGCCCCTAGGCCAGACCCTGTATTCCAGGCTGGACTCCAGGGCGGTCTCCCCTGCCCACCTCATCCTTTGGTTCAGGTCAGCCTTTGCAGTGACCTGAATCCTCAAAGCACCAAGCTGCTTCCTAAGGTGTCCGTGCTGACCCGGCCCCAAAGGATTCTTGCTGAAGGCGGGATAGCCGTCAGAGGAGCCTGACTAGTTTGGTCAAGGTGGGGGGGCTTCGTCAGGAGGCAAGAGGGGGTGGGCTGTGGCCCGAGGAGCAGTGGTTGCCTGGACAGAAAGGTCGATGGGTCAGTGCACAGCCGGGCGCAGAGGCCCAGCACACGTGGTGGCCGGGGGGGGGCATGTTAGTTACCACCGGCCCTGGGGGCAGAGCTGCTGCGGACACACCGCCAAAGGCCTGCTGAGTTCAGCCATCCTTGCAGGGGCCTGAGGAGCCAGCCAGCCTCACACGCCGACCCCAGCCCGCTGGCCGGCCGCCCTTGAGCCACCCCCACCTTTCCCAGTGACACGGACGGATCCAGAGCCACAGGGAGTGAGCTGCCCGCCCGGCCCGCAAACCCGGAAGCGGCAGGCTAGCGGCGATCCATCACTGAGGACTTAGCGCCCCGAGTCATGCTCCCGAGTTAAAAGCGTCCTGAGTTCTCCAGGATGCTTTTCACACATAAGCGTCGATTTATTGCATGTTTTCTAAAGGAATCTTGTGCTGAGCCAAAAATGAATTGTCACCAACTTTCAACAGGCCAGTGATATGATTCACGGGCATTGAAATACCCTGAAGTGAGTAGCCCTTTAAGAAAGAGCCGAAATCGCTATTTTATTGTGCTCTTAGTTCGTTATAATTTTCAATTTCATAACATTCCAATTACCGGGTGGTTAGGGAATGTGTGTCGGGTCTCTGGCACCCTTGTGGCAGCCCTCCTTCCCTTGGGGTCTAATCAGGTCCCTCCTGGTAGCTTCCCCCTGCGGACCCCGCACTCCTCCATACTCCGCTCTTTGGCTGCAGATCCCAGCTCTGTAGCAAAGTCTCTCCCTATGGCAGTAGCTCGTATAAAGTCTGTCTTGCCGTTTTTAACAAGTGTCTGGTGAATAATTTATCTTTAACATTATTCAAGGCCTCCTTTCCAGCCACTGCCCTTCCCTGTTTCTGTATCATCCACATTTCCTCCCATCCTGTGCCCTTCCCACAGCATCCACACAGACGGAAAGAGCCCATCGTGGAAAGCCCTCCTCGGCCTCACCTGTTTCTAGCCCATTCTACCTCGTGTCCCTGCCCCCTTTGCCACGGGAGCCCGCTGGCCACGCTGCTGAACTGCAAACACACCAAACAGTGCTGGCCCGGGGCCTTGGCTTGTCCCTCGGCCTGGAGTGTCCTCCCCAGACAGCTGCAGGGCTCACCCTTTCACGCCCATAAGTTCTTTGCTCAGCGTCACCTTCTCAGGGTCCTGTGACCCCTGGGCGAGGCCCGTCTCTGTCCCCGTACGCTCTTTTCCCCGAGCGCCGGCAGCCACCTGGCCTGGTGTCTCTTTGCTCCTGGGTCCCTCTCTCCTGCCGGCTCACCGTCAGGGCCCAGGGCCGGGCACTCCGGAGCCACTGACTACGTGGCTTTTTTAGGACTGGACTGGATTCTCCCACTTGGGAATTTCACGGGGACGTGGGAGAGTCTGTCCGGTGGCAGCAGGGTTAGATATGGGACGATCTAAGGAGAAGCTGGGCTGGGGAGGGGCCCACGGTGGCGGGAAGAAGAATGCCCCCTTGGGATTAGTGTCCCGTGGGCTGGCAGCCCTGTCAGGTCCTGAAGGCAACTCACAGCAGCTCATGTTCAGCCAGGAAACCCCGGTAACCGCGGGGTCCTGACAGGTCTCCATCCGTGGCAGCCTCTGAGCTGACCGGACTGCGTGTTCTCCCTGAAGTCCCCTCCTTGCGCACTCCCTCCTGCAGCCCAGCCCTGCAGCCGGGGGCCAGAGGGCGTGCCCCGTCCCTCCCCCTCCCCCGTTGGAGGGCTGGGCCCCCGCCTCACGCATCTCCTCTCTTCCAGCCTCATCCTTCTCCATCCCGTCACCCGACTCAGGCCCCTGAGCGCCAGCCACCCGGCCCCGCCTGTGGTCTTCATTCTGGACCCTCCGCCCCCTCTGTCCTGCCTGGACCAGGGGAGACCCCTTTGTGTGAGTGTTACCGAGGGCTGTTTGCCCTGGGCCCGCCAGGGTCACCCCTACCCCCGGAGCACCCGGATTCAGCATTTCCTTACCGATGCCGTGTACTTAGGGACAAGATCCAATTGTCAGTCCCTTACTGCCGAATGGGGACGGGAGAGAGCGCTGTTTTTTCCCCCTCGTTTATTTTATCATTGGCTGTGAAGCTCGATTCTTTGCTAAAGAATTCATCCGGCATCTGGTCAATTATCTGGGGACTTGTCTCCAGGGAGGACGGTTTCTTGCCCGGTAGGGCTCTGTCTCCACACTGGCTGCTTCAGAGGTCATCTGGGCATCGGCATGGCCTCAGCCCGTGTCCGGGACAGAGCTGACGCGGGGACCGCGGCCCTCTGAGGGTGGGGGCCGGGCGTGGGCACCAGCCTCTCAGGGCTTGTGGATTTATTCACATGAAGAGCCTTACGCACGTCTAAAAGTGAAATCCCATTCAATGGTACATGTCAAGGATCATCCTTTCTGGGGGGTAAATCGCATGAAACTCGGGCTGACTTGTACGCGTGGGGCCGGTGCAGGATTAGAAACTGGCTCAGGCTTTGGAGCCGCACATTTCGTCTCTGTACTAACCGACCAGCTGCGTGGCTTCGGGCCGGTTACTTCTCTCGGGACCCAACTTCCTCGTCTGTAAGACGGTATAAGTCTTGGGCTTGTTGGATTGTGTGGGGAGGGGCAAAGGGGTCCGGTGTGTCAAATGGTAGCTTCTTAGAGATGGTGATGGTGGTCCCCCTTGTCAGATATTTGGTCCTGTGGTTCGTCACCAGGACTCCAGCTGAAGGGGATACAGATCAGGTGACTTGGTGTGGGTACACGGGGTGTGTGTGTATATGACTATCAGAAATGATCTCAGGAGGTGACGAAAATGTACTAAAACTGACTTACAGTGATGGTTGCACAACTTGGTAAAATAAATCATGGAGTTGTACCCTTGGAAAGGGTAAATGATATGACGTGCAAAACACGTGTCAGTAAAGCGACTTTTAAAAAGTGGAGCGGGGGAAGGAATTCCAGATCTCCGGCTCACGATGGTGGTCTGAACTCACAGGCTTAGCTCTTTTTCCGCCCCAAATCCCGTGTAAATGATTGTAAAAGGTAAAAATAAACAGCAAACACCGGGGAACAGGAAAAGACGAATAAGTCGATCAGAAATCCTGAGAAAATCCTGCAACGCACAGCATGGATGAGACGGACTGATGCAGAAATAGGGGTGCCGAGAGAAGCCTGAGCCGGCAGCCCAGGCGCTGGAGGAATGGCTGCTCATTTCCCAGCGTCAGCCTCCAAAGCCCCAGACCCCCAGAACGTGATGGACCAAAGCGAAAGCGAAAGTGTCGATGGAAAGTGAGGGGGAAGGAAGGCAGAGGCCCGGGGAGCTGGCTGGTCCCTCGGCCACAGACGGGCAGCCGGGAGGCCGGGCTAGACGGGCAGGACGGGCAAGTGGGAACGATTACTCCACGAGGGCGCCACGGCTCCCTGCACCACGCGCCATGGCTCAAGCCCGTGGCCAGGCTTGCTAAAGTCACTGACACGCGGCCGCACTGCTGTTTACGTGCCCTCCAGGGCCGCTTTCCTGCTTCGACGGCCGAGCTGAGCGGCTGTGAGGCTGTAGGGCCTGCAACGTTGAAAATATTTACAGAAGAAATTGTCAACCCCGGATTAGAAAGAAAAGCATGGTGGCAGCTCCCAGGGCCACTTCAGGCCACTTCATCAGACACGGATAAAAGATACACTTATCTGTAGAAAGAGTGGTTCCGCAGGGCAGTTAAATCCTCGAAATCACGTCTCCAACATGACCCGGTGGTCAACTAATCCTCGATGAAACAGGACTAATACAGGAAACAGAAGAGAATTGTAATTTTCTAATTAGCATCTGCCGAGAGGCTCAAAAGGATATCGTGTCCGTGAACCGTGAAATAGGAACTGGGCACAGTGTTTTAATTGGGGGATTAAAGAACAAGAAAGAGACCTTTGAAATTAAAAAAACACATGATTTACTAAAATGCTGAAACTCCAAAGAAGCTGTGGGTGACACGGCTGAAGCCCAAACTGGCGAATTAGAGGCGAAGCCATTTAAGTCTCTTGGGGCAGAAAGAGAAAGGAAGGTTGGAAATCGTAAGAGTTAGGTTGAGAGACGGGGAATATAGATGCAGGAGAAGAAATATCATGGCAATGGGGTCCCAGGGGAGAGAAGGGGGGAAAAGTAATTAAAGAAATAAGAGAAGAAAATTTCCTCTGATGTGGGAAAAGGCTTGAGCCTTCACATCTTGGGTGTATGAAGAAGGGATCATGGGAGAATGGCACACTCTACATATATCCATACGTCCTGGTGAAATTTATGATGACAAGGATTAGAAAGACCTTGAAGATTACAGAGTAAAAGAAAAATAGATGTGGCTTCAAAAAGGAATAAAGGTCCTCTCCTGCTGGCCATTCTCATCTGCACTGGCTTCAAACAGGACTTTGAAACTCGAATTCCATATCCAGATAACATATAGTTCCATTGTGAGGAGGAAATACATGTGTTTATCTATTTTTGGGGATTTGAAGAGTATATCACAGCTGTTCCCTCTGGGAAAAATATAATTGTGGGGTAGCATCCAGTAGAACGAGAGAAAAAGACGGGGGTGGCATTGGGGCACAAGAAACAAGGGTGAGCAAACAGACAACATGTAAGTTATGTCCAAATAATTACTGAGAAAATGAGATTTAATGCCATTGTTAGAAAATAATTCCCCAAATAGATGGGACATAATGTTCCAAAGTAGCTGGCATAATGTGAAAGAAAATTAATAACATTCTGGAGCTAAAATTCTGAATGGCTGCAAATAAATTGTGCCAGATGTCACATTCAAGTGGTAATTGATGGAAACTGATTAACTCTTAGAGTTGATAGAAATATGTGTGTTAATATTTTATTGATTAGGACTCTTCGGGTTGCATGGAACAGAAACCCAACTCAACCCAGCTTAAAACCATGAATATGTTGTGAGGACTCTGGGATGTCTCATAGGACCCAAGGAGAAGACGCAGTTTGGAGCTCAGAACAGAAGGAGCCGGAAATTCAAATGTGTGTCTCCATCCTTCACATCTTCTCACCTCTGCACCAGCATCTTTCACTCTGCACCGGCATCCTTCTTCTGAGCGGCTGGGCTCCTCGGCTGCTCCAACCCATGAGGGCAGCACACAGCACTGACAGCACCTGCACTTTGCATCTTCCTCCATAGGCACGCCACGAAATGTCAAGTTCATTTTCTCAGTTCCAGCTCCCAGACGTCTCGGGAAGACTGTCATTGGCAGAGCTCAGGTCAAGCGCCCACTCCAGAATCAACCAACTGGGGCCCCAGGGCAAGATCAGGTGTTTCCAGGGCTGATCCAGACGCACAAAGAGGTCAAGGAGGGGATTCGCATCCTAGAAGAGGGGTGGTGCTAGGGCACGCGCGCTCACTAGCGACCACCACCGTGCACCCCTGGGCTGCCTGGCACAGGCCTCCTCGCCCTCACACCGCCCCCCTTCACTCCCGTGAAAGCTCCACCCACTAGGACGCTGGTTGGAAATCAGGTCCAGGAATCTGGGGCCTTCAGGTTCCCGGGCAGCAGCGGCAGGAAGGGGCAGGCGCTGGGAGGGGCCTCGAGTGCCACCTGGCCTCCAGCTCCTCGGGCCAGAGCCCGAAGGAGCATCAGTCGGCCCCAGCTGGGGACCGGGCTGCAACGGTGAGCAAAACAGCCATTGCCACGTCTCCAGGTGCACAGGAGACAGAGACTCCCAGCTCCGACTTGTCAATAATCACGTGGCTTTAAATCAATGCCCCAGACCCTCGGGCACCCAAGTCGACGTGGACACAGGCGTATTTGAAAACCTGGGCCTTTGCAGCAGCAGTGCACAGTGTGTCTCCCACGGGGAAGGATGTCTCCTCGCTGCTCTTCTGGGAACTCCTGGAGACGTCCCTGGAGGGGAGGGAATAGAGTCAGGCTCTGTTTGGAGGCTGTGGTGATTCTCATCTGACCCCTTTGCACCTGCTGTTCCCTCTGCCTGGGACGCCCCTTCCCAGTGTCACCCCTGTGGCTCCTAGACTTTGGTTACCTGCCGTTGCACACACAGACCTTAAACTTGGTGACTCAAAGCAATGACCGTTTTACTGTCTCAGTCCTCCTGTGAATGGGCTCTGAGGGTCGTCACCCTGGGGGGAGGGGGCTGGAGACCACCACCGGAACTGGCAGGCGTGGAACGGGGGGGTGGCCCAGGGGGCATGGCCACTGTCCCCAAATGGGACATCCACCCCAGGCTCCCAGGCAGCCCAGCCTCCCCAGCCCAGAACCTTCCCCCAGTTCTGATGCCTACCTCTTGTCCCCCTGCCTTGGGACTCCCTCTGCCACCTTCCCCTCCGCCCTCATGCTCCGGAGGGTTCCAGAACACACCGGGGGGGCCGCTGCAACCCTCTCCCTGCATGCACTGAACCCGCGAGGACCCTTTCAGCAGGCGAGACTGTGCAGGATGAATCCGGCAGAGAGGGTCCCTGCCGCCCCCAGGCCCCGCCCCCAGAGCCCAGCAGCACCCAGAGCGGCGCCCCCGGGTACCCCCGGCCCCTCCACAGACGCCTCCTCTCCAGGAGGAAAAATCCATCGCCTGGAACATCTCAGCCTGAGGACGCCAGGCCGCCAGGCCGCGGGCAGAGGGGAGGCTAGAGCCGAAGCCGCGCCCGTGCCTCATTCAATGGGGCATCGGGGGAGACATCTCGGAGGTGGAGCGAGCAGGCATTTGAAACGCACGGCGGTAAAAGCACAGTAAAGCACGCGGAGCAAACAGAAGGGGCGGCTTTGCTGGTAAACACTTAAGCTCTGAAACTTGCAAGAGGAAGCGGCCGGGCCGGAAGCAGACTGGAGCGAAGGCTGCGGCAGAGACGGGGCTGCAGAGGCTGCTGAGGGCTCTGGATCCACCGGCGCTGTTCGTTTCCCTCGACGGGTGGGATCATCCCCTCCAGGGAGACCTCGTGGCCTTTTGTTTCCAAGACGATCTGACAGTTAGGAGCCGCCGGTTTATTATCAGGCTGCCGTCTGCTTTTCCTGGGCCGTGGGGACACCCACCCGGGGATGAATCTGTCTGGAGGGTGAAGACGGGGGCCGGAAGCTCAGACCCCCCCCAGGCCGGGAGAGCCAGGTGGCCCCTACCCATTGGCCACCAGCCCCCTTGTTTCCTCTGGTTTCCGGAGCTTCCCAGTGGAGAAGACTCAGCGCTGATTCTCGTTCCCATCTTAGGGAGCGTAACACAGGCCCAGCCAGGCTGGGTAAGGTGACCACGGCCTGACAGACCTGGGACGGTTTCCCTTCCGAGGCAGCCTGTGCCCTGGGAGGGCAGCACCCGCCGTGGGCCCGTCTCAGATGCCTTCTGCAGAGGCGACCCACCAGCCCCCTGGGCAGTGGAGGGCAGACCTGTGTCCCCAGGAAGGCCAGGAGTGGGAGGGACCGGGCATGGAATTAAGACGTCAATAATGAAAGACGGGGGGACTTCCCTGGCGGTCCAGTGGTTAGGACCCCGCGCTTCCACTGCAGGGGGCGCGGGTTCGATACCTGGTCGGGGAGCTAAGATCCTGCAAGCGGCGCATCACAGCCAATAAATAAATAAGTAAAAATAATGAAAAATGGGATTGATCACGAGTTGGTTTCAAGTAAGGAACAGGGCAGACCTGGCTTCCAGTGCCAGCCCCACCGCTGCCGGCTGTGCGATGGGGTTGGGGGCGGTTTCTCAACCTCTCTGTGCCTCCATTGCTTCAGCTGGAGAAGACAATAATGAAAGTATCTGCTCCCTTGGGGCGCCTTTGGGAAGATTAAACCAGGAAATGGAGTTTAGCCCAGTGCCTGGCACTTCGTAAATGCTTAACGAGAATTCTCAGCTCTTGTTATTTATATCCGTCATCCCCTGCTTGCAGCAAATTATCCCCAAATGTAGCACCTTAAGACATAACACACTATTCACACAGCCACGCCATGGAAGCAACCTAACTGTCGACAGAGGAGCGGATAAAGAAGATGTGGCACATATATACAGTGGAATACTACTCAGCCATGAAAAAGAACGACATAACGCCATTTGCAGCAACGTGGATGGACCTAGAGATTGAGCGAAGTCAGTCAGACACAGCAAGACAAATATCATGATATTGTTTATCTATCTTAAAAAAAGGGTACAAATGAACTTATTTACAAAACAGAAGTCGAGTCACAGATGTAGAAAACGACCTTATGGTCAGCAGGGGATAAGGTGTGAGGAGAGGGATCAATTGGGAGATCGGGACTAACATATACACACGACTATATGTAAAATAGATACAACTAATAAGGACCTACTGTACAGCACAGGGAACTCTGCTCAGTGCTCTGTAATGGGGAAAGAAGCTAAAAAAAAAAAAAAAAAAAAGTGGATTTAGAAAGACATAACTGATGTTTATCATCTCACCGTGTCTGTGGGTCAGGAGCAGCTGGGCCGGGCGGTTCTGGCTTTGGGTGTCCCGGGTGGGAAGCTGCTGTCGAGATGCGGTTCAGGGATGCTGCCCCCCGGAGGCCCCCACGGGGCTGGGGATCCGCTTCCAAGAGGGCTGTTGGCGGGAGGCCGGAGTCCCTCACCGCGTGGGCCCCTCCAGGGGGAGCTGACTTCCCCAGAGGGGGGATGGGGGAAGCAAACCTCGGAGGTCACCACCGTCTCTGCCGTATCCCACTCATCAAAAGGAAGTCTCCAAGTCCAGCCACACTCGAGGGAGGAGATTAGTCTCCATCTTTCAAAGGGGAGAGATCTGAGAACTTGGTGGGCGTATCTTAAAGCCACCATGTTATCAGCAGAAGAATAGGACCAGATCTCGAGGAAAGGGGGGCAAGGAAATTGTCTAGAAAGGCCTGTGAGAAGAACTAGAAAGTAACTGAAAGCAAGTTGCAACATTCTTGACTTTCTGGCCCAGAGCAAGGCTCCCACTGCGCTGCTGACCCGGCTCTCCCCGTGGAGGTGGGGGGAGGGCACCCCACCAGGTCACCCCGGACCCTCGGGCCAGGCAGCCCCGCCCAGGGACTGAGGGTCTGGGGAGGAACCGGCGTCCAGGCCTCCTTGTGGCCTGTCCCTCCCTGTCACCGTGCCCCTGAACCCGGACACCACGGGGCCACCTGCCCTGGCTGAGAAGGGGCACCCAGGCTCCAGAGACACCTCCACCACTGCCCTGAGGGCCCCGTCCTGGGGGGTGGGGGGCAGGGCCACTGTGCCTTCCAGGAAGATCCCTCGGGTGTGGGAGGGGCAGCCCCAGGAGGGAGGGTGGGAGGCTGCTCTGGGGGAAGAAGGCGGGCGGGGAGGGGGGACCAGGGCAGGGGAGGCCTCACGGGGGAGGGGGAAAGGAGGGGGCGGGGAGGGGGAGGAAGAGGGGAGGGGGAGGGGAGGTTGAGAGGGAGGGGGGAGAGGAGGCAGCCTGTCCCATCCACCCTGGGTGGCAGCTCCTCTGTGGCCCCAGGGAGACCTAATCAGAGGTGACAAGGAGTCAGCAGAGGTGGCGGGGGAGGATTTTGAACCCTGGATTTGCTTCCCCTGTAGTGAACCTGACGCTTGGCCTGTGGGATGTTGTGTCCTAATGAAGGTGGGATGCCACCATATTGACACATTTAAACCGGAAAACAACGGGAACAATTTCTACAATTTCTCCACGACGTTTAAAGTCAGGCAGTACACGTTCTCCCACATGGAAAAAGTTTACAAAACGTCACGATCAATATCCCGAAACCCCTTTGGAGGTTTCCTGGGCAAGAGACAATAGCCGCGTACCTGGGGAGAAGTCCCGCCCCTCCCGGCCGGGTGTGCCGGGTGGCCGGGGAGGAGCCCGGGGCCCAGCGCCGTCGGCCTGTGGGAAAATTCGTTTCCATAGTGACAAGAAGCCAGCTTTGGGCTGCTCACCAAAGGACAGACGGGCAGAAAGGATGTATTCTCAAAGTAAAAGTTTGTTTGTTTGTTTAAAAAAAACAATGTTTTGTCGAGAAAAAGCTCAGGGAGAGGAGACCTCCCTCCCCTTCCCTCGCAGCCTCCCCTCCCCCTCCCTCCCTCCTCCTCTTCCTCCTTGTTTTGCTACAGTTACTTTCTTTTCAACCCGTGGTTTTCCTTCCTGACCGGAAGGCTGTTGGACAGGATTTCAAGGACTCAGGGACAGGGTGAGGGTCCGTGTCACCCCGGAAGGCATCCTCTGCTCCATCCATCCATCTCCTCCAAGTTGAGGGCAGAACGAAACAAAATCAGTGGAACCTTCCAGTACTTCGTACTTAGATCAGTAGTGAGCCTAAAATATTCCGCACACACAGCGGCCTCCCGGCTGTGGTTAGATCAGCCCGTAGAGATGCGGCCCCTCGGCTTCTCCGAGAGGAGCTGGGCTGCCGCCTTCCCACCCTGCCACCTGCCACCCAGCAGGTGTGTAAAGGGGTCATGAGTCAGTCAGGTAAGGGTGACAATTTCGACAACGACAGAGAGACAGATACTGGTCTTCTGAGCTAAGGACATATGTTGAAAATGGTTTTGGCCTTTGGGAAACGTTTGCATTGTTGTGTGTTTATCTGTTTATAAAATTCATACCTGCCCACTTAAAACACTCTGGAAAATACCGTCTAATCAGGGGAAAAATCTTTATGTGAAAACTTTCAGTGTGTTTGAGCGTATTTGTGTGCATGTGTGGAGTGTGTGTGTGTGTGTGTGTGTGTGTGTGTGTGTGTGTGTGTGTGGCCCACAAGAACAAGCACTGACATCTCAGGGAAGATGGAAAGTGTGCCAGCCACGTGCCGGCCACATTCCAGCGAGGATCTCACGCACGTGGTGGGGTCCATGGTGAGCCCGGCCAGCGAGGTTCACCTCCTCTGGCCCCACGGCCCTTTGTGAGACTTTATCATCACTGATGTTGTGAAAACAGAGCACGGAAGTAACCAAACTTAGAGCCAGACCTTCACCTCGCAGTGTCACAAAACTCTCAGCCAGGATTCCCCCCCAAATAGAGAAGTACAATCAGATTACACTCACTAAAAGCATATGTTTAATAATATTTTAGTGAAAATAAAATGTTTTCGGTACCGTTGATAGAGTGAAATTTTAACGTTCCTTTAGCAATATGTCACTCCATCCTGATTTCAGTGTTTCTCCGTTCCGTTAGAAAGATCTCAGAATGCACTTACACGTGTGTAGTTTATAAGTGAATAATTACACATCTGTTGGTGCATTGACTCTGATATGTTTTTGGACAAGAAGGGGGACCAGATTTCGGAGGCCGCAGGTGTGTGGGACGGAGGGGGCGGCGGCAGTGTACGCTCTGGGCCCAGGTGATCTGGTTCAAGTCTGGTGCCCCCGTGCCTCTCTGGGCCTTTAGTTCCTCATCTGGGAGGTGGGGATGCTACCAGGCCAGCCTCAGAGACGAGATGAGATGAAACGGTTAGAAAACTGTCCTCAGCCCAGGACCCGGGAGAAGTCTCTGCAGCCCCGTTTACAGTGCAAAGTGGATCTTAGTATTTCTTTGTTAACGATCTAAAAGCAGCTAGCCCCGCAGACTTGTGTGTACCGAGCCTTTCGCGGTATTAAGGCCTGTTCCGGGTCTCTATATTCTGGTTCGTTGATGTAACCGTTGTCTTTATCTTCGTGACTGTTGCTTTAAATAAATATTTCAGTAGCTGGTGGGGAAAGTTATTACCTATTCCCTTCTTTTCCAAACTTCCTTTACGATCATCTCCTGAGAGTATTTCAGGATCTACGTTAGAACAAAGTTGCTGAGTTTTGTTGTTGTTTTTAATCAGGTCTTCCGTTGGGATTGGGCCAAATATTTGAAGTATTTTGGGAGAATAGACATATTTACAATGTGCAGATTTTCCAGCGACATGGCACGCCCTTCCACATACTGATGGAATTATTTTCTCAGTAGAACTTACAGTTTTCTTTTCACACAACTGCTGAATATTTTTTATGGCAGCTATTTCTAGGTGTTACTTTATTTTTTTAATCTGTTGCTATTTTGAGTGTAATCTTTTTTTCCCATTATGGACACTAACTGGTCATTGCTACTCTGTAGGAAAATGAGAGATTTAAAAATATTCATTTCGGGACTTCCCTGGCGGTCCAGTGGTTAAGACTCTAACCCTCCACTGCAGGGGGTATGGGTTCGATCCCTGGTCGGGGAACTAAGATCCTGTATGCTACACAGTGCGGCTAAATAATCGAAATTAAAAAAAATTCATTTAGAATCTGGCCAGTTTGCTAAACGGCCATTTACTGTAGGTTGTTTATGCTTCTCTTTGAAAATCACTTCTCTTGGGTTTTCTGGGTATCCTTGGTAAAACTTGAAACAGTTACTGCTTCCTGTCTAGTCATTATACCTATTAGGTCTGTTTTATGCTTTGAAGCATCCGCTAAAACTTCGCAAAACGGCAAAATAAGAGTGCGAACGGAGCTTCCTTGGTTTGCACCTGTCGTTAATGGGAATGCCTCTGGCACATCCCCGTGAGGCATCGTGTGGAATGCTGGTGCCTCTGGAGAGGCCCTGGTTTTCCAAGAGACTTCATAGGCTTTGAACGACTGCCTTCCGGGACATCTGTGGGCCCGGGGTGGGGAAGGCAGAAGCGCCTCCTTATTGGACCATCCATGTGACTGGTGTGTTCTGATAGGCTCCTATTCTGAAAGCATCCTGACTTGAGCGGAGACCCCAGCAGTTGGGCCATTTGTCGGCATCAATAGTCGTTTTGTTCAGTTGGCTGAGGTTTCTTCCCTTGCACTGGGGGTGGGGGGGCTGGGTCCCAGGTGCGTCCCACCCCCACCCCGGCTCGCCTCGCCTTCTCAGGAGCTCTTGTTGATTATTCTTTATATATATAAATTTATTTGTTATATTTTTGGCTGCGTTGGGTCTTCGTTGCTGCGCGTGGGCTTCCTCTAGTTGCGGCGAGCGGGGGCTACTCTTCGTTGCGGTGTGCAGGCTTCTCATTGCGGTGGCTTCTCTTGTTGTGGAGCACGGGCTCTAGGCGCGTGGGCTTCAGTAGTTGTGGCTCGCGGGCTCAGTAGTTGTGACGCACAGGCTTAGTTGCTCCGCGACATGTGGGATCTTCCCCGACCAGGGCTCGAACCCGTGTCCCCTGCATTGGCAGGCGGATTCCTAACCACTGCACCACCAGGGAAGCCCCTGTTGATTACTCTTTCTCTCTTCTTAATCTTTGACCTCCTACACTGTGACCAGCCCACTCCTCCCCTCACTTCTTAACCCTCTGTACCAGATCCCACCACAACCATTGCTCAGAAGTCACCGGTGACCTCAGGACCCCAAAGCCCATGGGCGTCCTCAGCCCTCCTCTTAGTTAAGATGTAATATCGGACGCCATCAGATAGCAGGACCTCTTCCCCCGCCCTGACCCTCTCTTCCTGTGTCCTGCGCTTGTGTCTCCATCAATCGCCCGGCAGCCCTCTTGTGGCATCTGTGCAGCTGCGTCTCCCTCTACCTGGACATTCGTTCTGGAGTCTCTCAAACCCCTCCTCCCCAGATCAGGTGTCCCCTCCTCACGCAGCTCATGCGGGGTCCTCAGCAGAGTCGGGAGTCCCCAGCACCTGCCCAGACGTGCAGTGCTGCGTTCACACGTGCAGGTCTCTTCTCCCCTCTGTGTCCTGGGGACAAAGCCGGTCACATCGCAAACCTCGCCCTTTCTCCAACGAGGAAAGGGACTTGGCACCTCCAGTGATAAGTGAGATTGGCCTGTGGTTCCCTTGCTCTCCTGCTGTTTAAGGTTAAATGTGGTTACAACACAAACCAGGGCACTTTTTTTTAGTGGTTGGAAGCTATTTATCTGGCACTGGAGGGAATCTGTTATTTGAAACCGTGTGAACCTGGAATGATTTGGAGGTTTTTATATTAAATTTTTACATTTCCTTGCATTGTTATTCTTTGTTGCATTAGTCTAGACTTTTCGTAATTTACATTTTCCTAGGAAAATGTCCCATTTCGTGGGAATCTCTAAATACCTTAACATAAACGTATACACAGTGGGCCCTCTGTGTCTGCAGGTTCAGCAAATGTGGTTTCAACCAACTTTGGTTGAAATATTTGGGAAAAAAAAATCCCAGAAAGTTCCAAAAAGCGTAACAGGTATGCTCAGGTAATATAAGTAACCTAGAGAAGATTTAAGCCATAAGAAGAATGTGTGTCAGTTATGTGCAAATACTACGCTGTTTTATATAAGGGACGCGAGTGTTTGCAGATTCTGTGGGGGTCTTGGAACCAAACCCGCATGGATACCAAGGGGGGACGGTATAGTATTCTTGTAATTTATGCATTTTTGCTTTTCTTTCTTACTTTTAGAATTACATTTTCCAGAGATTTATGTATTTTCTCACACAAGACAAAACAGCAGAAGTCATCATAGTAATTTATCGGTACTTTTTCCTGCTTTTCTAATTCAGTAATCTTTGCTTTCTTCGTCCTTGGTTTTTCTTGGATTTGTCTTATTTTCTCTCCAATTTCCAATTACGTGGACGCACCTTAATTCGCTTACCAGTCCTGGGTGAGGACGTTAAGGTTATTTCCAGCCTTCCACAATTTCAAACAATGAAATGTGTTCTCCTAGAATCTCACACACAGGAGAGCATATTTACAGGAGAATTGCCATGAATAAGCCGTATACATTGCTAATTTTAATAGATTAATTTTCTTCTCCAGAGAATTTGTGCCCATGTACATTTCCATCAGCAGTACGTTTGCTTCGTTTTGGTTATAGCAACACGTTTAACGTGTACTCTGTACCAGGCCCTTGACAAATCTTAACTCAATCCTCAGAACAACCCCACTTTACAGGTGAGGAAATTGAGGCTTAGTGAGACTAAGTAACGTTTTCAAGTGTATTAAAAAAAAGTGAAAACTCAGTGAAGAAAGTGAAAAAGTGAAAGTGAAACTCAGACCTAGACATTCTGGCCCCAAAGTTCATGCTCTTAACCAGCACGCTGAGCTGCCTAGTTTCTCACACCCTTTTCATCACAGAGTTGACAAATGTTTTGATCTTTGCAAATATGGTAGGTTAAAAAAGTCTCATTTTGAGTTTTATTTTGCAATTCCTTACTATGAGTAAGGTTGAGCATTTCTTCAAATGTTTAAGAGGCATGTGTTTTCCCCTTTTTGTGAACTGTTTGTTCATAACTCGTCTGTTTTTTCATTTGGGCTGTTGACCTTCTTATTGATTTATAGAAGCTCTTTACACATTAAAGTAGCTAGTTCCTTCTGTGATATAAAATGCACATATCTTTTTGCTCTTTTACATGTCTTTTAATTTTCTTTATATAGTTTTCACAGCATATAATTTACAAATTTTATGTAATCAAAATTTTCAAGTTTTTCTGCTGTGTGTTTACATATGCCTGTTTTTTTGTTTGTTTGTTTTTTGCGGTACGTGGGCCTCTCACTGCCGTGGCCTCTCCCGTTGCGGAGCACAGGCTCCGGACGCGCAGGCGCAGCGGTCATGGCTCACGGGCCCAGCCGCTCCGCGGCACGTGGGATCTTCCCGGACCGGGGCACGAACCCGCGTCGCCCGCATCGGCAGGCGGACTCCCAAACACTGCGCCACCAGGGAAGCCCATATATGCCTGTTTTAACAAACTCAGAAGGCATGACCAACCTGAGATTTAGACAGTTCTCTTATGTTTTCTTCTAGTACTTTTATAGTTCTGTTTTTCACATTAAATCTTTGATTTATCTGGAAATTATTTTCCTGTAAGATGTAAGGTAGGGAGTCAGCTTTTTTCCCAGACATGAGTTGTTTTGTAATTCATCTTCTCTTTTAATTAGATTTCCACCTTTATCATCTAGTCAGTTCCCACATGTATTTGAGATTTCCTTTTCCCCCTGTTGATCTGTGTATGAATGCAGCTGCACCACCATTTAAAAAGTATTATAATTTCAATGTATCTTACTATCTAGTCACTCATTCCTTTTTTTCATGAGAACATTGGGATCAGTTTATCTAGTTCCTCAAAACACCCCAGTTGATATTTTTCATGAGGTTAATTGACATGATATCTAGACTTCATATCCAAAAACATGGTTTGCACATATGTATTTTTAAGTTGTCTTTTATATTTAGCTCTATTTAAAATTTTTCTTTTTTAAATAGAGCTTGAACATTTCTTAGGTTTATTTCTAGGTATTTTAATCTTCTTTTCATTACAGCTTCCAATGAATTGTAGTGTAATACATAAAAGCTATTGACTTCTATATACAAATTTTATGTCAACATCTTTGGTGAATTCTGTTGTTATTTGTAATAGTTTTTCAGTTTATTTTCTTGGAATTTCCAGATATATAATCCTATCATCCGCAAACAATAATAATTTTATCTCTTCTCAGTTTTTATATATCGTATTTCTTTCTCTTGTTTGTGTTGGCGAGTATCTCTAGGATAATATTCAGTAACAGTGGCAATAATAGATATCTTTCTCTTGTCTTGACTTTAATGGGAGGATGTTTATAAGTATTTCCCTATTAAACATAATGCTGACCTTGGAGATGAGATAAATATATTTTGTCACATTAAGTATCAATTGAGTCACTTTTGAGAAGTTTTAAAAGTAAAATAAAGATGTTGAGTTTTATCAATGCTTTTCCAGCATAGAGATGATCATATGATTTGTGTTTGATCTGGTAATATGCTGAATTATACTAATAAACTTGCCTATATTGAGACATGCATTTATGGAGGGAGGTGAATTGTGTTTCTATTTTACCTTGAATTACCTAAAGGTTTTTCTTTATCAGTGTTGATGCTTTGTTGTTTGGTGCCTGGTGTTCACAGATGCTGGGTCTTCATTGTGGATGGCAATCTGTTATCATTGCAGTGGGCTCTCTTTTTCTTCCCTTTCACGCTTTTTGTCTTGAATTCAATCTTATCTGATATTAACATTTTAAGATTGAGAGCCCTGTTTTGTTTTTTCTTCATGTTAATCCCCACCCCCCAAACTTTCTGAATCACTTTGTTTTAAGTGTGTTTTTTTGTACATAGCAGCGTAGATATGGATTTTTTTGGTGACCTAATCTTAGAGTCATTTTGTTTTCTTTTTATCAATGAAAAGCACACCCTTTGAGACAAGCCATCAGGATTAGCAAAGGGTTCCTTGCATCACCACCCCCTCACTGCCTGGCACAGTTTCCCAGGGGTGACCACACATGGAGTTTCTGAACAATATCTTTTTAGTCATTTTCTTTTATTATGTAAGTTTAGCTGATATAAGTTTCAATATATAGATGTACTGATAAAATAGTTTTCTTTTAATTCTGTCATGATTTTTAAATTATGCTTTCTGTTTAAACCTTAAATATCTTTCTTTTTTTTTTTTTTTGGCTGCATTGGGTTTTCATTGCTGTGCGCGGGCTTTCTCTAGTTGTGGCAAGCGGGAGCTGCTCTTCGTTGCAGTGCACAGGCTTCTCACTGTGGTGGCTTCTCTTGTGGCGGAGCACGGGCTCTAGGCACGCAGACTTCAATAGTTGTGGCACGCGTACTCAGTAGTTGTGGCACGCGGGCTCAAGAGTGCAGGCTCAGTAGTCGTGGCACACGGGCTTAGTTGCTCCGTGGCATGTGGGATCTTCCCAGACCAGGGCTCGAGCCCATGTCCCCTGCATTGGCAGGTGGATTCTTAACCACTGCACCACCAGAAAAGTCCCAGACCTTAAATATCTTGTACTCTATAGTCTATGTTATCATATTTTTTTCTGTGTCCCTATTTTTTGATAATTTAGTATGTGTATGTTTTGTCTGAGTGGTTACATTTCTTTTTTATTGAGGTAAAATTGACAAAACATAAAGTGAACCATTAACCGTTTTTAAGTGTATAATTCAGTGATACTTATGATTTTTAATTGTGCATTTATAGACTATTCATAATCATTCTCCATTTGCTTTACATCAGCAGTCCCTTTACACTCTTAAAAACCATCAAGGACCCCAAAGAGCTTTTGTTTTTGTGGGTAATATCTATAGATACCATATTAAAAACAAAAAACTGGAAAATTTGAAAATATGAATTATTTCACTTAAAAATCACAATGATAAACACATTGCATGTTAACATAAATAATATTATTTTAATGAAGTATAACTATATTTCTAAAACAAAGAAAAAATTAGTAAGAAGAATGGCATTATTTTATATTCTTGCAAATCTCTTTAGTGTTTGACTTAGGAAGACAGATGGATTCTCACATCTGCTTCTGCATTCAGTCTGTGATAATAGATTGTTTGCTTTGCATTTTGAAGAAAACCTGGCTTAACACAGATATGTAATTGGAAAAGGGAGGGATATTTTAACAATCTTTTCAGATAATTGTGGGTATTCTTCTTTGGCAAGTGGTGGTTTTTTAAAGGTTGGTTGTATTGTGGAATCTGAAACCATATCAGTGACCTTTTTGTACTCTGTTACATTAAACCCTACTTGTCTATTTTGCATTTTGACTGGTTCATTTAGCCCTTTATGATTTTGTAACATCATGCACTGTGTCATTTGGAAAATGACCCGAGTTATGCAAATATTCCAAATGTTGACACATTACATTATACATTATCAAAAAATCACATTTGTTAAACCTAACCAAGGAGGTGAAAGACTTGCACACCGAAAACTACAAAACACTGCTGAAAGAAATTAAAGAAGATGCATTTATAAATGGAAAGAGAGCCACGTTCATGGATTAGACGACTGTATTGATCAGATGTCCATACTACCTAAAGCAATCTACAAATTCAAAACAATCCCTATCAAAATCTCAATGACTTTTTTTTTGTAGAAGTAGAAAAAAAATCTTTTTAAAAAATTTGTTAAGATGGTAAACTTTATGTTATGAGTTTTTTTAACCTCCAAATAGCCAAAAATAATTTTGAAAAAAAAAAGAACAAAGTTGGAAGACTCACACTTCCTGATTTCCAAACATATTACAATGCTACAGTAATCGAAACAGTGGGGTACTGGCATAATGACAGACAAATAGACCAATGTAAAAGAACAGAGAGCCTGGAAATAAACCCTTGTGTATATGGTCAAGTGATCTTCAACAAGGGTGGCAAGACCATTCAAGTGGGAAAAGGAAGTCTCTTCAACAAATGATGCTGAGGAAACTGAATGTCCACATGCAAAAGGATGAAGATAGACCCTTATCTTACAACAAGCACAAAAATTAACTCAGAATGGATTAAAGACCTAGACATATGACCTACAACTACAACATTCCTAGAAGAAGACACAGGTGAAAAGCTGTATGACATGGAACTTGGCAATGATTTCTTGGAGATGATGTCAAAAGCACAGGCAACAAAAGCAAAACTAGACTATAGCAAAACTAGAACTATATCGAACAAACACTTTTGTACATTAAAGGACACAATCAACAAAGTAAAAAAGGAGCCTATGGAATGAGAGAAAATAGTTGCAAATCAAATATCTGATAAGGGGTTAATATCTGGAATATATAAACAACTCCTACAACTCAACAACAACAACAAAAATCAAATCATCTAGTTTTAAAAATAGGCAGAGGACTTGCATAGTCATTTCTACAAAGATGATATACAAATGTCAACAGGCATATGAAAACATGCACAGTATCATTAATCATCAGACAAATGCAAAGCAAAACCACAGTGAGATACCAGCTCACACCCATTAGGATGGCTACTATTAAAAAAAACTACAGCAACAGCAGGAAAAAAAGTATTGGTGGGAATGCAGAGAAATTAGAACCCTTGTGTACTGTTGGTGGGACTGTAAAATGGTGAACTCACTATGGAAAACAGTATGGAGTTCCTAAAAAAACATTAAAAATAGAACTATCATACGATCCAGCAATTCCACTTCTGGATATATACCCAAAATAATTGTTAGCAGGTTTCAAAGAGATATTTGCACACCCATGTTCATAGCAGCACTATTCACAATAGCCAAGAGGTGGAAGCAACCTAAATTTCCATTGATGGATGAATGGATAAACAAAATGTGGTCTACACATATGGTGGAGTATTTTCACTCCCCCAAATGAAGGAAATTCTGTCACATATTACAACATGGATGAATCTTGAAGACATCATGCATGCTAAGTGAAATAAGCCAGTCACAAAAAGACACATACTATATGATTCCACTAATATGAAATATTGAAAGTAGTCAAATTCATAGAAACAAAATAGAATAGTTGTTATCAGGGGCTGGGGGGGGGGAAGGGGAGATGTTATTTAATCGGTATAGAAGTTTCAGATTTGCAAGATGGGAAACTTCTGGAGATCTATTTCAGAATAATATGTCTGTGCTTACTACCATTGAAGTGTACACTTAAAATTTGTTAAGATGGTAAACTTTATGAGTTTTTTTTAACCTCAATAAAAATAATCAAATTTGTTAATATCACCATTGATCTCATCAGAAAAATCTTTGAAAGTATGAAGAAGCTATGATTTCATGACGTTGGTCACAAGTTTTCCAACATTATAATTTTCACACACACAAAATTTTATCATTGGCAGCAACTACTGTCAGTTGTTTTCCTTGAATGACAGGCTTCCTTCATTTTGAACAAAGAAAATATCTGCCAACCACCCATATCTGGATAACCATACTTTGTCAGTGTTCTCTTAAGTAAAAATTGCATTCCATGAAAAAGGAGCTAGTTCAGCTCATAACTCACATGCAAGAGCTTTTCCTGAAGGTGACAGCAGTGCTCAGTACATAGCTGAACTGCTTTCTGAATACTTCCCGTTTTGTCAAGACCGTCTCCAATCATTTGGGCTGCTGTAACAACATGCCCTAGATGGGTGGCTTATAAACCACAGAAATTTATTTCTCACTATCTGGAGACTGAAGATTTGAGATCAGGGCACTAACTGGGTTGTGTTCTTTGGTGAACGCCCTCTGCCTGGTTCATAGAAGGCATCTTCTCACTGTGTCCTCGTGGGTGGGAGGGGCGAGGGAGCTCTGGGGGGGTTCTCTTTTATAAGGACACTAATCTCATTCATAAGGGCTCCACCCTCATGACCTAAATGTGTCCCAAAGATATCCCCACCTCCTAACACTATCACTTTGGGGGATTAGGATTTCAACATATGCATATTGGGGAAAAACAAACATTCAGACCATAGCTCATAGAAGGTTAAGAATATATGCATTCAAGCATTGGAACCTAATAAAATTAAATTTTTTTTTTGCTGCTCTTCAAGGACATTTTTCCCCCTGCAAACACATGGCAGTAAATAATACAATAGCTGCTGGTACAGTTGGCGTCAGTGCCTCAACTGTGCTGAGGATCACGCCAGCCTTGCCTGCCACTGATTTTGCACCATTAGTGCAAATGTCAACCCAGTTGTTCCAGAATAAATGATGAGCTTCACAAAGTTCTTCTGCAGCGTGAAGGTTTCCTCCCACTCATGTTTGCTGCTGAGAAGACCCAGAAGAGAAGATCTGAGGTGTAAGGTGGTGCTGATAGGGGACCAATGCACATGGATAGCATATCTGTGTCCATGGATATCTCTGTATGCAGGGCAGAGTTCACCTCTGCTGACGAACTGTTAACTCAGTCTCCATGTTTGCAGTTAAACATTTACACGACGAGTTACCGTGGTGCTGGGCAGTGGACGGCTGACTTTCCGCCCAGTGCCGCCAACTCTGCATGGCGCTATTAGTCTCCCCATGATGCCCGTGTCTGCAGCTAGTGAAAGGGTAGCTCCATAAGATGCCTCAGTGGCTTCTTAATTTTACTTTGAGAAATTGTAATGCACAATTTTGGCTTTTAAAGCTCTCATCACACTTAACGTTTAAAACATTCTATCCCTTTTTTCTTTACACTCTGAACACCTGGCCTCAAGATGATGCTGCAGCTTTGCCGATACCGTAATACTATGTGAAAGTGTTCTGTTGCATAAGACACAGTAAACATTTATAAAGAAGAGGAAATAGCTTTCACCAAGTTTTTGTTTCTTACTTATACTTTCACCCAGTTTTCTCTCATTCATCATTTTCAGCATTTTTCAACATGGATGGTAAAAATGGGGTCTGAGAAAGTGAATCCCCTCCTCTTCCTTAAGCCAAAAATTCATCATTAAATATAAGAAAAACTTATTATAAATAAATTTTAATTTTAAAATAGAATATTATTAAATTCTAAAGAAGGCAATTTTGAAAAAAAATTTTAAATTTGGAAAATTTTCCAAAAAATTAAAATATTTTTGTAAAACAAAACAAGAAAGAGAAACAGATTTGAGTTAAGGGAAAAGGAAAATCCTTCTAAGAACTGGTTAGCATTGTCCAACAATAAGGCAGTTGTCCTTAGGAGGAGTGAGTTGCCCATCATTGGAGGTAACCAAGCACTGACTGGACAACAGGAGGCTGGGATACTGTGGAGGAGGTTCATGGTCCAGTGGGAACTTGGACCCAATGGCTTTGAAGGTTCCAGAGCCCTGGTGGTCTGCCTTCTGTGCCCGCCATCCACTGCTCCTCCTAAGGTCTTCGGTGGCCCCCCATCTCCAAATCTGTGGCTTCCCCAGAGCCTTCTCACTACTCAGGCTTTCTCTGCCTGGCCTTTCTCTGTCTTCTGCACTGCCAGAAGACTTGAAACAAGCTCCACTTTGAGCCCCTCCCCCTGGTTTGGGAGATGCCAAGAGCTCTGGGTTCCTCCTCTCACTCCGCAACCGTGGAGCTCGGTGGCCTCCGTCCTCCACCCGAGCCGTGGGCCTTCCCCCAGCTCGGTCCTCGGGCCTCCTCCTCCTCCTTCCTTCTGCACGCCTGCGGAGATCTCAACTTCCCGCTGACTGGCGCTTTCTGGGTGGCTGCCGGGGCTCTGGACACCTCCCACCAGAGGGGGCGGGGCGGGGGGCCCCCATAATCTTCAGCACCAACGCCCAGCCGCGGCGCGCGCCCTAATTCAGCAACCCTCTCGGCCGCTTGCAGGGGGATGCTCCCTCCTCTTTGCAGCGCCAAGGAATTGAGGCTCCAGGGCACCCCGGAATTTGCTCCCGATTCCCCCGGCAGGAAAGGGCAAAGCTGGGGCTTTGGCTCAGGTGGTCTCCCTCGGAGGCCCGTGCTTGGAATCGCGGCGCATCTGCTTAGAAGGATGTGTAGGATCCGCTGAGGCCGGGGAGGAGGGGGCGAACATTCCAGGCTGAGGAAACACCGCAGTTGTGAGGCAGGCAGGGCGGAGCACGCCTGGGGGCAAGGCCGTGGGGCCTGCTGGGCGGATCAGAACAGGGGCGAGGGGTCCCGGGCCTCGTGGCAGGCAGTAGAGGGGACAGAGGGACCCCGAGGGACAAGCTCTGGGGCATCCAAGAGAGCAGGACCTGGGAGGCGCGCCTGTGGGGCTGGAATAGCACGCTGCTAGTTCGGCACGCCACTGGGCGGGCCAGGCACACAGACAGGGCTGCTCCCCGCCACCCCACCCCCCCACCCCGGCCTTGGAATGTTTTTCTTTCAGAGCGTGGTCTTTCCTTTACGGGATCTGAGCGCGCTGCCCACACGTGACGGCCCGCGTGGGATTTCTCTTGCTTTAGCGGTGAGCAAAACAGCCTTCGATCCTCAGCGTGCTTTTTCATTCAAACTGCACGGTTGCCATAGCAGAGTTCAGCGACCCAGAACTCCGGCACGCGCGCCGGATGTCAGCCTCTCCAAGGAAACGACAAGGACAGCTCTCTGGTGCACAGACCCGCGGGGGCTGCTCGGAGCCAGGGCCGGAGGTGACCCAAGAGGCTCCACCGCAGGCACATTCAGAGACCCACGAGGAAGCACAGAGACCAATGGGCCCGAAGTGCTGGGTTTCAGAACCACGGCAGCCCTTCCTCCCAGCTGCCTCCCGGGCTTGGGCCCTAGCACAGGGGACCCCTAACGGAGTGCCTGCACTACTTTTTTCTTAAAAAGAAGGAGTCAGAAGGTAAAGGCTCATTCCTATCTTTGACCTCAGAGACTTGGAGACTGAAGAGTAATTCTAACAACATGAAGGCAAGGTCTTATAGAATTAAAAACAGGATTGATCCTTTCAAAATCACTGGTTAAGAATGAAAGCCCCAAATGACCATATCAACGCACAGAATTTTTTTTAAAAGAAATGAAAGAAGCATAAAACCAAAAAAAAAAGCATAAAACAAAGGTATAGAAGATCAAACATATTCATTTGGGTCATAAATAAATAGATAGGCATAAGGTCTTTACTAAAGGAAAAAACATTTTCAAATTGGGTTTAAAAATATTCACCTACACATCCGCCCACCCATTCACTGATGCATCCATCCACCCATCCATCAAGCCAGCCATGAATCCTGAAGGGGATCCTCAAGCGGCCCTGTGACTTACAGCTCCAGCCCCAACTCTGCGTCAGTCAGAGGCGGAGTCTTGATGCCCAGGGAACCAGCGGAACACGCACTTAGCCTTGCTTCCGGCAACGTGAACCTATTCACCCACCCTCCACCCGTCCACCATCCCTCCATCCATCCACCATCCCTCCATCCACCATCCCTCCCTCCACCATCCCTCCCTCCATCCAGTCATTCATTTATTGAACACTTCCTGAGCGTCCTTCTGTGTTAGGCCCCAGGATTCAGAGACGGTTCTGCTGTGGTTCTCACCCTTGAGTCTTTCAGAGCCTACTTGGTGAAGAGCAATCTGTCAACAGACATATTGACAAATGTGGTCAGGGTAGTGGGGGGTCCAGTGAAGGGCATGTCCGCTAGGGAATCAGGAGAGCTTCCTGGAAGAGGTGACTTGTGTAAGCTGGGCCTTAAGAGATGATTGAATGCTGGTCTGTGAGCAAAGGGGCTGGGGAAGGGACCTCCCACTCAGAAGGAACAGGATGCATACATACTGTGGGCAGGGAGTGTGGAAGGCACCTGAAGGCGGGGGCAGGGAGTAGAGAAGACAAGGCTGAGGGGTTGGGGTTAAGGGACATATCCTGGGGTCACTGGTTTCAGGCTGAGGAGTTTGGGCTTTATCTTGTGGGCGGTGGAAAGCTCTGAGGTCTTTAAACACAGCGTGACCCGGTGACGTCTGCCTTTTATAAATCTCACTGGGAGGTGGCAGAGTAGAGGATGACCCAGGAGAGAGATCGTGGGCCTGGGTCCCGGCATGACAGTGAGTGTCCCAAACCCTCGACGTCCTCGGAAGACACGTCTGGCAAAGCCTGTGAACATAGGGGTCAGGTGGTTGCTGCGGAAACGTCCGATGTTTCCTTTCCTACGTGAGCAGGGTGGGTGTGGGGCAAAGCAACAATTACCTTGGGTTTATAGGCGTGAAGGTGGAGCTGGGCTGCCCTAAGTGAATATTGCTGGTGAGATAGGTGTCACCCATCTCCTCTGAGTGCCACTTCGCCCAGAGAAGGCCGCTGTGTCAGGGAGGAGCAGAGATGGAGCTGCCCTTTTCGTCCTGAGGGCGAGACGGGAAGGCACTGAGTTCATTAAGGCTGCTGAGGTCAGTTACACCAATGGGACAAGTGACCTCACAGAAGTCTGAGATGCAGCAGTGACTCGACAGCAGAAATGTGTGACAGAGATTGAGAGCAAACGAGTGTCTCAATTCCAGGGCAGGTGGATCCCTTTCAGGGCACCTACAGCAGCCTCATTTGATGGGTGAAAATAACAGTGACAACAACAAGAGCTGCATAATGATAATCATGATGGTGGTGACGGTGATAACATTTATATTGTGCCTGATAGTTTCTGGCCACTACTGTAAGCGCTACCTAAATTGACTCAGTTAATCCTTACAAAAGCCCTAGGAGGAGATATTTCCATTCCCGCTTTGCACGTGGGGACCCTGCGGCACAGAGTGGCCAATGCACCTTGCCCCGTGTCACGCAGCCCGCGAAGGCTAGACAGCACCGGCGTTGGCCTGATCCAGCAGTGCGTGCTGGAGGTAGAAGGCCGTTTGGAAAAACTTGTGAGCCCCCGGACAAGCGTGAGAAGTGGAATTGTCCTAAGCGACCGGTGCTTCTGCGGAGCGTTCGCCCTTGATCCGTGCCTAGGCTGGGTACCCCAGGCGTTGTGTGCAAGCTGGGACGCAGAGGCGGGGAGGACGGTGCAGGCTTAGAGCTGCTCCAGACCACATGCATTCTGAGTGGTTCCCGGGGAAGACAGAGCGCTTTGGGCTCAATATAAAGGGGACCTTTGCCCCCACAGATCCGGGGTGGGAATGAAGAGATCACGCAAAGATACGGGGAGCTTCTGCCTTCAGAGGTGTGCAAGGAGAGCCTCATGATCACGTTCTAAGGGTTCGGGCTTGGCGACTTCCGTGGCCGCTTTCGACTTTGGGATTGTATTGTCCCCACTTCACAGATGGGGAAATGGAGGCTCCGTGGGTGACTTGTCCATGGATGCTCTTTCCATGTAGCCACTGCTCCGAGCTGGCAGATGGCAATGCTTCTTTGCCACCCCTCATGTTTCCAGGAGGAGGGACATCCTTTCGTGTAACACTCCTGGACCCAGATGGGGAAGGGAGGGTTGTTCTGCAAACCTACCCCTCTGGGGGCTGGGATCCTGCTTAGCCTGGCCTGGCCTCTGCCAGCAACTCAGGGACCAAGTGGCTCATAGGGAGGGCATCCAGGCAGAGGTCATGGGGTCAGATGCTGTGTGATCTTGGGTAGACCAGTCACCTGCCCTGAGCTTGGGTTCCTCACCTATAAAGCTGAGCTACGTGAGGATGAGATACAGGTTGTGGGAGCTCATGGGCGTTAGTTGAATGAATAAATGTTGGCTGGGAGAGGCGTCTGTACTGCAGTGTCCTGGCTGGGCAATTTCCCCCCAAGGACTTTCTGCTCCCCGAGGCCCCCCGGGGCATCCCAGGCTGAGGGGCTGGAGGGTCCATCCTCCGAGTGTCCAAGCAACCTGGCTCCTCCCCGCCACGGGCACCTGCCTGAGGGTCTCTGCTCCCCGCCTCCACCCCGCGCTGGCCCTGTCCATCGCTTTCAGCCGTGGGTGTCCATTCTTCATATGTCCTGGCTCCTCTGTGCACCTAAACAGCTGGTGTTATTTGTTCTGGGTGATTCCCCTTATTTATTGCCACATTTTCGGGAGGCACATAACTCTGTCTTCCAGCCATTTTACTGCAGCCTCTTTAAATGGAAACAATTGATCAGGCCTTTGCTCTCCTCCTTTTGTTCCGGTCCCTCCTCCCCAGCTGCCTCACCCCACCCCTTCTCTTTCAAGCAGCAATTAAATTTAAATCTATTTTCTCTAAAGAACAGAAATTAATCACAGTCTCAGGCCCAGGAGTGTCCCAGAGTCAAGGTGACCTGGCAGGACACACAGGGCTGGACAGAGGGCAGCTGACTCCGCCCTTATGGGGGTGCAAGTCCCCAGCCCAGCTCCTGCCCGAGGCAGGTTTTGACCCCGGTGGGCAGAGGCCTCATAGGTCCCAGGGGGTGTGGCCAGCGTGTCACGGGCACCGTGGTTCGTCATGGAGGGCAGTTAAGTGGGCCGTGGGTCAGGCAGGATGCGCAGGTGGTGCCCTGGCCTTTGAGAGGGGGTTGAGGTCACTGCCTTGGCTAGGCTCGGGGTCCCGTGTCCGTGTCCCAGGCAGGGAGCTGCCAGAGGGGACGCACGTGTCATTGGCATAAGGATGGTGAGCTTCTGGTCCCTGCGCATCCTTCCCTCTTTTTCGTAGCCACGAGGAAGCTGAGGGCCAAATCTGCAACTGAGATTCAGGAGCTACTTGGGACCCGAGTCACATTCTGTCCCATCGAGAGTGTGTCCGGCTGCCTGCCCTGCCCCCTCCCCGTCACCCTGGACTCCTCCCCCGTGGCCTCATCACAGACGTGGTCACTGCTCGTCCTGAGTGGGCCTCCTCTCGTCTGCCCGGAGCCCAGTGAGCCAGTGACCACGCCCCGCCCCGTCCCGGAGGTACGGAGAATGGCAGCAGCCAGCCATGCCGCTGGGGGGGCTCACGTCCTGTCTGGAGACCCCTCGGAGCGGGCGATGCAATAGACCAGTCAGCCCAGTGGTTTCACGTGGCCAGTTTCTCAGGCCCCTGAGCCGCCCGTGGAAGGAATCACTCAGCCTGTGTTCTGGTGTGTCCGGCTCTTTCGCTCACCCTAACGTCTGTGGGCTGCTGCAGGGGCCGTGGGCTGTCCCCTTTCACTGCCGAGTACGTCCCTCTGTGTGGACGGAGGGCAGGTGGTTCACTCCCCTGTCCGTGGGCGTTGGGACTGTTTCCAGTTTCCAGCTATTGTCATGGTTTCTTTTTTGGTGGCCATATACATTCTCTCAGGTATATTGCTAGGAGTGGAATTATGGGGTCACGTGGTAAAAGTGGGCTTAATTTCAGTATACAAAGTCAAACAGCTTTGCACAATGGTTTAACCATTTTACATTCCCACCCGGAGGTGTATGAGCGTCCCAGTGGCTCTACATCCTCACCAATGCGCCTCACTGTCGGTCTTTCTTTTCCAACCCTTCCAGTGAGTTAGAAACTATATCTCATTGTGGATTTAAGGCAATGAGTGTGAGCACTTTGCCTGTACTTAGTGACCACATGTACATTTCTCTTTGTGAATTGCCCGTTCAAGTTGTTTGTCCCTTTTAAATTGGATTGCTTTTTTGTTATTGATTCATGGCAGCTCTTTATGTATGATACTTATGAGTTCTTTGTCAGAAATGTGTATCATGTATATTTTTCCTGATCCGTGGTTTGTTTTTCACTTAATAGTGTCTTTGATGAGCATAAGTTTAAAATTTTGATGACATTAAATTTATATATTTCTTTATGATTACTTCCTGTGTCCTCTGTAAAAAATATTTGCCTATCCAAAATAGTGAGGATATTTTCTCCTGTTTTCTTCTAGAAGATTCATATTTCTACCTTCCACCTTTTGGCCAATGATGCATCTTGAATGAATGTGCGTGTATGGGGTGAGGGAGGGATCAAAGTTTATTTTTTCCATATTGTCAGCTAGTTCCACGACCATGTGTTGAAAAGACTCTCCTTTGTCTGCTGAATTGCCCTGGTGCCTCAGTTGACTATATATGCGTGGATCTATTTCTGGACTCTCTTCCGTTCCATTGATCTATTTGTCTGTTTTGCACTAGTATCACACAATCTTAATTATTGTAGCTTTATGGTAAAGAGAGTGTCCTCCAACTTTATTGGGTTTTTTTCAAAGACTTTCTTGGATAGTCTAGGCTTTTTACATTGCCGGATTAATTTTAGAATTACCTTTTCAATGACTGTAAAAGGCCTGCTGGGATTGTATTGCGATTGGATGGACTCTATAGACCAGTTTAGGGAGAACTGGTATCCTAACAAAATTGCATTTTCTAATCGATGAGTATGGCAAACCTATTCAGGTTTTGACAACATTAATTCCCCTCAACATGTTTTATAGCTTATAGTGTAGAGATCTTCCATACCTTTTATTAGGTGGATTCTTAGGCATTTGATATGTTTGATACTATTATAAACGGTATTTAAATTTTTCATTTTCCAATTGTTCATTACTAATATATAGAAAATAAAATTAGTTTTTGTATATTGACTTTGCAGTTTTGCTCAATTTGCTTGTTACTTTTAGTAGTTGTGTCATAGATTCCTTAGGCTTTTTCCATATACACAGTCATGTTGGCTCATATGAACAATTTTGCTTCATCCTGTTCAATCTTTTTGCCTTTCATTTCTTTTTCTTACTTTCCTACACCAGCCAGGACCTTCCCAATGATGTCAAGTAGAAGCAGTGAAGGAGGACATCTTGCCTTTTTCCTAATCTTAAAGTGTTCAATATTTCATCATTAAGTATGATGTTAGCTGTAGGGTTTTTTGTAGGCACTGTTTATTAGATTGGGGAAGTTTGTTCTGTCACATTTTGCTGAGAGTTTTCTTTTCAATCATGAATAAGTGTTGAATCTTCTCGAATGCTTTCTTTGCATCTATTGAGATGATAATATTTTTTCTCCTTTATTCTGTTGATTTGGTGAATTACATGGAGTTTTAAATGTTAAACCAACCTTGCACCTTGAATGAGTTGTTTATGACACACACTTGTTTATGACACACACACACAGAGGTTTTGGTTTGCTAATACTTTTTACATGATTTTATTGTTCTGTAACTTTACTTGATTCTAATTTTATACCATCTGACAATCCTGCTTTCTAACTGGAGTGTTTATTCCATTTACATTTAATTAAGTTACTGATAAAGTTGAGTTTACATCTACTTTCTTGCTGTTTGTTTTCTATTTTGTGCCATCAGTTCTCTGATTCTTTACTGCTTTCTCTTGGATTCACTGAGCATTTTAAAATATTATATTGTATGTCCTGTCTTGACCTTTTAGTACCTCTTTCCTTTAAAGTGATTGTTCTGGGCATTACAACATAAATCCTTACATGATCACAATCTACGTTGCATTAATATTATACCACTTCAAGCACAATTTTAAGGACATTACAGCAGTGTAAGTCCCTTTAACTCCTCTTCCTCTTGTGCCATGATTGTCATATATTTTATTTCTACATGTTATAAACCCCATAGCATGATGATATCATTGCTTTAAACAGTCAATAATCTCTGTTCATTCATTCTGAATTCATATTTTCATTCATATTTTCCTCTAAATTATTTAACAAACTTAGAGTAAAAATTTAAAGTTGTCATGTGCTAATTCCAACATCTGGGTCATCTGGGCATTTACCTCTACTAACTGTTTTTTCTCTTGATTATTGGTCACATTTTCAACCAAGAGTCCAGCTGACCTGAGGCTGGCCTCACCTCTCTCATATGTTTTTGTTCCTCTCTGGTTTCAAATGCGTTGAGAGTGGGGTCAGGCCCTTTCCTTCTGCAAGTACCAGGAGACCATGTGGATCTCTTTTTGCCCTCAGCCCCAAACTCCAATTCCTCTTGCATCCTCCATGAAGGGAGTGATCTCTGTGGTCTCATCAGGAATTGAGCTCATTGGGAATTAGCTACAGGTTTTTTTATTTTGGCTGCATTGGGTCTCTGTTGCTGTGTGCAGGCTTTCTCTAGTTGTGGCGAGCGGGGGCTACTCTTCGTTGCAGTGCGTGCGCTTCTCATTATGGTGACTTCTCGTTGTGGAGCATGGGCTCTAGGTGCGTGGGCTTCAGTAGTTGCAGCACATGGGCTCATTAGTTGAGGCACGTGGGCCCTAGAGTGTGTGGTCTTCAGTAGTTGCAGTGCATGGGCTCAGTAGTTGTGGTGCACAGGCTCTAGGGTGCTCGGGCTTCAGTAGTTGTGGCTTGTGGGCTCTAGAGCGCAGGCTCAGTAGTAGTTGTGGCAGACGGGCTAAGTTGCTCCGCGGCCTGTGGGATCTTCCCAGACCAGGGATCGAACCCATGTCCCTGGCATTGGCAGGTGCATTCTTAACCACTGTGCCACCAGGGAAGTCCTAGTTACAGCTTTGATTAGTTCTAGTTCAACCATGGTTTCAACTCTTTTGAGAATAAAATCAGACACCATCTCACCCCCAGCAGGGCCCTGGAATCTAAACATCATGAAACTTCAAGATCTTGTTCTGCTTTCCAACCTCACCCCCATCTGCCTCTAACTTAGCATTATCAGGTGATAGAGATTATTTTTACCTCTGGGTCTCTTTCAAATTCCAGTCTGTCATGTAAAAACGAATATATATGTAAAATATATTATATATATGTATGTGTATATATACACATATGTATTATATATGTATATGCATGTATATACTATATGTATTATATAGGTACACACATTACACACATGTAATATATTACATGTATAAATGTGTAACATGTGCATATATGTATACATGTATATATTTTATATATATATAATTATATATGTATAATATATATGTATAACTCAATCACTTTGCTGTACACCTGAAGCTAACACAACATTGTAATTCAATAAAAAATTTAAAAAAAAAGAAAAAGAAAAAAATTCCAGTCTGTCACATAAGCCCGTGGTGCTGAAAGGGGTTGGCTGGTTTCTCCTTGAGCCTCAAGCGTCTTGGCCTACGGCAGGCGGAGGAGGGAGGCCCCAGCCCTAGTAACTCCACCCCAGGTATGATGGCAGGCATTGGTCTTTGCTCTCTTATGAAGGCCTTGTCTTTCTCTGAAATTTGGTTCATTTCGAGGGGTTTTTTTTGCGTTTGTAGCTCTTTGAAGGCTTATCGAGTATGATTCCGTAGCTTGTGTGGTGTTTTCTTGCTGTTTCTGTAGAGTAATGGTCTTTATTTTCTACATCAACTAGAAGCAAGACTCCACGGTAGACACAGTTTTGGGTGCATTTCAGGAAAATGGGAGACACCACCCAGCAGAAAAGTAGGAGAAAAAAGACTCATGAGCACTGATGGAGGGTGGGTGTGACCCTGAGCCTGTGGCAGCGGGTCCCCAGGGCCCCACGCCTCCACTCCTTGAGTCCCCAGCAAGGCAGGGGGCTGAGCCTGATCCTTCCTCAGACAACCTGGGACACCTAGGTGCTAGGTCAGCAGCAATGCCAGGCTCCTAGAGAAAGAAATTGACTCCCCTGTGCAGGACGGTGACCGGACTGGAGGCCTTGCGGACCCCCAGACACCGAGACCACGAGCACATGCGCTGCCTCACCGTGACGATTTCACCAGCACACCGGGAAAGCAAAGGCCGTGAGCAAGAGGCAGCAGAAGTAACACAACACAGATACCACCCCCAGATTGCACACGCCCTGGGGTTCCCGGATCCAGAGTCTGAGGTGGATACGTACACAATGTTTGAAGACGTGAAAGCTGGAATCTGTCAGTGAGGGCAGGACCCTGACTGAGGGGGTTTTGTATGTTCAGCCAGAGCAGGGCTGCAGCCCAGAGGCCTCACAGGCTCTCCCTGCGGGGGACTCTGTACCTAGGTGACCTGGGGGGTTCTAGGGAGGTTACCTGGGAGGAGGTCACCTGGGGGGAAGGTCACCTGGGGGGAGGTCACCTGGGGGGAACCTCGGAGGTCCTCTGGCAGATGACTCTAGTCCCTAGGTGACCTTGGAGGGGGTCACATAAAGTCATGTAGTCCAAACTCTCCATTTTATGTAAGGAGACTGAAAGTAAAAGGAGTCATCACCACCTCCAGGCTGGGGCAGGTCTGGGACAATGGCCTCCTGAGCCCAAGGCTGGGAGGCCCAGGAGCACTGTGGCCAAGACTTGGCCCTCTGGGGTTCTATGTGACGCCGGTACCTAGCTGAACGTCGGTTGTGGAGTGTGAACCCCAACATGGGGAACGGGAACAGCCTCTTGGGATCCCAGCAGTCTTTCTGGAGGAGGGGCTATTTGAACAGGGCGTTGAGGGATGCATAGGAGGCCGAGGGGAGGGTAGCATCATTGGCTGAGTAGCGGCCACAGGCCACGTGGAGCATTTACAGGCAGCATCTTGTACGGGGGTGGCAGAGCACAGCGTTCCCTGCACCGTCCTTGTGGCCAGGCAGCTTGAGTTCAAGTCCTGACTCTGCCACTTACCAGCTGGTGGTCCTGGAGAGGTCACCAGCCAGCTGTCCTCCTGTGACGTGCTCAGCTCCACCTCCTGCCCGCACCTGGAGACACTCAGGATGGGTGCCCTTGGGCCAGCCTTCGGGTTCTCTGAGACTGACTTCCTTGGGGGAGACACGAGGAGCCCACCCAAGCCCTAGGGGACTTTCTGTTCCCAGACTAAGCTCCCCGCCTTGTCTGCGGCTGCCGGTGGCTGGGGCTCAGCAGGTTGCATGCTTGACGACACTTCAGTGGGAAACCCTGTGTTCTGGGGCTGGACGCAGGCGTCCTCTGCTGGGCCATGGTGACGGCTGTACATCAACACGCCAAGTTGTCAACGCCTCGACAGCCCCACCACGTGGGGCTTCGTCTCAGGATGCTGTCCTCGGGGAAATCCTGTACACTGCCACCTGCCCCTCACAAGAGGAGGCAGCCTCGAACCCAGGCCTCCTTGGCACCAGGGCTTCCTGACTTCCATGGCGCAGGAGTCAGCGGGACTGTGCCGGGTCTGACGGGGGCGCGCGGTGCTCTGGAATGGGGGTGGGGTCTCCTAAGTGCAGTGTGGCTGCAGAGAATCTTGGAAAGAGTCTGCAGAAGGTGCAGATCTTCAGTTGCTTCTCGCTGCTCTGGAGGGACCCCCCAGGCTGCGTCCCGGGGCCCAGGGGTCCTGACGGATCTGGCCGCTGCCCCATCTCCAGCAGCAGCTCCTGGCTGATTCACTTCCTCGGAGGTTGTCTGATGGTGTTTTGGCTTCAGGTGTGAACGAATCTGACACTGGCCGAGCCAGAGTTCCAGCAAACCCAATACAGATACTTGTCCTGGCAGGTGTGGGGGGCACAGAGGGGAGTGAGAAGGGCCCCCAAACCCCAGAGCACCGAGGACATTTCCCAGTGGAGGGGAGGTCAGTGTGGTGCAGAGCGTGGGAGATTCGGCCCGGCCATTTCTACCAGCGTCAGTTGTCTCGGGCCAGTCACGTGCTACGCGACACTCGGTTCCCCTCCCGTCACATGGAAATAATGCCTTTTGTTCTGGTCTAAATTAGCAGTAAGGGCTCTAAAGCAGCCCCCACAGAGACTGGCCCTGATATTGTCTTTTCTGTAATAATAATGATACCAACACTATTTCACTTTGCTGTTTCATTCAGTGCTCACAGCTCCTTATGAGGAGAGCGTGGCCGGGTCTTTCTTGTGTCCACTTTACAGACGAGAACACGGAGGCACAGAGGACAAGGCCTGCAGCTGACAAGGGCCAGAAGCTCATGGAAACTTGGTGTTTGGGGTCCTGGTGCTGCCCCTTCCCTCCAGGCAGTGATGCCCCATCATACAGCCCTGAGTCTTGGAGGCACCACCAGAAAGCAAGCTAGTGCCGGTGACGCGGAAAGCTCAGTCTCTCTACGCCAGTGCCGAGTCGAATCTCGGAGAGAGAGCTTTGGGTGGCGTAGAAAAGAATAGCTTTACTGCTTTGCCAGGCAAAGGGGGACACAGCGGGCTCCTGCCTTGAAAAGCTATGTGTCCCAACCTGGGAGGATATATATATATATATTTTTTTAATTTTTAATTTTTGGCCGTGTTGGGTCTTCGTTGCTGCGCACGGGCTTCTCGTTGCGGTGGCTTCTCTTGTTGTGGAGCACGGGCTCTAGGTGCGCGGGCTTCACTAGTTGTGGCATGTGGGCTCAGTAGTTGTGGCTCACGGGCCCAGCCGCTCCGCGGCGTGTGGGATCTTCCCGGACCAGGGCTCAAACCCGTGTCCCCTGCATCGGCAGGTGGACCCTTAACCACTGCGCCACCAGGGAAGTCCAACGTGGGAGGATGTGATGAGGAGTTTTATAGCAATAGTTCAAGGCTGGGGTGCTGACGAGATGAGGGTGTGGGCAGGGTCTCAGGTGGTCCGTGTCCTCACTTGAGGAGCTCCTCTGGCCCCGTTAGTCTCGCCTCAGCTGGCTTCTTGGCTGCTCCTCCCTTGATGAGCAACTGTTCATATCTGCCCTTTGGAACTCAGGGAAGGTCATGGAGGCTGGAGTCTTACCCACCAGAAACAGGGGACAACAGAAAGGCTTCTGTGCCCAGGAGCCCACAGGCCACCCTCCCCCCCCCACCCCCCACCCCGGTTTTACTGGGACCCAGGAGGTGGCGTTGTTGTCTGAGCCACACAGACGAGAAGGATTCCAAAGGAGGCTCCGGAAGTATTTCATCTCTGCTGCCAGATTCAGTCCCGGGGCTGTTTGGACTTGATCTGTTTGGGGACAGACGAAGGAGCCCTTGGGGTCACACCAGCTGCAGCAGATGTCACGACACGAGCCGACAGGGCCTTCAGAAGAAACCGCTTCTGCGGAGCACTCAGACAGAGATGTGGGGCTGAGTCCCTGCTCGGAGGGGAGCTTTGGCGCCGACCAACCTTCTCTCAGTGCCGTTGGTGAGACGGGAGAGGGGCTCAGGCAGCTGATGGGTGGCAGGGACCTGGCTGCGGGGGAGAGTTTGGAGAAGCAGGACCTGAGGCAGGACTGCTTCCTCCTCTTGCTGCACCAGCCCACGAGTCTGATTTATTTCTGCAGAAGTGCGTTAGAGGGTCGAGATGTACCAGGCGAAAAGCAATGAGGGTGCTGGGATTTGGGGCCATCCTGGGCTTGCAAAGAGCCTGTGTTCTGAATAGACCTTTTGTTCGGTGCGGCCATAATGAAGGGTAGACGCCCAGAGAGTGCTCTAAGTGTCCATTCTAAGTGGAGCATTTTAATCGAACATCGTGTAATTTATTTGAATAAAAATGCGTGTTCTTTCACAACCCAGCTCTCTCCCCAGTCTTTCCATATTAATAGACCATTAATACTCTATGAATGGGTAATCATCTTCTTGGAAAACAAAGGCAAGGGCATAAAAGGGAAATCATGGTTGTTTAAACTTCAAAACAAGTAGTCGCCGGGGAAGGGACCGCTGTGTTCTAGGCTCCAGCTTTGGGAGAGGGGAGGTGGGTGGAGCTGGACCAGGAGGCTCATGGTGGGTCCAGCCACTGCCTGAGCCCCTCGGGGGTCTGCACCCCGCTGCATGCCCTGACCTGCAGAGGGTGCCCTAGAACCCCTGTGGCTCACGGTCGCCCACAAGGGCTGGATTTGGTGTACAGTCAGCTGCCCCAAGCGGGGCCCGCCAGGGCAGGAACAGGTGAGAGGTTAGCCAGGAAGGGAGCCTGATGGGTTGGGTTCCCACCATCAGGTATCTGGGGGGTGTCAGGGCCAACCCTGTGCCCTCTTGGATTACAGAGGTTCAGCCACACCTGTCCCCTGTCGCCTGCAGTGGGGGCTCTGTCGGTCCAAAGAGCCTCCCTGGTTTTCAGACCTTATGGTGGCAGAGGACCCCGCTCTTGGGCTCTGATGTCCTTTGCCAGAGACTTCCCCGGATCCAACTCTTTTTTAAAAAAAATTCTTTTGTCTTTACTTATTTAGTTTTTTTTGGAGTAGAGTTGATTTACAATGTTGTATTAGTTTCTGGTGTACAGTAGAGTGAATCAGTTATACACATATATAAATACATACATTCTCTTCCATTATAGGTTATTACAAGATACTGAGTACTGTTCCCTGTGCTGTACAGTAGGTCCTTATTGGTTATGTCTTTTATATACAGTAGTGTGTATCTGTCAATCTCAATCTCCCAATTTATCCCTCCCTCCTGTTCCCCCCTGGCCTGGTACCCACAGGATTGCTTTCTACATCTGAAACTCTATTTCTGTTTTGTAAATAAGTTCATTTGTACCATTTTTTTGGATATAAATGATATCATACGATACTTGTCCTTCTCTGTCTGACTGGCTTCGCTCAGTATGACAATCTCGAGGTCCATCCATGTTGCTGCAAATGGCATTATTTCATTATTTTTTTTAATGGCTGCGTGCTAGTCCGTTGCATATATGTACCACATCTTCTTTATCCACTCCTCTGTCAGTGGACATTTAGGTTGCTTCCATGTCCTGGCTACCGTAAATAGTGCTACAGTGAACACTGGGGTGCACGTGTCTTTCCCTGGATCCAACTCCTGTGAAAAGTTCTCTGTAACTCTGGATGAGACTTCCCACTCCTGGACCTCAGTTTCCTCACCTGTAAACTAAGGTGGCTGTGTTACCAAACCAAACTTGGGTCTGCTAGGCTGTGCACCCTAAAGCCGATCTACTGACACGAGGTCATGGTGCAGCACTTATTGCAGGCGCCAAACAAGGAGTCCAGGCGGCTAGTGCGTAAAAGGCCTGAACTCCCTGAAGGGTTTCAGGGAAAGTGTTTTTTTTTTTTTTTTTTTTTTTTTTTTTTTTTTTTCCGTACACGGGCCTCTCACTCTTGTGGCCTCTCCCATGGCGGAGCACAGGCTCCGGACGCGCAGGCCCAGCGGCCGTGGCTCACGGGCCCAGCCGCTCCGCGGCACGTGGGATCTTCCTGGACCGGGGCACGAACCTGCGTCCCCTGCGTCGGCAGGCGGATTCTCAACGGCTGCGCCACCAGGGAAGCCCTCAGGGAAAGTTTTTTGAAGACAGAGTGAGGAGGGGGGTTGTGGGGTGTGTGATCAGCTCGTGGACACTCTTCTGATTGGCTGGTGGTGAGGTAATCAAGTCAGCATCATCAACCTTCTGGTTCCAACCGATCTGGGTTCTACATGCTTTTGGGCAGCAGACAGTTAACTTCTCCCACCTGGTGGGGGTTTCAGCATCTGCCAAACACCTCAGAGGATGTGACTCAGAATATCGTCTCTAGCCCTTGAGGAGGAGCTAAAGGTCCTTGACTTTGTTTAATGGCTAAACTATTATTATTTTGTCTTGCTTGACTGTTTTCCTTTGTTATTGAATTTTCTCACTTTTCGGATTAAATTTATTCTTTGGAACTTGGGGAAGGCTTAGGAAGCTATAAAGTTTTTCTACAGACAAGAGGTGGGTGGAGGACATGGTGGGTGGGTGGGGGTGGTCTGTTCCAAGAAGGCCCCATAGGGTCCTGCTGGGTTACATTTGGACTGGATGATGCATGCATTCATTGATTCCACAATTAAATCAAGCTACAAGCTAAGCAGTGGACTGACATCTCTGCAGTCTGGATCTTATGAGTGAACAGACAGTGTCTGAGGTAAGAAGGACAAATTCAAACTCACTTGTCATGTTTCTCGCTAGCCTGATGTTGGTCAACCTAGTTATTCACTTGGAGCAAAGATGTGTCTGTCCATCCATCCAGGCTTCTGACCGCTATTTGAAGCGCCAGAGTGTCTGCAGTCCCATCAGGATGCAGCCGCGACCCAGCTGTGCATTTGGACTGAGCAGGTGATTTATTCCTCTCCACTGGTCCACAGCTCTAACCGAGCGACCGGCTGTGTGGCGCCAGGAACACCCAGCAGTTCAGTGTGATAATGTCTTGCGCGCTGTCAGCCCCAGGACCCCCAGGCCATCAGTGTCCGCACCTTCCAGATGACTGGGCTGACACCTGTGCTGGTTTCTCTTAGCATCCGTGCCAGATCTTTCACCCTTTAAATGTGGTCCCGCGCTCTCAAGCTGCATTGAGGGGTGGGTTTGGTGGACGCCGTGAACACTCTCAAGACGGCCAGGCCTCAGACCCGCCAGCTCCTCCATCCAAGCCCTAGTCAGGTGTGAGCCGGCCGGTCTGTGATGAGGCAGCCCTGAAGGGTCTGCAGTGGCCACGCTCCCTGCTGCAGGCAGCACCCCTCTCCTGGAAGCAATAGCTGGGGATGTGTTGGCTCCATTACTAGAATTTGGAATCAGCTAAATTCTTCCAGTTTTATGCCATCTTTACCAGATGCTTCAAAAAGAAAATCTGTTAATTCCTATGATGGTTTAATCATTTTCATCTAATTTATGGAATCGTAATAAAGCTTTTGAAGTTCTTCCTGTTGCTGGTGAAACAACATTGCTTTGGTGAAGCTGGTGTCATGGTAAAAACAATGTTCTTTGAACAGACTCAGAGACATAGAGAACAAACCAGTGGTTACCAGTGGGGAGAGGGAAGGGAGAAGGGGAAATATAGGGGGAGAGGAGTAGGAGGTACAAACTATTGGGTGTAAAATAAACTGCAAGGATATATTGTACAACACGGGGAATGTAGCCAATATTTTACAATAACTATAAATGGATTATAACCTTGAAAAATTGTGACTCACTATATGGTACACATGTAACTTACATAATATTGTACATCAACTATACCTCAATTAAAAAATAAGGAAAAAAGCCCAGTGCAGAAATGGGCTAGGGTTCTGGTGATACATTCAAACAAGCTGTGATGATCTGCCAACCAAACAGAAGTGGTAACTGTCAAAATTTGCAGCTGTCATGTGTGTGCCCAGAAAGTCTTGAAATAAACAACTTTGTGATCAAGTTAATGTTAAATTCTAAAGAACCTACAGTTTAATTTTTTCGGCATGGTAGAACTTTCTTTCCTTTTTCTCATTATCAACGAGATTTGAGAAATGTTTGAGCCTTTGCTCAAAATATCAACTTGTCCTATAATGGTACTAAACATTTTTTTGTAAATAAATCCTCTCAATGTTGGATGCAGTTGTATAAAATCAGTTGGAGATGTTTAATTGAAGCATTTAATGGATGCAAGCCAGACATGTCAGGAACATTTTTCGCCAATTGCTGTTATTGCAAACAAAGCTCGCATGCAGGAAGACAGTGAAGTTTATCCCTAGAGGAGCCAGGGGGAGTTGGACATGGCGTAGGGTAAAGCTCAGTGTACAAGTTTTTATTCTGAGATTCTTATTTAAACCTTGGCATATTTTGAAAGAATCTTTAAATGAAGCCGCTATGTTTATTTGGATAAATTGATGATGTGGGTAGGAATGGAACCTCGTGCAGAAGGCCCAGGACTAGGATTTTACAGTATCTACGTTTGGTGAAACATCAAAAGGATCGTGAATAGAGATGATGTATTTGACATATTTCGTCGTGAAAAAATATGCATTGGAACACGGTACACTGAATGGAGGCAAAAGGCAGGATTTGTGACAACTTTGCTTCTGGAATCTCTCCACATTTCAATGCGAAAATGTTAGAATTGCAAACACTCTCCATTTCACAGAATTACTCTGAGCTCACCAGGTACTTCAATTCCTGTAGAGGTATTTTAAAATAAAAGATATGGCCTATTGAGAAGAGTCAGGTGGAATGTTAACAACTTAAGAACACAATTTGAAGACTGTTACATGCAATTATAGGAAATATTTAAGGTGACATAATCATATTAAAAATACATTCTTCTGAAAAAGACTACTTACCCAGTGTGGCTACGTAGAGGAAGGAAAATGACTAAAGGAAGTATGTATGTACCAAGAATAATTTTATTTTGGGAACTATGTTTAATATCTTGTAATAACCTATAATGGGAAAGAACCTGAAAAAGAATACGTATATATAACTGAATCACTTTGCTGTACACCTGAAGCAAACACATTGTAAATCAACCATAATTCAATTTTAAAAAGTAACTTTATTTTCGTTTTTAATATTTAGATAATAAGATAAAGAACTTTAGCTCCTAATGTAGCTAGAGATCCCTACTTTTTCTCTACTCTCCCCAAATTTCTGTCAGTTTTTCATATTTCTTTTTCTTTGTTGTTTTAATTAAGTATTGAGTAAAATCAAAATAATGTATATCCAGCAGCTGTAGAGCTCGCAGACGTCACTGAGCGCCCTGGCAGTAGCACGACCTTAGGGAATTAGGTGTGACCTTTGCAGCCCCTGGGTCTGTGCTTGCATCCTGCCCATCCCCCCTCCCCTGGGAAGTAACCGCTGCCCCGAGTTTTTTATTCCTCATTCTCTTCCTTTGCCCCTAAGTTATACAAGTGCGTGTCTGTCTCCAGTGCACCTCTGCTCTGGCGTGTCTTGGGCTGTCCACAGGGGAATCAAGGGCATTTGCTGTCTGACGGTCCATCCCCGAGAGCCCACCCAGCCGTCCTGTTGCCCATGCCCTGGTTCCTTAGTTCTCCCTCAGGAATGGGATCCCGTTGTGGAACCAGAGCAGAATTTAACCCGTCCTTTCTCCTACCGGTGGACACTTTGACTGATTCTAGGTTTGTCTGGTCTGCTTTCCTATCGGGTACTGAATGTTCTCTGTCGCTCGTGGGCGAGTCCCTGCGGCGTACGGCGTACACGCCAGGTGTGTGAGCGTGAGCGTGTGAGCTCGTTTGTGACTTCACCAGGTGATGCCAGCCTGTTCTCCGAGTGGCGGCCCCCCCTGGCAGAGCAGAGGTGGGTATGCCACATCCTACTCAACACTTGTGTCGAGAGCCTTACGTCTCTTGCTAGTTTAGTTGGTGTGAAAAGACATATTATTGTTTTTTTAACTTATATTCTCGTCATATTTTAGTGAAGCCAACGTTTAGTCTCAAGTGTTCATTGCTCATTCTGATGGGTCTTTGTAAAGCAAAGCTCTGCTTACGGCATCTCCTTCCCTCCCTCCCCCAGAAACCCTGGTTGTTTAGAAGCATTCCCTTCCGCTCAGACTCACTTCTCATTCCTTAACTTACACCCCTGAGCTGGCCGTCCCCAAGGCGCTGTGTTCTCTTTTCTCTCCAAGCCTTTGCCTGCGGTGTTTGCTCTTCCAGAAACCTTCTTCCAGAACATCTCCTTCCTCATCCTTCAAGTCTCAGTTCAGGGTCTACGGCCTCCAGGAAGCAATGTGTGTGTGTGTGTGTGTGTGTGTGTGTGTGTGTGTGTGTGTGTGTCCCCATGTGTATCTGTCCATGTGTGTGTCCGTGGCGTGTATGCACTGGGCTGTGATATAAAATGAGTTTTGTACTGAAGATCACTGTATGAGTTTCCTGCTGCTGCTGTAGCAAATGACCACAAATTCAGCAGCTCAAAACATTCCACACTGATTCTTTCTCAGTCCTCCAGGTCCGATGTCTGAAGTGAGACTCACTGGATTAAAATCAAGGCCTTTCTGGAGGCTCCAGGGGGAGAATCTCTTCCCTTGTTTTTCCAGCTTCTAGAGGCACCCGCACTCCTCGGCTCACAGCCCCTCCCTCTCCAGAGTCGGAAGCGGAGAATTTCTCTGACTCTTATGCTGTCACATCTCTGTCTGACTGTAGCCAGAAAAGGTTTTCCAATTCTCAGGACTCACGGGATGTGATTGGACCCACTCGACCGATCCAGGATAATCTCCCCAGTGAGGATGCTTAACTCACACCTGCAAAGCCCCTTCCACTATGTAAAGTACCAGATTCCCAGGTTTGCGGGGTTAAGATGTGGACATCCTTGGGGACCACAGTTCAGCCTATCATAGTCACGGTCAGAGATATTTGGAAGCCACGAGGCCAAGTGACCCCGGAAGTCCTTTCAAGCCCAGAGCTTCTGTGAGTAGAGCCACGGCGAAGCAACCAGCAGCCTCTGTGGTTTGTATCTGCTCCGCCTCCTGCCCTGTCACCCATTTCGTGGAGAATAGCAGAAACCTGCCGGGTACAGCAGTCAATTAGCCTCTTATACCCACAGGACTCTCAGAGCCTCCAGGGGCTTCCAGAGCCCTGGGAAGCTTCCTTGTCCACAAGTGAAGACAATCCGGCCAGAAACGGGAGAGCCTTGCCCCTGGCCCCCCACTGCAGGTGAGGCAGCGTTTGGACTAGTACCCGGCTGCCGCTGACGCCAGGCCAGGGTGAAGGCAGTGGGGGGGTGGAATGTTCTGGAAGCAGGCAGGCCTGTGCCCAGCCATTCGTTAATTGGATGGACTTGGCCCGGCTGCTTCCTAGAGTCTCAGCTGCCCCATCTCTAAAATGGGAGTAATCAGGCACATCTCCTAGAACGGCACATCTCAGATTATTTGAGAAAATCTGTATAAAGTGACTGGCTTACAGAAGGAGCTCAAAAAAAAAAAAAAAATCCTAGTTTCCTGTGGAGGTTTGAACTATTAGCCCCATTTCTCCATTCCCCCCCCGCCACCGCTGCCTCCACATCCTGGCCATGCCTCGTCACAGGGGTCCCCCCCACACCTTGACTTGGGACTTGGCAGGCGACATATGGATACAAGCGATGGTGTGCCAGTTCTAAGCCTTCAAAGGCCTCACGTGCTTCTGTTTGCCCTCTGCCATCGCCACTAGAAGACCACACCTTGGCCAGCCTCGTGGGCCCAGCAGGAGGATGAAAGTGTGTGGTTGTCCCAGGTCCTGCTGCTAGAACAGAACCCCCAGCCTGGGCCAGACAATCCCAGCTGAGCTGCAGACACAGGAACAAGCGCAGCCAAGATCAGCGGGGCCACCGAAGCCCACCTGTAGGTGCCTGAGAAATCCACACCCACTGCTCATGCCCTGCTGAGTTTGGGGGAGGTTGTTATGTAGCAGTAGCTAACCGCTACATCCCCCATTCCTGTGCGTTTCAGTTTCTTCAAACTGAGAAGACATTTCACTATTATAATATTTCAGAATCGACTGTGTCAAGAGCCCCGCCCAACGCCTGATGGGAACGCAGGTCACTCCACTGGGTCTCTGCTGGGTTAGCCTCAGGGACTTTGGTGGCTGAGGCCCCCTCATCTACATGCCCTCAGCCTGTAGTGGGGTCATGAAGTGTCTGCTAAGTCAGGGAGCCATGGGCCTGAGCGGCTCATTTTCACTTCTAATTTAATTATTGATAGATTCTGCCTTGATGGCAAAAAGGTCTCTGTGCAATGCAATTAGTTCCTTGTACTGAAGCAGTTTGATTGTCTAATGATTGTCCCCAGCGCAGGCCAAGCATGCAGCCCACTTTTAATTAAACTAATCTGTTAGAAGAGCCAGCCTGCTTCCTGACCCGGCCGATTTCAGCCACACGGTGGGGAAAGAGCTGTCCGGCTACCTGGACACAGCCTGTGGGGTCCAGGACCCTGTGTGGCATTTATGAGTCATGATAACCTCCCGGAATTGAGATCCCAGGGAGATCAGTCCGCTTAACAGCCCCGTCCCATCCCTTGTTGCCTTTACAAACGTAGGGCTGTCACCGAGCTCTCGCTGCTCCCAAAGGTCACAAGTCAGGGGACCCCTCCGTGCCAGGAAGGGTCACGCCAAGAGTAGGAAGAGGAGCACAGGCTTTTGGGGTCACAGAGTCGAATGTCTTGCTTTGTCCTTCAGCAGCCCTGGACCCGGGGGGAAGCTATCACTCTCTCAGCGTCTTCACCTGGAACACGGGGTAACAGGCCAGGTCTGCAGCCCTCAGCTGAAGCTCTTGAGGCGGGTGGGTTTCCATTTCACAATTTTTCTTCTGGATTTTGGAACAATAATCCAGTGTGGACTACATATCACTGACCTGGCCAGTGGGTCCAGGGCAAATACCGCAGAATCGAGCCTGTTATGTTAGCAGCAGAATGTGAGTCCTTAAACAGCGTGGTAAACAGATTTTAAGGGGTCTCTTGAGAATTCGGTTCAGATTTTGTTGCCAAGTAAATTGTGAAAAATCTTTCGGGTTTTAGAGCTCTTTGGACTTTGGGGTTTGGGGGTGAAATGACAGATGCATATCTGATTCACAGGTTCTTGTGAGGGTGAAGTGAGATCCCAGGGGCAAATTGTCACACACAGCGGGGGCCACTTAGAAAGTTTTCGGTAAAGTGTCATTTCCTCCCATCCAGTCCCTCTGGCTGGGCCCTCCCTTTTGGGGGTGTGGAGACAGCAGACATGGGACCACATCTCCAGATGGATTTGGGTGGTTGTTCTAGGCTATGGTAACTACCTTGCCAGGAGGAGGTGTTTGCTTCAAGACATACGGAAGACAAAATCAAACGACTGATGATCACTGGAGAACATGTTCCTCCTCGTCAATAATTTCGAAACTCCAAATTAAAACACAATGAGATATTCTTCTTCAGTTCTCCAGTTTGTAAAATTCTAAACACTGCTGATGTCCAGGGCTGGTACAGCAGTGGGAAACAGCTTCCTTAGATTATTGATGAGAATGAAAATTAATCAAATAGGCAGTATTTTTGGTTGGATTATGTTTTAGTTTCCATCAAAATTCAGCATGCATTGGATATTCTTTTTTTTTGCGGTACGCGGGCCTCTCACTGTTGTGGCCTCTCCCGTTGCGGAGCACAGGCTCCGGACGCGCAGGCTCAGCGGCCACGGCTCACGGGCCCAGCTGCTCCGCGGCACGTGGGATCTTCCCGGACCGGGGCACGAACCCCCGTCCCCCGCATCGGCAGGCGGACCCTCAACCACTGCGCCACCAGGGAAGCCCAACATTGGATATTCTTGACTCTATAACCCCACTCTGGGGCTCTACCCCACAGAAAGAAACGCAAAGACCTATGTGCAGCAGGACAGTTTGTAATTCCAAAATAGCGGAAGTGACTGGAATGTTTATTGACGGGGAATGGGTGCCTATATTAGCTGCATTCATATTGTGGACTATTATGCAGATGGTAAAAAGAGTGAAGGTAGATCTAGGCTGGAATGAAAGGACATGAACCCCAGTCTCTCACCTGTAAAATGAGGGTTTGAGTTGCTTCTCCTACTGAGGGTCACTGGAAAGGCTATAAAGCTTTTGACACAGTGCCTGCCCTCAAGAAAATGCTCAAGACATAGCTATTAGCTGTTTTCTTGCTGTTTTGATGGTGGACTCATAGGTCTGGCTCATTGCCGTGTTGGATTAGCTCTGTGATCCTGAATCCCTGGCTCCATGTCTGTCCGTCAGCTTAGGCTGAGTTCTGCTGCAGCGACAAACACCCCTCCATCCGTGCTCATGATGAGGGGCTCAGCTCTTCACCCTGGGACCCCAGCTGAGCCCCCTCTGGGACATCCTGGTGTCAAGGAAGAGGGACAGAGAGAGCAAGGAACCCGACAGAGGCTCTTAATGTCCTTGCACTCACATCTCAAGGCCAGAGTGAGCCCAGGGGCCGTACCCGCCCGCAGCGGGACAGGACGCACAGCCTACTGCAGTGCGGGCAGAGTGCACTTTTGATGATGGTACAGTTAATCACACTGAGTCTCTGAAAGGTAAACGCACACCCTTTTCCTGATTGAGTCTGTGCGTGCTGAGGGGTGTGTGCAGGGTGCCCGTGGGTCCCTGGCTCATAGTAAGAGCATCCTTTCCTTCCCACCTCCTTTCCTGCTTCTGGCCTTTCCTGCCTTCAAGGACCAACACCAGCCTTTGTCAGATCCCCACATTTTAAACTCGTGAGGAACAGGTAGTGACATCTTTGAAGATATTTCTGATCTTGGTTTAGATAAGGATTTGAAAATCTCCAATCAGCTTATTCTGATTCTGAAGATACAGGAAAAAGTAACAGACCTCATTCATTTGCCCCGAGGCTGGGTGTTTGGGCATCTCTGAGCAAGGGGAGGTGTCCTGGCCCCCGGGCTTGGGGGAGTGGGGAGGCCCAGGGCCGGCGGGAAGGCACTCTGGTCAGCTCTGGGCTGCCCTCGGCCCCCTGGGGCCCCCCCGGAGGATCCTGGAGACCCAGGGGTTCCAACGTCATCACAAGGGTCCTGATCAGAGGGAGATGGAGGGTCAGAGGCAGAGAGGAGGTGTGGCCATGGAGGCAGAGGTCGAATGAATGGGGTCACGAGCCAAGGAACGTGGGGGACCCTAGGAGCCTGAAAAGGCAAGGAAATGGGCTTTCCCTGAGCCAGCCAGGTGCGGGCCTCTGTCCCCTGTGTCACCAGGAGACCCACTTGCCCGAGAGCCCGTCCAGCCGTCCCTCCACCTGCACAGAGCCGGTCTCTTCAGTGCCCACAAAGGCCTAGAAAAGTCCCCGGTCTTGTCCCGTCCACTTTTCCCCAACTAGTTCTTTCCATCTTGAAAGTTAGCACAGTTGTGAATTCGAAGCCGCCAAGGGATGGACGCAGCAGACAGAGGTCAACGCGCCCTCTCTACAGTTGTTCAAAACCCAACCCTTAAACTAACTTGGGAAGAATATTGTGCGTGGCCGTGGTGCCCAAACTTTGGATGAAAATGAAGGAAACGAGGCGAGGAGATGGGTCTGGGGGAGAAGCAAAATGGAACCCACTCTCCTAAACGGAGCGCCGCCCCAGGCCTCGGTGTCCCTGTCTGTCAAAGATGGTGGTGGGTGGGTTGCTCTTCAGGCCTTCCCTGCCCTAACCCTCCGTGATCGGTGGCTCCCGGGCGAGGGGTGACCGGGCAGAGCTGAGTTATAAGCGGGGACTCTGGAATGACCGGGGACGGGCTTGCCTCCTGGGCAAGCAGGGGACCGCTGGCGGGGCTGGGCGAAGCAGGCCTTCTTGCTGGCTCGAGCTCTGGCCCGACCCAGCCCCGGGGGGTCAGCCTTAGGGCCCAAACGGTTCTCCAGCCAGCTGAGCTGGGGGGTTTCCCTTGTCGGTTTGCCTCGAACCCTGACCTGAGTCCGAGGACTGGTCAGCCCCAAGGGAGGAGCATGGAGGCGGAAGCGGGCTCCATGACTCCGTGCCCCAACGGGCAGCATGGAGGGGGGCCCAGGAGGGGAGGGCCCAGCTGGGAGCCACCTGGAGGCCCGTCTCTGTGCGGCGCAGAGTGTCACGTGAGAGACGCATCTGTAGGTCCTGAGCCAGCGGGCTCCAGCCCCTGCTAGACATTAGGATCGTCAGGAAGCTTTAAAAACCGGTCCCTGAGCTTCATAAAGCCAGATCCCTGGATCGAAATCCCTGCATTCAGGCTTGGAGAGCGGAGCCTCTTCTGTCCCTCTGTGAGGGGCTTGGAGCCGTGAACCTGCCCAGCCCAGCTTGCCCTGCTGTCCGTAAGTGGGGCACCAGCCGCCTTGACTTCACCGGGACTTTATCCTCTGTCATGCCCTGTGCAGGGCCCCAGGGATGCAGAGCCGGAAGCCCGTCCTTGGGCATCTGCCTGTGCTCTGGGCTGAGAGTTGAGTACTCAAACGGCTATAATATGGCGGATGAGGCCATGGTGGAGGGGCACCAAATGAGGGTTGACCAACACTCTCCACCAGGCTCAGGAGCCTCTGAGCCCTTTTCTTGACGAGGCCTCGGCCCAGGCCTTTCAGGACTGCAGACTCCAGGCCCAGCAAGAGACGTGAACCCACACTGGCATCGTTTCTAGCAGCTCAAGGCCCCTGGGCTCCTGGCCGGGGAAAGCCCCAGGCTGCCACGGGAGACGACTGTTCGCAGCTCGGAAGATGGGCCCCGTCTCCGCCTCCGTGGGTTGTGGGAGGAGCATCAGCTGGGTCAGCCCTAGACGGCAAAGCCGGATGGCTGCCGCCTGGACCAGCTCCCTGCTTTCCGTAAATTTCCGCTTCTCTGCCTCTGCTCCAGCCCGGCTCCACCCTGCCTCCACCCTCGTCCTCCCTTTAAGATGCCCTGTCACCTCTGCACAGGTGGAAGGTGAGCTCGGTGTACTCTGGGCCCTCCTCTCTATTGCAGCAGATGGAATGAAATCTGCTTCCGTTGCCTTCAACTAGCGCCGGCCCTGTTAACCTCTGCCGGGGTTCAGGGACGCCTCGCCGACGAGTGGCTTTGGAGGGCCAGCTGGCATGTTCACATCCTGGCAGTGAAGGCCCTGTCCATGGCGTCCCAATGGAGGCATCGGTTTTCCTAGGCGTCAGAGCCCTTGGTGAGCTCACTCCTTTTTCTAGACCTGCCCGTAGTTTCAGTCTTTCGAGGTTGGAAAGATTTTCAAGCTCATTGGGGTCAACTGTGCTCTGTGCCTTGAGAATCCTCTGTGCTAGCCAGCAGCGATCTTCACGCCTTTGTTCTGCTTTGTTTTTTACACCCCATCTGAACACTTACTATGCGGATTATTCTCCCATGCCCACGTGGTCCCCAGGGGCTTGTCTGGGACCCCAGCCCCTTCCCAAAAAGCAGCGTGGAAGGCGTTGTTGTAGATGCCGTGGACATCTGTGGTTCAGCCCCTTTACCCCCTCTGGTAGCAGAATCCCTCTCTGGGAGACTCATGACTCTTAGTCCTTGTAGTTCAAATAAGCTGTCCACCTTCCCTATCAGGATGAGCAAGACATCCAGGGCTGGCCAATCGGAGCCCACGGTAGTTGGCTCAGAGAAGGTCACATGACTCCAGGCAAGCCAATCAGAGCCCATGGTAACTAGCTCAGAGAAGGGCACATGACTCCAGGCAGGCCAATCAGAGTATGGCCTGGGACCTTTCTTCCAGAAAAATTAGGACACTTGAAAAAAGTTTAGTGTTAGTGGTTGTTTATTGAACGTCTACTGTGTGCCAGGCATTGGGGCTAGGGGTTTGCGTACATTGTCTGTAATCCTTACAGGTACTGTACCTGTAGTAGTCATGGTTCTATCTTTGTTACAGGTGAGGAAATCAAGGCTTGGGGAGGTTGTGACTGTCCTGAGGTCATCCGACAATGTTTGCAGAGCCAGGCTGGGACTTCAAGCCTGTTTGCCTCTTTGTGGTTTTCAGACTTGCTTAGTAACTAACGCTGCCCTCCAGGGTGCCAGAACGTCCACGCCCAAATAAGAAAGTTCAGTGATATGTACCTATGAAATAAATGTCTTCAAGAGCCACGTCTGGAATCTTAACAACTCTCAAGGCTATTTCTAGGTATTGGTCCTAAGAAAAGAATCCAAAGTCCACACAAAGACTTAGGAAGAGTACTGTTTATTCATCACAGAGTAATTCGTGAGAGTGAGAAATTAGAACCTGCCTAAATGTCCTATAATGAGGAAGTGATTAAGTAAATTATGCAGCCAAAGCTGCTTACAATGAGTTTGTAATAACATGGGGAAATGTCTAGCATATTAAGTGAGGAAAACAACCAGGTAAAAAAATCTTATTTGGAGGCTGATCTCATCCATACAAAATTACAGATCGAAAGATAGATATATTTTTTTAAAGATTGAAATAAGCCAGTGTTTCCACAGGGGTTTTCTCTGGGTGATGAGATGTATGCTTGCTTTTTATTCATAGTTTCCAAAATTTCCAAAATGGGTGAGTATTTTGTTTACAGTCAGTGCAAAGAAAAGATGATACTAAAAATTCTGGTAAGGAAAATATCAACAGGATTTTCATTCTCAACTGAGCTAGTAATATCCAACCCCCAGGCCAGACACAGATAAACAATAAGGGCAGTTTGCATTGGAGCAAGGTTTTGGGTTTACAATGTGCTTTCATGTATGTGACCTCTTCTGGTAAGCAGATGATTTCTGTGTGGTAAACAGGGCAGGTTCTTTTTCTCAGCCTCATTTTCATTTTGTTTTGTTACTGTCATATATACCATACATTCAAAAGAATGCGTAAAATATCAATACAGTTTACAGAAAGGTAACAAGACAAACACCCATGCATCTACCGCCTAGGTTGGGAAATAGAATATTCTGGTACCTTAGAGCCTCTGTGTACTCCTTCCTAACCCTATCTCCCTCCTTCCCTAACATTTATGGGGCTTGGGGCAAAGAGTACAAACACAGCCCCACACACCATATGTCGAAATATTTATAAATTATAAATCAAGTTAACGCACTGTTAAATAAAAAAACGTTCTAGCCTCCTGCTTTGACAAATATACCTTCATAATAACAAAACTGAAAAGATGTATAGAATTACGGGTTATTTTTTGATAACTGAAAGCTGGCAAAATACCAAAGAGAACTGAATTTAATTATTATTGCAGATGCCTGGGTGTTCTGTTGATGGGCCAATAATGCTTGGATGAGTAATACAACAAAAACATGCATAATTTATAAATTATTGTATGTTTATTCTACAAAATTTATTTTCTTGCTTTCATTTCAGCACTATTGCTAATTATATTGTTATAATTAAGATTTTTCACATAATCTGCATTGTGTTGACAGTAGTGACAAATTAGACACCATATCTTGAGTCGTTGTTCTTAGATAAGAATGACTTATCGTTGTTAATTAATTGACAAATTAACTAATTTTTAATTAATTAAAAATTAATTTCAGTTTGGAGAAACTTTCTGATCTGCCGAGGCAGTAGTAGCTGGGACGGGCAATAAAACCCTTAAAGACAGCTATTGAAGGAAATTAACCAAATTTCTTTGAAATTTTACTTATAAGGTTTAATCATTGTAATGGGATTGAATATTTTCTTTTCTTTATTTTTATTTTTGGCTGTGTTGGGTCTTTGTTGCTGCGTGTGGGCTTTCTCTAGTTGCGGTGAGTTGGGGCTACTCTTCATTGCAGTGCGTGGGCTTCTCATTGCCGTGGTTTCTATAGTTGCGGAGCACGGGCTCTAGGTGCGCGGGCTTCAGTAGTTGTGGCACGTGGGCTCAGTAGTTGTGGCGCACGGGCTTAGTTGCTCTGCGGCATGTGGGATCTTCCCGGACCAGGGCTCGAATCAGTGTCCCCTACATCGGCAGGCGGATTCTTAACCACTGCGCCACCAGGGAAGTCCCCCCCACTTTTTTTTTTTTTTTTTTAGGGATTGCATATTATACATAATCATTAACACAGGAAACATCCTATGTTAATTTCATCATATAAAATCACAATCAGTTCTCTCACAGTTTTCCTCATGTTTCATTGTCAATGTCAAGATTCCTGCAACATTGCAAAGAACGGATACCAAGCTTCATTCATGTTCCATCTAATTCTACATAAATGTAAACAGAGAAGAGTTACCTAAGGTTGCAGAATCATTCCCAGCTTCCGTGTGTGATGCTTACCTGTGCCTCCTGACTGGTGAGACCTTTGGAAACAGAAATACTGTCCAAGGAGAGGCAAGAGGTGGTCCCTCAGCACTACTGGGCAGGATGCCCTCCTAACAACCGAATTGAAACGATGGATATACAACAACTTGATGCCCCAAACTCAGCCTCTGTGCACCGGGGCTGGATGGAATCTCAGAGACAGTTCTGGTTGAAGCAGAAAAAATGAGCTATATTGCTTTGCCAGGCAAAGGGGGACACGGTGAGTTCTGTGCCCTGAAAAACTGTGTGTTCTAGCCCTGGGGATTTGGTGAGGAGTTTCACGGCCACGGTTCAAGGGTGGGGTCGCTGAGAAGGATCAGGGTGTGTGCAGGGCCTGCACCCCTTTCATCTGGCCTCAGATGTCTCCTGATGAGTTTCTCTGGTTCCTTTAATCCGGCCTTTGAGACTCAGGAAAGTCATGGAGGCTGGAGTCTATTCCCCACAAACAGGAAACGGGGGACACAGAAAGGCTTCTGTGACCAGGAGCCCCACAGGGTCCTGATTGGTTTCAAACTGACCCCATGTCCGCGCTACTTGAGGGAAGAATTTGACAGTAGACTAGACTTTCCTCCCGCCCTGTGCTTTGTCCTCCCAGACCCTCTGTCTCTGAACTCAGTGTCTGCCTCTGACAAGAGGGTAGCACAGCCCTGCACTCTGGTGGTAGAGCCAGGGAGGTGGACAGAGCTTCTCAGGGGGGTTGGGGCACAGGTCTGCCTGGGATGGAGTGAGGGGTGCACCCAGGGGTTCTTTAATGAATGACTTCTGGGGGATGTTTCTAATATCTGGAACCCCCAAAGCAGAGAGCCCAGAGCAGGGACCCCTCTGTAGGGATCCTTTGGAGGAGGAGCCTGACTTTTCTCATTCCTTCCTTGTCTTTCTGGATCATCCAGGACAATCTATAGGGAAGTGCGGAAAACCCTCCGGGCAGCACATGCATGACATGTAAGGAAGGGTGTGTCATCCCCTCAGAGGAAGAGATGCTAAGAGCCTCGAGGCTGCCCTCTGGTTTCAGCTTCCCTGAGGGTTTGCAGGTCCCTCCTGGGAAGATGGGTGGGCGAGGCCTGAGCTGCGGAGTGGCCTGTGTTTCCGTTTCATGGTTTCTAGACCAAGTCCCTGCAGAATGCGGCTGTGCTCTCAGAGGTCCTGCAAGCAGAGGGTGGCAGGGAGGTGGGGCTCCTTCGGTGTGTGGCCAAGCCCAGCTCAGATCATGACTGGAGCCAGTGTCTGCCCTTAGGTTGATAGGACAGGATGGTCTGTGCACCTAAGCCTGTCTATCTCTTGGGTTGGACTATCCCAGCCTGGACTGTCACCCTCCATGCTGCTCTCCCATCTCCCTCTGGGGTTCTCTGCATGGCTCCCTCACTTTCTGAGTCTGTTGCTTCTTTTCTTCTTCTGTGCTTTGGTTTTGCTGGAGCCATCCACCAGTAGCTGCTTGAGGCCCAACGCAAGGAAGTTAAATTTTGAGTCCCTGTGTGTCTGAAATGTCATCATGCTGCCTTCATGCTTGTCTGAGTGATTTCCTGGGTAAAGAATTCTAGCGGGGAACTATTTCCCATGAGAATTTGGGAGGCTTCGCTTCACTGTGTGCTGGATTTCAGGGTTGTGGCTGAGATGTCCAAATCCATTCTGCTTTCTGATTCTTTGCAAGTGACCTGTTTTCCTGCCCCTTTTTGGCCCCATCTGGAAGGCTGAAGAATCCTCCTCATGTGGCCTGGGTTCTGAAATTTCCCAGTGACGTGCCCTCGTGTGGGTCCATCCTCGTCTGTCTGTGTTGGGCACTCCGTGGCCTTTTAAATTTGTGAGCTAATGATCTTTTAAATTTGTGAGCTAATGATCTTCCTTCCTGGGAAATTCTTGTGCCTTTTTTTCTCTTTTCTTTTTTTTTTGAGCTTGCAAGCCAGTGTTTTATTTTACTGTTCATTGCATTCAATGGGTGGAGGAAAAAATACAAAGCTGTCTTGTTTCCATTCTGAAAAGAAGTCAGAAGTCTAAAACTAGTCTCTTCCTTTTACACAGTGGCTGCTCCTGTGGGCAATGGCCGATCTGACTCTCCACTTGGGCCTCCTCTGCCCTGGCGGCCATGAGCAGGGCCTCGTGCTTCCGAAGGCTCCTTTCCCAAGTTGATTTTCCTCTGCCAACCTGAACTCCACCAGCAGCTAAGGAGACTAGGAACGCTGTGAGCTCCCCGAGGGCACAGAGGGTCTGTTTTGTTCACCCCTGGATCCTCAGGGCCTGTGTGCTGCCTTGCAAATAGTAGGCGTCAAATGTGAGCTCCCTGCCTGTGACCTGCTGGTCTTGGAGTGTCTCCCCGAGAGGCAATGGCAGCTCACCCTGGGGACATGGACACTGGCGGCAGCCACCCCTGGGAACTCAGTCTACCATGGGGACCCAGGTGCTGGCAGCTCCACGGAGGAGTCCTCCCTCCAGCCCACCAGCTCCAAGACCCAGTGCAGGGAAGCTCCAGGCCAAGCGATTAGCGGGGCAGGGACACAGCCCCACCCACAGTAGATGGCTGCCTAAGACACACCCCTCCCCACCCCAAGCCCTCAGCCGCCTCTAGACAGAGCCCACCCACCCTCTCTTGCCTTTTAAGTGACGTCCTCCCCTCCATTTTCTTTGGAACTCCTGGTTTTCTTTCCTGGATGTGATATCTCTTTCCGTGAGGATACAAAGGGAAATCCTCTTCTTCTTCAAGCCTTGCTTGCTCCCTGGGGACCTTTCCTGCGTTTAGTGTTTGATGCTGAAAACTCGCCCTCTGCGCACCAGTGCTGAATCGAAACTTGGAGATAGAGTTTTGGGTGAAGTAGAAAAGAATAGTTTTAGTGCTTTGCCAGGCAAAGGGGGACACAGTGGGCTCGTGCCCCTCAAGACTGTGTCCCAACCCGGGAGGATTTGGTGAGGAGTTTTACAGCCACGGTTCAAGGGCGGGGTTGCTGGGAAGGATCCGGCTGTGTGCAGGGCCGGATCCTTTCACCTGGCCTCAGGTGGTCTCCGCATGAGCTCCTCTAGGTTATCCAACTGTGATCTTCTCTGGAATGAAGAAGGTGAACATCTCCCATTTGCTGGCGGCTTTTAGCTCTGCAGAAGAGCTTAAAGATACTGTCAGGTGTATCCCCTGAGGGGGAACCAGGACCCTGCCCCAAGGCTGCACTGTTGTTTCCTGACTGCGCCACCCTTGTCTCTGCATCCCCGCCCCCACCCCCAGTCCTCTTCATTTCTGTCAGCCCTCCGTTCATCTCAGCTTCCAGGAGTGCCTGGTTTCTCAGTTTCTATAGCTGTGTTGGTCTGATTGGTCCTCGAATTTCCAGGCTGCACGTTTGGGATCTGGTTTTCTCAGGCCAGCTAAATCACTTACCAGCCATAGGCTCTTCTGCAGTTTCTAGCATCTTGCTTTGGAATCTCCTTTCTTGTTCTCCTGTACCTTAAAACCCCTCCTTACTGGTTTTGGTGGAGCACTGGGAGGGAGTGAAGCACTTTCCCGCATTCTAAGCTTCACCTGCCAAAAGCCCACTTGCTGTCACGGACGATCCTAAGGAGGATGAGGCAGGTCCAGAGCTTCTGGTGGTAAAATGTCACTGTGACACGGAGGAAGCCTGATGGACACAGGAAAGTGAGCCGAGAGATGAGGAAGGGGGCGGACTTCCGACAAGAAGCCACGTCACTGCTTCAGTGTCCCACAGATGGGCACCAAGGCATCTTGTGTTTGTGGTTATTGTTTGTTTAGTGTAGTTTGCCTTGCACTTCTGCCAGGTACAACCGAAAGATCCCTGACCCATGCTTTGTCTTCTCTAAATTTTACCTGCTGGCTGGGCCATCTCGTCCCCTTCCTAACCAGGCATATTCAAAACAGCACCTTCTCAGAGAGGCCTACCTACTGAAACAGCACCTGGTTCTCTTCCGTCCCCCAAACCCGGTCCCCCCCGACCAACCCAGGCAGGACCCCTCCAAAGGTGCCACATACACTCAGGGAGCTGCAGGTGATATGATAAGATGGAAGGGCAGGGGTTGGTCAAGTATGGCCCGTGGACTGAATCCAGCCCGTAGTCTGTTTTTGTCAATAAAGTTTTATTGGAACACAACAGGGTTCACTCCACTGTATATTATCTCTGCCACTTTCACCCTGTGATGGCGGAGTTGAGCAGTGGTCTGCAATGTGTAAAGTATTTACTGCCTGGACCTTGATGGAACTCGTTTGCGGAGGTCTAGAGTCTAGTGGCTAAGAGGACGGCAATCGGACAGGCTTGCACTCACATCTCGGTCACCTCTGCACTGTGTGGCCTCGGGCAGGGGATCTAGCCCCTCTGAGCCAAGCCTCTCTGCATCTTCAAGCAGGTGCCTGCCTCGTGCTTGTCGGGGAGATTCAGTCCTGCAGTAACAGATGTGTAACCCAGACGCCTGTGGGCCCTCAGCCCCAGCAGTGAACTTCCGTTCACGCCCAAGGCAAGTTTCCCGGAGGGTCCATCGGCCCCATGTGGGCGGGGCCGCCGCCCTGTTTGCTTTGGTCCCTCAGCGTGTCGTGCACTGAATGAATTGATGGAAATGACCAGTTGGCCTGGCCTCCCTGGGCCCCTCACTGCAGGCCTGAGATCTGACTCCTTCCTGCCCACAGGCCAGGCGCCCCCAGGCCCCGGGGGGTGGGGGGGAGGAGAGGCAGGGTTCACGCCCTGAATGCCTCAGCGCGACCTGACGGGGACAGAGCTAGATGGGGCTGCGGGCAGCAGTGTGGAGAGCCAGGAGCCGGGCTCTGCAGGACGCGGGGGGTGGGGGCGGTCACTGACCAGCGTGATGTCCACAGCAGGGTTTGAGCTGCACCCACTCACCCCAGACAGCCGTCCCCAGCCGCTAAATAACGAGTGAGAACTACTTGCAAGCCTGGGACCCCACGGCCAGCCTGTCCCTCCAATTTCTAGCTCTGGGCATCTCCCACCTTGTCTGTCGGGAGGACCTGCCCTTGGTAGGCTGTGCCTCGGTGAGCATGGCTCTTCCAGGAGACCAAGCAGGGGTCCCCTGGTGGTGACCAAGGAGAGCCTAGGGTCCCCATGGCCTTCCCACCAGCCATGGAAGGTTCTAGGTGTCTGACGCCGTGGCTCAGTGACTCAGCCTCCTGGGCGTCCTGGCCGCACGGGGCCCTTGGTGGCATTGGCACCCCAGTCCCCCAACTTTACAGCATCAGCCCCCTGGGCCCAGAGCACATGGCCCTGTGTATGAAGAGTTTCCCTGGTGTGGATTGTTCTTTCTCTTTGCAGCCTTTTCCTAGGGCAGAGGGGGTGCCTGCTTTGCATATGTAAACATGCTTCATTCTTTGCTGTGTTAGCTTCCTGTGGCTTTAATTTTCTTATTCTTTTCTTCCAAATAAGACTGAAATCAGTTTAAGCAAAGAAATTATTCATTAACGGAGTGGTGTCAGTGTTTGATATTGGAACCACCTGAAGTCAATTAGGGATCAACAGAATTAATTATTCTCTCTGGGCTGAAAGCAGGAAGTGGGGACTGGGAGAAAAGGGTCTCTCCTTACCTCAGGGCAGGGAAGAGACAGGATTTTACTAGACCTGGGTGGCTGCGTGTTAGCAGCTCCACGCTAAATGGCCGAGGCGGGTGGGAGGCCGGTTGTCCACACGCATCCGCAGAGAATGGAATCACAGCTAAAAATGGGCTCCAAAAGGGAAACCCCAAAGGGACGGGTGGGCGTGCACCTCAGGCACAGAATTTAAGGGGGTCGCAAAACTCAATCATCAAGATAAAGAATTATTCAGTGCACTGTGTGGTGGAGGGTGCGGAGAGATTGAAACCCTGTGCAGTGTGGATGGTAATCGTCAATGGCCCAGCCACCGTGGGGAACGGTATGGAGAGTCCTCAGCAATTAAGAATAGAATCTCCGTATTATCGAGCAGCTCCACTTCTGGGTATAAACCCCAAAGAATTGACAGCAGGGTCTCACAGAGACAGCTGCACTCCCACGTTCACCGCAACTTTCCTCACAAGAGCCAACACGTGGAAGCGGCCCAAATGTCCATCAGCAGTTGAGTGGATAAACAAAATGTGGCCTTTACATCCAAGGGAATATCGTTCAGCCGTAAGACAGAAGGAAGTCCTACGGTTTGTGACAGCGTGGATGGACCTGGAGGATGTTACGCTGAGTGAGATAAGCCAGGCGCAGAAGAAAAAATCCTGTGTGATTCCACTTACACGTGGAATCTGAAATAGCCAGACTTACAGAAGCAGAAAATAGAACGGTGGTTGCTGGGGCTGGGGGAGGGGGAGGGGGAGGGGCTGCCGGTCATTGGGTACCAGGTGATGGTGACACACCAGAGCTCTGCTGTGCACCGTAGGGCCTGCCCTTAACAGCAGCGTATCGTGCACTTAACATTTTGTTTGACGGTAGATTGCGCGGTAAGTGTTCTTACACCAGAAACAGAAGAGACGAAAATCAGAAAGCAAGGAACACAAGGAATCTTTGCTTTTTGCTATTACCATGAACGTGGGATGGTTTCACAGGTGTTTGCTTACGTCCAGACTCATCAAATTGTATTCATTAAATATGTCAATTATATTGAAAGCTGAGCAAAAAAAAAACATTAAAAAATCAAAATCAGTGCAAAATAACCTACAATGGACAAAATGTCAAAATTTTAAGTAAGGACAGCCTGTTGTTGTTTGTTTTATGACCTCGCAACAGGGTCACGTGTTTCCAACCCACCTGCGGCTCTGGGCCTGGCTGCCCTTGTGTCCCCCTGTGTCACTTGGGTTTATGAGGGTTGACAATGCTATGCCAGCAGATTGGGCAAATATGGGGCTTTATATAGAGTCACGTTCCTTGACTGTAGGGTTTTTGGTTTTTTTTTTTTACGGTGCGCGGGCCTCTCACTGTGGTGGCCTCTCCCGTCGCAGAGCACAGGCTCCGGACACGCAGGCTTAGCGGCCACGGCTCACGGGCCCAGCCGCTCCGCGGCATGTGGGATCTTCCCAGACCGGGGTACGAACCCGCGTCCCCTGCATCGGCAGGCGGACTGCCAACCACTGCGCCACCAGGGAAGTCCAGACTGTAGGGTTTTTATTCACCTCTCTCACTTGGTTCAAGATACGAGAGGATGTTCTGGTAAGCGCGTGTGTGTGTGTGTGGTATCAGCACTTATTCTCTCCTCCGTCACTCAGGGAACCCGCCAGGCTGGCCGTAAGACCTCTATTTGTCGGTCTGGCCTCCTGGACTCGTGCAGTTTCCAACCAAAAGTGCACCTGCTTTGGGCACCTGCTGCAGAAAGAGGTCGGATCTGTGAGGCTGTGGGTCCCTGGAGGGGGCATTGCCAAGGGAGGCGGAGCCTTTGGAGCGCGAGTGCATCTGGGGGAGGCTGACGAGTTCCTTCTTCTCCCTCCCTCCCTCCCTCATTCCCTTCCCTGACAAGTGCTGGGTAAGGGTGAACTGCTATAACTTACCGTTTGTCCATGGGATACCTTCCACAAGGACCTGTCCGCTACACTCCTCTTACAATTCAGAATCACAAAAGAGTGCACTGATCTTGTGAAAACAGCCATCTTCCATTTTATTCCAAATGCAAATTAAATACAAAAAGTATTTCTCTGGGAATGTAAATTGGTACAGCCACTATGGGAAACAGTATGGAGGCTCCTTAAAAAACTAAAAGTAGAGCTACCATAGGATCCAGCAATTCCACTCCTGGGCATATGTCTGGAGAAAACTCTAATTTGAAAAGACACCTGCACCCCTATGTTCATAGCAGCACCATTCACAGTAGTCAAGACCTGGAAGCAACTGAAATGTCCATCGACAGAGGAATGGATAAAGAAGATGTGGTACATATACACAGTAGAATAATAGCCGTAAAAAAGAATGAAATAATGCCATTTGCAGCAATGTGGATGGACATAGAGATTACCATACTAAGTGAAGTAAGTCAGAGAAAGACAGATATCATATGATATCACTTATATGTGGAATCTAACAAATGGTACAGATGAACTTATTTATAAAACAGAAACAGACTCACAGACATAGAAAACAAACTTATGATTATGGAAGGGGAAGCAGGGAGGGATATATTAAGAGTTTGGGATTAGCAGATACACACTACTATATATAAAATAGATGAACAACAAGGACCTACTGTATAGCACAGGGAACTATATTCAATATCTCGTAATAACCTATAATGGAAAAGAATCTGAAAAAGAATATATACATATAAATATATATATGTAAATGGAATCACTTTGCGGTCCAACTGAAATGAGCACAGCATTGTAAATCAACTATACTTCAATAAAAAAAAAAAGAATTTCTCTTTTTGCCCTGGCCTCCAGTAAGCTCAGAGCTAGATTTTGGCAACTTCTAAAGTTCATTGAAGTTTTTGCATTTTTTATTTCTTTGCTCATCTATCGAGTTTGATATTTTGAAAATAGCCTAAATGAAGATTTTTCTTTGTAATTTTCAGCCTCAAGCCTTTCTCAGAAATACTTGATTATACACATCCCCAGGTCCTTCTTACAGAGAAACAAGTAAATAACATGCAATTATTCAACTTCTGGTTGTTTAGAGACGGGAAGGGTGAAGGAACGGCTGTTGTCCAGGTGAAATGGAGCCCCGGTGGACTCTGGAGGGTTACGGCCCAACGCACAGCACCGGCCCTGCCTTCGTTTTATTCACCTCTAAATCAACATTAGGAGTCTCTGAACTACCAGGAGGAAAGAAAAGACTTAAAAAGACAAAGTATAATCCAGGAAAGCAATGATTTCTCGGGCTATTTGTCACTTCAAGTGCGATACATTAACAAAGTGCTGTAATAAGAAGAGCTACTAAAAAATGATTTATTGATACTTTAGACCTGTTAAAACAGGTTAATGTCAATCCAATTAGCTCCTGGATCAAGGCAATCCCCTGTAGAGGGAAACTTGATAAAACAGCATTAAACACCACTTCATCAAAGATCGGGGAGGGGCTGTGAGGACTTTTTTTTTTTTTTTTTTTTTTTTTTTGCGGTACGCGGGCCTCTCGCCGTTGTGGCCTCTCCCGTTGCGGAGCACAGGGTCCAGACGCGCAGGCTCAGCGGCCACGGCTCACGGGCCCAGCCACTCCGCTGCACGTGGTATCTTCCCGGACCGGGGCACGAACCCGCGTCCCCTGCATCGGCAGGCGGACTCTCAACCACTGCGCCACCAGGGAAGCCCTGGGGCTGTGAGGACTTTAACCACAGCGAAGGGGAGAGAGAAAAGCTCTTCTACGGTGTCCTGCCTGAATCGCCTCTGTGGTGCTCACGGATCTCGTCCCCAGGACTCCACGGGCCGGAGTCCGGGCGGCTCTGAGAAACGGTCAGTTTATCTGGAAGGCACGAGGCTCTGCTGTTTCATGGGTGGATGACTCAGAGCATCTTGGGAGAATTCCCAGCAGCTGTTAGGCTGGGAAAACGGGCAGGGGATTGAGGGAGCCGCCATGAGCCCCCAGCAACGAGCCGCGCTCCAGAGGCGTGCACGGGATGGAGCCTGCTCTTCCTCGGTCCAGGGGTGCAGCTGGGAGCCCTGGGTAGGCCTTGTGCCCGGCCTGGCGTGGGGGGCCCTCCGTGCCTGCTGAGCCCCTCGGCACCCACCTCTGCTCCCCGGGGCCCCCTCATGGGGAGGCGGACGGAGGCTGTGTGGCCTTCAGCGGCCCCTGAGTGCTCATCTGGGGGTTCTCGCCACCATGTGAGCTGGGACGGCTGCAGCGTCCCCACCCGCATCCTCAAAGAGGCGTTGGCGGTGGCAGTTCCCCTGCTAAGTTAAGAGGGCACAAGGTAAGAACTCAGACGGCACTGCAGTGAGCGTGGTGCCATGTCTGTCCTCGCGCCCTGTCCGTGATCCGTGCCACCTCTGGGGTCGTGTCCTTGGCTCCACAGATCTGCGTGCAGGACCCTCTTATGGACACAGGTTCTGCTGCTTGAACCCCAGGGTTCGGGAGAGAGGGTCCGACTGGGCCTCAGTGGACCACTGGTCCCGTCAGCCTGGCCCGGCCGGAGTCAAGCTCTGCAGACGGGGTGGGAACGGCAGGGGCTCTGGGCCGGCGACTCTTTCCCGTGATAGAAGATGGGTCTGTCTGGGCTCATGTAAGTGCCCGAGAGAGACATCTCATTAGTGTTGGTGGCGTCCCTGTGACCAGAGCCCTCCTGCCGGGGCCTGGGGACCCACAGGTACTTTGGGACGAATGAATGAATGAGTGAGCCAGTGAGGAGACACCATCTCAGCACTGAGAGGGACCCGGCACCCCGGGGTGCCGTCCGCCTCTGGTGAAGGGCAGGGATCCTCCGCACAGCTCCCCTCCTACCCCTGGTCGGAATCTCAAGCAACTTCCCTGTATTTGCCTGGCACGGTCAGCTGCCCGTGGGGCAGAGGACGGAAGAGCAGGGCCACGTGCCCATGTCCCCATGTGAGGGCCTGGGAGCCACAGCCCACCCGTGTCCTGCACCGGCCAGGACGCCCCAGGCCCGGATCCCCCTCCCTCGGTGGGGGAAGAAAGGCTCTGTCCTTTCCGGGGCCCGCCGGCTCCTGGAACGAGGAAGGCGAGATGGGCATGGAGACGAAAGTGGCCCCCGTTCCCTGGGACACAGCGGACCCGTCGGAGAAGGTCCTCTTGTTCTCTTCTCTGCCTGGAGCCCAGGAAAGTGAGGCCCTTCCCTGCAGTTTTCAGGACCGATCGCTCTGAGTGTTCTGAAGACTGTCTCTTCCTGAAGCAAAATTCTCCTCCTGAAAATCACACGTCACGGGCTTTTCCAGTCCTTTCCCATCTCTCACCTGAGGCCCCAAAGAGCTTTGGCAGCCCTGGTGGCCTTGTTGTGACCATCGACAGCTGTTACCCCTGTGACCGTGGGCGCTGCTGTCTTCCCGGCTTTTCTGAGGCCCAGCAAGCCCCGGCCGGCCAAGGCCCCCGTGCACCCCTGAACCGGGGCACCTAGACTCTCATACCACCTCTGGGTGCTCCGGAGCAGGTGGCTTCAGCAGGGACAGCGATGGCAGCAGGGGTGGGGAGAGGGCGAGGGCGTTGGGAGATGCTCTCCTCCACCATCACGACACTTGCAAAAGAGAAACAAGCTTGTTTTCTGGGAGGGAAACGGAGACCTGCCCAGAAGAGATGAGACCCGGAGAGGCAGCCTAGCCTCCGGGGAGAGAAGGAAAGGTGAGTTACTCGGCAGGGTAGCCAGTCAGCAAGACCGAGTGGGGTCAGACAGCTTGAGGCTGTCTGCCCTGGGGGCCTTGGCTTTGGGTGTTGAGGCTTTCGATGCTGTTGACCAGATGGTCCTTGAGGCCGCGGTGGAGGCTCTGGGGTCCTCACGATGCCGAGCCATTCAGTCCAGAAATAGCCTGGACTCCCTTAGGGGCAGAGTTGGAGCCCCTCTGCTTCCATGGGGTGCTTCCTGGAGGGAATGGTGGTCTCCTGCCCGCGGAGGAATTGGCAGCTGGTTTCCAGTCCTCTGCCCCGTTTCTGGAGGGCTCACCCATCTTGGGCCACCTGGCAGGTGGAAGACAGCTTGTCCCCCCCCAGGACCAGCCCAGGGCTCTGACCACTCCTGCTGTCAGCATCCTGCAGGGGTTCACCCACTGCTCTAACCAGGGCATCCATGGGAGGAGGGACAGGAGGCTGCATCCACTACCCTCCTCCCAGCACAGGGACAGCGCACTGTGTACGGTTGCACCCAGCAAACCAGAGGACCGGAAAACTGCCTGCAGTTGATGGCCTCTGTGCTGGGTCTCGGGAACCTGGGTGCCTCCAGCTGGGCGGTGAGGGAACAGGGGGCCAATGTGGGTCTGTATGTCCAAGGCGAGTGAGGGGGACTTGTGGGGACCTAGAAAGGTGGCTTGTGTCCCCTCCCGGGAGAGCCTTGAATGCCATGGGAGCGCCCCCACAAATACCTTTGGACACACCGTTCTTGCTTTCAGTGGCGACCCTGGAGACGCAAGGGTGTATGTCCAGGACGCTCAGTCCTTCGGGATAACTGGATCGGCCACAGGGTGGGGATGGATGGCGGGGAGCGTCTGACGTCAGGAGACCCCGTCAGCAGCCCTGGGAAGACGGATGAGCTGGAAGCAGAGAGAGCTGACTGCCTGGGGGCGGGTGTCCAGAGAGGAGGGGTCAGTTCCGTTTCTGAGATTGTCGCTTGGGTGACCTGAGGCTGGCAGGGAGTGGGAGACAAAGCTGCCCCGGGCGAGGATGTTGTGTTTGGCTGATCAATTGCCCAAATGGTGAGCGTTCATCAAACTCCTTCTCTGGGCAGAGTTCCCTGGACAAGCCAGACTTCTACAGGAGCGGCCTTCTGGTCTACTCACCTCGGGGCATTTTGCCAGGGTGGCTGCCCTCCCCCCATCAGCCCTGGCATCTCTCTGGGTACCAGGATGCAGAGTTGGGGGACACAGGCTGGACCCGGCAGAGGGGCCCCTGCCTGCTGAGTGGAATCAGTTCAGCCCCATACCCTCCACCATTAGGAATGTGGATTTCACTCCGGAGAAACTCATCTGAAACAGATATTTCTCTCCACCGCAAGGAGGGATTTATTGGCAAAACTAGCCATCTATTAACATTATCTGGGGACTCTGCACTGGTGAGAATAGATACTATAAATCTTAGTTGTATAAAAACCCGGGAGCTAGAAGGCTTTAGTGGACAGCAAATAGAAAAGTCCAGGGAGTTCGGGCCTGTTTATTTTACTTAGAGGGAAAGAACGTTCGGTGAGCAGCCAGGCAGGAAATGGGTTTGGGGGACGGCCACTTAGCCTAGCTGTTGGCCCTGAAACTGTGGGAGTAATCGCTGCCTGCAATTAGAGCGGGCGGCTCAAAGGACCGTGTTCTGTAGCCGGTGGTGGAGGCTTCTGGAAAAGGAAGGCTTGAAAGTCCAGGCAGATGGCTGTGGGGCCTGCTGGGGAGGAAGACCCTGGTGACAGGTTGAGGGCAGCTCCAGTCCCCGGGGATGTGTCTGATTCGGGTTAGTAAGAGCCACTGTGAACCCAGCCGCCCTGGTGTGAGCCGGGGGCGGGGGTTGAGCAGGTACCCAAGCTCCGTTCCTCCGATGCTCTCCACCTGTGCTTTGCGCTTTGAGTGGCCGGGAGCGAGCGTGGGATAAATGGGGGGCTTTGTCTTTTCATGCATTTCCTGCTGCACCCCCAGTGCCTGGGACGAGGCTGGGTATAGGGAACCCCCCCCCCAGCCCCTGCCGGCCGGCCCCAGACTCACCTCTCCAGCCTCTCGTTCCTGAGATGCTCCACCTCCTTTCGTGGGTTTTCTCTCCACTTCCACCCGTCAGCACCTGTTTCTGCTGACGGTAGTCAAACCCTCAGCAGATCTGCAGGAGTGAGGACCGCGTCCCCGGCACCTGGACACAGGGCCACCCGGGAAGCGTGAGTTACGTACGAGGTGGAGGCGTGAAGGGCGAGCGAAGGAAGCCTGGCGCCCCCTCCTCATTAGGCAGCGAGGACCTGCCTCCCTGACAGGGGACGTGGTTTTCCCAGAGCCCCCGGCCAGGGACTGTGACCTCAGGGCCCGGGACCCCGCAGAACCCACTCGTCACGAGGGCACTGGACTCCCCCTCCCCCTGCAGGAGAGGTGGATTGGGATCGGCCCTGCGTTAGCCTTTGCCGTGGCCTAGAGGAGATCTAACGCCCGTGCTTTGGGACAGCACGCCTGCATCTCAGTCACTGCTACGGACCGAACGTGCCCCCCTCAAATTCATATGGTGAAGCCTAACCCCCTCCCCCCCATGTGACGGGGCCTTTGGGAGATGAACGGGTCACAGGAGAGACGCCCCCACGATGGGATTAGCGCCTTATAATGGGGAGGACACAGCGAGAAGGGGGTCGCCTCCGCCTTGAACTTGGGCCCCCCAGCCCCCACGGCGGGGAGGAATACACGCCGCGTGTCGGCGCTCCCGTCGGCGGCATCTCCTGCTGCCGCAGCCCGAGCCCGTGAAGCCAGTCGCCGGCCCCTTCTGATGGTGCCTCTCGCTCACGCGCCCTGAGTGACAGGGGGCACCGCGGGGAGGCTGTGCTTTGCTGGCGCCGGGGGAGCGTGTCCTCGGCGGCCCGAGGGTCCAGGTCGGTCGCCACGCTCTTCCCGCCGACGCGGATCGGGGCTTGGCTCCCGCGACCCTCCACCCAGGCCTGGCCTCAGGCTTCCACGGCCATTTCAACGTCCCCCTTCTGAAAGAGAGGCACAGCAGGCCGGTGCCCGGGTGGCAAGGCTGAGTTGCCGTCCTTCAGAAACATCAAGAGGGGGCTTCCCCGGTGGCGCAGCGGTTGAGAATCCACCTGCCAGTGCAGGGGACATGGGTTCGAGCCCCGGTCCGGGAAGATCCCACATGCCATGGAGCAGGTAAGCCCGCGCGCCACGACTACTGAGCCTGCGCTCTGGAGCCCACGAGCCACAACTACTGAGCCTGTGTGCCACAACTACTGAAGCCCGTGTGCCTAGAGCCCGTGCTCCGCAACAAGAGAAGCCACTGCAATGAGAAGCCCACACACCACGACAAAGAGTAGCCCCCGCTCGCCCCAACTACAGAAAGCCCATGCACAGCAACAGAGACCCAACACGGCCAAAAATAAATATAAATAATAAATTTTTTTAAAAAAGGAAAAGAAAGAAACATCAAGGGAGCATCCTTCCATATCTCCAGAGGGATGCTGGAGGATCGGAAAGCAAAAACAACTGGCTTTGGGCTTCCCTGGTGGCGCAGCGGTTGAGGGTTCGCCTGCCGATGCAGGGGACGCGGGTTCGTGCCCCGGTCCGGGAAGATCCCACGTGCTGCGGAGCGGCTGGGCCCGTGAGCCGTGGCCGCTGAGCCTGCGCGTCCGGAGCCTGTGCTCCGCAACGGGAGGGGCCGCAACAGTGAGAGGCCCGCGTACCACAAACAAACAAACAAACAAACAAAACAAAACAGAAAACAAGTGGCTTTGTCCCTTTGTCCACTTCTCCTCCCCCCTCTCCCCACCATGACCTGCAGACGTCAGGAACAGGCACAGGGCAGTGGAGGGGGTGCTCCAGAATCAGGGTGCCACCCGGGCCTGGGGAGGCACCTCTTCTCCAGGCCTCCATTTCTCCATCCGCAGGGGCCTGTTGATGCAGAGTCTCCAAGTTTACCCTCGGCCACGGATGCTGCAGCTGCCTTCCTGCCTTTGAGAAATGGACGTGCCCTTTGCTGGGTGAGAGGGGCCTCAGAAAGAGGCAGGGATAATTAATATTGATGTGGTTTCAAATGTTAAAAGTTAGAATTAAATCCAAAACAGAAGGAGAGGGTCGTAGGTAACCAATTAAGTGGCGACTTCTCCACTGCCCCTCACCTGCTTTGGAGGCGGATCGGACCTTGTCTGGCTCTGCCAATTAATCTGCCCTCACCTCCCTGCGCTGGGGACCTCAGGCTTTCTGCAAATTGCAGGGAAAGGTGAGATTGGCCGGTGGCAGACACAGGACCATCTCCCGTGGTGCCAGTGCCAGGGAGGGGGAGGCTCCCGTCAGTTTGCAGGGCTGAGGCCCAGGAGAGGAGAGGCGGGCTGTGGCACCCCAGCTGGGGTATGAGGATTAATGAAGGGGGCTGGGAAGTTGAAAGAGCGCCGGCATCTGAGATGAAGCCCAGCGGGTTTCGCGAGTTCTGGATAAATTTCAAAAAGCAGAGATTGCAGGTGGTGAACTAATTACCTTGCACGGATGGGATCGGAGATCGTGTCTATGCAGCTCGAAAGAGCCGCGTGGAAGGAGAGGTGGGCGGCTCGCTGGGGCAAGTCGATCGGGCAGAGGGGGTGAGGGCCGGACCCCCGTGCCTCCGCCATTCCAGTCCTGTGGCTGAAAGGCCACATTCGGACCCTCATTCTTTAAATATCCCCAAGTTAGAGATCGGTGGGTGTGTGAGGGCCCCTAAGTCGACTAGGATTTGGGACTGGAGGGGGCCCAGAGATTGGGGTCTCAGTCCTGGTGCCCAGCCCCGGCCCCGTCGGATGTGAGCCGCCTCCGTGCCGGCACACGCCTTCACGTGGACGACCCACTCCTCGTGACGGCACAGTGCGGATTGTTCCAGAATCACACCCATGTTAGCCATGGGGAACGTGACACTCAGAGGGGCCGGGTGAGGGCCCTGAGGTCACCCGCTGGCCAGTGGCAGAGGCGGGGCCCAGCCCGGGGCTCACCTGTACTCCCGACCACTGGGGACCGCTGCTGCCCCCGGGGACTCAGCAGACGCTGGCCGTGACCGCGGGCCGTCGGGGAAGGTGGGTCCTGACGATGGAGTTTGCCGGGAGCTGGAGGGTTGGGAGGAGAACGTACATCCCGGGCAGAGGGTCCAGAGCGGGGCAGGGACGGGGCAGCTCCGGGTGGCAGGTGGGGCGTGGGGGGTGGGCGCTGCAGGGGAAGCCAGGGCAGGAAGGGCCCAGTGTCTTGTATAAGAGGCAGGGCCCAAGGTGCCCCTGGGGTAACCTGAGGCGTCGGGGGTCAGGGCAAGCTGTGTGCTTTGGAACACTCTTCCCGGGGTCCCCTCAGCGTGGAGGGGGGCGAGGTGGGCCAGGGCTGGAGACCCACAACTCGGCAGGGATTTAGGTGACCGAGTTCGAAGGGCGTGGTGGCTGCCCTAGGCTGGGGCCGGTATTGGCATCTCCATTTCACAGATGGGAAAGCTGAGGCTCATGGCTTCTGCATCAGTCAGCTCTCAGTGTGTGACAAGCTCCCCCTACGTTTAATAACTCAAAACAGCAATCGCTTCTTATTCCTCTGTGTCTGCAGGTCTGCTTGGCTGGCTGGGCTGGGCTGGGCCGGGCCGGGCTGGGCTGGGCTCGATCCTGTCTTGGGGATCAGAGGGTGCGCCAGCCGAGGTTCGGCTGCGGGGGGACAGTTTGCTTCTGCTGCATCTGGTCTCTGGTCCTGCAGCAGGCCAGCCTGGCAGCTGGGAGGGAGTGGAGTCCCCCGTGGCCCCTGAGGCCAGGCTCAGAATGGGGCGATGTCACTTTTGCTGGATGCTTTGGGCCAGAGCAAGTCACAAGGCCCATCCAGATTCAAGGGGAAGCTCCGACTCCGCCTGTCCTGGGGGGGCTGCCAAGTCACATTGGGAGGGGGTGAGTCCAGGGAGGGGTGAGCATTCGGGCCGGGGGTACAGGCAGTCGGTTCTGTAGAAGCCCAGAGGAGGGACTGTCAGGTACGATTGGCTATGGTCAGGGAAGGTCTCTTGCAGGAGGTGGGACTCTCCAATCTCTACCCGTCAGTGTGTGTTATAAAGTTTGGTTTCTTTGCTGAAATTCAAGGCTCATGAAAATTTTCTTTAAAACTTGGAATGGCAGGAGAGACAGGCTGCCTCCCGTGTAAGATGAGTTTATGAGCAGGCCAACTGCAAATTCATAATTAAAGGAATTTGACAAGAAACAAAGAGGACTGGTTTCCGCTGGAGGTGTGGGGAGTTAATTACCGGTTTGTACTCTGCCACAACAGGCGCGTGTGAGATATCTGAAGTGGCGACGCCTGGGAATTCGCTGGGAGAATGCAGCGAAATGTATGTGCCAGTACTGATTTTGTCAATCAGGGCCCACGCACTAGACATCTTAGAGATGAGAAAAGGTGTTTTGTGCTTGGTTTCTAACATGTTCAGAAACCTCTTTCCAAGAGGCCCAGAGAGAGGACCCCCGGCAACCCCGCTGGGATGCAGCGGGGCGCTGAGGACATTCTAGGTGGACCAGAGGTTTCGATGGGGCCCTGGGCTCACACAAAGAGGTCTCTGTGCCGTCTGGGTTTCTCTGGCCCAGTGACCACATGGAACAGCCACTGGGCCCTCTGGTCCCATAGCCTCCCTCCAGGATGGCTGTCCCTGCTCTTGGAAGAGAGCCAAGGGCGAGGATGCGGCACTCTGGGCGTCTGGTTCTTTCTGACCTCTCCAGGCCACTCTCTCACGCTCTGGCCCTCACCCACTTCCGGGCTCTCCTTCACCTTGAGCTTCTACCTTTGCTGGTTCTGCTGCCTGGAATACACTGGAACATTCTGGATCGTTCTTCCCAGTCCCTCCCCGCTTCTCCCAGCCCAGGAATGTCAGGCTGCGGACCTGACGTGTATTCTTGTGGATGGACTGCCCTCTGTGCTCATCCCTGGAGGGACGGCCCTGGAGCCGGCCTCCAGTGAGGAGCCCTCCAAGCCCAAGCTGGCCAGCCCTTCTGCAGGCGACCTGTAGATCGAGGACATGAAAGTAAACGCTTCTGGCGGAGCCGTTTGTTACGCAGCAAGGGCCGACTGATGAACCTGGTCACACCCACGCCCTCTTGCCGTCTCGTGTGACACGCCACTTCCTCCAGGAAGCCTTCCTTCACGCCCAAGGTCTGGGTGGGGTGTCCCCACTGCGTGGCCCGTCCTGGCCCTTGCCCTGCTGTGTGGGGTCACTGTTTCGCTCCCCGTCTGCGTCTGGCTCCCGGGGCCTGAGTGCGGAGCTGGGCTCGCCCGCTTCCGGGGCCTGACAGCTGCTCCGCCCTTTGCCAGCCGTGTGACGCGGGCGGGCCGCTCACTCCCCGGCCCCAGGTTTCTCACAGAGCAGTGGGGCAGATTGCTCTGGGTGTCACGGTGAGGTGTCGGGTGAGCACAGGCCTGGCCCAGAGCCTGGCGCACGGGGGCCTTGGCAAGCGATGCCCGCCCTTCACTTCGCTTCCCCACCACTTGCAGCCCCTCGTCCGCACGGGGGGCCACCCTGTCCACTGTCTCTCTGAGCCTCAGCTTCCTCCCCCGCGGGCTGTGGGAGTGGCCATCACAGCTACCTGTGGTCACCAGGTGCAACGGGGGCTCTGCTCTGGGGGACCCCGCCCATAGGTCGCGGGTCTCCGCCACCTCCCCGCTGGCTGGACTTCATCTTCTTGCTGCCCTCCCTTCCGACACAGACAGGCCTGGCCTCCTGGTCTCCGCTGCAGGCCCACGCTGACCTGGGCAGATGAGAAGGCCCGCTCCCCCAGGCCACCACCCAGGCCCCCCCTGAGCCCCGCTCTGGGGAGGGTGAGGGCCGTGCCCCCTCCCGACTGGGTGCATGGGAGGGAGAGACAGCACACAATCCGTGCAGGGACCCTGTGATGCAGTGACCAGGGTAGCCTCTCCCTGGGCACGTCCACAGGCCTTCTCTGTGGCCCTGCCCCACGCCCAGCCCGGCCTTGCAAAAGGGAGGGGGCCGGTCACCCCAGCTCCTTCCCAGGCTCCTCCTCCGCTTTCTCTGCCTGGCCCTGGGCCCTGGAGGAGGTGGCCGGGCTGCAGCTCACTGCCCCCACCCCCGGGCTGGCGCGTCCCACACTGCTTGGGGGACCGCGTACCTGGACCGTGCGTGTCCGGGGCCCGCAGCCTGGGTCACCCGGGCCGAGTTACTCATTTCTGTGCTTCAGGGCACTTGTTTGTAAAATGGGCTCCTAAGGGCTCCTCCCCAGGGGGGCTGGAAGGAACGAATCACTGGGTTAAACGTGCTGGGAATAGCGTCGGGCACGGAGTGGGTGCGGCGTGTGTGCTGTCTCTGTAACAACTGTCCCGTGTGTACTGTCCTTGCGTTTCCTGCACACATCCTTACGTGGGACCCACTGGCTCCAGACACCTGAAGGTAAGTTGTGATGGGTCACACAAGCTAGATCCTACTAATTTCTTAAAATACTTGTTTCTGGGGCGTGCAGGTGATTCAAGCTCACCACTTGTTATCTGGAGGGTAGACTAAGTAGCCCAAAGAGGAAAAGCGCCTGCATTTCAGAGCCCAGACTGCTTACCGTTACTTTCTGCAATCACCAAGCCACCTGCATTTCGACACCCAGGGATGATAGCTAAGATTCTGCTGAGTGCCTTTCCTGGTTTGTGTTTTTCTCAAGTGCCCGTGTGAACGCACACGGAATATACACCTATGTTGAAAACTTACTTGCAGATGATTTGAGGTTACATTTTTTACTTTATAGCGTCTTTCAAACTTTTCTCACATCGCATGCATTTGTCTGCAGCTGTCCGTCTCATGGACGTACCGTTTCAATGGCCACCCCACGTGTCACTCTTGTAAAGATGGTGGAGAGGACGGTCTCGCAGGTAGATTTTTATGCAAATCCATGAAAACGTCTCCAGGGAAGGTTCTTAGAAGAGCATATATATTTGGGGATAAAAAATACGTATATGAAAATACCTGTGATACAAATTGTTCATTTGGCTTCCAAAGAGCCGCGGTGGGTCGAGGGCCAGTGTCCTGCACTCCTCTCTTCCATTAGGGTGGTGCGTTCTTGGGGGCTGGCTTTGGCTGGGGTGGGGAGAGGGGGGCAGTGAGTCGGGAGCCCTGGGGGAGGGTCACCCGCTGCCCGTGACCTGCACAGGCCCAGCTCTATCTCCAGTCCCCACAGGAGCCATGGAGGCTGGATGCTCCCAGAGCCCCTCCCCGTGCTGAAGGCTCCAGGTGAGAGCAGGCCTTTCCCTCGAGGCTGGCTGACACGGAAAGGGCGTGAGGCAGTGGGCCTCTGTGCCCACACCAAGCTGTGTGTGGTGTGTGGAAGAAGTGACATCATTTCAGACCAGCCTCTGACCCAGCTGCCTTCCTGGCACCCACTGGGACCCAAGCCCCTAACTGGACGCAGGACTGGGGGTCTTGGCCAGGCTCTGCCCTGACCTCCCTGGGACTCGGGACAGGCATCCCCACCTAAATGCCTGGTCACATAGGTCACTGGGCTGCTGCCGCTGGCAGCCTGGGTCTGCCTTTCGGGCCTGTCTGCACTCTTTCTGCAAAGTTGTTTCAGACACAGATCAAGTGGTCTTTTGGGGTCAGGATTAGCCTGTTTAATGTTGACAAAACCTGCTTAGGTTATTTGCCCCATTTTACAGATGAGGCAACTGAGGCTCAGAGAGGCCCAGCCACTTGCCCCATAGCCTCTGGCTGGAGTGCGGTTTTCCACGTGGACTCCCTGTGTCGAGACCCCGTTTTTTTTTTTTTTTTTTTTTTTTGGCTGTGTAGGGTGTTAGTTGCGGCATGCATGCGGGATCTAGTTCTCTGACCAGGGATCGAACCCGGGCCCTCTGCATTGGGAGCGCAGAGCCTTAGCCACTGCACCACCAGGGAAGACCCTAGAGACCACCTTTCTGACCCCGGGCCTGAGATGGAAAAACTTCTAAGCCCCATTCTTGTCCTGCAGACACAGGACCTGCCACGTTTCTGCAGCAAGCTGGAGCAAACTGCATGGGACTGGAGGCCATGGTGCAATAGCCATATGTTTTCATATTGTATAATTTTAAGAAAAAAATGCAGAGGAGTAGTAGGCAGACTGAACATTAAAACTTCAAAATCAAAACCTCTCAAATATTAAAAATCAGAGGCAGACACATGACCTTCTTCATGGCAGGTTTTTATTTGAAATGGTCTCGGGCAACTCCTGAGTGCATTTCGTCCAAGGCTAACTGCCAGCCCTGCTGCTGCTAAGAGACGCCAGCGAGGCCTCCAGCAAATGGCCGAAGATCATTGATTGCATTTCTCAGCCGGGCAGAACCCCCTTCCTCACCATTAACCGGCATCTGGATCATTTCGTGTCTAAACTGAACTCCAAGGGAGCACTCAGTCTTCCAATCTAACAATCGTCTTTTTCTTTCGTTGACAAATAGAATCTTGGAATTTTGGGTGATAACGCAAATGGATTTTGAATCTAATTGAACTTTTTATATCAAATATTTCAAAATAATGATGACGTCCTCCTCAGCATCCACAGATGTTTTGCTCCCAGAGTCTTACTAATTCTTCTTTGGGATTCAAATTATAACCCTCACTAAACATCATGGGTGAACATTTCTGATGGTTCTGCTTTGAATCCATCAAGTCTATCATTAAATGTTACCATATTTTCATACAGTTCTTGCAATTTTCAAATAAGTTCATTTCAGTGCTCAAGAAATGGCAGTGAAGTAAGCCGTTTTTGAAGCCAGTGACTTGACTTCGGTAAATCAGCACAAAAATAAAATCTATATTTTAGCCCTAAGCTCTGGACTGAACCTCCCCTTGGACGCCAGCTTCTCTTCCTTGAGGGACCAGTGCGGGGCTCTGACCCCATTTCTTCCCAGAAAGCTGAAAACAGCTGGTATTTACTAAATTCCTCAGTTTTATCATTTCAGATGTACAGGCACATTTTGCACATAAGAACTTGAATTTGGAGTTTTCAGAACAAACTTTCCTACTTCTTGTCACTGCAGCTATGATGAGATGTGCCCAGTGTTTCCATAATGTTTTTTTTTTTTTTTTTTTTTTTTTACAAATTTATTTATTTTTGGCTGCGTTGGGTCTTCGTTGCTGCGCGTGGGCTTTCTCTAGTTGCGGCGAGCGGGGGCTGCTCTTCGTTGCCGTGCACGGGCTCTAGAGCGCAGGCTCAGTAGTTGTGCCATGTGGGCTCAGTAGTTGTGGCTTGCGGGCTCTAGAGCGCAGGCTCAGCAGTTGTGGCGCACGGGCTTAGTTGCTCCGCGGCATGTGGGATCTTCCCAGGCCAGGGCTTGAACCCTTGTCCCCTGCATTGGCAGGTGGATTCTTAACCACTGCGCCACCAGGGAAGTCCCTCCATAATATTTTCCATAATGATGATCATTGATGTGGAGAATTTCATTCGCCCAACAGCTGGTTGGGTCCTTTTTTTTTTTTTTTTTTTCAACACAGATGGGGTTTTTTTAAAAACGTTTTTCTTTAGGGATTGATTTCTGCAGTATCCAGTGGCAGCCCCGAGCCCCTGGCTTTGTTGCTGTGACACAGCTGGCAGCGTGACCGTTAGCTGTCCCAGTGTCCCCATGGTTTCTGCGGCGACCCCTCCCATTCCAGGTGAGACACTGCAGCCGTCAGCACCCCGCCGGCAGGGGCTGGAGAGGAGGTGGTGGGACCTGCTGGCCTGGTCTTGGGCGCAGTGCGGGAGTGTCGGGAAACCGTGGTGGTTCTGGAAGCTCTGGCACGGGGCCTCTGATGCTGTTTCTTATTTCTCTGAGAAAGGAGGTGAAACCAGCCAGAAAATCCCTGCATCTTTCCTCTCCTGAATCTGTCAAGTCTCGTATCCTGGACCCGTGTTCTATTGGATGAACGGCCCAGACCCCTCCCTGTACCCAGACTCCCACCCCTCTGGTCCTTTCCTGCTCCTCCTGCAGTACCATCTTCTACGCGCTCCTCTGGGCCGCGATGGCCACCGTCCAGCCCCCAGGTCAAAAAGAAATCCCCCCGTGGCTCTGACTCTCCCGGCTTCTGCCCGTGGTTGCCACCTCCAGTCAGTCACCAGACCCCCCCCAACCCTGCAAGCGGCCCCTCCATTCCCAGGCCCCGTTCCTCCCCGAAGGTGACTGTGACCCTGACCTTTATATGCCGTCACTTACTCCTTTTGCCTTTTTCTATCGCTCTGTCATCTGCAAACAGGTTTCGTAGGTGTCTTCAAATAACATGGTTTAGTTTTGCGTGTTCTAAGCATTTACGCCAGTGAAATGACAGCGTACTTTCGTGTCTGGCTGGCTCGACCCAACTTTGTGCTTTAAACTTTATGTTTCATCCCCAGGGCTGTGTGTAGCTGTGATGCGTTTGATTTTTTTTTTTTTTTTTGTGGTACGCGGGCCTCTCACTGCTGTGGCCTCTCCCGTTGCGGAGCACAGGCTCCGGACGCGCAGGCGCAGCAGCCACGGCTCACGGGCCCAGCCGCTCCGCGGCACGTGGGATCCTCCCGGACCGGGGCACGAACCCGCGTCCCCTGCGTCATCAGGCGGACTCGCAACCCCTGCGCCACCAGGGAAGCCCGATGCATTTGTTTTTATCACGGATACTGAGATGCTCTCATCTACTTGCTATTAAAGAATATCCGAGTCCCGGTACCTTTATGAACACTTTTCTGTGGGGTGTATATACCCAGGAGAGGAATCCCTGGTCACGGAGCACGTGCGTCTTTACGTCTCTCAGTCCGTTCTGTTGGTCAGGGTGCACGGTATCTTCGGATGGTCCCCGTTCTGCTGCACCTTCCCCAGTCATTTTAGCTCTTTTGGTGGCTTGTGGTCGTTTCTCGCCGCTGTTTTAAACGTGCGTTTCCCTCACGGCTAATGGGCCACCGCTTTCCGTGTGAGCTGGCAGCTTGGGCCCTGCGTTTGTGATGTTCTTGTTCACGTGCTGGGCCCATTTGTGGACTGGATTTGCAGGGGTTCTTTATATATGTCAGATACGAGACCGCGTTCCCAATACTTCCTGCCACTTGTCTGGCCTTGTCACTCTTTTACTGGCGTTTTTGGATGTATAGAAATACGTAATTTTTTTTTTTTTGTGATACGCGGGCCTCTCACTGTTGTGGCCTCTCCCGTTGCGGAGCACAGGCTCCAGACGCGCAGGCTCAGTGGCCATGGTTCACTGGCCTAGCTGCTCCGCGGCATGTGGGATCTTCCCGGACCGGGGCACAAACCCGTGTCCCCTGCATTGGCAGGCGGATTCTCAACCACTGCGCCACCAGGGAAGCCCGAAATACGTAATTTTTATGTGGCCAAATGCATCCAATTTTCCCTTGAGGGTTATTGCGTTTTGAATTCTGTTCAAAAGTCTTTTCCCCCGTGAAGGTCATGAGGATATTCTCTTATATCGTCATTTAAAAGCTTCATTACACTGGGATTTCAGTCTGCATGGAATCACTGTTCGGGTGCCTGGGAGGGGCGGGAGTCCAGTTCCCTTTTTTTCCTGAGGGGAATAATACCAGTTGTACCAGAATCGTCTCTCTCCTTCAGTGCTGTTCACAACCATCTTTGTACCAAATCAGGTGTCCACCTACCCGTGGCCTCTTTCGAGGCTGATTACAGGAGCGTCCCCTTGGCATCTGGCAGAGCAAATACTCCCACGCGTTTCTTGCTTGTCAACGACGTGCTGGCTATTCTTGCGCTTTGAATTTCCATATCCATTGTGGACCTAGCACACTGACATTCACACACATGCTTTTTGGGATTTTGATTAGTATTACAGAGAATTTATGTGTGGGGAGCATTAATCTCGTGTCCACGAATAAGTGCAAATTTTATTTTCTCCATTTTAAGAGACTCTTTCAAACGTCTCAATCGTGTTTTATAGTTTCCTGAATAAAGACCTTTTACATCTTTCTTAGATTTATCCCTTCTTCATGGTTTTAGACGCTCTTGTACATTTTTTCCCTGAGCTTTTCTCATGGAGGTATAATTTGCCTACAACAAATTACATGGAATTTAGAGTACAGTTCAATGAGTTTTGACATATACATACACTCAAGGTAACAAGATCTCAATCAGGATGTTTCCCTAGTGCCTCTTTCTGGGAAATTGTCCTGTCCCTCTTGCTGAGACAACCACTGTTTGGATTTCCGTCACTGTGGATTAGATTTGCCTGATTTAGACCTCTGTAAAAATGGAATCAGACAGTATTTACCCTTTGGCGTCTGGCTTCTTTCATTCAACGTTTCTGAGATTTATCCATGTAGCTTTGCGTACCTGTAGTCAAGCCTTTTTGTTTCAGAATGGCATTTCATTGGATGGGCACACACCATAATTTATCATCCACCTGTGGATGGTTTTTTGAGTTATTTTTAGTTTCTGGCAATTATGAACGAAGATGCTGTAAACATTCTGGTTGAAGTCTTCGTGTGGATGTGTATTTCCATTTTCTTGGTTAAATATCCGGAAGTGAAATGTCAGGTTTGTAGGATGGGGGTGTGTTTAACTTATGAGAAAATATGAAAGACTTTTCAGAGTGGCTGTACCATTTTATATCCCCACCAGCCAGTGTCTGAGAATCCCAGTCAACGCTACGCTCACATTAGTCCTTGTCTGGCGTTTTGATCTCGCCCTTCCTAAGTGAGAGTGAAGTGCTGTTCATTGCGACTTTAATCTATATTTCCCTGATGACTCAATGGTGTTGAGCATCTTTCCATGTGCTTATTGGCCACTCACGTATCTTCTTCTGTGATGTGTCTGGTCAAGTCTTTTATTCTTGTTGAAAGCATCTTTAGAAAGTTGTATTGTACATGCAATAAATCACAGTCACTTTAAGTGTACCACTTGATGCATTTTTGACAAATGTACACATGAATGTATGACCACCACAATCAAGATACAGACTACTTCCATCGCTCCGGATCCCCTCCTGCCTCTTTGCAGTCAGCTGCCACCCTAACCTCCGACCCTAAATCTCTGATCTCCTTTCTAGTACTAGGGATTACTTTGGTTTCTTCTAGAATTTTATATAAATGGGATCCCACAGTAGGCATTATTCAGTATCTGGATTTTTTCATTGTGTGATGACTTCAGATTTACCACGTTGTTGCATGTGGGCTGTATATTGTATGTTCACTCACTTCTGTGGGTTTTTGGGTCCTTGTGGTATTTGTTTCTGTAGCATATTCCGTTGTATGTTTAGATCATAATTTGTTAGTCCGTTCACCTGTTGGTGGTCATTAGGGGTGTACTTAGTATTTGTCTCTGATGAATAAAGCTGTTATGAACATTTATGTACAAGTCTTAGTAAGTGTTTTTGTTTATCTTAGATAAGTACTAGGTGTAAAATGTCTGAGTCATAGGGTAGGTATATGGTTAACTATTTAAGATATTTCAAAGTGATTATAGCATTTAATGCTACTACCAGCATTGTGTGAGGGTCCTTGTTACTCCAACTTCTCTCCATCTGGTATCATTCTTTTTTTTTTTTTTTTTTTTTTGGTCTTGGCAAAAAAATATGGAACGCGTCACGAATTTGTGTGTCATCCTTGTGCAGGGGCCATGCTACTCTTCTCTGTATCTTTCCAATTTTAGTATATGTGCTGCCGAAGCGAGCGCTTGGTATCATATTTTTGCCATTGCAGTGGGTGTGTTGTGGTACCTGGTTGCTGTTTTAATTTGTATTTCTCTGGTGACTAGTGATGTTAAGCGTCTGTTTGTGTTCTTAGTGACTATTTTTTATCTTCTTTTATGAAAGGTCTTTTCAAATCTTTCTTCCATTTTTACTTGTCTTCTTATAATTGGGTTGTAGGAGTTCTTTATATGTTCTGGGTGCCAGTTCTTTGTTAAGATATATGGTTGCAGATATCGCCTTACGGTCTGTGACTTGCCTTTTCATTTTCTCTGTGATGTTTTTGAAGAGGAGAGGTTTTGAATTTTATGGAGTCCAAAGCGTCAATCGCTCCTTTGATGTTTGTGCTTTTTGTGTCATAGCTAAGAAATCTTTGCTGTCTCAAGTTTGCAAAAGTATTCTTCTACAACTTTTATAGTTTTAACACTTACATGTAACTCTGATTCATTTCAGTTAACCATAACAGTTACAAGCCTGTTGTCTATGAATAAAAACATTTTGCTGCTTCTTTTTCAATCTGGATGCTTTTCATTCCTGTTTCTTGCCTCATGGCACTGACTAGACCTCCAGTACAATGTTGAGCAGAAATGATGAAAACAGACTCCTCTGCACTGTTCTCAATCTTAAGGGGAAAGGGTTTGGTTTTTCATTATTAAATGTTCTGTTAGCTGTAGGTTTTTGGTAGGTGCTTTTTATTATTTTGAGGAAGTTCCTTTCTATTCCTAGTTTGTGGAGAATTGTTGACACAAGTGGATGTTAAATTGTGTTCTATGCTTTTTCAGTATCTATTGAGAAGAGCATATAATTTTTCTCCTAGATTCTGTTAGTATGGTGAATTGCCTTGATTTTTTTTTCCGAATGCTAAAACAACCTTGTATTTTTGGAATACAGCAACTTTTATATTTCGGTGGATTTGATTTGCTAAGATTTTGTTAAAAGTTTTGCACAGGGCTGCCCTGGTGGCTCAGTGGTTGAGAGTCCGCCTGCCGATGCAGGGGACACGGGTTCGTGCCCCGGTCTGGGAGGATCCCACATGCCGCGGAGCGGCTGGGCCCGTGAGCCATGGCCGCTGAGCCTGCGTGTCCGGAGCCTGTGCTTCGCAACGGAAGAGGCCACAACAGTGAGAGGCCCGCGTACCGCAAAAAAAAAAAAAAAAAAAAAGAAAAAGAAAAGTTTTGCACATATATACATGGGAAATATCGGTTGGTAGTTTCCTTTTCTTGTAATGTCTTTATTAGGTTTTAGTGATTGGTGATGCTGGCTTTACAAAATAAACTGTGAAGTAGTCCCTCTTCTTCCATTTTCTGAAAGTAATTGTGTAGAATTGGTTTCACTTTTTCCTAATTGTGCTGTACAGTTCATCAGTGAAGTCATCTGAGCCTTGAGTGACTTTGGTGGCTAGATTTTTGTGAATTTAATTTCTTCAGTAGTTAGAGGGCTATTCAGATTTTCCATTTCTTTTTGAGTCAGATTTGGGAATTTGATCTTTCAAGGAATTTGTCTATTTCATACAAGTAGTTGAATTTATTGGTATAACTATTTTTCATAATGTTTTCATATTACCCTTTGAGTGATTGTGAGATCTATAATTATGTCACATCTTTCATGCCTGATGGCAAATTTATGTCTTTTATCTTACAGTCTTCATCAGATGTACTAGATATTTATCAAATTAGTCAATTATTTCTTTTTAAAAAAAGTGATTTATTTTTGGCTGCGTTGGGTCTTTGTTGCTGCGCACAGGCTTTCTCTAGTTGCAGCGAGCAGGGGCTACTCTTTGTTGAGGTGCTCAGGCTTCTTACTGTGGTGGCTTCTCTTGTTGCAAAGCATGGGATCTAGGTACATGGGCTTCAGTAGTTGCAGCACTCGGGCTCAGTAGTTGTGGCTCGTGGGCTCTAGAGCACAGGCTCAGTAGTTGGAGCGCACAGGGCTTAGTTGCTCTGCAGCATGTGGGATCTTCGCGGACCAGGGATTGAACCCGTGTCCCCTGCATTGGCAGGCGGATTCTCAACCACTGCACCACCAGGGAAGCCCAAGTCAATTATTTCTAAGAAGTAGATTTTGGTATCATTGATCCTCTCTACTTGCCTTTTTCCAATTATTTCTGCTATCACCTTTATAATTTCCTTCCTTCTAATAATTTTTCACCTTATATATTCTTTTTCTCTATCTTCTTAAGGTGAAAAATAGAATTATGGGCTTTAGACCTTCCTAATTTTCCGACACAAACATTTAAAGCTCTTAATTTTTCTTTACATTAGTGGCATCCCACAAATTTTGATAAATTCCTTTTTACTTTTATGAGCATAAATTATTTCCTAATTTCCCTTGGAATTTTGGCCCATGGATTCTTTGCATGTATGTCATTTAATTTTCAAATGTTTGGGGATTTTCAAAATATCTTGTTCTGTTACTGGTTTCTTTTTCTTTATTTATTTTAAAATTTATTTTTGGCTGCTTTGGGTCTTCGTTGTTGTGCACAGGTTTTCTCTAGTTGCAGTGAGTGGGGGCTACTCTTTGTGGCGGTGTGTGGATTTCTCATTGCAGTGGCTTCTCTTGTTGTGGAGCACAGGTTCTAGGCGCGCAGGTTTCAGTAGTTGTGGCTCACAGGCTCTAGAGCGCAGGCTCAGTAGTTGTGGTTCTCTGGCTTAGTTGCTCCATGGCATGGGGGATCTTCCCGGACCGGGACACGAACTTGTGTCCCCTGCATCGGCAGGCGGATTCTCAACCACTGAGCCACCAGGGAAGCCCTCTTGGAGGGTTTTTTTTTTTTTAATTATTTTATTGAAGTATAGTTGATTTATAATTTGTTAATTTCTGCTGTACAGCAAAGTGATTCAGTTATACATATATACATACATATTCCTTTTTATATTCTTTTCCATTATGGTTTATCACAAGATATTGAATATAGTTCCCTGTGCTCTACAGTAGGACATTGTTCATCCATTCTATGTATAATAGTTTGCACCTGCTAATTCCAAACTCCCAATCCATCCCTCTCCCACCCACCCTGGAGGGTTGTTTTTGAGTTTCGTTGGTGGAATCTAGAGTAGCCTTTATTGGGGTAATTTTAGCCTTACTACTACATTGTAACCCTTCTAAAGTCTTCATGGATCACTCCAGTCTTTCTACTCTTGAAGGATGGAATTAAAATATCTCCCATCCCTGTGTGGGGTCTGGGAGCTTTTCACTTTAGAGCACCCAGCAGACTGGCTTTGTGCTATTTCACTGTATACATGCAGAGACCAGCGTCCAGCCAGAGTCTCCACCAGATCCTTATGAAGGTTCCTGGAGCTCTTTCTCTGCTTGGCTTCTTCTCTGATAATCTGCCTTGCACTTTCCAGCTGCTGCAGCCTCCCCAGGCTCTGCTTTCTCTCTCTCTCCTCACTTCTTCAAGAAGTCTATGTTCTGACCCAAGAAAGCCAGGGCAGTCTCAGGACTTAGCCACATTTGTTACCCTATCTCAGGGACTACCGTCTGCACTCTCTTTTGTTCCAACATTTGTATATTTATATATACATATGTATATGTATGTACATACATATATACATTGCCTATATACATATACATTTATATGCATATATATTTATATACATATGTATATTTATATATGTGTGCATATATGTATATGTATTGTATATTATATGTTTGTATATTTATATACATATGTATATTTATATATTTGTATAGTTTGAGAAGTTTTGAAGTTGGTTAAGGTGAGAAGGCAAATTCTACACTAATTACTTTTCATGCCCAGTGAGAGAGCATCTTTGGCTGATTAAAATTTTTCTCTATTTTTTTCATCAGTTTGATTATGAGGTGCACAAATGTGGGGGCTGTGTGTGTGTGTGTGTGTGTGTGTGTGTGTGTGTCTTGATTGGAATTTGTTGAGATTCTTGCAGCTGTAGGTTGCTTTGGGTCAAATTTATAAGATTTTCAACAATATTTCTTCAGTTATATATTTTATATCCCTCATTACCTTGCCTTTGTCTTTCTGGGACTCCAATTCCTTATTGGTTTTTTCTTTTTCTGGTATTTTCCCCCTCAGTTTCCAGAGGCTCTGACACCTAACTAACACTGACTCACTAAGATGCTGTTTTCTGAGTGAATTCCATCCTGTGTGTGCCATATCCCTGGGAAGAGCCAGGGAAATAGACTCACCCTGTGTGACTGCCTTCTTTCACGTGTGGTATCTCCTTCCAGTTTCTGTCGAATTTTGTTTGCTCTCCTGTGATTTCAGAAAGTTGCTTTATACATTTTCCCCAGAGTTTATAATTGTCATCAGCAAGAGGATTAGTTTGAAATAGGCTTCTCCACTATTACCAGAAACTGAAAAGCGTATGTATGTTATCTGGAAAAAATTGTTTTCTGGTATGTAGAAATAAAGTTGATGTTTAGTATTGATTTATATATCCTGCTGCATTAGAAAAATGTTATATTAACTTAATTACATAGTGCAAATTCCTTTGCATTACGTTTCTATTATAGCATCTGCCAATAGTAAAAGTTTAGTTTGTTTTTTATTTATTTTTTGCCAGTTCTCACATGTATTATTTAGTTTCCTTGACTTAATGCGCTGCCGAGTCCTACTGTAAGATACTGGATGGAAGTTGTGATAACAGGCATTTTTGTCCCTTTCCTATTTCTAAGCCAGGATTTGAATAAGTCATCATTAAATATATTCCACTTCTGGGCATATATCCAGACAAAACTATAATTCAAAAAGATACATGCACCCCTATGTTCATAGTAGCACTATTCACAATAGCCAAGACATGGAAACAACCTAAATGTCCTTTGCAGATGAATGGATAAAGAAGATGTGGTTTATACATATACAATGGAATATTAGTCATAAAAAAGAATGAAATTATGCCATTTGCAGCAACATGGATGCAACTAGAGATTATCACACTAAGTGAAGTAAGTCAGACAGAGAAAGACAAATACCATATGTTATCATTATATGCAGAATCTAAAATATGACACAGAGAATTCCCTGGTGGTCCAGTGGTTAGGATGCTGTGCTTCCACTGCAGGGGGCCCGTGTTGGATGCCTGGTCAGGGAACTAAGACCCCACATGCCGTGTAGTGCGGCCAGAAAAAAATGAAAGGACACAGATGAACTTATTTATGAACCAGACTCATGGACGTAGAGAACAGACTTGTGGTTGCCAAGGGGGCGGGTGTTGGGGGAGGGAAGGATCGGGAGGTTGGGGTTATAGCAGTTGTAAGCCATTATATACAGGATGGATACACAACAAGGTCCTCCTGTACAGCACAGAGGACTCTATTCAATATCTTATGATAAACCATAATGGAAAAGAATATTAAAAAAAGAATGGGGCTTCCCCGGTGGCGCAGTGGTTGAGAGTCCGCCTGCCGACGCAGGGGACGTGGGTTCGTGCCCCGGTCCGGGAGGATCCCGCGTGCCGCGGAGCGGCTGGGCCCGTGAGCCGTGGCCGCTGAGCCTGCGCGTCCGGAGCCTGTGCTCCGCAACGGGAGAGGCCACAACAGTGAGAGGCCCGCGTACCGAAAAAAAAAAAAAAAAAAAGACTGTGTGTGTATATATATATGTATAACTGAATCACTTTGCTGTAGAGCAGAAATAATACAACATTGTAAACCAACTATACTTCAGTTAAAAGAAAGAATAATACTTAGTGTAGGTTTTTTTGAAGACACACCTCAGATATAAGAACATTTTATTCTATTTTAAAATTGATTCAGTTACTTGTTAAAAAAACTCATGAATGAATGTTGAATTTTTAAATTCACAGTTTCTTTGTTTTGAGATGATCGTGATATTTCTCCTTTACCTGTCAGTGTGGCAAATTATGTCGATCAATTTTCTAATGTTAGAACAAATTTACACCACTCTGGGCATAAACAGATTACGTTATTATGTAGCTGTTATCCTTCCCAGATAATTATTAACACTGTGCTAATACTTCATTTAGGATCTTTGCATGTATGTTTGTAACTGACGTTTGCCTTTCATTTTCTTCTCCTTGCTGTCCTTGTCAGGTTTGGGAGCGGAGGTATGCTAGTCTTATAAAAGTGAACTGGGAAATGTTCCTTTTTTCTCGCTTTTATCTGAAAGAGTTTGTGTACGTTTTGAATTCTTTCTTCATTCAAGGTTTGGTACAACTTGCCACTGAATAAATTTTTGCCTAGAGTTTTCTTTTGGGGGAAGGTTTTTGTATTACTGATTCAGTAATTTTATTATTTATGGGGCGACTCTGATTTTCTCTCTTTTCCTCAGGCAGTTTTTTAAAAAAATATTTATTTATTTTCCTTATTTATTTATTAATTTTTGGCTGTGTCGGGTCTCAGTTGCGGCACAAGGGATCTTTGTTGAGGCATGCAGGATCTTTTCGTTACGGCGCGTGGTCCGCTTGGGTTCCCTCTAGTTGCGGCATGCGGGCTTCTCTCTAGTTGTGGCGCGTGGGCTTAGTTTCCCCTTGTCATGTGGGGTCCTAGTTCCCCGACCAGGGATCGAACCTGTGTCCCCTGCATTGGAAGGCAGATTCTTAACCACGGGACCACCAGGGAAGTCCCCTCTTCAGGCAGTTTTAGTACGCTGTATTTTCCTCGAAGTTAGTTATTTCCATCTACATTGCCAAGAATTCTTATCACAGAGGCAGGTTCTGCCTGCAGGTTCTGTAGCCATCACCTTTTTTATTCCTAATATTGGTTTGGTGTTCTCTCTCTTCTCCTCCCTCTCTTGTCCCTTTTTCTTCATTAGATTCATCAGATATTTATCAATTGTGCTTGTTTTTTCAAAGAACTAACTGTTGTTTTTGTGACTTTCCTCATGTACATTTGTTTTCTATTGTGTTACTTTGTTAATCACGTGGTTCAGTCTTCTGGGTCTTTCCTCCCTCCCCAGCCCACCCTGCTTAAGGTATCAATTATAATGATTAGGGATTTGCCTTTTTTTAGTACATTTGTCAAGTTTTGCTTTACGTATTTTGGGGTCATGTTTTCAGGTGCAAACTCAGGAATTATATATTCTTGGTGAGTTAAAATGTTTATCGATATGAACAGCCAGTGTTTGTCTCTGGTGATCTTTTACCGTCAAGTTTATTGATACAATATTTATATTCATGAGCAGCTTCCTTTCAGTGTTTACAGATATACCGTTCCCCGTTCTTTCCTTTAAACCCTTCTGTTTTCTTATGTTTAGATGTGATTCACAGAAATAGGTTTTTAAAAATCCTGTCTGACCATCTTTGACTTTCAAGCAAATGGTTAAGTCTGTGTGTTAGTCAGCATGGGCCACCCTAACAAAATATCACAGACTGGGAGGTTTAAACAACAGAAATCAATCTTGTCACAGTTCTGGAGGCCAGAAGTCCAATGTCAAGGTTCCAGCAGATGTGGTTCCAAGGTAGCTCTCTTTCTAACTTGTGGTTTCTGCCTTGTCCCTGTCCTCAAACAGAGTCTCTCCGGTATGTGCACGTGGAGAGAGAGAGCTCTCTCTTCCTTTTCTTAAAAGGCCACTAGTTCTATGGGATTAGGGCCCCACCCTTAGGACCTCATTTAACCTTAATTACATCCTATAAGTTAAATCTCCAAATACAGTCACATTGGGGTTTGGGTCTTCAACATGTGAATTGGGCAGGGGGGGTCACAATTCAGTCCATTTACAATTGATGTGATTACTGATATTTTAAAATTGTTTCCATTTTTACTCTGTGATAAATATTTGTTACACCTGTTCTAGGTTCTGTTTCTCATTTCTTTGCTTTCTTTTGGACTGATTTGAGTTCTTAAAAAAATCATTCCACATTTTTCTCTTTTAGTTTAGAAATATGCACTCTTCTATTTTAGTGATTACCTTAGAAATTGTAATATATCATCATTGGCACATCAAACCTTAACGTTAATCAATACTTTTACCCACCTCCTGGGAAAATACAAGAGTTCTAGGACAATTTAACTCTTCTTATCCTTTCCTGACATGTACGCTGTAGTTGCTGGGCATTTTAATTCTATATCTTTATTTATAAACTTACCAGACATTATATTATAGGTATGTACAATCAATGTGTATTTAGATTATCCCCCTGTTTACTGCTGCCTTGCACCTGGATTATTTTCTCCTTTCTGCTGAGCACCCTTCAGAATTTCTCTTTGTGTAGGTTTGCTGTTGGTGAGATCTTTGTTTTTGTTTGAGAGTTCTCTTTCTCCCTACCCCCTTCTTGTAGAATGTCTTAGCAGGGTATGAATTTCTAGGACGACAGTTAGATTTTGGCACACTGATGTTACCTCAGTTTCCTTGGGCTTCCTCACTTGCTCTGGAGAAGCCCAGCCTGAAGTCTAAGAAGGAATCCATCTTTTATTTATTTGTCTATTCTTTAGACTTTTCCTTATATTTGGAATTCTGCAGTTTCACTGTGAAATACTAAGTGTGTTTGTTCTCTATTAGTTTTGCCTGCAATTGGCTGGGCTTCCAGAATTTGTGTGCTGATGCCTTTCATCAGTTCCAGAAAATTCTCAGTCTTTATCTTCCTAAATATTGCCTCTGCTACACACTGTGTCTTCTCTCCCTCTGGTACCCCAGTTAAAAATAAGTTGGATCTACTCTTTGACATCATCTATGTCTTTTACCATCACTTTAGTCCATGTTTTTTTCCTCCTCATCTTCCTTTTGAATAGTTTCTATTCACTTAACTTCCAGTTTGCTAATTTTTTCTTCAACTGTGTCTGTTTTGCTGTTAAACCTTTCCACAGAGTCATCGAGTTCTTAACTTTTGTTTGTTTTTAAATTCTAAAAAATTAATTTGACTCTTCTTTTAAAATCTGCTATGCTTATTTTTGTTTTGTTCTGTTTGGTTTCCAGTTTCTTGATGAGATTTTCATGCTCAACTTTTATCTTCTTGAATATAGAAAGCATAGTTGTTTTACAGTCTATGATAATATCTGAATGTGCTTTAGGTCTGTTGCTCTAAACTGTGGTTTCTGCTGGTTTTCACTCGGGGTGTCTGGTTATCTTGGTTAGTTTTCTGGTGACTGTAGTTGAACAAAAGCCTTTCTGGAAATTATTTGGAGACATAAGATGATAGCTTCCTCCAGAGAGGATTTCTATATTTCCCTCTAGGCTCCTACATGGAGTCTAAGGACTTCTTTGTCATATTTTTACCCTCTAAATGTTAGAATGGTCTGGCCAGTTCCTCACCCTGTGCTTCTTTACCTGTGCCCATGTGCGTGGTCACCTCCTCTAGTGCCATGGCTTTAAGTAACTGGATGTATGTCTGGCAACCCTACCCCCAGTCCTGACCTCTGCTTTGAGATCCTGACTTGTGTATTCATCTCCTCTTTGCATTCTTCTCTTGATGGTCTACAGTCATTTCAAACCTAAACTGTCACACACTGAATTCAAATTCCATCTCCCAACTGACCCACTTTTCTTTAAGTCTTCCTTGTTCAGTCCAAAACATAGGAGATAATCTCAATTCCTCTTCTCTCATACACGACATCTGCTCTAATGGCAGAGCTGTGGGTTCTACCATGGAAACACCCTCCAAGTCTAGGCTCCATCACCTTTTTCCCAGGTGTGCAGGAGCCTCCTAAGTGGGCTCTCATCTCCATACCTGCCCCTGTGTTGTTAATTCTCCATCCAGCAGCCAAAGGGCATATGCCTGTCCTCTGCTCAAGATGGTCCAATAACTTCTGCTTATGCCCAGAACAAAATCCAAAATCCCTGCTGTGGCTCACAAGGTCCTACCTGATTTGGCCTCCTTTGCTCTCACTCACTCTAGTCACACCGGCTTGCTTGTTATTCATTAAAAAGGCTGTTACATCATCTCAGAGCCCGTTCCCTCTTTCTGGAACGCTTGTCTCCACGTCATTCCATTGTTTCCTTCACTTCATGCACATTTCTGCTCAAAGGGCAGCTCCTTAGACAGGACTTTCTTCATCGCTTAAGCAAAAGAGCACCCTTGATGTGTTATCTATTATTGTATAAGAAATGATCCCGAAACTTAGAACACCAGTAAGTGTTTATCATCTCACACCGTTTCTGTGGGTCAGGAATTTGGGAATGGCTTCACTCCATCTTGAGACCCATTATGAACCTGTATTGAAGACGTCAGCCAAGGCTGTGGTCACCCCAAGACTTGACTGGAGCTGAAGGACCACTTCCAAGATGGCGCCCTCGTTTGGCTGCAGATGTGAGGTTGCTTGTTAGCAGGAAACCCCCCCCCCCCCACAGGGATGCTTCCGTGCCCTCATGATATGGCAGCCGGCTTCCCCCAGGGTGAGTGACACAAGAGAGCGAGTACTGACTTTCAGCCACTGTCATTTTCTCAGTCATTTCTGCAGTGCGCTGTGGGTTACATGTGCCATTTCTATTCGATGTGTGAGGGCAGCGCACAGGGCATGCACTTAGGAGGTGAGAATCACCAGGGGCCATCTTAAGCCTGGCTACCGCACCCTATCCCTCTTCAGCCTTTACCCTGCTTTATTTATTTTATTGGCCCTATATCCACCCAAATTAAATTTCATTGATTTGTTCCCTGCTTGTTGACTGATTAGCACACCAAACGTTTGCTCCTAGAATATGCTGGGTCTTTGTCTTTCGTGGGCACTCTGGTGCCTACAATAGATAGCGTGTGCCTCGTAGCAGATGTTCTTGAATCACTTTCTGAATAAACAAATGAAAGGTTACTGAGAGCCTGGAGGGATCTGGGCACAAGCAAGAAGAAGTCATAGAAGTGAGGAACAGGCGAGGAGCCAGGATTTGCCAGCAGACTGAAAGCTGGCAAGGGCTGAGCCAGGAAGGTTCCGGATGAAGCTGTGAACGAGGGATTGGAGACCCCACTGTAATTTGGGACCAAAGGGATTGCCGAGGGCAGAGATGGGCCGGAACATTGATGATCGTTGTAGAAAAGCTGAGCTATTTTCTTTGAAATCAGGACAAAGTTCATAGTGCTTTGGTTTTATTGCCACAGGGGAGCAGGCAGAAATAAAACTGGCATGAACGATTTCATTTAGTAATAATAATAGGGCTTCCCTGGTGGCGTGGTGATTAAGAATCCGCCTGCCAATGCAGGGGACACAGGTTCGAGCCTTGGTCCGGGAAGATCCCACAGGCCGTGGAGCAACTAAGCCCGTGCGCCACAACTACTGAGGCTGTGCTCTAGAGCCCGTGAGCCACAACTACTGAGCCCGTGTGCCACAACTACTGAGCCCACGTGCCTAGAGCCTATGCTCTGCAACAAGAGGAGCCACCACAAAGAGAAACACGTGCACCACAATGAAGAGTAGCCCCTGCTCTCGGCAACTAGAGAAAGCACGAGCGCAGCAACGAAGACCCAATGCAGCCAAAAATAAAAATAAATAAATGTATAAAAATATAATAAAAATAGTAATATAGTACTGAAACTACTACAAATGATGATAATGATAATACCCTTTTGATGCAGTGCACAGCCTATGACATCCACACAGGAAACCAGAATGGGGCTAGAGGCGACGCAGAGAGTGAGATTTATGAATTTGTCACAATGCCGGGTGGGCGGGTGAGATGCTTGAAAATGCAAACTGTCAGGCCCAAGTTCAAATGTCTCTGGGGCTGAGATGCTGTGACTGACAGAGCAGATGAGAAGTTAGTCAATTCGGGTAAGTGTTTGCTTCTAGTTTATGGCTGGGAAGAGCTGCCTAGAAGCTATTCTTGATGGTAACATAAATATCTACTTCTATAATTTTCAGAAATTAGAATTCAGCCTGTGTCACAAAGGACATAGCACATGTGATGAGTGCCAGCCTTGGGACCTTTTCCGGTGGAAAGAACCTAATTGCCTGGATAAGTGTTCCTGATGGGTAAAGCAGGTCCATGTGGTTTTGTGCATTTTTAACTAGTGATTAAATGGGATTTTTTGAATTTATTTTTCTTCCTATTCAATCTAGTTAATCAAATAAATAGATTTTTTTGGAGCAGTAATGATATTAGCAGAGCTGGTTAAGCACTGTGGAGAGATGACAGAGCCTGGGTTCAAATTTCAGCTCCTTCGCTTTCCGGCTGTGTGAGCTTGGGCAAGTTTCTTGACTGCTCTTTGCCTCAGTTTCCTCATCTGTAAAATGGGACAAGAGTTTACCTCTCATAGATGTGTTGTGGGGATTAAATGAGTTACATAGGCCAAGCTCTTAGGGGAGAGTATGGCACACAGTAAACATCAGATAAGTGATAAGTATTATGTAGAATATATGTGTGTGTGTGTGTGTGTATATATATATGTATTTTTACATTTTTTTGAGAAATGCCCTGTGTCCTCAGGGAAGCAGTGAGACACCAGACAGAGGGCATGACTCAGGGCCAGGACAGCATCTACCCTCCCTGACGCCACTGTTAGTTGCCTTCGAAGTATCCACTTCACCCCACTTTCTTACCAACAGGATCACGAACCCATTGGGAGTGGAACTGTGTCCAGCTTGAGAACAACAACATCAGAGACTATTTTCCATCTTCCCTTGTGGCCCAGGCCTTATGACCCAAGCCCTCTCTGATGAGATGTGAGAAGTTGCCGGTTGGGGCCCTTCTTCCTACCTGGAAAGCGGGTGTGATGCTGGAGCCATGTGTCCAGTGGACAAGCCCATGGGAAGTGTGTGAATTCTCTGGGGCTCCTGTTACCAACTGAGGGGCCTCAAAGAACGGATGTTGCTTCTCTCACGGTTGTGGAGGCTGGAGGTCTGAGATCAAGGTGTTGGGAGCTTGGAGCTCTCTTTGAAGGCTCCCAGGGAGAATCTGTTCCATGCCTTTCTCTTAGCTTTGGGGCCACCAGCCGTCCTTGGTTTGCAGCTGCAACCCTCCAGTCTCTGCCTCCGTTTTCAGGTAGCTTCTCTCTGTGTGTTTGTGTCTCTTCTCTTCTTGTAAAGACACCAGTCATATTGGATTTAGGGCTCACGCTAATCCAGCGTGGCCTCATCTTAACTAATTACATATGCAATGGTCCTATTTCCGGACAGAGTCACCTTCGGAGGCACTGCGGGTTAGAACTTCAACATCTTTTGGGGGGACGCCCCAGCCCTGCCTCAGAAATGGCACTCAAACGTTCATCTTCTAGATGAAATGCCTGTAGCTTTGAGACTACACTCACGGCTACAGTGGCAGGGCTGGTTGTGAACTCTGGTCGGTGATACCAGCGTTTGAGCCCTTCCCTTGAGCGGCCTGTCCCCTGGGAGCCTGAATCCTCTACACTCCTTTGTCTGAATCGCTTCAGTGTCTCCCCGAGGCTTTTAGACGTTGAAAGACTACCTACTGGTTGGTAGAGACCTACAGGGACGTTCTTGGTCCTCTTTTACAGGATCTTTGGCCCGTGGTTGGGTGTGGCTCCTGCTGGCCCAGTTTTCACTTTGCCCTCTGGGGGGGCAGAGCTGTTTGGTCTAGAGATGATGGCCATCTGACCCAAGCTGGGCCAGTCAGGTCCTCTGGGGGCTCTGAATTGACAGAAGAGACATAATGTCCCAGACATTATAACAGGTTCCCTCAGGTGCACTGACGCAGCCCAGCCGCACCTGCTCCGTTGCCCTGCACCCGCCCTGCGCAGGCGTGGGCCCCGCCACCCCGCTCTGACTCCCCCACCTTCGTTTTCCTCTGTCCATCCCCGTCTCGCCGTGTCCCCCTCCTGCCCTGCGGCCCCTCCTCCTCCCCAGACGTCGGTGCTCTGGGCAGGTCTGTGGTTCTCTCAGGAGAACGGCCTTCCCGCTGGTTCTGGCGGCCATCTCCCCAACTCTGGCTCACGTGGGAGGGGGTGTTGAGCGTGTAGGGACGGTGGCAGCTGAAGTGACAGGTCCCCGCTGGACCTCATGCAGCCATTTGTAAAGACCCCAGATCCTCACGGCTTGCAGGGCCCTTTTGCTTTCCTAAACTTCGGTGTTGAAAATCTCTCCTTTCCAAGGAGCTAAATAAACCCTGACTTGACTTATGTAGTTGGTTAATCTACGCTAAAGCCATCAGAAACGATTTGTTGATTGGCTTCAAGGAGAAATCCCAGAAGGACGATACTATCAACGTTTTCAACAAATCCCGTATTCGGTCTGGGAAGGAAAACTTTTTCAAGGTAAGAGTCAAAACCACGAATTTCATCCTAAAGGAAAACTGCTTTACACCCTACTTGTATTTGAGGAACAAAATGATCTGATGAGTGAAAAATCTCCATCAGCAGCAGTCAGACCGGCCACTTGATTCCTGCATCGCGGCCCCAGCGGGGACCAGCCCAGGGCTCTGCACGTGGGCAGCTGGGGCTGCCGGCTGAGGAAGGGGCTGCTGAGGACGGAGTCCTGGCCAGGACGCCCGGGCAGGAGGTGGTGCTGGGTGGGTGGGGCCAGGGTCCCGGGGGGGCGGTGAAGTTTGGGGCGCCTGCGTGTGAGCTGGGTGGGGTGTGGGGTGGGCAAGGAAGCCAGCAGACAGCACTCGGGCAGGAGCTCCGGCCTGGTGAGTCGGTCGGGGGCTTGGTGTGTGGGCGGCTGTGGCCGGTCATGGGGCTGGAGGGCTCTCTGAAGTCAGCCCAGCTCTGGAGCGGGCGCTGCTGCCGAGCCGCTGTCCCGGGCGGGGACCGTGACCCCTGCGCTCAGGTTCGCTTCGTGCACAACGGGGACGACGGCTGCTCTCGCTTCGTGCGGTTTCACGAGACCCGGGGGAGGGTGCCCCGGGGCCATTGAGGTCACTCAGCCTGTGCCTCGGTGAGAGTCTTCAGGGAAAGGAGCAAAGGGAGAATCCGGGGGCCGCAGGATGGAGCCCCGGGACCACGGCGCCAAGGGGAGGGCTGGGCGCGCCGCTGGCCGAGCTCCCACGGGCAGCGAAGGCCCTGTTGGAGAGGGAGCTGGACCACCAGGATGGACGGCCGCTCCGTGGAGCGCCCGGCGGTTGGCAGGCGTGTACGTCTGGACCAGATCCTGCAGCTTGAGCCCGGAGAGCTGCCCGTGGGTGTGGCAACACGGAGGGCTGCGCGACCCTGGGAGCGAGTCCTGCCCGGGCTGGGGGCGGGGAGCCGGCTGGTGATGGGACGGGCCAGCAGCTGGGCCTCCAGAGAAGCAGGCCAGTAGGAGGTTATGGGTTTGTACGTGCACACGTGTGGTGGGCGGGGCGAGAGGCAGAGGTTGATTTAAAAAACGGCTTTAGAGCGTCTTTGGTTTTTCTTTTCCGTGATGGTTTATCGCAGGATACTGAATAGAGTTCCCCGTGCCGTACAGCAGCACCTTGTTGTTGATCCGTCCTGTGTATAAGAGCTTTTGCATCTGCTATAACCCCAAACTCCCACTCCAGCCCTCCCCCCACCGGGACACCCTTGGCAACCGCAAGTCTGATCTCTGTGTCTGTGAGTCTGTTTCTGTTTTGTAGATAAATTCCTCGGTGCCGTATTTTAGATTCCACATGTAAGTGATATATGGTATTTGTCTTTCTCTGTCTGACTGACTCCGCTTAGTAGGATCATCTCCAGGTCCATTCATGTCGCTGCCGATGGCATCGTTTCGTTCTTTTTTAGGCAGAGTAGTATTCCGTCGTATGTATGGACCACACCTTCTTTATCCATTCATCTGTCGACACACATTTCGGTCGTTTCCATGTCTTGGCTGTTGCGAACAGTGCTGCTGTGAACATAGGGGTGCACGTGTCTTTTGGAATTTTAGTTTTGTCTGGATAAATGCCCAGGAGTGGGATGGCTGGGTCATATGGCAGCTCTATTTGTCGTTTTTTTTTTTTTTTTTTTTTTTTTTTTTGCGGGCCTCTCACTGTTGTGGCCTCTCCCGTTGCGGAGCACAGGCTCCGGACGCACAGGCTCAGCGGCCATGGCTCACGGGCTTAGTTGCTCCGCGGCATGTGGGATCTTCCCGGACCAGGGCTCGAACCCGTGTCTCCTGCATTGGCAGGTGGATTCTCAACCACTGCGCCACCAGGGAAGCCCTATTTGTCGTTTTTTAAGGAACCTCCACACTGTTCTCCATAGTGGCTGCGTCAGTTTGCATTCCCAGCAGCAGAGTAGGAGGCTTCCCTCTGAGAGGCTGATTTTAAGGCACTGGCTCACGTGACTGCGGGACCAGCAAGTCTGTGGTCCGCAGGGTGGGCTGGCAGGCGGGACACCCAGGAAGAGGTGCTATTGCAGTGTCTTGGGTCCAAAAGCGGTCTCTGCTGGCAGAACTCCCTCCTCCTCAGGGAGCGCAAACTTTCTTTCTCTTAAAGCCTTCAAATGACTGGATGCGGCCCCCACCCACATGTCGGGGTGGATCATCTGCTTTACTCAGTCGGCTATGAACCACACCCACCAACCACCCTCACAGCCACATCTAGACTGGCGTTGGATCAAATGTCTGGGCGCCTTGGCCTGGCCGAGGTGACGTGTAAGGTGGACCACCCTTGACCGCGGGCAGGAAGGCTGGATGCGAGGGGAAAGGCCACGTGAGCCTGCTGTGAGCACAGAGGAGAGAGCGGAGAAGACGGCAGAGGAGAGGGAGCCCTGGCTCCGTCCTGGTGGACAAGCAGGACCCCGGGGGGGTTTGCTGAGGCCAAGGGGAGGCTGCAGTGGCTCCAAGCTCCAAGGTCAAGGGGCGGGGACGCAGGACAGGGGAGAGGCGGGCACCCGGGGCTGGCCTCCCGGAGGTGGGGTTGCCAGGTGGTGAGGGAAGGGTGAAGTGCCGTGTGGGTGGGCCTTGGGAGGGGGTGGGAGGGGAAGGGATGAGATCACGTCCTCTGGGCCACCCGAGCGCTGTCTCTCTCCCAGGGCATATGTCCCGTCCTCTGCCTCACAGCAGTTGGTTCTGAGACCCCCTGGCCCCTCAGCAGGCAACCCGGGCCAGCTTGTCATCTCAGCGCCCCCGAGGTGTCTGGCGCACTGGGGCTCAGGGCCTATTTGTAACCAGATGAGTGAGTAACTGAGCCCCCAGCCCCCTTTCCATAGCAGGGCCTCGAGGGGCTCGAGTGCCTGAGCACCAAGTGCCCCGATGAGAGACGCTCGGGGAAGGTGACTGACTGTCCTCAGCGATACTCCACCCCCGCGGCACTGACGTTTGTGCAGTAATCTTCTGCGCTGTTTTCCAGGGTAATAAGCCTGCAGGGAACACCCTGGATTCTCAGTCTGGATGCACTTCTGATCATTCCCTTAAAATAGAATCCCAGACACGTGTGCACAGGATTGCGTTTTTTCCAGGGGATCAAGCTGGGGTTTTGTCAGTGTGGAGCATAGCCAGGAACACAGGCTCGCCTGCCTCCTGCCCTGTCCACCGCTGCTTGGCTCCGAGGTAGCTCAGAAGGGCCAGCCCCATGGGAAATGGAAGAAGTGCATTCACGCCTTGACACCCCAGGTTCCCTGGCAGGTCGGAGCTCGAAGCTTAGGCCTGAGGCTTCGACAGAGAGCCCTGTGCCCCTTCCCTCCCCCAGGATTCGTAGCTTGGGAGCTGGCCACTGTCCGGCTGCTGGATGGTAGGTGGCCTTGGGGCAAAGGCCTGCCCGCGACGGGGGTGTGTTGAGTGTGGCCATGGCTACAGCTGTGCTGAGGCCGGGCCCCGAGGCACTGCTCTCTGTCGTGGTAGGGGGAGAGAGTGGGAAACAGAGGCACACGGTGGCCTGGGCCTCAGGGCCAGCTTGGGCTCGGCCCCTTCCCTCCGCCTGGAGCGGGGGGGACGAGAAGGCAGAGCAAGAATTAGGAGAAGCGACCCCACTCATTAGTAAATGCACAGGAGTCGGTCGCCTTGTGCTGGTACCCAGCCACCCGTAACTCAGAGGCTAAAACAACATACGAACGTTTAGCCCGTGACTCAGCAGGTCCGTGTTTGGGCCGGGCTCAGCTGGGAGGCTCTTTGGGCCTCTCGGGGCTCCCCTCCAGTGTCGGTGGTCAGCCTCAGGTCAGCGGCGTGGCCCCGCTCCTGGGGGTCAGCAGGCTGTCGGCTGGAGCAGTGGGTACCGGGCCACGTGTCCCTCCTTACCCAGCAGACCGGCTCCCGGCCACCAGCAGGTTTCCAGGAGAACAAGTGACCGCTTGAGGCCTGGGCTCGGACTGGTGCACTGTCCGTCCCTTCCAGCATGTTCTACGGGTCCAGTGGGTGGAGAAAGACTGTGCTTCCTGATGAGAGGAGCTGAAAGTCACCTGCACAGGAGCACGGATATGGGGAGGGAGTTAGTGTGGCTGCTTTTGGAGACGGTCTACCAGGGGCCCGACCTGTGCCACAGGGCTTGGCCAACCGGAAGAGCATCTTGTCCTTCTTTGTGGAAAAAGGAGAAGAAGGTGGGGAGCGGCTCCTGCAAGACGGTGGAGGGCGCTGCATCGCACCTCCTTCCTCTTACGACCTTCTGGGCGTCCTTTCCGCGCCGGAACAGAAAGAGGGCCAAACTCTATGCCTGGCACTTAGCCCCCTCCTTCTGGAGAGCCGTCTTTCCACAGCCTCCCCTGGGAAGCTACTTTCCTGTAGTCAGTTCTGTTCTGAAATATATCGAATCACCTAGATACCGAGCTGGAAGCGTGTCCAGTCTGCTGGGCCCGGCCCCCGGGACGAAGGCTCTTAAATCAGTTGGAAATCACTTCCATGTGATGTGAGTGGACGCGGTCAGGGAATAGAAATCCCTGCCAAGCCCCTACTCTGAATAGGATGAGAAGTTAGATTCATCTGAGAAAAGTAATCGGCAGGCGCTTGTGTACCCTGTTGGAGATCTCCAGGGGGACAGAGGGGTCATGGCCCGGTGAGGAAGGGGGACCAGGGCTGCTCAGGCTCCCAGGCTGGCCAGCCACTCAGAGTGATGAAACTTGGGCTTGAACCTCCTGGACGTCCATCGGCTCAAAGCTGACGCAAGGGTGATTAGGCTTTTGCCTTGCTGGGTGTGTGCCGCGCACATACCAATAACACGTGTGCAGCCTTTCACGTAGAGAAGGGATGGAAAAATGGCAGCCACGGGCACCTCTTCCTGGAAAAGCCCTGATATCTGGGGAGCCATCAAGGGTCCCTTGGCCGTGGTGGGCAGGGCACCTCGACGGTGCTGCAGGCCGGCCCTGGGTCTCATGTAACTCATCTTGCTGCACAGCCACAGCAAAGCACACAAGCATTCTCTTTCCTGCTTTATTTCCCTTAATATTGCAAGCATTTCTCACGTGGCCAGAGCTTGCAACATTAAAATGCATGACAGCTGTGAACGGGAAGCCTGCAAGGGCCAGGTCACTGTTTTTTGATATTTAGTTTGCTTCTCCTTGTCGTTAGGGGTCATGTGACGGTGGAGTGATGGAGCCTTCCTTCTCCCCCTGATTTTGGATGATGTTTATTTTTTTGTCCAATTCCCAGAAGTGGTGTGAGGGCTCCACTGCCTCTTGACCAAATTGCCTCTTGTCCAAATTGCTGTTCCTAAGTCCGAACCAATTTAGACTGACACCAAGGACATATGACCACATCGATTTTATCGAACGCTTGCCAGGATTAAGACTCATTTCTCAGCATTTTTAAAGTGGATATAAAATATGACCGCGTTATCCTTTGTGAAAGCGTGGTGGTTTCGTGATGTGTCAGCTTGGCCAGGTGAACTACGCTTGCCAGAGTTCCGTTCGCGGAGGTTCTGGGCGGAGTGGTGGGTGGGTGAGGGTCTCACGTGAGCTGTGGAGGGAGGTGTGCGGGGTTCACACGTGTGACCCCCTTATCCGCCGGCCTGACTCCGGGGCGTGGGCACTGCTCCTGGTTCCTCCAGCTCCTCTGGCTTCTGGTCCAGGTGTGCATGTTCAGGGCCACGACAAAGGGCTGGATCTCCAGGACACCCGCATTGCCCAGGCCAGAGGCAACAGAGGGACATGGGTTCCGTCCGTCCTCTGGGCTCCTCCACCTACTGCTTTCTTCCCTCCGCGCCGCCTGCCCTGTGGACTTTAGCCTCCCTTGAGGGACCCCTTAACTAGCTCCCACCCTTGTGTGAGATCAAATCCCTGTAACAAAGCTATGTCCATCTCTCCTCCTCCTCCATCTCTATCTCCATCTCCATCACCATGTCCGTGACCATGTCCATGTCCATCTCTGTCTCTGTACTTACTGGTTCTACTTCTCTGATTGGACCTCGACTGACACAAGCAGTATCCTTATTTCTGATTGGGCAGTACGTGGGAAAGCAAACAGGACATGCAGAGTCGGCCAAACCCCCTGGCCAGCCGGTGCCCAGCTCTCCTCTCCAGATGTAAATAGACTCGCTGTTTCTTGTGAATCTTGGAAAGTAAGTCCATGCACGGAGAAGCTTATGTGTACCTGGTTATTTTAATTTTCACACAACTCTGCTTTTCACACAAATGGCAGCACATTGCATCACTGTTTTTGCTTTATTCTCTTGATAGTGTCTTGGAGATGGAACCATGGTATCATGGACAGCTGCCTCGTTGTTTTTAATGGACTCCCATTATTCTCTTACACGAGTGCATCATAAGTGATTTTACCAGTCACGTACTAATGGACTTTTATGGTATATCCAATCTTTTGATATTACAAACAGTTCTATGAATAATATCTTGGTAGACGTGTCATTTTGCACATGTGCTAAAATGCCAGTAGGATAAATTTCTGGTTGGTGTAATTACTGGGTCAAAGGGCAAATGTGATGGGTGTCGTTACTCAGAGATTGAACCCATTAGCCCACTTTTCTGGATCGTCTCTTGTTACTGCCTCATTCTTTTTCCCTTCTGTCTGCCCCCCTGTATTGCAGGGGTCACAGCCTGGAGACTATTTTCCCCAGATCCTTTGGGAGCATGGATCTTGTTTATTATCTGCCAAAGAGGCCACTGGTATGAAATTCAGAAGCCCAATAGAAGAAGTTGATGTCGGCGAGGGTGTGACATGTGGGTTTCCATAAAGGCTGGGTGAGTCTGCCAGTGGTTTTCAGGGGTGGCTTCCTGCAAAGACCATTCGTGCACAGCTGGGATCTGCAGTGGGGTTCCCCACAGCTTCTGCTCTCCTTAGATTCCCAAACACTCCAGAAGCTTCCCTGACTCTTACTCTTCCTGACAGTTTTGTAAGCCTCTCATTGCCTGTATGAAATCCCCTCTTGTTGAAGTACCTTTGTGTGTGTCCCCTTTACCTGGCCAAACTCTGGCTGATACGTAATAGTATTTGGTGTCGGTGCCCAGTCCATGGCTACACCTTCTAACCACAAAGTACTTGGCAACATTTTGTCCACATTTGATGGCATCAAACTGAAAACTGTATCTCACTGTAGTTTTAATTTCATAAGTGTGTGTTTGTGTATAAGGTTGAATAGTTTTTATATGCTTAGTACCATTTGTATTTCCTTTTCTGTAAACGGGGTTCATATCCTTGGATTATTTTTCTGTTGTTCTGTTGGCCTTCTTATTGAGCTGAAGAACCCCCCCTTTTCTTTTTTTAAAAAAAGAAATAGCAGTTGTCTATGATGTATGGACCTAGAGACTGTCATACAGAGTGAAGTAAGTCAAAAAGAGAAAACAAATATCGTATATTAGTGCGTATATGTGGAATCTAGAAAAATGGTACAGATGAACCAGTTTGCAAGGCAGAAATAGAGACACAGATGTAGAGAACAAATGTATGGACACCAAGGGGAGAAAGCGGCAGGGGTGGTGGTTGGATGAACTGGGAGATTGGGATTGACATATATACATTAATATGTATAAAAATAAGAACCTGCTGTATAGCACATGGAACTCCACTTCGCAGTACAGTAGAAACTAACACAACATTGTAAAGCAGCTATACCCCAATTAAGAAAAAAAAAGAAAAAAGAAATAGCAGTTGTCTATGACATAAATTGCAAGCCCTTTCTCCAGTTTATAGTTTGTCTTTTGATTTAGTTTATACATTTCTTGACATGAAGATTAAAATAATTTTTATGGAATCAAAACCTGTTTTCTTTTATGGACTCTGGGATTTGTGTTATACCCTTAATGTGGCCAAGGCCGCACCACCAATGGCCCCATGGGCTTCCCTAGGTGTCTATGCTCCCTTGAAGATTTTGACCTTATTAATTATATCCTGATCTCCTGTGTTCTTACTCATTTTCCCACCTTGATCTGTCTTGGACTGGGAGATATGCATGAACATTTCCTACCCCAATACATCCCTCTTTCCTCCCATCTTCTCTGAGCGTCTGCTCTGGGAGTGACTTGACATTACGATGCATGAATGTCCACAATTGCAGACTTCTTTGTGGATGGCACCCTCTGCCACTATAACGTGCCTTTTTTGTTTTGTATAATGCCTCTTGTCTCCAAATAAGCCCTCTCTGATGTTGACTGTTGTCCCTGCATTTTTGTATGCATTTGTCTTGTACACATCCATCTTTAACTTTTCTGAGTCACTTTGTTTTCAAATAATATCAGGATGCAGCCTGAAGTTGGGCTTTCCTCCTGGTCCAGTTTAACCCTCTAGTGAAGCAGGGGTACGTCTGAGGTTCCTTCTGTGATACTTTCCACTTTTGATTGTGCCTTAAGTACGTTTTTCACCATAAGTTCTTGGTGTCCTTTACTCTGTTGGGTCAGTTTATTTTTATTGTGTGGAAGTCCGTTTAGTGACTATCTTATAGTCTGAACTTCATGTATCTGACTCAACCCTTTGCTGGCTCCGCGTGATGGGAGAACTTATAGAACAAGTCCAACTCAGCCTTCTCTGCGAACTTTACTTGGGTTTCTTTTCAAGTCTCGGAATTTACCTTTACACTTTCCCACATCCTTACACCTCTAGGAATTGATTTATCAGATTTAAATACATTTTTGTCTCTGGTTATGGCAGGTGAGGAAATCTGTGTCCTTGTACCACCTCTTGAATACTTTGTCCTTTTCTCTTCCAGCTTTTGAAGGTACAATAGTTCCGAACTGCTCTCGTATTTAACCTTTACATTTTCTCTGGTAACTGAAACATCGTATTTGTTTTAGTTTTTCAGCCGTAGCTAACAGTGTAAACGTACCCACGGCTGCTGCTTTTCCTCCACGTTTTTCTCCTTCCGTCTCTTCGTTGGCCAGGGATGTCTCTGGTTGGTTCTGCAGGATGAGCTCATTTTAAGGATTGTCCTCTAGATTTTGAATGTTCAAAACATACCTGTCTTTTGTCTTTATATTTGAAAGATACAGATTGGCCTGCTGTGAAGCTCTTGGGCTCCAATTCCCTTTTCAGGACTTTGTAGGCATTCGTTGTCTGGATTCCAGCGCTGGGTGTTGTCATGGTAACGACTGAGGCCAGACTAATGATATTCCCTTTTATGTGACTTGATCTTTCTCTTTGGCTGCTGAAATAATTCTTTCTTTATCTCTAAAATTGAGCAACTTTGCTAACACCTTTGCCAATTTTTCCCCCCCTGTGACATGTACCGTTCCATCTGTAGACTCAAGTCCTTTTTTCTTGTGAGAATTGTTCTTGAATGATAGCAAACTTTTTCTGTTATATTAATTTGCTCTCCATGTCTGTGCTTTTCTCCCTCATCCTCTCAGTCCTTGTGGATTTCCACTTCATTTGCCTGCTTTTCTCAATCAACTCTCACGTCTATTACTGTGTTGTCCTCATATCTGCATTTGTCTTTGCACCACGTTCAGCTGGGTTTACATTTTAGGTGTCGTTTTCTGTTTTCCTTCTACTTTTTTCCTGAATGCTGTCGCTTTTTCGCCCATCTCTTTGTTTCCTCTTGATACTTTTATCTCTGCTCTGAGCTCATGTTTATAGAACTGATTCTCTATTAAACATAACATCTTTCCCGATCATGGTGAAATATGTGGTATGTGCTACAGACCAGCAAGAAGTCCCCTGCGGACGCGGGTTGTGTTATTTGGGTTTTACCTCTCCCTGGCCACACTCGGTTATCACTTAGTTCATAGCACAGCCTCCTTCCTCTGTCTGGCTCTTTAAGAAATGGCTTCCTGTAAACAGGGCATCTCAGTGGATTCCCTGGTTCAGTCCCTTTTTCCTACTTCTGGAAACCTACAAACTTGGCCCATGGATGCTTCTGTCCCAGGTCTGTGTCCTGTTCACCTTGTCCAAAGCTGAGTGGAAAGTTTCCACTGTGGCTTCGGCTTCCCCCCAACATCTACCCCCATGGGCCTTTCTTGGGCCCTTTCCATATACTTCCGTGTGACTTTTATTGCATATGGCAGTCCTTGCTCATACACTGAGGTTCAGGCCTATCGATATGTTTCTGTTTCTTGTTTTCTTTTGTGCTTTTTGGTTCATGTCTGAAAGGAGGAGGGGGAAACAACTGTCCTTCTCTTGCCATTTAAAAACGGCTTTAAGTTTTGTTTCAATTTGCATCGCATTGATTACTAGTGAAGCTAAATATCGATAATATATTCTCTCTCTCTCTCTCTCTCTCTCTCTCTCTCTGCTTCTGGCTGAGCCGTGGGGCTTGTGGGATCTTAGTTCCCCGACCAGGGATTGAACCCGCACCCCCTGCAGTAGAAGTGAGGAGTCCTAGCCCCTGGACAGCCAGGGAAGTCCCGACAATGCATTTTCAGTATGGAATTTACAGAAAACCCCATATAATAGTAAAGCACCGTGTAGCACTGGGATTGATCTTATTTATGGCCATTCCGCGAGTCCTGGAACTCTGAACTTCCCACGCCGGGAAACAGAATTCTAACGTTTCTTCTCAACCATGGAGGCACTTATAACAATAAATAGGGCTCCTGTGATACTGCCTCTATAAAGACAACAACGGAAGGACTTGTCACAGGGACTAAACCACACCTGAATGAATTCAAGAGTTTTCTCGAAGCAACCTAACGTCGCTATGGAGACGACAACCTCAGTGACAGGCCGAGTCCTCATTAAGAAACCGACGAGGCTCCGGGAACGTTTCTGCCTCTTGGTCCTGGTTCTCTTTCCCTGTCCGGACTCTGGGTCCACGCAGGCCCTGCCCTGTGCTCCCCACTCTCCCAGGCTCTGTGACATCGCAGTGGATGGGCCACACGTCCAATGAACCAGAGCCTCGAGGCTCGTGGTGAAAATTCCCAGAATCCTCCACAGGCTCCCAGGCTCCCACTTCCACCTGGAACCTTCCTCGGCCTCCCACGTCTACTGACCCCGACGCCGTGCAGAGCTGAACACCGGTGCAGTACCTGCTTCTCGGGCTCATCTACTCCGAGCACACGGGTGCTTCTCCGGCCTGCGTGGCAGCTGTGGGAGGGTTTCACCTGCGCGTGGTCTTTTGGCAGGTCCAGCCCGTGTCCTACCTCATGCCTCCTGTGGTGAGGAAGCCTCTCCTGGGGTGTTTCCTGCATCTTATGTCACCACCGCCCCAGGCTGGGCCCTGGGGTTTCATCCCTGATCACGTTTTGTGAGATGTGAGCCTCACCGGTCACTGGTGCTGCGGCCTGCGTTTCCTGCAGCTTGGCTTCCGTGACCTCCCCGCCCCCCACCCCAAAATGCAAGTGTCTAGAATCACCTTCCATAGAAGCTCAGAGAACACGATGTGGATCCCTGTTTTGCTGGATGCTTCCAGGGCTCTGGAGCCTGCCTCTGTGCTCAGGGTGGGATCTGAGAGGAGGCCATGCACCCCTCAGGGTGCAGGCCTGGGGGTCCTGGGCCCAGGCCGCGAGGGGGCCCTTCTCCTGGAGGGGTCCCCGTCCAGCGGGCAGACAGGTGCTCCTGGTTATGTGACACTGCGTGGGCGTCTGTCAGAGCGGAGGCTGGGCCACGGGGCTGCTGGTGCCCATGCTGACATGGTCGGGCTTGCTGGAGGATGGATGTCGGGGGGAGGGGCGGGTGCGGCGATGGGACAGCCGTTTCCAGCGGTGTTTGCAGAAAGGCCTGCATCGGGGCAGCTCCACGGCCGGCGCGGAAGGCCAGGGCTGCCCGGGAAGGGGCGCTCTGCTGAGGACGGGGAGGTGACAGGGCTCGAGCTCAGCTGGATGGTGGGGAGGGTCCATGTGTGTGACTGGTGCCTCTGCTGTCCTCCCAACGTCTGGCTTTGGCAATAGAGACAAGGGGAGGGCGCTGGGCAAACAGCATCCTCTGGCCTCTACCCTCGGCCGAGACGGTGTTTGCGCAGAAACTCTGCTGACTAGACACGACCTGACGGACCCTCAGCACCCCGCCGGGTGGCGATGCTCTGATAGGGCAGCTGAAGCTTCTGTCGTTTGTATTAGAAATATCCCGAACAGGGTGACGGTCCACAGACCTACAGTAAAGCAGGAGGGAGGGGAAAGGAAATGGCCCCTCTGTGCACAGCCCTCACCCAAAGCCCCTCCCACGCCCCTGCCCAGACATCAGGATACAGGAAAGGTTTGAGAGAGGTCCCTCAGGGCTCACTGTTACTGACGGCGAAGGGAGCTCGGGACCATGTCCACCGGGCTCTTTGAGGAAAGAACACCGTTTCCCCATCACCACAGAGCTTTCAAATTAATTTATTACAATTTGAGGAAATGCATTAGTTCTCATACACTTGTGATTTAAGCCTTGGCAGGAGCAGCCCGGGCAGCTGGGAGCTGAGGATGGAAAGGACCAGGCCCTGCCCCCTCCTCCCGCCCCCATTGGCTGCGATACCCACACCTGCAGGGACCTCGTCCCCGTCCCCCCGGGCCCGGCTCCAGTCCCGCCATCTGGATTCCGGGACAGGTGCTTCAGCTGACCCAGTGTGGCTGCCCCCGGCTCATGTCACCATCCGGGCCTGGGTGTCCCTGTTGGTACCACGTGTCACGTGGACTAGATTCTCCCACCTGTTTGTTCACCACTCCCCCAGATGTCTGTGCTACGGAGGAGACTAAAAGCAAAACTTTCCCTGTGGCCTGAACCCCAGCGATGGCCAGACGATGGCCCCTTGCCACCGGAACACGTGTGTTAAAATGATATGACCAAGGCTGAGCCGCCTCCCTGTGGCAGCCCTGTTCTCGGGGCTCCCGCTGGGACCTCCTCTTGATAGCTGTGTGAACTTAGATCAATGAGGGAGGAAATGTCCCCCTGAGTCCCAAAGAATTTATCCTTGGGTTTCACCACAGGTGGACGGAGGCTGGGGCTGTATTTCTCTGCTTCCCTCCACCCCTGCCAGGGAGGCCTCTCGTTCTCTGGCTGGAACCCAGCACTGTAGAGCTTGCAAAGCTCAGGAAGTCACACGGCTGCCTTGATCACAGACAGAGGAAAGCCAGCCCTGGGGGGTTTGAAATTCTGCCTTCAGGCAGGAATGTGGACACGGTCCGGGTGCTGTGATGGCCCCGTCTGGGTGCTGTGATGGCCCCGTCCGGTTAGATGCTGCATTCCATGGGGGTCAGTGGGGCGTGAGGCCCTTTTAGTCTACGATGCCTGCATCTCCCTGGGGCAGCCTAGCCCAGAGAGGGTAGGCCTCCCCAGGGTGGGGAACCGAAACAGGTGGGCCCTCACGTGGGCCCCGCTGTGTGATGGGGGAAGTGAATTTAGTCGAGGAGTCACACGTGTAAAACTCACGCTGAGCCAGGGCTGTGAGGGGGACCTGGAGCCATGGGGATGGGATGGGGGCAGGGCAGGCGTCGTCAGGGAAGCTGCCAAGGCCACTGATTGGGAGAAGAGCACTCCAGAGAAAAGGCATGGCGCGTGCCAAGGCCCTGAGGCAGCAGAGGGCGCTGTGGGTCAGGGACGGAGCGGGTGTCGGCGTGGCCCCCCGCAGGCAGACAGGGGGTGGGGCAGGGACAGGTGAGGCTGGAGGCTTGACCTGCGGGGCTGGCTGCCGGGTCGAAGGTTCCGTCTCCACCCTGAGAGCTCTTTGGACGGATGCGAGGAGGGACGTTCCGGGAGGGGCGTTTGCATCAGAGGAAGTCAGGGCAGGCCAGAGCAGGCCCCGTGGCCCAGGAGAGGAGGCGGGGAGGCAGGCCAGCCTCCGGGGCCCTCTCTGGGCAGGTGGAAAGAGGGGGCACAAGGCTGTCCCCTGACGACTAGCGGGTGGGGCCAGAGATGCCAAAAGGACATCAACCGACTTTTCTGCGCCCCCCCCCCCCCCCGCCCCGCCACCAGTGGGCCCTCTACTGGGAGACACTGGGGAAAATGCTGGGAGTCGGGACACAGAGAAGGAGTCAGACGGGGAAGGTGACACATAGGGCCTTGGGGGAGCGGGGAGGGCGCGGGCTGAGGGGCTGCAGGGCTTCGTGGAGGGCCTGTCGCGGTCCCTGCCCAGGTGCTGGGGACACAGCCGCCCCCAAGACGCTCACGTTCTGGTGTGACCCGCCCACGCATTTATTCCATTGTCACTCTCGGTGACACACACGTACCGAGAAGTACACGTAGGGCATGACGATGCGTGTGCGAGGACCGCAAGGAGGACTACGGGGGCGTGAGGACGCGTAAGCGGCGGGCACGCTGACTGCACGTGGCGGGGACGCGCAGGCGCGCGTGTGCCGGGGGCTGACTCTCCATGTGAAGCCTAGGAGACCCCGTCCCTGCCCCCAGACCTCGCTGCCCCTCCCGCGGTAAACCTGCAAGCCATGAGCATCTAAGGGCCGCACGTGGAACTTACGGAGGCTGGAATGGTACCCGCGGCCTCGGCTACCAGCCGGCACCGGGGAGCCCCGGTCACGGAGGACAGGGAAGTGCCTTTCTCCGCCCAGCGAGGAGCCACACGGCGGGCGTGAGAGCCCGCGCCCGCCCTGGCCCTTCCCCGCTCACTCTGTCCCATCTTGCGGGGGGCACGGGGCTGGCGAGGGCATGGGGGCCCAGGGGGCTTTGCTGGCGGGAGGCGGTGATGCTCTGGTTCTCCCCTCATCCATGGAACGTTCCTGAGAAAGTGCCCATCGGGACCTGGAGCCTCTTCCAAAGGATGCTGGGTGACGAGGGGTCGGGAGCCCTGCCACCGGCTCCAAGGGGGGCGGGGAGTCCCAGGGTCAGGCTGGGACCGGTTCTTCAGGGGAGGGAGCAGGTGGGCCTGGAAGTTGATCTGGGTCCACGAGGAGACGCCCAGGGTCCATCCCGGAGCTCTGAGAACTTCCTCATGTCTCGGTGTTGCGTGATGGCCACACCCCTAAGTGGCTGGTGAGACCCTCGCTCGGGAGGTGAGGGACGTCGGTGGGCGACAGCCTGTCGGGGGCTGAGACGGCACTCACAGGTGGAAGGAGTTTGACTGCGTGTCCCCAGGGTGTTAGATTTCGGTGCCGGCCGAAACAAATGACCGCAAACCAGATGGCCAGAAATATGAAATCAAGGTGTCCCAGGGCCGCGCCCCATCTGGAGGTTCCAGGGGAGGGTCCTTCCTGCCTCTTCCAGCTCCCGGGACCTGTCGGCTTTTGGCCACATCACTCTGGTCTCTGCCTCCGTCTCCCGGTCTGTGCGCCCCCTTTCGTGTCTCTTCTGAAGACGCCGTCATCGGATTCAGGGCCACTCTGATCCAGGATGATCTCATCGTGAAAGCTTTACCTTAATTACATCTGCAAAACCCTCTTCCCCAATTAGATCACATTCTGAGCTCCAGGTAGACACGAATTTTTCAGGACGATGTTTGACCCACTACAGGGCCCCTTCCAGCTCTGTGAACAACCAAACCACCCAGGACTCCGTTCCTCTCCCTGCGCCCAGCAGCCCCTCTGCACCGACCACAGCCTGCACCCTGGTCTCCCAGCCCCGTGCCCTTCAGCCAGCGGCCTCGCGGCAGCCCCGGAGAAATCACGTGCCACATCTGGTGTGAAATCGCACAAAGACCCCACTCTCCGCTGGCGAGATCCTGTGATCCCCGTCGCGCTGGGCCAGCCCCATCGATGGCCCCGCGACGCCTCCCCTCCCCTGCGTCCCGGGCAGAGACAGGTGCGCGCAGAGGCTTGGAAGATGCCTTTCCTCAGGCCTCCTGCTTGGAAACGTCTCTCCTCTGTGTGGAACGCTGCTCCTGCGTGTGTGGGCACGGCTCCCGTGCAGCCTCAGCTCAAGTCAGCTCTGCAAAGGCTGCATCCCAGCATCGGCCTCGACGTCCCGCCGAGCGGGGTCCGGGCCCAGCCTCTGGGTGCCCGCCTGGCACTGCTTACGTGGTCGGGCGGGCAGGGAAGGGTTCCTCCCAGAGATGCCTTCCCATCCCCCATCCGCAGCCTCCGCAGCAGCCCCAGCTCCGAGGAGGGTCTGGGGTGGGGGATGGGAAGGAGGGAATGAGTGAGTGGCCCGGGGGGGCGGGCCCAGTGGGCTCAGACCATAATCCTGGTTCTCTCCTCCCTCAATCACTGGGTCCCCTGACAGGAGCATGGGGGTGGGGGGACTGCCTCCTTTCTCCTACCGCACAGTAGTTAAACCCTCCCCAAAGGTTACATGCAAAATGATGAGAACCTCCAGAACAGGATCTCTGGGAGTTCAGGCGGCAGCCTCCCCTGGATCTGGGGCCATAAATCTTCTTTTCCGATTGCAAACGATGTCTGCGGTATTTCATAATTGGTGAGATGAAGAGCCCCAATTTTCCAAGAATGTTCAGGAATAACTCAGTTTTAAAGGCCACGTCCTAACAAGCGGAATGGGCCGATTATTCCAGGGAACCCTCGGAGACTTGTTGCCACACGGCGTAGGGAAATACGCTTGAACTATGGCTGACAGTTTGCTGAGAGTCACACGCTGCTCGTCGCCGGGAGAGCCATTAATGCCCATTTATTAAACACGTTTTTGAGGTTTTATTTCCACAGAAGGATTTGTTTCACGTAATACGTCCTGTGAAGGGCTTACAGTGCAGGGCCAAATGCAGCCCTTCCCCTGATTCCCCAGGGGCTGGGGGGCGGGGGTCGCGGCGTTGAGGGTGAGGGCCGGCCTGGGGCGGATCAGAGAAGAGAGGCTCGCACGTGGTGCGGACCGAGAGGAGGCGTCTGTCTCAAGGGCTAAATTGGTCTTTGGGCTGCAGGCACCTCTTACGCTCCCTTGATCCATGGGGTCAAATGTTCACTCTATCGGTGGAGAGTCCAGGGGCGGTCGTGATTTTCACAGAGGCAGAGAGGAGCTGGCGTAGCAGGAATGTGAGACCCTCGGGGCCTCCAGAATTCTTGAGTGTTGTCCCACTTTCATGGGGTTCTCTAGAGATGAGCAGGCCAAGAGGCTCCCTGAGAAGGCAGATCGAGTTGCTGAGACAGCCAGGCTGCACAGTTTCCTTCCCACCATGGTAGGCCCTCCTGGCTGTGCTGTTTGAGTCCTGGGTTTGAGATTTGTTAAAACACTTAGCGAGGCCTGTTTACAGGTGGACAGTAGCCTGCGTGGCCTCCACTGTGAACAATGTGAAGGGTGCTGTGCAGAGTGGAGTAATCGCTGTGCTTGAGCAAGCCATACCTGAAGGTGTCATTGCTTGAAAGGTTGCTTTGCCAAGGAAAGATGCTCCAGAAAGGCAGGCAGATGTTGGCAGTGCCAGGCCTATGTGCATGGGTGGGTCCTGACTTGGGTCTCAAAAGACAGAGAAGCCTTTGTCTCTACCGTCTAACAGGGCCTTCTAACTCCCAGTTTTCTATTACACCTCTGCCCAACATGGAACTCTGGGCAACTCTGAAGTCCTTTTAGGAAACCGCTAAGAGGGAGCTTGGCTGGCATGTCAGGTTAAAGTTGGCTTTGGAACTGATGGCCGGATCCCGGCCATGTTGACATCAAAGACCATCAGAGGGGCTGCTCTGCGGAGGCACCTTGGAGCTGGCTTTTGGAGTGCGCCACGCTCGCTTGGTGGGGAGTCTGGAGGGTGCCCACAGCTGCCAGGGTGCTGGCCTCGGCATTCCCCTGGACCATCTGTGCCGATCGCCCTCTCCAGCCACCTAATGTTCTCTGCAGGAATCCCCTCTTCCTGACCAGCTGTTAGGACCGAGACAGATCTGAAAGCTTACAGCCTCCAGAAGGACCCTGGGCAACCTCGTTACTAGGTTTCTGCTGGAATGAAAGGCACGGAGGCTCTTTTGCGTTCCTGTGGCTTTGCTCGTGCCGTCCCCTCTGGGGCCGGCACCCCACGCTTCTTTCAGGTTCATCTCCCCACATCCTCCAGGACTGTGCCAGCTCCCTCCGTCCAAGGCGGGGTGAGGCGCTGCGTCCACATTTTCATGGCCCTGGTCTTCACCGCCAAAGCCTGAGAAGGGCAAGGGTCTGCGCAGGATTGTGTATCAGCTATAGGGGCAGAGCAGAGGGGGACCCACGTGTGATGAGCAGAGTAAGGACCCCCGAGACGTTCAGGTCTGGGAGTGTTTCCTTACAATGGAAGAGGGGCTTTGCAGACATGATTGAGTTGAGGACCTTGAGACGGGGAGGTGGGCCTGGGTTATCGGGCGGGTCCAGCGTCATCACAGGGCTCTCATGAGACGGAGGCAGGAAGGTCAGAGTCAGAGAGGAGCTGTGGTGGTGGAGGCAGAGGTCAGGGAGTCGGAGAGATCTGAAGATGCTGCTGCACTGCTGGTTCTAGGATGGAGGAGGGGGTACCGACCAAGAAACTGAAAAAGGCAGACTGTCCCCGGGAGGCTCCAGAAGGAGCCAGCCCCCCGTGCGCCCCTTGACTTTGGCGACCCAGGTCAGACTCAGGTGGTCAGAGCTGCGGGACGACACGTCGGTGGTGCTGAAGTCGCCGGGTTTGGGGTCCTTTGTGAGGGCAGCCACAGAAGCCTGGCCTGTGTGTTCCTCACCGCGCCACTCCCTGCTGCCCCCTGGTGGCTGTGCCCGTCGTCCTGGCCAGCCCTCGCGGCGAGAGCAAGGCCCACCCGTCTCCACTGTTCTGAGAAGGTGGGGGGCATGGGGGCCCCAGAGGCAGTAAGTCCAGGAGCAGAGATTTGAGCTCAGACCTGCCGGAATCCCAGGCTCACGTTACAGCTGAGGGAGGAAAGGTGCATCCGTGTCCTGGACCCCACGGACCCCACCCAGGGCCGAGGGGCTTAACACGACAGGCATTGATTCGCTCATAGCTCTGGAGCCAGAATCCACAGTCAAGGTGTCGGGGGCCACGCTCCCTCTGGAGGCTCCAGAGTAGGGGGTTCCCTCTTTGTCCCCTCCAGGTTCTGGAGGCTCCAGGGGCTCCTGGGCTGTGGCCCCATCGTCTGTCTCTGTCATCACGTGGCCTCCTCTTCCCACCCTGCGTGTCTCTTAGTACCTTATAAGGACACTTGTAGTTGGATTTAGGGCCCACCTGAAAACCCAGGACTCGGTCACTTCTGCAGACTGGCTTTCTAAATAAGGTCGCATTCACAGGCCCAGGGATCAGGATGAGGACATGTTATTTTTAAGGGGGTCACTGTTCAACCTACTCCAGACGGGTGCTCAGGGCGTGGTTGGTGAGGCTGGGAGCTCTTTGGGTCCTGGACACCAAGGCTCTCGGGACAGGGTCAGGTCCCCTCCAAGGCTGTTGGCTCAGACCTAGGAGGGTGGAGTCAGGCTTCGGGGGTGACGCTCCATCCAGGAACCGGGGTGGGGATGCGAGCGTAGTATCTCAGGGAACGGTGTCTGCGGTCAAAGGAGCGGGAAGCGAATGTGTCCTCGGGGATCAGACAGACCCAGTCCCGCCCCATCTCCGCTGTGTGTGCCTGGCCCCCGCTTCCGCATCTCCGAGCCGGAGTAGCCACATGGCCTGTTCCACTGCGTTTGTGAGGATTTGATGGAATCAAGGCTCTAAATGGGCCAGCTGGCCAGTGACGCACAGGCGCACGCGCACGCGCAGGCGCACAGGAGGCGTGCACGCCCCTAAATGGGCCAGCTGGCCAGTGGCGCACAGGCGCACGCGCAGGCGCACAGGAGGCGTGCCCGCCCCGAGGCACAGAAGATACACACACACGGGATCTTCTGGACGCTCTCCTGTCTGCCTGCCGCTCGTCACACGGGCTCTTCTGGGCGCTTTCCTCTCTGCCTGCTGCGTGCTCACCTTGAGGAGGGCGGGCCCTCCGCCTGGCCGGTGTCAGCATCCCCCACACGCCCGCCTGGCGGGCGACAAGGACGGAGTGGGCGCCGCGGCCCAGAGGCCGTCTGCGTGAGGGGAGGCACGTGGGGCTGCTGGGCCCAGGTGCGGTGGCCAGGACACCGGCCAGGTGAACCGGGCGGCGAGGGGGTCCGTGGGTACAGGCCGGGGTGTCGTGGCTCGCGGGTGACTGGGAGTCCTGGAGGAGCTCCCAGGGGGTTGCTGGGGAGTGCCAGGGGAGGAGTGCAGGCAGGTGGCCGCGGGGCTGTGGGTGGCTGTGGGCAGCCCTCCCGGGAGCCAGGTGACCATGGTCCTCGCAGAACTGTCCCCCAAACCCCACATGGTGGTTTTCCTGATTCCAGCCCCATGGCTTTGCGGGGTGGTGGGGATGCCATCCCTGTGCCGCTGAGGAGACAGGGCTCAGACAGTGACCCACCAGGGGCGCAACCCGTCACTGTCCCGCGGGGACATGCCCGCTCCTTCCTGTAAGGGCCACTGGGACCAGAGGGCTTGTCTGGATGGGGCGCCCCGCCATTCTCCTGTCCCAGGCCTTGCTCACCCAGCGCGGTGCAGCACCCGCCCTGGGAGCGTGTTAGAAATGCAGAGCAGCTGCATCCGGAGCTCTGGGGATGGGCCCCAGGTCTGTTTTTCTAGGTGGGGCTGCTGGGTGCTCCACTTTGAGACCCCTGTTCCGAGCTGCCTGTCTCGGCTGGCGCCCAGGGCCCACCGAGGACACTAAACCAGCGTCCCACAAGCCCCCTTATCTGCGGATTCTTCCAGCTCCTCGGGCAGCCCCGGCCGAGGCCTGGAAGCGCTGCAGTGATTAACAGCTTTATCTTGAAACACCATTCTCTCCCTGTGCAAACCAGGAGAGCTTCTCACGCAGCCTTCTCCAGAAAACAAGAGCTCTGCACTTCAGCTTGGCCTGGGGAAAAGATTTGTTCGAAGACGTAAAAAGGAAGAAGAAGCAGGTGAGAGCGTTCACTCACTGGCCACGGTTCTCTGAGTCCAGCCGCCGAGGTCCACGTGCTTGCAGTGTACACGCAGGTGGGTCCGACGGCGCCCCCACCTTTAGAAGCCGAGTCAGCGCCCCCTGTGCACCCTGGCCTGCCTGGCCTCTTCCCGCCTTCCTGGGAGGCCTTTCCTTGGCAAATCGTGTTCCTTAGAGCGAGGGGGGCCTTCGGCTATCGCTGCCACTCCATTCTGCACTGTAGCCTCTTCCCATTGCTGGCTGACCGCCCTGTTCACAGCGGAGGCCACTCTGGCCACCGCCCGCCTGCTAGCAGGCCTTGCTATGTGTTTTCACAAAATCTCAAACCACTGTCTGCACCCTGAGAGGATTCATTGGAACTCAGTCGTTCTGTTAGTTTTCCTGTTGAAAAATCAATAGATTTGGCCACCCTTGATTAGGATGTGTCCAGGGGCCCCATTCCTCTGGGAGTAAGTAGGCCGTCCCCTTGAAAGGGGCCGGTGGTCTCTGGTTCGTCGTGGTCACTAGTGCTCTCTGTGCCCCCGCCTCTGGGTCCCCCACCGTCCTGGGCTCCCAGGTCTGCCGTGTCCCCTCCAGGAGCCTGGTGGCCAAGCTGGTGGCTCTGGTGCAAGGCAGGAAGCCCTGTAGCCGGGGGCTACAGCGGAGCTGTAGATGGCGTGTGGGGAGAGGCAGGGTGGGGCGGGGACTTCTTGGGAGGGGCGAGGTGTGGCAGGGGCGGAGGAGGACAGTCTGAGGACTTTCTGATGGTGCCGGGGAGACTGGATCAGGCCAAGTGCCCGTGTCTGTGGAGGTCCTTGACTCATGCAGTGGCAGGTCATTGGGTCCCTGGTGTGACGGCAGGGGCATGGCCTTGGGAGAGGGCCACAGGTGGACCTGGCTTCAAATCTCTACTCTGCTAGTTACGATCTGTGTGACCCTGGATGGTTATTCACCTTTTCTGAGTCTCAGTGTTCTCATCTGTAAAATGGGGCCGATACTACTTTATTTATTTACTTGGATGTCTGCAGATACCTTTATTTGGGGCACTCTTTAAAAAACAGATCCTTTCTATGAATCAAATATTTTATTTGATTTTTTAAATTTTAATTATTTTTCTTTAGCCAAGAACAAAGAAACTTATTTACTTAAATGTCGGCCAAACATCATAATTAATGTACACTGGATTTTGTTTTTTTTAGGACTGGACCCACTTCCCATACTGTTTTTTTATTATTAATTTTTATTTGATATTGGAGTATAGTTGATTAGCAGTGTTGTGTTAGTTTCAGGTGTACAGCAAAGTGATTCAGTGATACATATACACGTATCTCTTCTGTTTCAAATAATTTTTCCATTGTAGCTTATTACAGAGAATTGAGCAGAGTTCCCTGTGCTCTACAGTAGGTCCTTGTTGGTTATATCTGTTTTTTTTTTTTTTTTTTTTTTTTTTTTGCGGTATGTGGGCCTCTCACTGCTGTGGCCTCTCCCGTTGCGGAGCACAGGCCCCGGACGCGCAGGCCCAGCGGCCACGGCTCACGGGCCCAGCCGCTCCGCGGCACGTGGGATCCTCCCGGACCAGGGCACGAACCCGTGTCTCCTGCATCGGCAGGCGGACTCTCAACCACTGCGCCACCAGGGAAGCCCGGTTATCTCTGTTTTAAACAGAGCCGTGTGTACATGCCGATCCCAAACTCCCAATCTGTCCCTCCCGCCACCACCGTTTCTCCCCGGGTAACCATAAGTTCGTTCTCTAAGTCTGTGAGTCTGTTTCTGTTTTGTAAGTAAGTTCATCTGGGGTCTATACTCCTTTTTTTTTAATTAAAAATTTTTTTGGCCATGCCGCATAGTATGTGGGATCTTAGTTCCCCGACCAGTGATGGAACCCGTGGCCCCTGCAGTGCGAGCGCGGAGTCTTAACCGCCGGACGGCCGGGGAAGTGCCGGGGTCGATACTGCTTTAGACCAGTGGCGGGTGATGTATGTGGAAGCCCGAGCTTGGCTCCTCCACGTCGTAAGGGCTTCCTCCTCTGTCTTCCTGTCCTTCCCTGTACGGCGGAGAGGACAATGCTCCTTGTGGTCCGCCCCATCCTCAGGACAGAGGTGACCAGGGGTCGGTCCAGGTATCCCGACCTGGAGCTTCCCGCGTCACCCTCCGTGGTCCTCCGGTGGACGCAGGGGTGGTAACCTTCTCCAGACCCACACTCACTGATCTCCTCATTTGAACCCGCCCCGATGCCGGGCCAGGAGCTCAGGAGGTGCAGACAGCCCGTCCACGGAGGGCCCTGGGGCCCGGGGTGTTTCCTCACCTGTGGAAGGCAGGTGTGTCTGTCCGCAGGCTCCCGGCTTAACCAGCACGTCGGAGGGGCGGCCGGCCCCCCGAGCCGCAGGCTTCGATGGCTTGTGCTCACGCCACTGCCTCCTGGGCCCGGAGGGCACAGCCTGTCCCCCCGCCCCACCCGGCCCTGGCTGCCACGCTCCGGGATGCTCTTTATTCACACACGTGGCGCCACTCAGAGGTGGATTCTGGCATCAAAGCCAGAGCACAAAACCCAGATAAATATTTATTCCAGAAACTCTTGTGATGTCAGGTTTTATTGTAAATAACATTTGGTGAGAGACAGGCCGGTAAACCTGTCCTGTGTAAGATGCTCCCTGCTCCGAGCCCTGGCCCCGGACTGCTTGTCATTATGGTGTGTGGCTCTGTCATCCAGATGCTGCCCTCCCTCCCCGTCTCAGCTCAGTCCCCAGCAGGGCTCCTCCTGGGCCCCTCCTGCCTCGGCAAAGACCCCTTTCCCCCCATTCCTGCATCGGAGTGAGGCTGCTTTGGATAAAAAGGCACCAAGGTGGGCAGCTTGTTTCTAACGCCCCCCACTCCCCCTGGAGCCAGGAGCCAGGAGGCGGCTGCTCCCCGAGGTGTGTCCTGCGGGGCGGTGGGCTCCCGAGGTGCCCACATCATCACGTCCAAGGGCCTCGTGGAAGCACCTCCTCCCCTCCCCGGGGGGTTCCCAGCCCCGTCAGCGTCCAGCAGCCCCGTGGTCACGGGAAACCCCGAGGGGAAAGACGGGCTGAGCAGAGCCCCCGGATGGGGCTCCAGAGGCAGCGGCTGCTCTACCTCAGAGCGTTTCTCGGGGCCCAGTGTTCTCCCAGATGCAGGGGCACACCCGCCTTTGCTCTAGGAGCATTCGTTGAGAACCCACGGAATTCCAGGCCTATGATGCACGAGCTTCCACGAGCACGGCTGGTTCATCCGTGCAGCAAGTGTCTGCTGTGTGAACGACGGCGCTCATCCGCCGGGCCGGCCGTGTTCTGCCCTCCTGGCGCTGACATGCGTGTGCCCAGCCTGCAGGGAGAGGCTTGCTGGGGGGGCCTTGGGGTCTGAGTGCTGGTCCAGAGGGGTCCGGAAGCAAGCCGACGTGAGGGTGAGTGCCCCTGATGAGGAGCAAGGAGCGGGCTGGGTCTGCAGCCTGGGGATGGACGCTGGCCTCCGGACCGCCCAGAAATCGGTGATTCTGTTTCCAGGACTCGGAGGGGAACCCCTCCATCTTCTTTTCCCTTGAGGACTTTGCAGGGAGGAAAAGGAAAGTTCCGTCACCTTCAAAGTGAAGAACTTTGAGAACTCAGCAGGTCTGACGCAAACGCATTAGAGCCACGAGCGTTTGGGGGCAGGTAGAGAGCCCCGTAGGACGTGGGTCTGGCGGCTGTGGGCACGTGGGCGGGTGGGTTATACTTGAAGCCCCTTTTATGTCCCCCCCAACAACTCCTTCCTGCCCCATCTCCTGGAAGCTGGAACACGAACCCCAGTTGGGCTGGCATTCTTTTTATTCCTTTACTCTGCGCATCAGCGTTGTTGATCCGGTATTGTTTGTGTGCTCAACATGGTATGTGAATGAAATCTACATGTTCCACGAATTTTGTTTTCTTAAAAATCGATCCCAGTGATTCATGCCTTTGAACGGCTGCACAGCCTGGGCGATGGCTCAGGCACCCATTCCCGCGCTTGTGGCTATTTTAGTCGTTTCCCACCGTCGATCGTCGCAGACGCAGCTGCCGTCCCCATCGCCGTCCCCGTCACCTGAATTTACCTGGCAGAGTTCAGTGGTGGGAAGCCTCTAGAGACGGGTCGGCTGCCTCGCAGGGAGCGTAGGCCTCTTTGCTAGACGCTGCTGGTGGTCGCAGCTCACGTGGCTCCATTCTCCAGATGAGACAGTCAAGGCACGTGAAGGCCGAATAACTCGCCCAAGGTCTCATGCAAGACCCAGGCCATCCCGCTCGGGGCAGCAGAGGGAAACGGCAGGTTCTGTGGCCCCGGGGCCTGTCCAGAGTCCCCACCCGCTTTCCGTGCCCCCACCACGAGCACAAAGTCGATGCTGCCACACCCCTCAACCGCACGGGGTGTGGTCAGGCCGGGCTCACTGCCCATCTGGTGGGCGCCACGGTGGTGAGGGGGGACTTCCCTGGCAGCGAACCGTGGCGGGCATCCTTTCACGTTGAACGTCTGTGCTGGTTGGTTTCACGGCTCACCTGGGTCGCAGTCCCCACTTACTTCCTCACGCCGCACCCAGGTGTTGCCGGGAGCGTGGTCTGTAGACGCGGTGGATCTACAGTCGGTGGACTTGAAGTGAAGGGTGACCCTCGATGGTGCAGGTGGGCCTCGCCCAGCCAGTCGAAGGCCTTAGGAGCGAACGCTGAGGTTTCCCAGGAAAGAAGGAATTCTGCCTGAAGACCGCAGGACCTGCTCTTGCCTCGGTTTCCACCTGCTGGCCTGCCCAGCGGATCTCGGACCTAATGGCCCTATAACTGTATGAGCCAATTCTTCGAAAGAGAGGATATAGACCTCCTGCTGGCTCTGCATCTCAGACTGACCCAGAGGCCGCCCACATTTTCTCTTCTGTGAGTTGCCTGTGTCTCTATCTCTTAAATCTTCCAAATGCTGATACCTGGTCAGTTATGTTAGTTGAAATAGGATCCCCCAGGCTGGGACTTACCTTTATGCTGTCTTTTTGAAAACAAAATTGTCTTCCTTTCTGGTTTGTGGGTTTGTGTGTGTGTGCTGTTAATAAATCTCTGCCTTTAGGTCCTAAGCATATTCTGCCATATTTTCTTTTAAAAACTCCTGTAGTCTTCTTTTCGCCGCAGAGGCCTTTCGTCCACTAGAAAGGGACACGCGTGTCATGTGAGGTAAGGGTCATGTGGGCGCAGCCCCTCCTGGGGGTTACTGATGACTCATCACGTGCATCCCCGCTAGTCTCCGAATTGCACACCTTGGATTTCCCGGCAGTTCTCCACGTTCTGTGGAGCGTGCAGCCGGGTGGGCTCGGTGATGCAGGAAAACACTGCCCAGGAGATGATACTAGATTCTACAGTGTGTCTTAAAGGAGATTTTCTCTGACCATATAAAGTATTTATGCTGGAATTTCAACGTGGCGTGTTTGGAGACCTGGGAGGTTTTTCCGAGATTATTGGACACACGGAGGCTCTTCCCTTGGAACACGGCAACGCCATCTGCCACCATCGCCGCTGGCCCAGTGCATCCCCAGCGAGGAAGCGGGAGGCCCGGGTTCCTGCTCAGCACGCACAGCCCAGCCTGACTTGCTGCAGGATCGGCTGAGGGTATATCATTTGAACTTCTGGAAATAGCCTGTTCTTTTTGCCATAAAACATTTCAGCAAAGCCTCCAGCCCCACACTCCACAGGACTGTGTCAGCGTTCAGAGTTTATTTTATTTTTTGTACATGAACACTCAATCCGGCGACATTTACAGAATAATTCATTTGTTCCCTACTGATTTGTGCTTTGCCTTGCTGTGCGTTTGGCTGATATTGATTGGATGTTGGATGTCGTATATGGAAAATTGTAGAAACAGTTTTAAGCCTGGGGTCTTTGTCATCTTCCTCTGGAGAAGGCTCCCACGTTTCTGGCTGGAAAGAGGGACACTCAGAGCCCACGATCCCCTTCCTCCTGTCTTGGAGACGGAGTGGTCAGGAGCTGGGCTCCGATCCCTGGGACTGCTCAGCTCTCTCTTTGCTCCCAGGTATTGGGGGAAGATGGGGGTTCCTGTCACTCTGTAAATTTCAGGTTTTCATTGACATGTGAGTCTGTTTCTGTGCCGTGTGGCCTGTTCTACTGGCTTATTTCCTGTCCCTGTGTGAGCATTACACCCCTTTAATTGCTCTGCCCTTTGGTGGGACAAAACCCATCCCCTGTTTCCTAGTTCAGGATTTCTTTAGCTGATTCTGAGCCTTCCCTCCTCCAGGTAAATTCTAAGGTGAGCTTATCAGCAAAGCAACCTGTTGAAGTTTGAATAGAGTTGAGATAAAAGTTATGCCTTGGCTTTGGAGACACGACATCTTCCCGATGTTGACCCTTCCCTTGCGTGAGCACAGCACACTTCCCAATTTAATCACTTTGTCTTATGTATCCTGATTATATGTTCCTTAAAAAAAAAGAATACATTTTATTTATTTATTTATTTTTTGTGGTATGAGGGCCTCTCACTCTTGTGACCTCTCCCGTCGCGGAGCACAGGCTCCTGACGTGCAGGCTCAGCGGCCACGGCTCACGGGCCCAACCGCTCCGCGGCACGTGGGATCTTCCCGGACCGGGGCACGAACCGGTGTCCCCTGCATCGGCAGGCGGACTCTCAACCACTGCGCCACCAGGGAAGCCCTAAATTTTATTTTTTAAAACAGGTTTAGCTTTACAGAAACATTGAGTGGAGAGTACAGAGAGATCCCATATACCTCTCCCCCATTTTCCCTATTTTTATAACCTTGCTTTAGTGTGGTACATTTGTTACCATTGATGAACCCATACTGATACATTATTATTAACTACACAAAGGTTTACTCCATGCTGTACATTCTATGGGTTTGGACGAATGCAGTAATTCCATGTATCCATTGTTACAATCTCATACAGACTAGTTTTCCTGCCCTAAAAACCCTGTGCTTTGCCTGTTTGTCCTTTATCCTTGCCCCCCAACCCCTGGCAACCACGGACTCTTTACTGCATAATTTTGCCTCTTCAGAATGTCCTGTAGTTGGAATCATAGTCTGTAGCATTTTCAGGTTGGCTTCTTGCTTGTCTTATTGATTTAGTTACCGATACTATTGCAATGTTAAATCGGAGTGGTGAGTGGAAAAATTCTTGCCTAGGTTCTGATCTTAGCAGGTAAGCATCTGGTTTCTCAATATTAAGTATTATATCAGCTATAAGTTTTTTTTTTTTTGCACATATACTTTATCAAGTTGAGGAAATTCCCTTCTGTTCTTAGTTTGCTGAGAGTTTTTATCATGAATGCAGGTTGGGTTTTGTCAAAAGAGTTTTCTGTATCGATTGATATGATCATTGATCTTTCTTCTTTAATCTGTTGATGCGATGGCTTATATTAATTGAATGTATACCTGGAATAAATCCCACTTGATTGTGGTATATAATTCTTTTTACACATTGTTGGATTCAGTTTGCTAATATTTTGTTGAGGGTTTTTGCATCTTTGTTCACAATGTGTATTGGCCTGTAGTTTTCCTTTCTTGTGATGTCTTTATCTGATTTTAGCATAAGTGCAATGGTAAGCTCATAGAATTAGTTAGAAAATTGTCCTGCTTCTATTTTCTGTAAGAAGTTGGAGAGGATTGGTATCATTTCTTGCTTATATGTTTGATAAAATTCACCAGTGAAACCATCTGGGCCTGGTGCTTTCTTTTTTGGAATATTATTAACTACTGATTCATTTTATTTTAATAGATTTAGATTCAGATTGTTTATTTCCTCTTGTGTGAGTTTTGGTGGCTTTTGTCTTTGAAGAAATTGGCCTATTTCATCTATGTTATCAAATCTGTGGGCATGGAGCTGTTTGTAATATTCCTTTATTATCTTATGTCAATGGGATCAGTGGTGATGACTCCTCTTTCATTATAGACATTAATAATTTGTGTCTTCTCTTTTTTCTTTGTTAGCTTGGTTAGAGGTTTATCAACTTTAAAGATCTTTTCAAAGAATCAGTTTTTAATTTCATTGACTTTCTCTATTGCTTTCCAATTTCCAATTTCAGTGATAGCTGCTCTAAATTTTATTATTTTCTTTTCTTTGCCTTAGGTTTATATGGGTTTTCATTCTTTAGTTTCCTTAGGTGGAAGCTTAGATGATTGATTTTAGATTTTTCTTCTTTTCTAATATGCATTCAATGCCATAAATTTCTAACAACTGTTTCCATTATATCCCACAAAGTTTGATAAGTTGTATTTTTTATCTACAATTAGTTCAAAATATTTAAAGATTTCTCTTGAGACTTCTTTTAGGAAGAAGACTCAGGTGTTGTATAAAAGTTTTAAAATCTCCAAATATTTTGAGATTTTTTTTCAGCTGTCTTTCTCTTATTGATTTCTAATTTGATCCCATTTTGGTCTGAGAGCATACTTTATATGACTTCTCTTCTTTTAAATTTCTTAAGGTGTGTTTTATGGACTAGCATGGGATCTATCTTGGTGAGTATTTCATGTGAGATTGAATAGAATGTGTATTCTGCTGTGTTGGATGACCTATTCAATAAATGTCAATTAGATCCAGTTGATGATGGAGCTGTTCAGTTCAACTATATCTTACTGATTTTCTGCTTGCTGGATCTGTCCATTACTGATGGGGGGGGGTGTTGAATTCTCCAACTATAATAGTGAATTTATCTGTTTCTTTTCATCAATTCTATCAGCTTTTGCTTCACATATTTTGAAGCTTTGTTGTTAGATGCATACATGTTAGTCCTAGTTATGTTTTCTTGGAAAACTGACCCCTTTGTCATTATGTAATGCCCCTCTATATCCCTGATATTTTCCTTGTTCTGAAGTCTGCTTTGTCTGAAATTAACACAGCTTCTCCAGCTTTCTTTTGATTAGTGTTAGCATAAAATATATTTTCCCATCTCTTATAATCTATCTGTGTCTTTATATTTAGTTAATTTCTTGTAGACAACATAGTTTGGTCTTTTTATTTTTAATACTCTGAAAATCTGTCTTTTAATTGGTATACTTAAACCATTCACATTTGAAGTGATTAGTGAAACAGTTGGATTAATATCTACCATGTTTGTTTTCAATTAGTTGCACTTGTACTTCGTTGATTCCCCCCCCCCCATTTTCTGCAGTTTTAATTGAGCGTTTTATGTGATTCTGTTTTCTCTCCTCTCTTTGTATAGCAATTATACTTCCTTTTTAAAACTTTGAGGTGGTTGTCCTGGAGTTTGCAATACACTCTTACAACTGATCTGAGTCTACTCTCAATAACACTAAATCCCTTCGTGGGTAATTCAGGTAACTTTTAACAGAATATTCCCAATTACTCCCCCTTATCTGTAATATAATTACTGTCATGCATTTCACTTATCCATATGCAATCATCTCCCAACACATTGTTTCTGTTATCACTTTGAACAGTTATTTATTAGATCAGGTAAGATGAAGAAAAATAAATGATTTTGTTTTACCTCTGTTTATTCTTTCTCCAAAACTTTTTCTTTCTTTCTCTTGATCTGAGTATATGGCCCATATCATTTTTTTTTTCTCTGCAAAGAACTTCTTTTTATATTTCACGCAAGGTGGGTCTACTGGCAACAATTTCTCTAAGCTTTTGTTTGTCTGGAAAAGTCTTTATTTTTCCTTCACTTTTGAAGGATAACTTCTCTGCGCAGAATTCTAGTTTAATGTTTTTTCTTTTAACACTTTAAATATTTCACTTCACTCCCTTCTTGCTTGCATGGTTTCTGATGAGAGGTTCAACGTAATTCTCATTTGTGTTCTTCTAAAGGTAAGGTGTGTTTATTCTCTGGCTTATTTCAAAATTTTCTCTTTGGTTTTTGTTTGTTTTGTATTTTAAATATGATATGCCTCGGCGTAGATTTTGTGCTATTTATCCTGCTTGGTGTTCTCTAAGATTCCTGGATCTGTGGTTTGATGTCTGTTATTAATTTTGGAAAATCCTCAGCCATTGCTACTTCAAATATTTCTTTTGCTTCTTTCTTTCTTCTCCTTTTGATATTCCCATTACATGTATCTTGCACTTTTTGATATGGTCCCACACTTCCTGGGTGCTCTGTCCTTCTTTTCATTCTTTTTTTTTCTTTGCCTTTCAGTTTGATAAGTTTCCATTTACTTATCTTTAAGCTTACTGACTCTTTCCTCAGTTGTGTTCAGCCTACTGATGAGATAGTCTTCATTTCTGTTGTAGTGCATGTGATTTCTAACATTTCCCTTTGACTCATTCTTAGAGTTTCCATCTCTCTGCTTACAGTACCCATAAGATCTTGCATGTGGTCTACTTTTTCCATTAGCATCCTTAACCTATTAATCATAGGTATTTTAAATTCTTGATCTGATTATTCAAAAGTCTCTGTCATATCTGAGTCTTGTTTTGTATTTTTTCTTACCTTTTAGCATGACTTTTTGATGTTGTTTTTGTTCACATCCAGACCTAATATATCAGGCCAGAGAAGCTGAGGTGATTAGGCTTTTAGTGTGAGGTTTTATGTTAATCAGGCTCTTCCAAGAAATAAAAGAGAAGGGAGTACATTCCAACTTATTTTATGAAGCCAATATTACCCTGACACCAAAAGCAGACAAAGGCATCAAAAGAAAAATAAACTACAGAATAATATATATTCCAAATATAGACACAGAAATTCTAACAAATACTAGGAAACAAGTTTAGCAACACATAAAAAGTAGAGAACATGGCCAAATGGGATTTGTCCCAAAAATGAATGACTGGTTTAATATTTGAAAATCAAATAATATAATGTGCTATGTCAGTAGCATAAAAGATAAAAAGCAAAAACTATGTGATCATCTCCATAGACACAAGAAAAGCCTTTGACAATATTCAACACTCTTGCATAATTTAAAAAAAAACCTCAACAAACTAGGATAAGAAGAAGAATTCCTCCACCTGATAAAGGGTGTTTAGGGAAAAGCCACAGCTGACATCACAGTTAATAGTGAAAGATGGAATGCTTTCCTCCTGAGTTTAGGAACAAGAAAAGTATGTCTGCTCTTGACAGATCTCTTCACTATTGTCCTGGAAGTTCTTGGCAGAACAAATAAATAAAAGGCATACAGATTAGAAAGAAAGAATTTGAACTATTTCTATTTGCAGATGATGTAAACTTGTATATAGAAAACCATAAGAAGTCCCCCACAAGCCATTAAACTAATAAGCGTGTTCACTAAGATTCAGGATGCAAAGTCAATATATAAAATCCATTTTATTTCTATATTCTTGCAAAGAACAATTCAGAAATGAAACTAAGAAAGTAATTTCAGTTAAATAGCATCAAAATAATAAAATATTTTAAAATAATTTCAACAAATAAGCGCAAAATGCATAGGCTGCTAACTGCAAAACACTGTTTTGCAAAAAGTGAAGAAGACCTAATAACTGGAAAGAAACCCCATGTTCATGGTTTGAAAGCATTAATATTGTTAAGATGGCCATACTACCCAAATAGATCTAAATGCAACACAATGCCCAAAATACTCTCTATTGCCTTTCTTGTAGCTACAGACCAGCTGACCCTAAAACTCACATACAAAGTCAGGGGATCTAGAATAGCCAAAACTATCTTGAAAAAGAATAACAAAGTTGGAGGACTCACTTTCTACAATTTCGAAACTTACTGCACTGCTACCATAATCAAGACAGTGTGGTACTGGCATAGGGATAGACAGGTAGGTCTGTGGAATAGATTTGAGAGTCCAGAAATAAACCCATGTATCTACGGCCGGTTGATTTCTGAAGAGTGTGCCAAGACAATTCAATGGGGGAGATGAATAACTTTTTCAATGACTGGTGTTGAGACACCTGGATTTCCATGAATGAAAGTATGAAGTTACACCAAAAATTAACTCAAAATGTAACATAAACAAAAGTTACCTCTTAAATGTAAGAGCTAAAACTATGAAGCTATTAGGAAAAGAATGTGGGTGTAAACATCATGACCTTGGACTAGAGAGGCAGTGGTTTCTTAGATACTACATCAAAACATAAGCAAAAAAAAAAAAAAAAAAACCCAAAAAACAAAAAGCAGAAAAAAATGATTAGTTGGACTTCATCAAAATTAAAAACTTTTGTTCTGCACAGAACACCACCAAGAAAGGGAAAAAAGACAATCTACAGAATGAGAAAAAATATTTGCAAATCATAGGAGGGACTTGTATCTAGAACATATAAGGAACTTTTAACTCAGTAGTAAAAAGATAAATAGCCCAGTTAAAAATGGGCAAGGATTTGAATAGACCTTTCTCCAAAGAAGATAAACAAATGGCCAATCAGTGCATGAAAAGCTGCTCGGCATCATTAGTCATCAGAAAAATGCAAGTCAAAATCACAATGAGTTACTGCTTCAAACCCATTAGAATGGCTTTAATTTAAAAAAAAAAAAGATAGATAGGGGCTTCCCCGGTGGCGCAGTGGTTGAGAGTCCGCCTGCCGATGCAGGGGAGACGGGTTCGTGCCCCGGTCCGGGAAGATCCCACGTGCCGCGGAGCGGCTGGGCCCGTGAGCCGTGGCCGCTGAGCCTGCGCGTCCGGAGCCTGTGCCCCGCAACGGGAGAGTCCACAGCAGTGAGAGGCCCGCGTACCTCAAAAAAAAAAAAAAAAAAAGATAATTTCAAATGCTGGACATGCACTGCTGGTGGAATTACAAAATGGAACAGCTTCCTTAGCACACAGGCTGTCAGTGCTGTGAACTAAATGTTTGTATCCCCTCCCCATTCATACCTTGAAGTCCTAATCCCTGAGGTGAGGGTATCTGGAGGTGGGGCTTTGGGAGGAAAGTAGGTCATGAGGGTGGAGCCCTCAGGAGGAGATGAGAGCCCTTGTAAGAAACGACGGATGAAACATGGTTACTTTCGTTACCTGTGGGGACACAGTGAGAAGGTGGCCGTCTGCAAACTGGGCAGAGGGCTCTCACCAGAACCCCACCCTGATCTGGGACTTCTCAACCTGCAGAACTGTGAGAGATAATTTCTGTTGTTTAAGCGCCCTCCACCCCACCCCGCCCCAGTCCGTGGTCTTTGGTGAAAGCAGCCTGAGCTAAGAGAGGCATGTTCTCAGAGGGTAAAACAGAACTGCCATATGACCCAGCAATTCCAAGGCTTTCTGTATCCCCGAGATCAAGGAAAACAAGTGTCCACACAGCAGCTTATACACAAACGCTGAGAGCAGCATTATTCATAACAGCCCCAAAGTGGAAAAAACCTCAGTGTTCATTAACTGATGAATGGATAAATCAAACGTAGTGTGTTCATAAAATGGAATATTGTTTGGCAGTAGAAAGAAATGACGTACTGTCATACTACAGCATGAGGAACCTCGAAAACATGATGCTCAGGGAAAGAAGTCAGACACAAAAGGCCACATATTGTATATTTCTATTTCAATGAAATGTCCAGAATAGGCAAATCTATATATGTAGAAAGTAGGTTAGAATTGCCTAGGACAGGGATGGGAGGGGGAGAAGCTGGGGTAAATGGGAGTGACTGGTGGTGGGTGCTGGGTTTCTTTTTGTCATGATGAAATGTCCTAAGTGAATGCAGGATTTATGAATTGTCTCAACAGAGCTGTTATATAAAACATGAAATGATACGGTTCCTAAATTATGAAGATTTTGTTCCTTCCTAATTTAATGTTTATATTTGATTCGTTTCCTTTGTTTTGGTTTGTTTTTTGTTTTTCTTGCTTGTCAAGACATTTCGGCAAGACAGGAGAGAAGCAGTGAGAAAGGACATCCTTGTCTGGCTGCTGCATCTAGTGAAATGGCTTCTACGGTTTTTGCTGTGGGTTTTCTGAAAGTCTGGATCACCTTAAAGAAGATGCCTTGTATTCTTTGCTAAGCATTTTTGTCCTGAATGGGCATTGAATTTTATCAGATGCTATTTCGGTATCTATTTAGGTGATTGTATTTGTTTTTCTTAATTCTGTTATTTGGGGGTATGCCAATAATAGATTTTCTTATGATGAGCTTGCTTCAGAATTCCCGTGATCCTGCTTGGTAATGATATACAGTGCTACCTATGAATTGCTGGGTTTTTTTTGTATTTCTGTGTGAGATAGCTTTATAATTTTCTCTTCTTGTACTATCTTGTCCAGTTTGGGTGTCCGAGTTGGAGATATTTCCTTATGTTTTTAAAATAAAATTTTATATATGGTAAAATTAGATTTTATGGCATAGCACAATGCATTTTGACAAAGGCAAAGTCATTTAAACATTACAATGAAGATATAGAAGGGTAGCAATAGCCCCGAGTGCCCCTATGCTGCTGTTTTCTGATCAATTCCTCTCCATTTCCCCCAACGCTGACCACACTGGACCTGCTCCCCATTCCTAGACTACTTTTTCAGAATGTCATAGAAATGGAATGATACACATAGCCTCGTGAGTCAGACCCCTTTTACTTAGCAGAATGTAGTTCTGTTACCCATTTGTTGGCGTTAGTCAAGCACAGGTTACTGTGTGTTTCTGAGTGTATTTCTTTGTACAGGTAGTTGATGACTCCATTGCAATGAATTCTCAAGTTTGGTGTAGGTTTCTGAGTCTTGACCAGGTCAAAGAACTTGTCTTTGTCTCTTTGTTTGTTGGAGGACGTTTGGGTTGTTTGCAGTTTGGGGCTGCCATAAATTCTTACGTTCAGATTTTTGTGTGACTCTAAACTGTAATTTCTTCTTACACCAACGACTGCGGTTGCTGGGTCATTGGAAACCGTATGTTGAACTTTACAAGAAACCGTCTTTTTAGAAGAAACCTCCTCTTTTCCATAGTGGCTGTACCATTTGGCACTGCCACCAGCAGTGAGCGAGAAATTCAGTTGCTCCTTACAAAGGGCCACCTAACTGCCCCCTGACATTGCTGTTTTTGTTGTTGTTGTTGATTTGGTCTAGTTTTAACAATTCTAGTGGGTTGAAGTGGTATCTCCTTGTGGCTTTTATTTGTGTTTCCCTAATGATCAATGGCGCTCAGCACCTTTTTGTGTGCTCATTTGCCACCCATATATCCTCTTTGGTGAAATGTCTGCTCAAAAATTTTTGCCTTTTTAAAAATTTGGAGTGTTGTTTTCTTACTGCTGAATTTTTATGGTTCATATGTTGCAGATACAAGTCTTTTGTGGGATATGTGATGTGCAAATATTTTCTCCAAGTCTGTGGCTTGTCTTTTCATTCTCCTAACTGTGTCTTGCCTAGATCAAAAGTTTTTAATTTTCGCAAAGTCTCATTAACATATTTTTTTCTGTTATGGATCGTACTCTTGGTGTTGTATCTAAAAATTATTTGCCTAACCTTAGCTCACAAAGATTTTCTCCTCTGCTTTCTTTGAGAAGGTTTATAGCTTACATTTTGCATGTAAGTCTTTGATCCTTTCTGAGTTAGATTTTGTAAAAGGTGCCAGTATGGGTCAAATCCTCTCTCTTTGTCTCTCTCTCTCCTCTGGCATATGGATGTCCAATTGTGGGAAAGGCTCTCCTTTATCCCTTGAATTGCCTTTGCATCTTTGTCAGAAATCAATTCACCATATTCGTGTGGGTCTCTTTTTGGACTCTGCTCTGTTCCATTGACCTATATGTCTATCCTTTTGCCAATACCACATTTTCTTGATTACAGTAGCTTTATAGTGTGTCTTGAAATCAGTGAGAATCCTTTGACTTTGTTCTTTTTTCCCCACAGTTGATTTAGCTATTCTAGTTCCTATGCCATTTCCTATTAACTTCAAATCCTTATTAACTTTTATGTGTTTGATGTATTAATTCCTTATAAGTTAATCTCTCATAATAATTGTAGATTTGGAAAATTCTCCTACAAGTTCATGGTTTTTATTATTTATTCTTCTTTTTACTATGTGATGTTCCTTTTTAATCCCTATTAAACCTTTTTGGCTTAAATTATATTCCCTCTCTCTTGCTACATCCCTTTTTTTAATGTAGTATTTTTCATGTATGTATATTTCCATCCCTTTATTTTCAGCTTCTCTGTGTGGTTTGCTTTCAGATATGTTTCTTGTAGTCAGTAATTAGCTATGTTTAAAAATCCAGTATCATATTTTGGAACTTTTACTCCATGATTTTAATCCTTTTGCATATATTGAGATTCCTTATATGTTTAGAGTTATATCCAGATTATTTTATGATTATTTTTTTAATCCCTTTCAGTTCTTTTTCATTTTTGCCTTCTATAGGATTAATAGTACTATCTAAATTTGTTTTTTCTTTGTTGGTTTGGGTGTTATATATTTTAATTATATGATTTTTCTTTACATTTTAAAATATTAATATTTAACTGTACATTTTTTTCTAGGGAAATGCAGGTACTTAATACATGCTTCTCTTTCTTCTGTCAATCACCCATGAACCACTGAAAATCAGTTCTGTGTAAATGTATTAACCAAGAGTTTATTTCCCACTATTAGAAAAGGGAAAAATTTATAATGTATTATATATCCATCCCAAACTCTCAACCAATTTCCTTGACTGTATCTAAAACCTGGAAAAGTGCCTATATAAAACTAAAAACCTAGCATATTAGGATATAAAATGTTTAAGCATCACGTCCAGATCACCAACACTTGCTATGGTTGTGGACAAACCACTGCTTTGCAGGCGGTAATATATCTCGTTTATATGCTGTTCTGCAAACATTATGTTTGTCACACAGCATGGCAAATCACACTCAGAAATAAATAAACTTGTTGGAAAAATGCAGACTAAAATTCTTAGTAAAACTCAAGGTCAGTTCCTTCCCAAGTGAGGTAGAGACTTGAAGCTCCAAGTCAGCTGAGAAGAGGGGTGGATGAGGGTGGAGGTGGTTACTATATCCCGGTTGTGGAAGGGGTGGGCAAAGGAGCAGGGTGAGGAAGGGTCTTTGGGACAAAGTCATCAGACTCAGGAGACCTGTGAAGGATTCTGTACCATTTAGGGGCTGCTGTAGAGACTTCTGTGGAAGGGGGCTTGACAAATCTTCAGAGGAGCTGGTCAACACTTTTGGATGAAACAATTACAAAATGCAGTCTTACTTCTTCCCTTGATGTTGACTTTCATAAATTTATTTATGTGGGGTTCTAAGAGATATCAGGCTGCTTGTTTCCTCCTTCTTTTGAAGGTGTCCATATGTCACAGTGAGATTCAAGGCTAAAGTTTGACCCTGCCTCAGCATGGACCTCCTGGAGTGATGCCTGTCTTGGGACCAGCAACATCGCAGGTGTGCCTCCCTGCCCTTGGCATTCTCCTTAGAAGGAGGAGCCATTTTTCTTCATGTGTCACTAAGAAAGAAACGTGCCAAAGGTAAGGGGTCTGATTGGAGCCCCCTGCATAAACCTGGGACCCCAAAGGGCTGCAGCCTTGCTGTAAATGAGAAAGAAACCCACAGTGTGGAAAGAGGGAGAAAGGAAAACTGCTCTCTCCTCTGAAATTTTAAACCAAGTCTACATACTCAGCTTTACAGTTTGAAATCAAATCTTAAACATACATTTTAACTTCAAGTGGTCATGAGTCAGTAGTACTCTCAGGTGCCTGGCAGGGCAAATACAACTTCTCCCTGGGAGTTGTTTCCAATTTAGACTAAGAGTGGTCATAAGTGACTTTCAACTGTCACAGGTATTCTAATTTCAGAAATGTTAAAGGATGAAACAATGCACAAGGAACTGATGAAGCGCAGTGTGTGTGTGTGTGTGTGTGTGTGTGTGTGTGTGTGTGAGAGAGAGAGAGAGAGAGAGAGAGAGAGAGAGAGAGAGAGAGAGAGAGAGAGTGTGCACGTGCACATGCATGTCCACATCTGTATATCTACATAAATCATGTCTCTCTAGGTGGCATTCAAGGTGAGTTCCTCAATGTCCTCTCCAATTCACTAATTCTCTCTTTAACTGTGTTCTACCTAAAATGTGTTCCTTTTATAGCATATATTATTTCAAGAGCCTTAAATCTTTTCCCTAGTTTTCTAATTGGTTTTTTTAAATGCCTGTCATTATTACTTAGATGCCTTTTTCATTTTTCTATAGTTTCTTGTACTTTTAAGCCGACATTCTCCCTCATTTCCTTCTGCTATTTCTTTAAGCACCCTAAACATAATTCTTTTCATCACAGACTACTTGTTCCATGCAATTAGCTTCATCTGGAGTTGCCGCCGGTTCTGATGATCAATGTTGTTATCAGTTAGGACATTCCTGTGTTGAGGGGGAGAGGAGGTTTTGGTTTTTTCCCCCCACACCCCATTTTTCTGCTTTTGTGTTTGTCCCTCACCCTGGAGCACCCCCCCAACCCCACCCCAGGTCCTGGGGGACCTCTCTCCCTTGTGGTGCATCTCTCTCTGGTTCTTCCTGTTTCTCGCCATCAGCTTCTTGCTGGGCCTACGGATTCTCTCCTCTTTACGTCTCTCTTGTCTTTTGTTCAAGCAACAAGTATTTTTGGACACCGACTTTGAACCAACCTCTGTCCTATCTTCTCTTTCCTTCTTTTAATGATCATTTTATGGAAACGGATCTTATTTTATTGATTATTGTTTATATTAAGTACTTTTATGAGTTCTGCTTTCATGTACAAGAAGGTTAGTGGAATGGTGTGTATTTCTATGAAGAGGTTCTTCTCTCTTCTCTGACCCTTAGTGGATTACTACTTTACTTTCTGCAAGTCACCGTCCTTCTGTTATAATGTCAGTTCCTCATTCTTGTGCAGCACTTTGCAACCTGAAAATGCTTTCTTTTCCATCAACTCAGGTATCCTTTCAACCAGTTGCCACGAGCAGTAGATGGGGCAGATATTCATCCTGTTTTACGAGGGTAACCTGAGGCTCAGAGAGCTTAGGTCTGTCCCAGGGCCACCCAGCCAATAAGAAGCCAAGCAGAAACACAGCTCAAACCATCTCATAATTTAAACACCTGCATCAGACTCTTCAGATGAGACTCAGAACATTGCCTGAGCAGGGGTCACGTCTTCTTTCTTGGTATCCCTCCTTGGACCTAGCACACGTCTGGTCATGTGATATACTTACATAAATGAAACGTTTGACGCAAGTGCCTGGGAGAGGGTGGACTTTATGTATCTCGGGCAGGAACTGTGGCTGAACATGTCCTGCGGAATCCTGCACCCCTGCAGGCCCAAAGGGTGACCTGCAGGACCTGCGGAAGACACATGCCTACAGAAGTGTGTGAAGGAGGACGGGCTGCTGCTGGCCCTCGTTCTCTAGCGAAGGAGGATTTATGCCCCAGCCCCAGCAAAGGGGCTTCCAGGACCGCTCACCACATTCATGTTAGAAAGAAAGGTATCGATTCACATTACTCAGCTGACCGGAGGTAGAGGCAGTATGTATTTGGAGCTGTGCTCCTGATGTAATAGCACTCAGATTACAATATTTTCTGTAATTACTTAAAAATGACAATGCATATTGAATTAGTGATAAATCAGAGGCAAGTTAAATAACCAGGAATCAAGGAGCATAAATTCTGTGGGTTTCGTCCCAGCCAACGAGCCATTGCCTCTACGGGTAGGCAGTGTCTTGACACTCAGCACCGTCTGGGGAGGCACCGGGGTCCCGGGCTCTGACCTTGGCCTGTGGGCTCTGGTCCTCCTGCCCTGGCCACTCTGGGCGCGGCGGGCAGGCACAGGCTGGAGCCTGGAGCGCGGGGGAGGCGGGGCTGGTGCCGAGGGCTGTCCATGTCCTCGGGCGGCAGCAGCGGCAGGGAAGAGGGCTCTGCAAAGAGTCCCGCGGCTCAGGAACGTGGCGGCCACCTGAGCCCCTGGCCTGATGCCCCGGCTCCCCTCTCGCCTCCCCTGCCCACCCCGCACAGGTGCAGGCTCCCTCGGGGCAAAATGCACACATTTACAAGGGTCCTGGAGCTGCCTCCAGTGACAGTGTGGTTTCTCCAGTAGCTTAGTAGGGCCCCACGTGGGCTCTGGGCCCCCCCTCTCTGCAGAGGTGGAGTGGGTGGTGGTTTTCTTTAGGGCTGAGAGGTCATTTGCTGGATGGGTCTGATTCCAGTGGATGGTGGGGAGAAAGGAGGTGATGTTTATTGAGCCCCAATCATGAGATGAGCGCTCCCCTGGCTGCCTTCTTTATGGCAGTAATTCAAGCCATGTGCTTGCAAATAGCAGACGCAAACTTGGGTCACCATAAACGAGAAACAGGATCTGGTGATGGGGATTCTTGAGTATGTCGTGTGGTGCGGAGAGGAGCGTGGACTGGACCTTGTAGAGGGGGAAGGGTCAGCCCAGGGTCAGCTCAGGGTCAGGCCTGGGTCGGACCAGGGTCAGATGCGGAGAAGCATCCGTGTCTCTCCCCACTTTCTTCCTGCTCTTCGTGTGCACGTCTGCTTTCATCCTCCTCTTCCTGCAGTCCTGCCCCTGGTCCTTTGGTTTCTTGCAGCCCCTGACCTGATGGTACAAGTCCAGCCCCTGGAAGATAGGCATTGTTCTTGGGCTCAATTCCGCATTCCCAGGGAAGGGTCAGGGGCCCACCCCAGTCCCATCAGGGTAGTGTTGCATTTACAAAACGACTGCCTTTGTCCCACTGGTGTGGACCAGCTGACATCCGGGGGGTCCTAGGAGCTGGCACACACTTTCACGTGTGCCTCCGACGTGGATGCCACTTCACTGCGTTACTCAAGGTGGCATCTTACGGGTGTCACCAGGGAGGCCAGAGAACAAATTGTGCCCAAAGTGAGACAACGTGTAACACCCCAGCAGGATCTGAACCCACAGCTGCTGGGTCCAAGGAGCGTGATCCGTCTGCCGCAGCACTCCAGCCCCGACCATGCTGCTCTGAGCTCTAGCTGGAGGATGTGAAACAAGCAAAGGGCTAGGGGCAGCTCTGCCAGCTCCAAGTTGTTTCCTGGAGTGTTTCACCTCCGGGCTGGTTGGGTAGGGGTGACCCTTTATCCTGCTGGTGGGAATGTGAGGGTCCCCCAGACAGAGGCGTCGGCAGGAACGTTTGGCTCAGGGAACTGGATGGGATGGGGGATGTGTGTGTCCTCTGCCTGGAGAGGAGAATAAAGTGGAAATGAAGACACGTACCCAGAGCAAGGAGAGCATAAAATTCAGTCATGGACAAATGAGGAAATTATGTAATGTTTGTACCAAAGAGCCCAGATTGGCTTCCTCTGTCCGTCTTACTGGTGAAACGGCTGGCTTGATGGCCCCATAAATGCCCCTAGGACTCAGAGTTTTCACCCAAGATGGTTCAAGACCAAGTCCGCAAGACGCCAAGTCAAGAACGTCTGTAATTCCCTTCAATCATCCCGATTAGTGTTTTCCATTTTTTTCTCCCACTGTGACACCAAGTGTCTGAAAACACTTGGAGGTTTCACTCAAGTCTCCATTCCCATCGTGGTACCCGGCCGCCATCGGTACAGCAAATGCAGCATTACTAAAAAGGAGCGAACATAGCAGAAGGTTTAATGGCCCTCAGAATCAAGGTCAATTTCCGTCTTTCTAAATAACTTGGGAATTGTTTTTCCTCCACTGTTCACATTTTCTAAGCTCCTTGATATTCTAAAAACATGAAACTGACTCTGATTTTGAATCAAGCTTGTTAGTCTTGAAAAGAAAATAGCCGTGACCCAAATTGAGAGCTAACGTGGTCTGGAAGTAATAATGAGGCGAGCCTGACCGAGGAGACACCTCACTTCTCCTGGTTCCAAGACCCCACCCTCCTTCAACCTCACCCTCAAGTGCATTTGGAGTTGGAAAGACCCACGTTCAAGTGGCAACTCTGCCGTATACTGTGTGTTCTTTGGTGAATGGCTTCACGTTCTGGGTCTTGGTTTTCTCATTAGACACTAAAAAAAGGATATGTTCGGGTCTACATCAGAGGATAGTTGGAACAAAGTGAAACAGCATGTGCAGAATAGCTGTCCGCTTTTGAAAACCCTCTGTAAATGTACTCTCTTTCTTAAAGACACTAATCATTACAATCTCTATTCGTTCCTCTCCCAAACATTTATTTGGAACCTACTGTGTGGAAATTCCCTGCGTCAGATGCTGGAGGAAGGAACTGGGTTGAAATTGTCAACTTGCAAAGTTTGTAGTGTTTTTCTTGCGGGCTTGTTCTCCTGGAAACAAAATCACTATTCATTACCTGGGACATTACAATAATTCATTTTAATAAAAACTTAATTAATTTGAATGGATGGCTTTGTTGTAAGTAGAAGGAAAGGCAAATCATTAAAAATTGGCAAAGGGAGAGAAAAATGCTTTTATATAAGCCCATAGGAGACACATAGCGAGACAATGAATATTTCTAAAATAAGAAGTCATACAACTTGAGTTCATAAAGTTATTTCCTTAATTCGGAGGGCTGTTTCAACTTGTTCCCTGATAAAAAGAAAAGAATCAATTCTGCAGCTTGTACAAATGAATACGGAAATCAATGGAAGCGTTTTTCTTTTTAAACTGTTTTCCAGTGGGGTTCAACGACGTGGGTTCATCTGGGGCTTTTCCAGCGTTTGTTTGGTTTGCTTCCTGTAGTTCTCGTGGAAAAGCACAAATCTCAGGCCCAGAAGCTCAGCCAAGTCCCTGCAGCCCGCACACCACTCACTGGGCGCCTTTCGCTGTTCAGACGTCTTCAGGGTCTCTCAGTTGCCTTCTGGGTCCAGCGGGGACAGACAAGAGGGGCTGCTTGATGAGTGAAAGAGGCAGAGACCATGAGTAAAAGAGAGGCTGAGCTCCAGTCCTGGCTCTGCCACTTATCAATTTGAATTAATTTATTAATTCTCGTATCCCGAGCAGGTCCCAGTCCCAAAGGGAGCCTCGGATTTCCCATCTCTAAAATGGGTGAGTTCAAATCCAGCTCTGACACTATAGCCCAAGCTCTGTCCCCAGCGCTGTGCGGCATCCGCTATGTCTGAAGAGCGAGGGGGTAACTCTTCAGGGCCACGTGGTTAGATGTGCAAGTCTCCCCCACCCCCATCCGATTCTTCAGGGTCCCCTAAATTGTTCCTGTTCATCTCTCTTCCATTGGGCCCAGGGTGTGCTGTTAAGTATTTAACGGCCACTCTATGGGAAACAGAGCCTGGGTTTATGAGGTCTGCCAATTCCCATGGTGTAGATACTCCAGTCTGACCCATTGCAGGCTACCCACGAGGTGCCCCTGGATGCTGAGGTGGGAAGGATACTTCTCACCTTGAGCTGTGCAAGCTGGCTCCAGCCCACCACTGGTTAGGTGTCTTCCAGTGACGGGAACTCCATCTTCGCTGGCTGACTGTGGGGGCGGGTCAGATGACATGAGCTAACAGTCACCGTTGCTGTTGAGCCAGGCTCCCTGCCCAGTGCTTTGCGCACGTTGCCTCACGCGAGCATCAGCAGAGCCCCAGGACCTGATCCCTGGGCACAGATGGTACCTAACCTGCCCAAGGTCACGCAGCCTGGAGGAGGCGCTGTCGGGATGAACTCAGCCCGTCTGACTCCATAGCCCGGGCTTTCCGGCAATACGCTACCCTAGATTTCAGCCTTGGTGCTTTCTGCTGCAGACAGTTTTTCCCACCTGCAGAAAAATGCCTTGAAACATCAAACAAGTCCATTTACATTTGGTTCCTTTATTTTCAACTCATTTATCAAATTTCCCGGTGGTTATCACGCATCTCTCTAATGCACCTGACCCATTCATAAACATATTGGTAAACATACTTCGATGGTGTTTTTCTTCACTCTGAGAACTTGCCGTTAAGCCATTAAGCGTTTTCTTTCTGTTTTGTTCTTGGGTTGGTCCCATTAACGGGCCAGAGTGCAGACATATGGGTCTTACATAAAAAAAGTGACTTTGGAACAGCTTTTCTGTGATTAGGGAAAGAAACAGCCTTAAGTAAAGGGAGCTATTTGGAGCAGAGAGGTTTTTAATTAGGATGATATTCTGGTGCTGAGTGACAGAGCAGTTCTTGAATAACAGAAGCAGCGACAGCTTTTTCTGAGAAGGGCATTGACGTACCCTCGCCTGCCAAGCTGATTTTTCAGGGAATTAAGCCCTTCACCCAAACTGGCAGAGACATGAAGCAATGGTCCAACTGAGCGCAGTACAGAGTGCTTTGAAACACAAACAATTATCTGGAGAATCAGGCCACTTGCACTCAAAACTGGGTAATTTGTCCTCATCGGCGGCAGTGGTAGCTACAAAGGGTTTGATTCTGTGGGCTACTCTCCTTGGCCCTGGGCAGACTCTGCCCCCAGGGAGGTGGCAGGCTCATGCCATCGACTGCAGTTTTAAATAAACTCATGATGTGGAAGCACAGATTTGCAGACATCACTTGAGGTGAAATCAGCTCTCTGATGGTTCTAGCATAATGTAGCAGAAAGAGCATTTTCAACAAGTAACGGCATTATTGTCTTCATAAAAGCGATAGCTACTCATTAAAAAATGCAAGCTGTATAAAGAAGAAAGCAACAAATGACCTAAAATCTTACTACTCAGAAACAATCACATAATTCACGACGTTTCCCGCTATCTTACCCGTCATTACGTACAAACAACCCGTACGAGGTGGCGTAAAACAAGGACTATCTTGTTATGCTCCTGGGTTCTGTGGGTCAGGAATTGGGACTGGGGTGTGTGTTCTCTTCTCCACGGCGTCTGGGGCCTCCGCTGGGGAGACTCCATTGGCTAGGAGTGGCTTGATGGGCTGGGCGCTGGAATCTACCGGAGGGCCCTTCGCTCAGATGTTCGGTGCCTGGGCCGTGAGGACTCTCTCACCAAGGCTACCAACCTCTCCAAGTGGCTGAGGCTGTCCCAGTGCGGTGGCTTGGCCTGCAGAGGGGGCGCCCCAAAGGGAGGACCCGGAGAGTGAATTGGTCCAGGAGACCATGGCAGAGGCCGTAGACCTCTGTCCGACCCCCGTTGGATCACACTGTGTTCTCTTCATCAGGAGTGAGTCCCTGAGTTCAGCTCAGTTCAGGAGGAGGGGGATTAGAGAGCGCTTCTTGAAGAGGGAGGCACGAGGTCACGTGCCCAGAGCATCTGGGATGGGAGACATCACCACGCTCATCTTCAAAAAATTCACGCTCTACCGCCAGTGACCGTCTTTCCAGATAACTCTTTGGGCTTGGGTACAAACGCGTGATGGGCGGGTGGTAGCCTCTATAGCAGGTGCAGAATCTGCAAAGGTAGATTTGTAGAAGCACTTTCGTAAGAATGGCATTATTTAATCATGCTTTCAAAATTACGAATTCATAAATTTAACTCCTTTGGCATTTAGCAGAAGAAAAAGAAACTGATACAAAAAGGTAAGATTTGCTGAGCTTCAGGTCATTTTTTTTTAACCACAAGAGATATTAGTTCCTCAATGATCTCTCAAAGAATAAGGAAATAAATTATGAAAACCATTAAAAGCAGAGTCATTCTTTTAAGATACACTTTTTTTTTTTCAATTTTGGACAGTAAAAACTAACTCATGGCTAGAAAAAGAATGCTGTGATTCTAGTTTTTACACATTTTTTGTTCTCCCTTGCCCCCTTGCCCAAGTTTTGTTGCTTATATTATTTTTATTTTGTCAGGGTTTATGACATTGCCATTCTAGCGCAGCTGTGTTCCTTAAGTTGTTTAAAAGTCTAGTTACGTGTTAATACGGACTTGGAGATCAGTTTTTGATGTGTGTGTGTAGGTAAATATGTAAGTATTTTTGTTCGCGGTCCCTCCCTCCTTTCCTCCCTCCCTCCCTCGCCGTGGCTTCTTCCTTCCTAGTTTCTTTTCTGGCTTCACCTCTTGGTCGGATGCATTTTATCTGAGAGATTTTCATCAAGAAGGGCTCATAGGGGCATTCGTTCCCAGATTCTTTGAAAATATGCTTGAAAATACTTGCACCTTGCCTTTGATCTGCAGTCACCCCCGTGGGGGTAAACTGCTCCTGTGTTTCACACACTCCCTCCCCCGTGCGGTGTGCAAGGCTCCCCTTCCTCAGCTCTGGAGGCTCAGTGCCCTGCCCATGTCCTGGGGGACCATTTCACCTGCTCTGTCTCCTGGCTGCACTTAGAGGGCAGGTGGTGCTTTCCAACGGGTGCTCTGAGGCCTGAGGATGTCGGGGGCAGTGGAGAAGTGGTAGCTGGGCCAGAGTGTGGTCCTTGGGCTCCATGTCATGGCCTCAGTCCCGTCCCTTCCTGCCCAGGTCCCTTCCTGCCCGAGCTGGGCCCCGTGTTCTCTCTGTAAAGCCCTCTTCTCTGCCTCTATCCTTGGTGCCGCATCTGTGGCTGGGCAGGGAGGGGGGACGGGGTTGGGGGCGTCTGGAGCCAGGAGCTAAGCTCTAGCCGTAGGACAGTCTGCCCCAGCTGGCCGCGGACGAGCTCCACGTGACACCAAACAGAATCTGAGACCGGGGCTCCCAGCTTTGCCCGGTGTGGGTGGTGTGGGCGGCATGGAGTCCTCAAGGCGGGGTGGAAGCTAAGGCAGGACAGGACTTAGAGGTTCAAGACACTCTTTACCCCTTAACACGCCTTTGGGGTGGATTTAAAACTTCATGCTTCTCTGTGCCTCCGTTTCCCGCTTTGTAAGATGGAAATCGTCATAATCCTCACCTCGAAGGGTGCGGAGGTGGCACTGCAGAGCGCTGGATCCCATCTGCAGCGGGTCGTTGTCATGGTTACCACGTCAGGGTTGGGAAGCGCCATCACCTGCCTTGTTACTCTGGCGCCCTGCCGTGGCACCCTGCTGTCCCAGAAGGGGAGCCCCCGCAGCTGTTGCCCCCTCACTGCTCCCCCTTCCTGCCTCTCCCTGCTCTTGACTCTGAGCTGGGCCTTTCAGTTCCTTCCCTCTTGGGGCCTCTCTCCCCACTGGACCTTGGGGTCAGCTGTCCTCCCACGCTGCCCCCAGTCCTGCCGTCCCTGGGCTCCGCGGCCTGCTGGCGCCTTTGGTCTTAGACACACACCCTGGGCGGCTGCGTGTTGGCCTTTACTCTCGCGCTGCGCGTTGAGGCCCCTGGCTTTTTCCACTGAGTTCACACATTAAATGATGCTCAGGGCCCAGGCCCCGTTGTCCCCCCCGTCAGCCATCTTACTGCTACTTTACATGGTTTCTACTAAGCGCCTCTAACCGGCTGCCCATAAAGTAATGGAAGGGAAAGGATTCTCGTTAAAAAGGAGCTTATCTCGGTTGTAAATGCGGGGCCGCTAATCGGGCGCTAAATGCCACGGCGGGGCCGCTGATTACTGCGGACGGAGAGAGCCGTGTGCTCAAGGCTCGTGCCGCCTCAGGCCACTGGAGAAGGCGGTCCCGGGGCTGCCCTGCCGGGGCTTCTGGTGGGAACACAGGGGCCTTGCCCGACTGCTCAGAAGCAGACGCTTGGCAAGCGGCTGAGGTGGGGAAAGAGCCTGGAGCCAAGTCAGGAGGAGCTGGAGCCCCAAAGCCACCTCTCATTCCTGGAGCCCAAAAGCCACGTCTCATTCCTGGAGCTCAGGCTACAGCGCCTGGCCTGGCCACGGTCTCGGGGACTCTCTGTAGGGTGAGGGTGAAGCCCAGTTCCTCTCTTGGAGGCAGGGAGGCCGGGCTGCCCCTGTGGGTCCTGGGTCCGAGGGGTCTGAGTACCAGCCTCGCTTCTCCCCGCGGGAGCGGTGCCTCCGCCTCTCTGTGCCCACCTCATCCCCAGATTCCAATAAAAATGCCCGGCTTGTGGGGCCCTTGTACGGGTTGTGGGCCAAGCCCAGTGCCCGGCAAGCAGCGGGCGCTTCGTGAATGGCTCTCTAGCTGTAACCAGCAGTAGCTTTTCCCAGCCCTTCATTCGACAGGTGGTTCCAGAGCCTGACCCAGGTGCCTGCTTCGCTGACTTCAGGGGACATCACTGTCCTGTGCATTTCATGTTCCAGCGGAGGCCACAGAGAGTCAATGAGCAACGGGGCAAATGGCCAAGATCGTGTCATGTCACTGTAGGGGCGCTAGTGTGCTGGGTGAGGGGACAGGTCCATGTCACTGTAGGGGCTGCTTCCAAGGGACCTCTATTGGAGATGGCACTTATACCCAGGCCCCACAGAGGCTGGGCAGTCATCACGACACGGGTCCCCTGCTTGGGTCACACGGCCCGGGAGAGCCTTGGCTGGAGACTTCCTGACATCCTGCTCCTCCAGCCCCTCCCATCAGGGCAGCCAAACAAGGATCCCACCTTCGCTTTGCGTTGACGCAGGATCCGGCTCAAAGGGTTGTCTTGCCCCTCCCCCAGCGGTATGTGCGTCTCCCCTTCTTCCAGAAGCAGCGGGTTCCCCTTGTTCTTGAGGGCGGCGGGGGGGCTTTGGAGTCACGGGCTGGGCTCGGAGCTTGTTCTCTGTGTCCTGTGTTCTCGGTGGCTGTCCATCGTCCCATGCGTGTTGTTGCGGGGACCCCTCCCCCGTGGCCCTGGCAGCGCCCATTGGAGAAGAGCTTGTGGGTGAGTGCAGACCTCCTCCGGGTCTCGAGCTCCCAGTGATTCTGAACTGACACCCTGGCCACGGGCAGCCTTTAGCCTACCTCTTCCTGCCCCTGTCCACAGCGGCCACCTCTTCTGCCCAGGCTCTGCTACTGGGGGAAGTTTGTTGTTATTTTCTAGAATCGTCGTAATGAAATAGACTGGATATCTTTTTATTCCTTCAAGATTTGAGACTTGATTGATGCCCCAACGTTTTGTAAGTGTTTGACATGTGTGCTTGAAAATAGAGTTTATTCTGCATTTGCTGGATACAGGGCTTGATTTTGTAAGTCACTTTCTTCAAATTTTTTTCTATCTTCACTGACATTTTTCTGCCTGTTCTTTCAGTTTCTGAGACATGTATTAAAATACCCCATTTGATTGTGGGTTTGTCTATATCTCCTTGTAGTTCTGTTGATGTTTGTTTATTGTTTCTTGAAGTTCTATTCCTAGGTGCCCATAAATTTAGAATTATTTTTGAAGGTTTTTAAAAAAAATTTATTTATTTTTAGTTTTGGCTATGTTGGGTCTTCATTGCTGCATGCGGACTTTCTCTAGTTGCGGCGAGCTGGGGCTACTCTTCGTTGCCGTGCGCGGGCTTCTCATTGTGGTGGCTTCTCTTGTTGCGGAGCACGGGCTCTAGGCGCGCAGGCTCAGTAGTTGTGGCACGTGGGCTCTGTAGTTGTGGCTCGCGGGCTCTAGAGCACAGGCTCAGTAGTTGTGGCGCACGGGCTTTGTTGCTCCGCGACATGTGGGATCTTCCCGGGCCAGGGCTTGAACCCGTGTCCCCTGTACTGGCAGGCAGATTCTTATCCACTGCGCCCCCAGGGAAGTCCTAAACATGGAATTTTTAAACCTTCCTAATGGTTTGAAAATTTTATCATGAAGTGTTCCTTTTCATCTCTACATTTTAAAAACTTACAGTCTATTTTTTTTCAGTATTTAGAAATTTACTCAAAAAAAATTAATTCATTTTAAAACAAAAAATAGCAGTTTAGACAAATCCGAGAGTGATTTTTTAAATTAATAAAACATAAAATAGACAATTTATGGCTACTATGATCATGGCAAGATAAAATACAGAGGTAAAAAATACACATGTATTTTTCCGTTACAAAGGAAATCTGTTAACAGCTACAATAATTTCAAATGATAATTAATGAGAAACAACTTTACGCTAACACATTAAAAAAATCTACCTGAAAATAATGACTAAGTCAAGAGAAATTAGATACTCTGCTTAGAATAACAGTTAAGAATTAAAACAATTGACATCTAAACATGCTCCATTTTTAGATGATTTTGCTTTAATTTTTTTATTTAAATTAAATTAAATTTTTAATTTAATTTTATTTTTTCTTATTTATGTGCCGTCTACTAGTCTACTTTAACATTAACATAGTTTCACAGCTGTGGTAGGATTTGGTAGGATATATATATATATATATATATATATATATATCCTATGTACATATACATATATACATATACTGATATATGTATATATATATATACACACACACACACACAAAGGTATATATGTATATATATATATATATATATATATATATATATATATATATATATATACATATATACCTTTGTATCAGTATATGTGCTCTAGAAATGTCTTTTTTCAACACCATGTGGGTACTGTTGGGTCCAGCATATGAGTCTTTATCTTTAGCTGGACAGTTTAGTGCAATTACGTGTGATGCTATAACATGGATGAACCTTGAGGATGCTGTGCAAAGTGAGAGAAGTGCGTCGCAGAAGGCAGATGGTACATGATTCCGCGTGAGGGACTGAAAATAGTCAGGCCCATAGGAGCAGAGAGTACAATGGTGGTTACCAGAGCCTGGAGGGAGGGAGCGAAGGGGAGCTGTGTGCAGTCAGTGTAAAGTTGCTGTGATTCGGGGTGAATTCGTTCGAGAGCTCTGCTGAACAGCACAGGGCCTGCAGTCAGCAACATTGCATTGTTCACTTACATACTTAAGCTTAATTTCTCAAGACTATTTCCACTGCATGTAGCATTCTTGGTTGGCATTTATTTTCTTTTTAGCACTTTTAAGATGTCATTCATTATATTTTAGTTTTTTATCGTTTCTGTTGAAAAGTCAGCTGTTATTTTAATATTGGCTCTTTGAAAAAAAATCCGTCTTTTTCTCTCATTAAAAAAATCCTCTTTGTTTATGGTTATAAGCAGTTTTGCTGTGATATAGCTTGGTGGGGATTTTGTTTTATTTTTTTCTGCTTGGGCTCTGTAAGGCTTCTTGTTTCTGTGGCTTGATGTCTTTCTTCAACTTTGGAAAGTTCTCAGCCATTATCCTTTCAGATTTTCTTTCTGACTAATTCACTCCCTTATCTTCTTTTGAGCTTCTGATTACACATATGTGAAATCATTTCCCTGTGTTTTTTCTATTTTGTACCTGTTTTTCTATATTTGCCATCCTTTTGTACCTCTGTTTTTTTATTCTGGATATTTTATTTTGACATCTATCTTCTATTCACTAAATCTCTCTTCACCTGCATCTAATCTGCTCTTAGACCCATCCCCTTAATCTTATTTTCATAGTTGGATTTTTCAGTTTTAGAATTTCCATGTTTAGAAAAAGGAGTTTCCACTTCTACGCTGAAATTTCCAATTGTGTCCCATGTCCCCTTGATCATTATAAATATAGCTATTTAAAAGTATCTGTCTGATAAGATCTAGGGTGCCAGTGATTCTGCTTCTGTTTTCTGTCATTTATTCTGGTTTTGTTTGTGTCATCTTGACTCCTTTTGTGTATAGTTACCATGTGCAGATCTTGTCTTTTTTAGGTTGTTTAAGAAATCCGTTGAGGCCTGGGTGATGTCTTCCTTCAGAGATGATTGTTATTTCTGTCCGTTGCTGTTCAGCACTGGTGTCTGGGGTCACTTCAGTCAACTCCAAGTGTTGAGAGGATAAAATGTAACCTATATCCCCTGAGAAAGCCATCACTGGGTTCTAGGGTATTTGGCCCTTTGGTGTCCCAGCCAAAGCCAGAGGGGGCTCACCAGGACCCATTCCTGTGGTCCCAGACCCTCGAGGGAGTAAAGCACAGCTTAGCCTTTCAGCCCCAGGGAAAAGCAGCTACAAACATAGGCTAGGTTTCCATTTTCCCACAGATCGGGGCTGCTGATTTTTACTATTTTGTTGGTTCTCTAATGATGTTTTTTTAAAATTATAAAATGTGTAGAATATAAAATTTCCCATTTAAACTGTTTTTAAATGTACAGTTCAGGGGTATCAAATACATTCATAATGTGTGTAAACATCTCTACCAACCATCTCCAGATCTCTTTTCGTACTGAAAAACGAACTCTATATCCATTAAATGATAACTCCCTGTCCACCTCCTGGCCCCTGGAAACCACCATTCTACTTTCTGTCTCTCTGATTTGGACTACTCTAAGTATCTCATGTAAGAGGAATCATATGATATTTGTCTTGTGTAATTGGCTTATTTCATTTATCATAATGTCCTCAGGGTTCATCCATATTGTAGCATGTTGCAGAATTTCCTTCCCTTTCAAGGCTGAATAATATTCCATTGTATGTATATGCCACATTCTGTTTATCCATATTCATCTGTCGATGGACTCTTGGGCGGTTTCCGTGCTTTAGCTATCGTGAATCACGCTGCTATGAACACAGGTGTACAAACATCCTCTTTGAGACCCTGCTTTCAGTTCTTTTGGATATCTACCCAGAAGAGGAGTTGAGGAGCTGCCATATTTCTACAGCAGGTGTGCCGTTTTACATTCTCACCCGTGGTGAGCAAGGGTTCTAACGTCTCCACATCCTCTCCAATGCTTGTTGTTTTCTGTTTTCTTGAAAGTAGCTGTCCTGATGGGTGTGAGGTGGTATCTCATAATTGTTATTTGCACTTCCCTAATGATTAGTGATGTCGAGTATCTTTTCATGTGCTCATTTACCATTTGTGTATATTCTTTAAAGAAATGTCTATTCAAGTCCTTTGCCCATTTTTAAATTGAGGTTGTTGTTGTTGCCATCGAGTTTCATGAGTTTTCTGTATACCCTGGATATTAGTCCCTTATCAGATGTATGATTCTCCCATTCTACGGTTTTCCTTTTTACTCTGTTGATTGTGTCCTTTGATGCACAAACTTTAAAAATTTTCATAAATTCCAATTTGTCTTTTTTGGGTTGTTGTTGCCTGTGCCTTTGGTGTCATATCCAAAAAAATCACTGCCAAGTCAATATTATGTAGCTTTCATCCTATGTTTTCTTCTTTTGCTGTTTTAGGTCTTATATTTAGGTCCTTGATCCATTTTGAGTTAATTTTTTGTGTGGTTTTAGGTAAGGGTCCAAATTCATTCTTTTGCATATGGATATCCATTTCTCCTAGCACCATTTGTTGAAAGATTATGCCTCTAAACATTCACAGTAAAACCAAGCTCTCAGTTTCACTCAGGAATTTCCTTAGTGAAGCAGTGAAAACTACTGGTTTTATTAAATCTCCATCCTTGGCTACACACTGTGTTAATATTTTGTGTCACCAATTGGGAAGCACACACAGAATACTGTGATGTGTGCTGAAGACAGTGGTACTTGAGTTACAAGCTAAACTAGCCCCTGTTTTCACAAACATGGTTTTTACTTGAAAGAACAATGTGATAGACAAACTGGGCGTCTTCAAACTGGGGTGTTCAGCAGACATTTTCCCAGAAATGAAAGAAGTGAGCCTATGACTTCAAGGTAAAAAAGTGACAGTATTAATCATAATATTATTGATAAACTTTGAACCTTCAAACAAAAGTTAGGATTTAATAACACTTGCATCTGCTACCATGAGCTTGCCAGCACCCCAGTGTTTAAAGGCTTCTCTGATGAGATTCATGGTGTTATTAACAAATGTGACTTCTTGATATTGGATAATAAAATACATCAACATTTAGAAAACCTGCATGGCTCAGTGAAGCAATAATTTCCGAATGGCCAATGCATGATGTTGTAAAACTACGTGTGATTGAAAGATCTACCTGAAGTGTGAGATTCAAGGCCTCTGATCTGGTCCTGGTTACGATGAAGTCAACATGTTTGGTCTCTGGTTTCTTGAGCTCCTCACTGATGCCAACGTGTAGCCAAGGTTAGAGTCCCCTTCCTTTTCCAGTCTTTTAATTTACAAATGGGGTGAACCAAGGCCCAGTGTGGGAAAAGGTGAGCTCAGGCAGGGCTGGGCAGACTCGGGTTCCCTGTTCACCGTCAGTAATTCTGGGGAGTCAAGAGAAAGGCTTTTTGCTGAGCCTCGGAGGCAGGCTTTGATCTTCTCCAGGGGTGCAGAGGGCGGGACTGAGCTGGGGAGTGTCATCGCGGGACAGAGGACAGCAGGCAGGGCCCGGGGGACAGCTGGGGAGTCGGGGACTGGGGGAGCAGCCTGCCAGCACCTCACCGTCCTTGTCTCCCACCGCAGACCCTTCTGTGGAGCTGGATTCTCTGGCTGATCTAAAGGGCGGGGGGACGTGGCGCCCATCAGGAGGGGTTGAGGGAGGCTCTCTGCAGAGGTGAGCCTAGACTTAGGGGCTGAGGTTTGTCCTGGAGTCAGCCCAGTGCGGGGATGGGGTACGTGAGAGGAAAGGGACGTCCCATGCCAGATTGAGTTGGCAGATGGCTGGAGGGTCCTTGCTACAGCCGGGCCAGGCCTGGTCTTCAAGTGTGAATTGAGGCTCAGGGACCCCCGCTTTCCCTCCTCCCTCACGGTACATCATCAGGAACGTCAAGTGCCAAAGCCCTGAACATGGTCTTGAATATTTTATTTAATTGTATCTTCACAAATGCCACCAAGTGCCACTGGGGCCCTTTCATGGCTGATGAGGAAAATGGGGCTCAGAGGCGACCCGGGATTTGCTGGCCAGAGGCTGATCCTGGACGTGAACCCAGGTCCACCGGGCTCCAAACTCCCCCACAGCCCACGCGCCTCCACCCTTTAGGCCAGCTGTCAGATGGCGGAGGCTTGATTGGGAGCGCACAACAGGGAGTGATTTCAGAAGAGGCTGCTGGTGGTTATTTTGGGGATATTGGGATGCAGCTGGGATATAAGTGTCTAAAATATCTCCTGTGAGACAGAGCCGGGCCTGAAGCTCTGGGCCCTGGGTTTCAGCCCTGATGAGGGCTCAGGCATCCTCAGGGAAAGCTGAACCCGCCCCCAGGAGCCCGGGCCTTCCCTGCCGGGTGACGGCTCTCAGCCCCAGGCCCATGGTCTGGGCTTAACTGCCTCCTGTGGGCTCCTTCACGTGTTAATCACATGACGGTCCTGCTGTACCTTTCAGCTCGTGCAGGTAAGTGTGCTGTGATTCTATTTCACAGACAAGGCCCTGGGAATGCAGCTGACAGGGGACAAGGGGAAATGTGCAGGGCCCCGATTTTGTCCACAGAGAACACAGGTACCAATAAAAACTGAAAGAGACCTTCCTAGTCCTGGGAGCCAGCATCCGGGTCTCACCTCCTCACTGGAGGAGCCGTGCAGCCCACACTTGAATCCATGTCTCTGGCTGTGTGACCTTGGACAGTGACTTAATCTCTCTGAGCCTCCTTAGGTTGTGGGAGGACGCACCCCTGTGCATGGCCTCCTTCAGGCGGCAAGGGTGCTGAGAGTGGGCTTGGCCGTCTCTCCTGCACCCCGTGGAACCCTGCTCAGAGCAGGTCTGTCCTACTTGATTGAAGATTTTGAGGGAAACCCTAAGTGCAGAGTACGCTGTAGGTGCTGAGAAGTCTAGAAAAACTTCGATGAGTTAAGTCTCTGCTCTTAAGTCCTTTTTAAATGCTATTCGGTACGAAGAGAAAGCATGAGTGTCAGTGTGGCCTGCGGAATAACACCCGCAAAGATAGGCGTGTTCTCACCCCTGGAGGCTGTGAATAAGTTGTCACCAGGCAAAGGGGAATTAAAATTGCAGATGGAACTGGGGTTACCTGGATTATCTGGGAGACTCCAGTGTCATCAGAGGGTCCTTGCAGGAGGGAGACAAGAGCGTGAGGGTCAGAGAGCAACCCGAGAGGGGCCTGACCTGCTCTCGCTGGTTTTGGAAACGGAAGACGTCAGGAGCCAAGGAATGCAGGTGCCTCTGAAAGCTGGAAAAAGGCAAGGAAGGGATTCTTCCCGGAGCCTCCAAAAGAGCCAGCCCTGCCCGCACCTTGACGTTAGCCCCGTGACGCATTTCAGACTCTGACCTCCACACGTGTCAGGGAATAGGCTTGTGTGTTTGTTACCGCAGCGATAGGACACTAATACCGGGGGCTGGATCTTTGCTGAAGCCCAGCTGCCCTGGGCGGCGGGGGCGGGGGGTGCTGATGTGTGGCGGGCCTGTGTGCGCCTGGGTCTCCATGCTCCTGGGCTTGCAGGGGGCAAAGCACATCCACAGGTCCCAGCTGCCCGGTGCTGGATGCCACCCCACCAGCATGCTGTGTGTGTCCTGCACTGGGCCTCACCTCATTTCATGCTCCCTGGGTCGCGGCGCAGCTGCCCCCAGTTCACAGCAGAGACAGCTCCGGCTGGCGGCTCTGTCCCCCCAGGGTCTCCTTCTCCAGGGCCGTGTGCTGGTCAAGAGGCCTGCCCAGGTCTCCCAGCGGGAGAGGCCACTGTCAGCGTGGAGCCTTCTGGAGAGACCACGTCGGGGGGCGGCACTTCAGCCCTTAAAACAGGAAGAAACTGGGGTGATTATGAACCTCGAGGGAAAGGGAAAGGTACAAGATGTGGGCACTTGTGTGTGTCGCTGAGCGTGGAGCCTGGGTGGGCATAGCCGAGGGTGTCATCTGGCCCTGAGGCCCCGGACGCTGGGAGAAGCAGGGCGCGGCGAACATCAGGAAACCCAGGACTCCGCCCCTCTCACTCACATTAAACAGCGATTACGGAAGAAACACTTTTCACCGACGGTGAACTTCACAAGGACTGCACTTACGGGGGCACCAGGGGACATGAATGTTTACAAATCTCTTCTCGATCGGTTTCCTTACGTTGTCTTTCTAATCCACACCAGGCCAACGCACACACTGACATACGCACGCACGTGCACGGGGACTCACACACGTGCACACGCAGCCTGACCGATCCGGGTCCCCAAATCAGAGTGAGGGCTGGGAGAAGCCCATGGGTTGCCATCCTCCAGTGCTGGGCGGAGCACACACTAGAGAGAGGGTGTCCCCTCCGCTCATGTGGTCCTGTCTCTCGTCTAGGCCACGCACAGAAGAGCCTTCAGTCCTAGCGCTCGGGCAAAGCCGGGTCCCCGGGGGCCTGAGGGTTGTGAGGAGGGCAGGCGAGGCTGTGGTCTGGTGGCTCCTCCCTGGCATCTGCTGCCGTGTCCTCAGTGGGCTCTCAGCCTCAGTAGGAGAAGAGGTGATGTCTGGAGAAAGGACGGGGGCCCACGGGTGTCCTAAGGTCTTCTGCCTGGAGAAAGCACTTTCAGAACGTAGCTGAAAGGGCATTGGGGTCTGGAGACCTTGAGCCTTGGGATGCGTGGCCCTGGGACCCCACACGGTGCACCCCGACCGCTGTTTCTGGCCTCATCCCCCACCACGGTCCATGCTATCTGCTCTCAAGCAGCAGCAGCCTTCCCAGCACTGGGGTCCCTCCCACCACAGGACCTTTGCACAAGCTGTTTGTTCTGCCAGGAGCCACCTTCCCTTCTTTCCTAGTCTGATGAGCTCCTGCGGTTCCTGGGATCTCTGCTCACACTTTCACCCTCAGGGATGCCTGTCTTACTCCCTGGCTGCCCCCCTCCTCGTCCTTCCTAGAGCCCCCATCTTGGGTAAAACGTGGCGTCTGTTTGCGTGATTATCTGAGGGGCATCCGGTTCCCCTCCTGGACTGTGAGGTCACACGAGGGCCGGGACCTGCTGGTTTGTTCCACCCCTGTATCCGGAGTCGAGGCAGCCCTGCAGGGACACCCAGGCGCCAGGCCTGTACTGAGCGCCTTCCAGGGCCCGTCCGGTTTGCAGAGCACCCGTGGATGCGGATGGCTATTCTCTCCACCGCACAGAAGAGGAAAGCGCGGCCCAGCGAGGGTCTCGGGATGTCCGGGGTCACGCTGATGAAGAGCCGTGGCCACAGGACTCGGTCCAGCAGCCTGGCCCCTGCTGGTGCTGTGCATCGAGGCGGCCTCCAGCTGAGCCTCCAGGTGAGCTTACGTGGATTGAAGCGACGCGCACTTTGCCTTTCTCAGCTGCACTCGCCACATCCCCGGAGTGTAGCAGCCCCGTGGGGCCGGAGGCTGCGGGCCACATGGTCCAGATCCAGACCACGTCCACTGTCGTGGGAGGGGCTGCTCTAGAGCTTTTGCCTCTCCAGCCTGAGCTGGGCATGGGCGCCCCAAACCTCTTCCAAGGGGAAGGAATGAAAGGGGCTCCGTGTGCCTCCCTCGGTGTCATGCCTGAGCCCGGAAGAGGCTCGCCAGCCGGCCCTGGGGTTGGGGGACTTCACGCTGGACCTCAGACCTCTCTGCTGTGCAGCCTCTAAACTGCTGACTGACAGTCGCTCCTTTTTCTAGCCTCCTCTTCTTTCTACGGCAGGGACAGCAAACTTTGTTTTTTTTAAATTTGTTTTAGATGTTGGGGGTAGGAGTTTATTTATTTACTTATTTTTGGCTGTGTTGGGCCTTCGTTTCTGTGCGAGGGCTTTCTCTAGTTGCGGCGAGCGGGGGCCACTCTTTGTTGCGGTACACGGGCTTCTCATCGTGGTGGCTTCTCTTGTTGCGGAGCACGGGCTCTAGGTGCGTGGGCTTCAGTAGTCGTGGCACGTGGGCTCAGTAGTTGTGGCTCGCGGGCCCTAGAGCGCAGGCTCAGTAGTTGTGGTACACGGATTTAGTCGCTCCGCGGCATGTGGGATCTTCCCGGACCGGGGCTCGAACCCGTGTCCCCTGCATTGGCAGGCGGATTGTTAACCACTGTGCCACCAGGAAAGTCCCCAAAGAAACACTTTTCTGCTTTGCTCTTGAGGGCTTGGGAAGTGCGTGGAATGAAACCACGTGGGAGAGCGTCTCGGGGGGCTGGTGCCTTGACTCGTGCTTGGAACTGGACAGCTTCTAGGTTTCTCTGTTCCCGGATGATTCTGGAGAGGCCGAGAAAACAGCACGTGCTGAGTCACTTGGGCTCCCAATCATTCCTGGCGTGTCAGTGACCCGGCCGCCTGGCTTTTCAGAGGCACTGGGGACAGACGCTGTCCAGGTGACCCAGGCTGTCTCTACCCAGCCCTGCTCTGCTGAGGGGGCTTCCCTGTTTCCTGACACAGTCCAGGGAGGACACAAACACAGCTCAGGGCCCCTCTGTTTCTCCACTTCTTTTACGTGGGTGAGGACGGGCAGCCACCATCTCTAGACGATGGGCTGTCCTGCGCTTCGGTCGTTAACGGCCTCAGATGGTTCTTAGCAGCCCTAACTTGGAGGGGGTCCCTTTGGGTCTCCCAAGGCCATGTCTGGACTGGCTAACGGAGGCGGGGGAGGAATTGCCCTTCTCTCCGCCACGCCCTGCCCCCGCCTCCCTTCTTTAACCCCATCCTGCGTTCTGCGATCCTGGCATGAGGACTGCATCTCATTATTGCTGGCCGTGCCGGAAGCCTTGAGTTCCAGAAGCTTCTCCATAGTTCTGGGTGGAACGCAGCCAATTCTGGCCTTTTCTTTTGGAAAAGTAAGGAAATGCTAATTCTGAGTTTCTTATCTATAAAATCGGGATAAGAATACCTCACCCACAGAATGGTTGTGAAGATCAAAGTAGGACAGCTGGCCGGGAGCCCGCCTGAGAATGTGGCCCACATTTAACTGGCACTGTCATGTCTGCGGGTGCCCTCACCAGGCTACAGGCATTGCCTGTATTTTTTATGACTTACAGTCAATATGGTGAACGGAATTGCTGGAGATGCCTCTCCTGCTTCAAACATGCAGAAATGATGGGTAAAGTACAAGAGCAAATTGTAACTGTGTGTAAACGCGAAAGCAAGGGAGAACCTCAGATACCAGAGGTAGATGGGATTCAAGGCCAGAGTGGGTGGGTGGGTTTAAGGGCAGTGTCACGAGCAGGGACGGCAGCGAGCTGGATCGAGTCCCTTCGTGAAGTCGGGGTGTGACAAAGGCTGTCGCTTCTGTGAATGGGACAACCAGGTGGGAACCTGCTGTAAGCTGTGGGTTCCTGACTTCGTAATGCCGACCTTGGATGTATAGAATTCATATGTATACCGCACAGACCCTGAGGGGAGAAGTCAGGGTTTGGCCTCAGGAAAAGGCGTCTGGGACTGGGTGAAGCACTTGTCTGCCAGAGACACAAATGCCAAACCGCTGCCCCCACCACACATGCCTCCCCCACCCGGGTGCTCAAGACGCCCACGGACATTAAGTCTCATGCAAGTTGCACTCAGAGTGAAAAAGTACAGAGACTACACAGCACGCGAGTGAATTCACATTCCAGCACTGCAGATGACAGAACGGTCTGAAGAACGCTTAAAATAAGTATGTTTAAGTTTTTCAACGAGATGAAGGCATGGGCCACACAGACAAAAGTAGGGCATTGTGAAGAAGCTAAACAGGTAGTTTCAAAAAAAGAAAAAGAACCAAAGGGAAATTCTAGGAATGGAACATGTGGTCGCTGAAAGCGAACAGCGACTTTGTAGTTTCTGTTCCCGTTTCTGAGGCCATTGTCTTAAGCATAGCGAAGCGAGCTGCTTCCAGTCTTTGGGAATATGATCAGGAGATGGAAGATATGCCAGAGCACCCATCTGCCGTCTCCATCGTGAATCCACAGTCTCCTGAGGGCGACAGGCCTTAGAAAATGAAAGTAACCGAGCGTTTCCTCGTCGCTCCCTCCGTCCAGGCGCAGAGCTAAGCCTTTTTTTTTGGTGGTACGCGGGCCTCTTACTGCCGTGGCCTCTCCCATTGCGGAGCGCAGGCTCCGGACGCGCAGGCTCAGCGGCCGTGGCTCACGGGCCCAGCCATTCCGCGGCACGTGGGATCTTCCCGGACCGGGGCACGAACCCGTGTCCCCTGCATCGGCAGGCGGATTCTCAACCACTGCGCCACCAGGGAAGCCCAGAGCTAATAAGCCTTTTATAGGCACTGGCTAGATCAATTCCGACCACCTTTCTAAGGTGTCTGTCGCTGGCTGGGCTGCAGGTGCAGAGGCTGGGACCCAGCGGGGCAGGGGCCGTGCAGCCCCATGGCTGGGCTCGGTGGCTCCGGGCCGAGCCCAGGTCCGTGGGGTGACGTCACTGCCGCACGGTCAGCTCTCCACAGGGACACGCGGTGGAGAAACACAGGCACCTGCCCACACACCGCTCGGCTCTGACCGCGGCTGCGCCTCACATCCAAAGCTGGGTCAGTTTGCCAGAAGCGTGCAGATCAATTTCCTCAGTGATTAATTCGGGAACATTCCACCGTTTCATGGAGGTTCTTCGCGGGGCGCACAGTTTCATTCTCCTAACTCTCCGACCACAGTCCCTGCCTCTCTCTCCACTAGCCCTCGTACTTGACCCTGTTGTTCACGGCATCCCTTCTACCTCCAAGCATCCCCTTTGGGTGGTATAAACGGCTGTCAGGGAAAAACTTGCCTTCCTAAGGGCAAATTCTGGGACGCTAGTTCAAGGCCGGCAGCAGTTCCCGGTGGTTGCCTGCTGCTCCAGGGACTCTCTGGCTTCTTCGCCACCAGGACCTGGGGAGATGCAGGTGAGGAGGCATCCATTATGCAGACTGCTCAGCCTTCAGGGAATGGATCAGGAATGCACGGAGCATAACAATTGATGGAGTTAATTGTAATTAATGATTAAGCGGCCCTTTAAGAATCCAAGATTAATTCAAAAAGACATGTATAAGGGTAAGAAACAGGTTCAACAATCTTTAAATGCTTCACATTTAATACATATTTATCAGAAGTACATTTTTTTTTTTCCAGACAAGCTTTTGGAAGAATACATGAAAAGATGTTCTTAAAATATATCAAAGTACAACCTCCTTACACCAAAGAGAGAAAGAAGGATAGGATTTGTCGACACATATGAATATGTTATAAAAGCATATGCTGAAGTCCACGTCAGCTGGGAATTAGGCCATAGATCATCAGGAACATTGCTCTCAGGTTGCTGATTTGAGGTAAAGTGGTAGGATGCCATCCTAAGCTTGCTGGGCATTTTATTTCATAAAAAGGTCAGAGAAAGTCTGGAGTGTAGAGGAAGGCAGGGTTGTGGGTATATCCTCAGGTACCTTTCCAGTGAGAAGTGTTTGAAAAGCCTAGAGTGTGGGAGAAACGAAGGTGGGAGGGCTCTGCCCCTGTGGTCATAGCGAATTAAAGACCGCTGCAAAATCTTTGCTGGTCACCCCGGTCAGACGCATGACCCATGCCCCGCCCCCGGAATCTGGGCAGGCTCAGTGACACCTGACAGTAGAGCGTGGCAGACGTGACCCTGGGTCAGTGTTCAGGCACGGTCCTTAAGAGGCTCGTCGCATTCCTTTCCTGCCTCTTGAAATACTGGCCTTTGGCGCCAGGCCACCATTTTGTGAGGAGTACCAGCTGCTCACCTGGACAGGCAGGGAGGCCCCTGGTGGGTAGCGCGCCGCAGCCCAGCCCCGGCCTCCAGGCAACCCAAGCTGCCGGCCGTGTGCGTGAGCTGTCCGGGGAGTGGCTCCTCCAGCTTCTATCCAGCTGCGCCGAGTGACCACACCCAGCGGAGCTGAGCCATCGCCGCTGGGTCCTGCCCAAAGCATGGATTTGTGCGCAAAGAGAAAGTCTGTTGATAGTTCAAACCACCAAGTGTTTTGGTGGCTTGTCATACAGCAATAAAACATGGAGATAAAGATCCATCAGAAAAACAGTGAAATGAGCTATGTGGGAAACTCCTTTCCTGTCCAAAGAGATATATAAGTGTGCTTATATATATATATTTAATAAAGTACTTATTAAAAAAAAGTACCTAGTCAGATTTAGCAGCAGCCCTGGGAAATCTCCAGGAGTTACACAATTAGAGAGAACTCATAGCGGAGCAGTGAGGGGTGATGGAGTATTAGACCCAGACAGACATCTTAGGAGCTGGGGTTCAATGCCTACTTCGGGTCTTGTGTGAAGATTAGAGGACCCAGAATTTATAAAGGATGTAGACCTGGCCTCTCTGCAGAAAGCTTAGAGCAGGAAGATCTATCTAACTCATGACAGGAAACAGAGCACCTGTGCCACTTGGCCTGGAGAAGCAGACGAGGAGCAAGCTGCCTTAGGCAGTGGTGGCTTCTTCTAAAGAGTGAAAGCCCCAGGCCCGGCTGCTTAGAGTCCAAATCCGCCCGGGACTACAGTGCAAACAGTGCAAAAACCCTGAAGTGAGAACTTAAAGTCCGCTGATCTAGAACAAGTGAGCTCATAAAGCACCTCTGAAGTACAGTCCTGTCGAAAAATCTTCCTATTCTTGGGAACAAGCAGAGGGAAACTCCGCCGGAGGATGAGCTGACGATGTACAACGTGCAAAAGGAGCGTCCACCGCGATGCAGGGTGGGGGGGTCCGCAGAAGACTTATTGGAGAATTCACGCCTGAGGAGCTAGAAACAATAGAGCTTTTTCCTAATAGGGCTTTAATGGTTAAACATGGCCAGAGAGACAGAGAGAGAGAGAGAGATAATGAGGGCATTATTAGAAGCAAAAGGATGTTGTTAAAAATAAAAGCAGGGCTTCCCTGGTGGCGCAGTGGTTGAGAGTCCGCCTGCCGATGCAGGGGACACGGGTTCGTGCCCCGGTCTGGGAGGATCCCACGTGCCGCGGAGCGGCTGGGCCCGTGAGCCATGGCTGCTGAGCCTGCGCGTCCGAAGCCTGTGCTCCGCAACGGGAGAGGCCACAACAGTGAGAGGCCCGCGTACCGCAAAAAAAAATAAAATAAAATAAATAAAAGCAAATTAAAATGAGAGCATTGGAAAATCCAGCCAAGTAATAATAATTTTAGAATCTCTAAAATGGATATTTCATAGGAAAGGCTTTACACCTCCCTAGAGAGAAACAGAGCTCTGGTAGGTGCGCGTGAGCCCGGAAGACTGGGATGCAGCTCAGAGAGGAAACGGGGCAAAGCACAGGGACCGCACTGCTGCTCGTGCGTTGTCCACCCCCCTCTTTCGTGGGCCCTCGGCCCCAAGCTTACATGGGATTCCCCCGGCTAATGCTCTGACTTTACATTTCCTTTGTCCTCTAGCACAGAAGGGTTTTCTTTCTTCTTTTGAGTTTGGCTTTGTGTTATGAGACAGTTTTGGTTGTTAGGATTTACTCTGTGTTTCTCTCTGTTTGGAGCAGGGAGAGGGGCATTAGCTCAATTCATCAATTTTTGGCCCTGGGTTCTTAGTAGAGATATTCCGGGGCTGCTCTGTCCAACCCAGCAGCTGCTAGTGATAAGAGCTTATGTACGTTTGAACTTAAATGAATTATCATGAAACAAAATGAAAAACTCAGTTCCTCGGTTCCCCTAGCCAAGCTGGAGATGCTTAGTAGCTACACTTGGCCCGTGCCTGCTGTGCTGGGCTGGGCAGATAGAGGACACCGCGTCGTTGTAGAAATTCTGTGGGAGAGCATTGCTCAGGATGCCCAAGAAAACCCAAAAGGGAAGAGTCATGAGGAAGGAAATTTCGATTCAACCTGAAAGGAACCTTGTGCAGAAGGACACTGGACCCTGCAGTGCGTGTGGTATGATGCCCTGCTGGGGGCTGTGGGGAGATTCTCGTCTGGGTGGGAAGTAGCACTAGGTCTGCGAGATTCCTTCAGGAATCACTCATGGGGGAAGCAGGTCATCTGCAGCCTCGGTAGCTGGGGGTCCTCAGCGAAGGATGAGGAGGGAGCAGGGGACAGAGCAGCTGTTGGGCCCTTCTCCCCTCCTCGGGAGGGAGGAAGCTGCGTCTGTGGGATCCGGGCACTGAGAGCTCAGGGAGCTGTTTCCAGATGTTGCTGGATTGCACCAGAACCTCACCTCCAGATTGTAGCCACACAGAGTCATTTGTACGCACGCAGATTTGAACATGAACTGCATTTCAAAAGGAAGCAGAAACAGGGAGCGGCTTCTGGCCGCGATGATGAGGAGAAAGGAGCTGAGCAAACTGTTTAAACAGGAGCAGAAAGAGTTGACTGGAGAAGTTTTGCCATCACAGAAGGAAGGAACTGGAGCATCTTCAAAGACCGTACCCCAGCCAGGCATCAGCGAGAAGCTGGAAGCGGCTTTCAGCGGCAGGGGTAGCCGAGCGAGGTTTGAGCGCAGCGTGTCCTCAGTGGAGGATGTGGACTCGCAGCTTCGGTTTTCAGGGAAGCTGGGAAAATCAGTCAGCAGGGCAAGCAGGGCGCCAGTCGATGAGTTTCTCGTGTTGGAACCCCAAGCTCCTGGTGAATTCCAGAGTGATGCCCGAGGGTCCCTTCTGTTTAAGGCGGGATGACAGAGCATTAGCCAGAAAGGAGGGCTGGGGTGAACCTGGAGATGCAGGAGGCACAGGGCCCTGTGGGCAGTGCCAGGGGCTGCCCTCATAGGGCCAGGCTGACCCAGATGGGTCGCTCACTGGCTCAGCCCTTGTGCTGAGATTGGGGGTTTCAGAGATGTTCAGAGCCTCACGCCTACCCTTCGTGGGGTTCACTGTCTAGTGGAAGAATAAGAAATAAAGAGCATGGTTAAAATCCATCTTGGCGGGTTTCCCTGGTGGCGCAGCAGTTGAGAGTCCGCCTGCCGATGCAGGGGACGCGGGTTCGTGCCCCGGTCCGGGAGGATCCCACGTGCCGCGGAGCGGCTGGGCCCGTGAGCCGTGGCCGCTGAGCCTGCGCGTCCGGAGCCTGTGCTCCGCAACGGGAGAGGCCACAACAGTGAGAGGCCCGCGTACCGGAAAAAAAAAAAAAAAAAAAAAAAAATCCATCTTGGAAAAGGCTACAGTTGGGGCAAAACTTGAATTCTGTGAAGAGACCAGAAAGCCTTTTCAGAAGAAGTAGCATCTGAGTTGGGGCAGGGAGGGTGCTTTCATTTCCTGGAGTTGCCATAACAAAGCACCGCAAACCAGGTGCTTACAAATACTGTATGCTAACACATATATATGGAATCTAAAAAAGAAAAAAAAAAAAGTTCTGAAGAACTTAGGGACAGGACAGGAATAAAGATGCAGACAAAGAGAATGGACTTGAGGACACGGGGAGGGGGAAGGGTAAGCTGGGACAAAGGGAGAGAGTAGCATGGACATATATACACTACCAAACGTAAAATAGATAGCTAGTGGGAAGCAGCCGCATAGCACAGGGAGATCAGATCAGTGCTTTGTGTCCACCTAGAGGGGTGGGATAGGGAGGGTGGGAGGGAGGGAGACGCAAGAGGGAAGAGATATGGGAACATATGTATACGTATAGCTGATTCACTTTGTTATAAAGCAGAAACTAATACACCATTGTAAAACAATTAAAAGGACGCCATTTACACTGGATTAAGAGCGCACCCTACTCCAGTCTGACCTCATCTTAACTAATGACTTCTGCAATGGCTCTGTTTCCAAATAAGGTCACATCCTGAGGCGCTGGGGGCTAGGACTTCAACAGATCTTTCGGGGGGAATGTAAATGAACCCAGAACAGAAAGACAAGAGGAACTTCAGCAACTGTAGCAATTTAACCAAGTCAGAAACCCGGGAGTTAGCCTACGCTTGGTGCCGCTGGGTCCCCCTGGGTCATTTGGGAGGTCTCGCCCTCCCTCCCTTTCTTGTCTGGACTCTGCCAGAAGTCTTCTAATTGGTCTGCAAGCATGCCTCACCCCTTCCCTGCCCCAGCCAGAAGGACCTGTCTAGATGTCACGTTTGACCTACCCAGAATTCTTCCGGGGACCCTCCTTTGTTGCAGGATAACATCCAAATGCCTTCCAGTGACACACGGGGCCTCTGCACTGCCCGTCTCCAGCCTCTCCGCCCAGCATCGCAGTTTTGCAGAAACAGCAGAGGTTTACGGACTCCCAGGCACCGTGCAGAACGTGCATGATCTCGTTTATTCCCGCAGCAAACTTGGTAGGTAGACGGTCATATGCCCACTTGCAGAAGGGGCTGGAGACACGGAGAGTTTGATTAAATTTGAAGTAATGTTTGTTGGAAGAAAATACGGCTCTTGGAGGATGCATCGCTAGGAATTCAAGGAGCCGAGATGCGAAACCCGGGCAGGCACGTTCTAATGCACAGGCTCTTCACCCCTGTTTTTCTGTGATTGACGGCCCCCATCCCCAGCCGGCCAGCCCCGGATCTTCTTTCAACGTGTCTAAGTACTGACTGTCTGCACCTCCTGCACTGGGGGCAATGTGCTCGCAAGCTTCCCCACATCTCGTTCCCGATTTTGACACGTCTGGAACTCCCTGCCTGTGCCTGTCCGCCCACTCACGCTTAGCTTCTCCCTTAGGACATGCCATCACTTTCTCTCATTCAGCGGAGGACCCAGAAGCCCCCCCCACCCGCTCCTCCCCTCCCCCCTCCCCTTCTATACTCTCTCCCCTTCCCCTCCCTTCCTTCCCTCTCACCCTTTTCCTTCTGGCTTATTTTCTCCATTTATCCTTTCTGACCTCAGGTGCAGACTTGGGTTAATCACACTTTCTAGTTCCTGACATGAAATATAAGGATCCTCTTTTCTTTTTTTTTTTTTTTTTGCGGTACATGGGCCTCTCACTGTTGTGGCCTCTCCCGTTGCGGAGCACAGGCTCCGGACGCGCAGGCTCAGCGGCCATGGCTCACGGGCTTAGTTGCTCCGCGGCATGTGGGATCTTCCCGGACCAGGGCACGAACCCGTGTCTCCTGCATCGGCAGGCGGATTCTCAACCACTGCGCCACCAGGGAAGCCCAGGATCCTCTTTTCTTAAAAAAAAATAAAAATAAAAAGAAGATTTAGTACTTTTACTAGGTATTTAAATATATACCCATTCATGAGACATTGTTCAAAATTTTGCAGGATATTGGATTAATTTTCTTTTTTTTGGTAAATGTTTCTCTACTAAACAGAGTCATTAAAAAATGGTTTGACCCAGGAGATACATACATATATATATATATATATATATATTTTTTTTTTTCTGCTTGTCATTTGTAGTAGCTGGAAGTTCTGCAAAAACATAATTCTGCATATTTTTTCATTTTACCATGATGGCCATTTAAATAATAGAGTCTTTGTTCTGGAAGAAACTTGAGTATCATTTTAGAATTCGTTTCTATTAAATAATAGACATAGACAAGAGACACACGGTACATGTGAGGAATGTAGAAAGCACAGAGGTTAAAGGGAGCCCCTCTGTATGCACTGCCCAGCTTACACAGGTAACTGGCAAGTGTCAAAGCCCCCTTGGTCACGTTTGCCCCTGTTTCCTCTCTCCCTCTAGCAGGTCTAACCATTATCTTGAATTAGGTGCTAATCACTCTACTGTTGGTTCTCTACTATATAAATAGTACCTTGTTTAGTTCAGCATGCTTTGGAACTGTATGAAATGGAACTGTGCTGTATGAATTCCTAAGCAGTCTGCAATTTTTTTCGCTCCACGTTGTAGGAAAAAGGTGTTGAGGCTGCAACCCTGCCGGAAATGTGGTACCAGGGCCGGGGAGAAGTCGGAGAGCAGCATCCTGAGCTCTCCTCTCGTTCCCTGGCCTCCTGCGGGTGCCACCCCTATTGGCTGAGCCCAGCTGAGTCCCGCGGGCGGGGAGTCTGGGTGACGTAGCCCCGGCAGCAGGGCAGAGATGGCTAGAGAGGGTTCTTGGGAGTGGAAAGGAGGGAAGGATAGCCAGCATGCGCATCTGCAGCGTGACTAGACGTCGCCGATGATCCCTCGGGGTGACAGTACCAACTTCAGATTTACTGCCGCTCCACAGCCCTGCCGACCTCTTGGTCTGCACAGCGGGGCAGGGGCGTTTACCATTCCTTCCGTGATTACCAGAGAGAGAGGTGGGCATCCTGTCCTGTTCATGGGACATCTGCGTTTCCCTGTCAGAAAAGTGCCCAGTCAAGTCTGTTGCCCATGTTCTATCAGTTTTTGCCTTTTTCCATATTGATTGGCTGATTCATCCAAAATTCTTTACTGAGCACCTTTGAAGCGACAAATCCTGCTCTAGGTCTTGAAAATGTAGCAGTGAACAAAAGTGGCAGTAACTGTGGCCCTTTGGGAGCCTAAATTCCACTGGAGAGTGTGTGCGCGCACAAGAGAATGAGCCAGTTCATTAGGTAATGAAGTGTTCTAGGTATATCAGAAGTGTTATATATGTGTGTGCCTCCCAGTTATTTTGGAAATGTTATTGAAGAAAATAAGGGAGGGAGAGGCGTAGGAAGTGTTGGTGGCACTTTGTAACGTTGCTGCCCAGGAAGCCCCATTGGGAAGGTAAAATGTTCAGGGCAGGTGCTCCTAACTCCAGCTCTCCACGTCTTCCCTCTGCCAGGGCCACTTCTCCGCAGCCCAGTCTTGCTCGGATGTAACCTTCTCACTCTCTTTATAACTTTCCTCTCTCCTTCTTTCCTGGCTGGAGTTTTGTCATTTAGTTAGTATTTTCAAGCTTTGCTGATCTTGTCTATTGTTTTTTACTTTCTCTTCATTAATTTAATACTTTTTCCATAAATTAATTTTCTTCCTTCTATTTTCTTTTTTCTATTCTGTTGTCTTTTTCCTGACTTCTTATGTGGGATGCTTGTCTCATTAATTTCCAACCTTTCTTTTCTAACATAAGTAGTGAAGACTATAGATTTCCTTTTGTTTTCCTAACTTAGCTGCACTTTACTGGTTTTGAAATTGCATTATTTAAAAAATTCTAATTTCCATCATAATGTTTTTGTTTTATCCATAATTAATTCAAAAGTGTGCTTTTAGTAGATATTTTCAAATGTTTGTGGTATTTCTGATATTTTTGCTATTTCTAATTTAATTAAGTTTTTGTCTGAAAAATTGGTTTTTATATTTTTAAACCTTGAGATGTAAGACTGCTTTATGGTCTACTTCATTCTAATTTTTATAAATGTTCCATGTGTGCTTAGAAATAACATTTATTCTGCAGTTGTTTTTATTTATACATTTGATCAAGTTTATTAATTGTGCTACCCAAATATTTAGTATATTTACTGATTTTTACCTGTTCCATCTATTAATAGCTGCAAAAGAGAATAGAATTTCCTTCTATGATTGAATATAGCTCTGTCAATTTTAGTTTCACATATTTTAAAGCTATGTCATTGCGTATGTTATTAGCTATGTTATTTTGAAGCTATGTTCTTATTTGGAATTTTTATATATCTTGGTAAATTGACTTTTTATCATTTTATAGTGACTTTCTTTATCTCTATGCATTTGCCTTAAATACATTGTTTGACTACTATATAAGTTTAAATATAAATATATGTATGAATAAATATGTAAATATATAAACATATTAACATATATCCTATATTCCAGTTTTCTTTTGATTAATATTTGGCTGATATATATATTTTCCATCCCTCTCTTTCATCCTTCCTGCATTCTGAAGTTTTGCAACATTTTTTGTGAACAGCATGTAGCATATAGATCCATAATCTTTTAAAAATTCATTTTAACCATCTTTATCTTTTAACTGATGAATCTGAGCTATTTACGTTTATTGTAATTGGTCGTAAATCTTGATTCATTTCTATCATCTTTGTCTATTTCTCCTCCTTTTTTTGTTTCCCTTCTTACTGTTTCTTTGTATATATTGATGGAGTTTGTTTTATTCATTCCACTTTTCCCTGATGTTATTTTGGAGGTTTTTGCACTTTATTTTATTTCAGTTGTTCACCGAGAAACCTTTACTTTTATACCTAACAAAGTAAAAAATAAGCAATATATTTGCCCTCTTCCCCAGCAACACAAGGGTCTCAGAATACTTTAACTACCAGAATTATTCCCTTCTCTACTTAGGTGTTATTTTGTGAATTTTAACAATTTTTAAATTGTATATATTTTTAAGCATCCCCACCCCTCCAATTGGGTCGTACTGATGCTGTTGGTGGTGCTTTTGTAGTTGTTTAGACTTTATACAGTTTAGGTTTGTGTAGATCTATTTGCATATTTATTAGTCTCTTTACCCACCATTCCCTCTGGGTTTTCCCAATTTCTTCTGGACATGGTTTTACATGACACTGATGGTTTTACATAAAGGTAGTTGGTGGCAAATTATCTTTAAGTTATTTTACATCTGAAAATGTCTTATTTTGCCTTCACTGTTAAATTATAGTTTTTCTGAGCATTCAAATCTTTTATGTTCTCTGAAATGCACTGAAGATATGATTGCACTTTTTTTGGCATCCTCTGTTGCTGTTGAGAAATCAACCCTTAGTCTCATTGTTGGTGCTTTGTAGGTAGTATTTGTTTTCTTTCTTACTTCTTTAAATATTTTTCTTTGATATTCTCCTTGCTTGTTTTGTCATTTACTATGATGTATCTGAGTGTGGATTTCTTTTTAAAAACTCTATTATTGTTGTGTTTTGCTAGATTGCCTGAATCTGAGGATTGGTGCCTTTCTTCTGTTTCTGAAAATTCTTACCCAACATGTAATATGTATTACCTCTGTCCCATACTCTGTATTAACACCTTTTAGAATTCTGATTATGTATCCTCTCCACTCTGTCTCCCTCTTAACCAGTCTTTTGCATCTGTCACATCAGTTTGTGTTTGTGCTACATCTTACCTTCTAGTTCAATAATTGTTTCATCAGCTGTGTATAATCAGCTATAACCTGTCCATTGAGTTTTTTTCCAATTATTATATCTTTTAAAAAATTTCTAGAACTTTTACTTATTTTTCAAATCTGTCCCATTCTATCTTATAGTCTTTTGTACTTTATGCATTTAAAAAATGTTATTTCTTGAAGCATGTTTCACATACTGTTTTATTCCAGCTTATACAAATGCAATAGCTGAAGTCTTTGTGGTGTGATTCTGCTCCCTGCTAGCAGAATCTGTTTCTGATAGCTCGCATGCATGCAACTTTCCTCTTTGTTTATTTTGCGATTTTTGACCAACACTCATTTTTCTCATAACTTTACTTGTGAGAATTATGTGAGACCTGTGTTGAAGGTGCATTCTGCTGAAGAGAATTTGTATTTGATTCTGTTAGGGACTTTGGGTTGCTACCCGCTTGGGATAGGACAACTTTAAAATAATTTCTCACTTGAAGTTTTTTTTTTTTTTCCTTTTTAACACAGTTGGTACGAGTTGAGGCTGCAAAACCATGTGGGGACTTGGGGTTACAAAGTATCAGGGAAGATTTTAATTTTCCAGCCACTCAGCACCAAATTTGAGCCAATTTATTGTCTTTTCCCAAGGTCTTTCCAGGTCAGTGTTACATGGAGGGGCAGTCCTTGGAGGTCCAACTTCGCGTGGGATTCTCTCATGAGACCCCTCCAAGGGCTGGCCTAGCCTTGTCCCCAGAACCCCAGCACTGTGCAGTCATCAGATCAGAAGGTCACAATCTTCAGGGCTTAGCAGACACCACTGGGCTCACAGCCGTCTCCAGGGTTCTGGTCCTTCTCTGCAATCCCACTTTCAATGTTGTTTGGTTTCTGAGGATTTCTTCTTTCTTGCCCACTCAGCAAGATATTTCAAGGGATTTTTAGAGCAGTATTTTACTGGTTGTGTTCAGTTGTCATCAGAAGGGTTATTCACTTTATATATTTTATCATCGGGTCTTTTTTCTTTTGTCTTATTACCGTGCTCCCCCTCCTTTCTCTGTCTCCCCTTCCATTCTGCCTCTAAGCCTCATAAGCACAAAGTATAACAGACTTGGTGTATGTCTTTTCACGTGGCAAAATCTCTGCAAAATAATGTTGTTTTATAGAAATATTGCTTTAACTTTCCTTAAGTGGGTATGTGCTATGGACGCCATTGTCTTTCTTTGTCCCCGCGGCCCTCCGCTAGACTCTGTGTGTTAAGACCTGTCCATGCGGGATGCCCCTCCAGTTCACTTCTAGTTCCGTGTGCGGTTTCATCAGGAGCAGCCACCTCCTGCTGGCCATCCATCCCTGCAGGCGGGCACTTGGGGAAGAGCGAAAGGGTCAAATTAGCATTTTAAACCTGTTCTTTTTGGGAGGATGGGAATTGGTTTTGGCGGGATAGGGCTTGGAAATAGGGATACCGGACTCAGGTCCGTTCAGTTTCTTCTAAATGGCTGATTGAGTTTCTGGGACAGTTGAAAGAGCGAGCAGCTCAGAGGGAGGCTTTGTCTTGCATGTAAATGCCCGTGGGCCTCACTGGCATCTCTCCTGTGGCACCAGGCACTCTCTGCTTCAGGATGGAGTAGTAGCATCGGTCCTAGGAACTCTGCGGCATGCAACAAGGCACCGCTCCTCTGTCCTTACCCACCTGCATTCACGGACTTACTTGGGACCTGAAGACAGTCTCAGTGGGAACAGAAGTCACTCATGTCTACGCGGGCACAGAGAGCTAGGTCTGCTGGGTGTGGCTGGATCCACTTGGGACCCATTGGGCGGCTGGGGGTGTGCAGGGTCAGGAGTCGGATTGTGAGGAGGGGGAATGGAAGCGGCCTTAGTCAGCTTTTGCTAAGTCGTGCCATGGTTAACACACAACCCTCAAGTCTAGTAGCTTACCACAAAAAGATTTGTTGCATTTTATATGTTGGGTGTGGATTGTCCGTGGTTCTGCTTCATGTATCTTCTCTCTTCTGGGAACCAGGTAGAAGGATTAGCTATTAATTTGCATCTTCCATTCTTAAAGCACACGGGGAAAAGGGCAGCAGAGCTGATGGAAACATGAGACGCCCTTAGAGCCCCTGCTCAGGTTCAATTGGCTAAAGAAAGTGACCTGGCCCACAGGATGGGGAGGGGGTGAGATATGTCCCTTCTCCATCCAGGGAGACGCCACAGGACACATGGTGACGGGGAGGACAGTGACTACTTGGAAAGTGTGACGTGGTCTGCAATAGAAACCCAAGGATGGATTCCCCAGGGGGTAAGGAGCAGGGTCAGCAAACAGCTAGAGGGTCTGTGGGAGTGGTCTGGGTACAGTGTGTGGCCAGGATGCACACTCGTTCTGACCCCACCTTCCCAAGAGGCTACAGCAGAGGCAGGAAGAGCCATGTCAAGGAGCCCATAGCACGTTGGAGCCCAGGAACTGTCGCTGTGGGATCCTCCCAGTGGACTGTAACCCAGACTACAGACTTTCTTCCCACGGACAAGAGCTTTGTCTCACGGGGATAGTCTGGAAAGGGCAGCTGGAGGACGTGGTGGGGGCATGGAGCACCAGGCCAGCCCGGAGGGGCAGCTCGTCTGATGCATCGGTCAATCAGGTTTCTCCAGAGAAACAGAACCAATGAAGAGAGGGGGAGGGGGAGGGGGAGGGGGAGGGGGAGAGGGAGAGTTATGACAGGTTAATGGGATAATCAATGTCAAGTTGCCTTGACAGTAAAAAATTTATACAAATGTCAACTATTACTTAAAATACCATTTTACCGCTCTCCTCATCAATACTAACGCTTCCTGAGTAGGCTTAAGAAGAGGGAATCTGGATGGATAAACAACAAGGTCCTACTGTAAAGCACAGGGAACTATATTCAATATTTTGTGATGAACCATAATGGGAAAGAATATGAAAAAGAATATATATATATATATATATATATATATATATATATATATATATACATATGAAAATAAACTTAAGGGGACCTACTAGCAGGGTTTTGAAACAATCCCAGCAAGAGTTGGCTGTGGCTTAGGCCAAAGTTACAGGAAGGGAAGTGGCGAGGAGTGGTTGGATTCTTAACATTCTATTTTGAAGTTAGCGTCAACAGGTTGATGGGGTTATAGGGCGTCCAAAGGACTGGAAGGGGAAAAGTGTGTGTCTAAGTGGTTTAGCACAAGGACTGGAAGAATAAAGTGGCCACCTGTCGAGGTAGGAGAAGCCATGAGAGGAGCAGGGAAAGAAGGTACTGGATATCAGGATTTGGACCTTTAAGTTGGAAGTGCCGAGTCACGATGTTGCCAGTAGGCAGCTGCATATACAAAGCTAAACAAATACATTTAAACTCATGAGCACGTAGGTTGAAGGTGAAGCCGTGGGACTGGACGGGGTCACCCAAGTAGTGAACGTAGATAGAGAAGAAGGGAGATCCAAGGTCTGCACCTGAGCATCCCACCTCTGAGGGCTCAGAGAGACGAGGAGGAGAGCCAAGGGGGTTTGGAGTCCTGGGAGCCAAGGGGAGAAAGCAAATGAGGGACAAATGGGTGACCAACAGTCGTAGATGCTGCCAAGGGGACAAATCAATGAGGACTGAGAACCTTGCCCTTTAGATCTTGCCTCATGGGGGCCAGTGGAGACTTTGATGACGGTAGTTATGTTGGAGTCACGGGAGCAGAGGAGCATATTGTTGGGGAAGAGGATTCAACAGAGATGACGGAGGAGGGAAGTGTAGACAGCAAGTCGAGATATAACTCTTTCAAGGAGTTCTACTGTAAAGGGGCAGAGGCTGCAGAGTGAAGTGCAGTCAAGAGCAACTTTTAAATCAGAGAAATAGTGGCCTGTTTGTTTGCTGATGGGAATGACCTACTTCCAGTAGAACAAGAAAAAGCCATGACCTATGAGTGAGAGGGGAGAATTGTTGGGTTGTGTCTTTTTAGGTAAGAACGCCTGCATTCTCTCAGGCAGGTGGAGACCCCAGGAGAGCTAGGAGCAAGGAGATGCGCCCACAGGAACAGGAGATAAGGGGGAACCCTCAGCCATAGTTAAAGGAAATGGTTAGGGCTTTCAGCAGGTCTCTTCTGAGAGCCTCTGGCTTCCCAGGGAGATACTAAGCAAGCCCATAGGATGAGAGGGAGAGGGAGAGGATATTTTGGGTGTCTAAGGAGAAAAAGGAGCAGGAAAAAAATCACCCAGGAAAGTAGGAGGGAGAATGAACTGGGAGAATGTGGTAGAAAATCCTGTGCAGTATAAAGAATCCACTTAAAGGTTGGGGTCAAAAATTTAAAGTGAGACCTGTCAGCACGGTTATGCATTTTCCTCCAGCTACACTCATCTGAGAAGGTGCAGGCGTGGTAGGTATTTAGTTGGAGATGATGATCAGAGGTGTGGTTTGGCTCAACTGAGGATGATAAAGTGAAAGAGAGGCAAAAGGGAGTTGAGGGCATATTTGAGGGAGTGGTTATGACTGAGTCGTGACGTGTCAGCTGTGTAGACAATGAGACAGGAGCTAAGATCTTTGAGGAGTCAGGGCGAGTGACTGGGGAGGAGTAGAGAGCTTCAACAGAGGGGGAGTGGTGGGTGGAACAGTCTGATGTGTGAGATTCACAGCTGATGCCCCTAATGGAGAAGGGAGGGGGAAGGGTCTGGGAGCAGGAACGGCAGGCAAGGACGACACCTGCCTCCGGGCCCAGTGGCAGGGCAGCATCAGTTTCTCTCTGTGTGAAGGGGAAGGGGAACCAGGAGACGATGGGGCCTGAATCTTGGAAGAGGAGTCCGAGTTCACCAAGTGGGCGCACAGAGCGGCCAGCTCCCTGGGGCAGCCCGGACTGGCCGGAGTGTCCCGGGAAGATTCTAGGCTTTAGGGCCAGTCACTTCCGAGTCTAAAACCCAGGTCTGTCACTTATTACAGATAAATCTGCGCCAGTTACTTTACGTCTCTGAACTTCTGGTTTCTCATCTGAAAGAGGTAAATTCTCACTCGTAGGATTGTTACAGATGTTAAATAGCGTGTACACCCATTTGGTGACTGGTAACTATGTGCTTTTCGTCTTCATTTTCCTCTAGGGGGCCAGGTTTCTTCACCTGTAAATGTAGGATAATACGTATTTGGGTTGTCAGATGAATTAAATGAGATAGTTAAATGAGATAATTAAATGAGATAAAATAAGTGAGATAAAATACTATATATTAGGCACGTAAAAGGCACTCAATATTTTTTAAAGTTAGCCTTGACCTTCCTAAAAAAGGTCTTTGTTTGCAAAATAAGGATAATATATGCTCCCATGGAAAGTTCTCCAAAGAAATATTATTTGCCTCAGTATATCCTCACCTAGCTTTTTAAACCAGCAGGTAGGAGGGAGGAAAACAAAAGACCACTGACAGGCAATTTCCAAATCTACCATGATAGTTGTACTTCATCTAATTGCAATGAAATTGGAGTTGATTTAATTATCGGCATTTATAAAAATAAATTTTGCTGGATAGATGTGTGTTACCTGGAGATCCAAAAGAACTCCAAATTCCAGTAAGTGATTAGTTCATTATGTAGACTAATTGCTTTTACAGTTATAAATAAATTCAAAACATCGCAGATCTAAAGTGTACACCTGTGCACTAATTGCTTCTCTGAGCGCTGTTTCCATGGCTGCAGAGCAGACATTCTGCCACGCGCAGATAGGATGGTACAGGTAGATCCCAGAGACACACTTCAGAGAGGGCGCATTTATGCCAGGGCTTCGGCAGCGATGAGCTTCAGCACCGCAGCTCTCTGGACAGCAGCTCCACCCGAAGGTTCTGCACTAACTCAGAATTCCAGAAGAACATTAATTAGGTCTGAAAAGGATTTAGAAAAAAGAGACAAAACCCCCAAAACTGGTGAGGACCCTGGGCCTTAGGGACTTTGGTAACATCCTCGACGCCCCACAGTGGATAAAGCAACAATATGGCGCTGGCTCCCTGGCTCATTTGAGTCCAAATCGTCAGCTCTCCGTGCCATGGCAATGGGTGGAAACAATGCTTTCTGGGGAACATTTTTAAACGAAACTAATGACCAAAACTCTGGATGCTTTAGTTAAATATGTGCATTTTGAAAGGCTTGCTTCTGCTTGAATTTGCATAATGGTCCTTCCCCACAGGCCAGCGTTACCTTTTACTCTGTTTAATAGACTCGATGTTGCATTATTAACCACGTTATGCAAAATGATGACCTCCGGAGGCTCCTCTCCCCCGACATGCCTTCTTCCCTGATTACTCGCCTGTGACCTCTGTGGCCGAGGCAGCTTCCTAATGCGGCTAATATATAGCGTTTCTTTTGTCCAGGTGTCTAAATGGAGCGTCGTTGCCTAATGAATCCCCAGGGCTGGGGGAAGAAAGCCCGAATGAGGTGGAAATGACCTTCTTTTCTGAGCCTGGAGCACACACAAGCCCTTTCATCAGTATTTAGCACAAGCAACGCCATTTCTTTTCTTTTCCTTTTTCTTTTATCTTTTGAAACAATCTCCAACTTGTGAAAAAAGTTGCAAAAATAGTACCCTTCACTGGAAGACCCTATTCAAGCTTCACCAGCAGTCCCAATGAGGCCTTTCAATAGCAGAAGCACCCAGTCCAGGACCACGCATGACAGGCTCTTGTCATCTCTCTTTAATACCTTCCCGGAACAAGTTTCTCAGTCTTAACTTGACTTTTATGACCTCGATATTTTTTCAGATTACAGGCCAGTTATTTTGTAGAATGTCCATTAGTTTGGGATTGTCTGATATCTCCTCATGATTAGAACTTCCTTTCTCCCTCCCTTCCTTCTTTACTCCCTTCTTTCCTTCCTCCCTTCCTTCCATCCTCTTTCTTTCTTTCGTTCTCTCTCTTTCTTTCATTATCTCTCTTTCTTTCTCTCTCTTTCTTTCTCTCCCTCTGTTTCTTTCTTTCTTTAAGTATAGTTGATTTACAATATTATATTCGCTTCAGGTGTACAACATAGGGATTCAATATTTATATAGCTTATACTCCATTTAAAATTATTACAAAATAATGGCTGTATTCCCTGTGCTGTACAATATATCCTTGTTGTTGTACATTTATTATTTAGCATTCATCTGTAAGAAATAAAATTCTCTGCTCCATAATTAATTGATTGATTAATTAATTGGTATGAGTATAATAGATACTGACATATACTTGGTATATACTGATTATATGGGCTCAGAGGTTCCTGTGCTATTCAAGGGACTCAGATATGTCACTATCAAAATTTACTTTGATGCTGATATTTTCCCAAGTTTGGTCTGTGGGAGCCTCTTCTGTGTTTTGTATTTTTTTAACACCGCGGTTGAAATATAACTGAGTATTACAAAATAAAGGTGCTATGAACATCCATAGCGTAATGTACGTGTTTGCATGGACACAGGCTCGCATTATCTCTTGGGCAAATACCTAGGAGTGGAGTGACAGGATCATACAGTCCACGTGAGTTCAACATTTTCAGAAGCTGCCAGTTTTCCATAGTTTCCAGTTTCAGTTTCTAGTTTCCGTTCCTCCACAGCATCCTCAGCACCTGGGAAGGTCAGTCTTCTTACTTTTAGCCGTTCTAGTGTATGTGCAGGGGTATCTCTTGGTGGTTTTAAATTTGCATTTCCCTGATGACAATTACGCTGAGCATCTTTTCTTTTTAAATAAATTTATTTATTCATTTATTAGTTTTTTGGCTGCATTGGGTCTTTGTTGCTGTGTGTAGGCTTTCTCTAGTTGCGGTGAGTGGGGGCTACTCTTCTTTGTGGTGCACGGGCTTCTCATTGCGGTGGCTTGTCTTGTTGTGGAGCATGGACTCTAGGTGCACAGGCTTCAGTAGTTGTGGCACGCGGGCTCAGTAGGTGTGGCCCACGGCTCTAGAGCACAGGCCCAGTAGTTGTGGTGCACGGGCTTAGTTGCTCCGCGGCATGTGGGATCTTCCTGGACCAGAGCTCAAACCAGTGTCCCCTGCACTGGCAGGTGGATTCTTAACCACTGCACCAACAGGGAAGTCCCTGACCATCTTTTCATGTGCTTTGTTGCTCTCTGTATATTTTCTTCCACGAAGTGTCTGTTGTTGACATTTTAGCATTTTTTAAAAATTAAGTTGTTCATTTTCTTGAGTTCTGAGAATTCTCGATATGGTGTGGATACGTGTCTTTTGTTTGATATATGATTTGCAAATATTTTCTCCAAGTCTGTGGCTCAACTTTTCATTCTTTTAAGAATGTTTTAAAAAAAGCAGAAATTTTAATTTTCTTTTTTAGATTTTACTCTTGGTGTCATATCAAAGAAAACCTAGCCTAATTTAAGGTCTCAAGGATTTTTTTTTCCTTCTAGAAATTTTATAGCTTTCATTTGTACATTGGTTTACTTTTTGTATATGGTGAGAAGTATGGATTGAAGTACATGTTTTTTTGCATTTGCATATCCATTTGTTCTAGCATAATTTATCCCTTCTTTACTATATTGCCTTTACATCTTTATAAAAGAATGGGTGGTCCACATATGTGTGGGTCTATTTCTGGACTCTCTGTTCTGTTCCATTAATCTATATTTTCTAACTTGCTGTCAATACCAGGTTGTCTTGATTACTGTCATAAATCTTGAAATCAGGAAATTTTAGTTGCCCTACTTTGTTCTTGTTTTACAAAGTTGTTTAGTTGTTCAACATCCTTTGACGTTTTGTAGAAATTTTAGATCATTCTGTTAACTTCTACAAAACAAACCTACTGGGTTTTTATTTTTTAATTGGAATTGTGTGAAATCTTCAGATCAATTTGAAGGAGTGACACCTTCACAATATTGAGTCTTTCAGTGAATGAACATGGTGTATCTCTCTATGTATTTGTCTTCTTTAATTTCTCTTGGCAATGTTTTGTAGTTTTCAATTTATAGATATTTCACTTTTTTGGTCAGATTTATACCTAAGTGTTTCATATTTTTATGCTATTTTATTTGTTATTGTTTTTTAAATTTTAAAATGTGATTGTTATTAATATATAGATATAAAATTGACTTTTGTATGTTGTTCTTGTGTCCTGTAATCTTGTTACACTCCCTTACTAATTCTAGTCATTTTATTTATTTATTTATTTTGGTAGATTCCATCCAGTTTTCTACAGAGACAATCATGTTGTCTGAGAACAAAGACAGTTTGACTTTACATCTTCCTTTTGTTTCTTTTACTTGCTCTAGTTCACTAGCTAGTATCTCCAGTAAAGTGTAGACTACAAGTAGTGAGAGCAGAAGTCCTTGAATTAATGGTGTACTAGGTGGGTATAGAATTCTGGATTGGTGGTTTTTTTCTTTTAGTACTTTAAAGATGTCGTTTCTCTGTCTTCTTGCTTACATTATTTTTGATGAGAAATTTCTTGCTTCCATCTTTTGTGAAGAGAAATTTCTTGTTATATCAATCTTTTTCCTGTGTATGTAACATCTCCTTTATCTCTGGCTGCTTTTAAGATTTTCTATTTATTATTGGCTTTGAGAAAATTGATTATGATGTGGCCTTGTGTTGTTTTCTTCATCTTTCTTGCACTTGGGATTCATTGAGCCTTTTGATCTGTGGGTTTATAATGATAAAATTTGGAATATTTCTTCAGATATTTCTTTATCTCTCCCTCCCCCACCATTCTGTTCTTCGGGGACTCAAATTACACATGTATGGGGCTAACTGAGTCTCTCCCATAGCTCACTGATGCTCTGTTCAATTTCTAAAAATTCTTTTTTTCCCCCTATGCTTTATTTTGGATAGTTTCTACTGCTATATCTTCAAGTTTACTAATCTTTCTTTCTGCCTTTAGTCTTATTTGGTGTATTTTTCACCTCATGCCTTGCAGTTTCTCTAGATGTTCAACTTGGGAAATTTTGTTTTCCATCTTTCATGAACATATGGAATTGACTTCTTGAACATATGGAATGCAGTCATAATAACTGTTTTAATGTCCTTCTCTGCTAATTTTAATATCTGTGTCAGTTTGGGTTGGTTTCAATTGACTATTCCCTCATCCTGGGTCATATTTTTCTACTTCTTTGCACACCTGGTAATTTCTGGTTGGATGCCACACATTGTGAATTTTACCTTGTTTGATGCTGGATAATTTGTATTCCTAGAAAACATTCCTGAGCTTTTTTTTTCCTGGGATGCAGTTAAGTTGTTTGAAACAGTTTGATCCTTTCAGGTCCTGCTTTTAAGATTTCTTAGGTGAGAATTGGAATAGTGTTCAAAGCTGATTATTCTTTACTACTGGGGCAGGACTCTTCTGAGTATCAACGCAATGTTTAATGAAAAGTAAGATTTTCCAGTCTGGCTTGTGGGGCAGGCAGTAATCCCAGTTGTGTGTGTGTGTTGGTCCTTGCTAACTTTAATCCTCTTTATTTGGTCTTGGATGGTTTCCTCATATTTATGTGCTAATCAGTTTTTAACTCACTGATGGAGGGGACCCTCTGCAGATGTTGGAATTCCCTCTCTGTCAGATGAACTCTGGCTGCTTTGGTTCCCCAGATTCTCGGCTCTCTCTCCTCCACTTAACGGAGTGCCCCCGAGCTGGAAACTCTCAAATTTGGAAACAGGAAATCCTAGGTCTCCTCATTTGTTTTCCATCTCTCAGAATCACTCTCTTTTGTTGCCTGATGTCTATGTCTTGCAAACTGTTGTTTCATGTATGTTGACCATTTTGGGGATTTTTTTTTTTTTTTTTGGCGGGGATCGTAAATTCAGTCCCTGGGAGCAAAAGTCATTTCTGTATCTTTCTGACATGTCGCTTTTATGCCCTTCCTATTTTCTGGCCCATCAAGATAGTTCAGCCTCAACTTGTACTTTCCTTGTCCCAGCCCTGGGATCAGCCATTTCTCCAAGGAGCCCTGGTTTCTTTAGTGGAGAATGGTATTCAGACAAGATTTGGGCACAATGTCACTACTGTCAGATTCTCTCAGTGGAAAAAATTTGCATATATATATATGCATTTACATTTGTTTTTATTTGCATGTCTTTATACGTTGAAGACCAGGAGTTCACGACACTACTTCAAATCCCTCTCCACCACCAGGCTCATTCCAGAGTCCCTCCTTTCCATATTTGTACTCCCTTATATTTCAGAGCATCGTCTTAAACAAAATGGAAGGTACCAAATTACCCCCAGTGGTATTTGAATCCTTTGGCGGGGGCTGGTGTGTATTAAGCAGCGAAGGGAGCTGGGCACCCAGGCAGCAGACCCAGGTGTGAGTTGGGATTGCAGCTGTTTGAACCTGGGAAAACTGGTGATTTGGCTAAGTCTCCTCATCTGTAGAACCAAGAAAATAATACTTGTAGCCTCTGTGAGGGTGATAGGTTCCTATGAAGGTGAAAAGGGCTGATGTAGCTGCTAAGGAGACCGGTCCTGAGAGAGGGCTGTAGCTCACAGAGTCACCAGCTCATCGGAGCCAAGGTGAGAATCGGGGGTGAGAACGATGCAGCTCTGAGACTCCACGAGACACGGAATAATCCGGGGGCAGAGGCAGACACTGGAAAGAGGCTCCGATCCTTCACTTACTGGTCCTGCAGGCATTCCCTGCCTGTGTGCTCGGCCCCAGGCGCTGTGCTGGTCCTGAGGGCACCCCGGGGCTCCTTTCTAGGGGCGGTGGCAGGTAGGTTAAGGGGTGGGAAGGTACCAAGGAACTTGGCTTATATAGACTCTGAAAGAAAGCCCCCATCTGTGGGATGCTGTCACCGGAGGCTCGCATTTGGGGTGGCAGTGGGTGGAGCAGGTTCCAGAGAGCAGGATTCTTGTGCCTGCCCAGATAATCAGATATTTCTCGGAGCCTCAATTTACTAATCTGTAAAATGTTGGCTGTGGGGAAGGGTGAAGACCCTGCTTGGAGGAGGGGTGCTGGACCAGATGATCCACGAGAGCCCGTGGAACACTGATGTCCCGTGTCTAGCAAAGTGCCTGGCATATTCTGCTGAAAGAATAAGTGGGTGGATTTTAACGTCTCCTAGCCAATCACCGGGTTGGTAACGGATGCCCTGGCCCCTCCCTCTGGCAATTCCTGGCATGTGACTCCTGCCATTCCTGCCTTCCCTCCGCCTCAGGGGGGCAGCGTGGTTTTCTGTACCCCTTGGAGTGTTCCAGTCCAAGGGCGATGGGCTGCCCTTTTCCCGTCCTTGACTGCGAGGTTCCCTGCTGATGTTCATCGAGACTCACCGTGTCAGAAGTTCCTCAGAGCATGTTGCATTTTTACCATCTCACTGCTTCACCTTAACAGGCTTTGGGGATGCTTCTAGTTTCGTTCCCACTTTGAGGACAGGGAAACTGAGGCATGCAGAGGCTAACTAACTTGCCGGGGATCAGGAGGCCACCTAGCTGGCGAGAGTCAGCTTGAGGGCAGGCGTGTGAGTGTCCCTGGCTCCTGGGACTCCCAGGACCACCCGACCTGGAGAAGGCGCAGCAGGAGTGAATGGGGGTGTTGTCAACGTCCCAGCCTTTGGAAGGAAGCTCCGTGGGGGCTGGTGGGGGGTGGGCAGAAGCTCAAAGGGGATCATGAACCCTTCAGAAATGTAAAGCACTATAGATATTAACAACAAGGAGTCCGTTTTCATCACCTCCCATTTTCCATTGTGTTGCAAATTCTTGTACATTTTCTTGCTCTCTGGGAAAGATGAAGGCAGCCTGTTTAATAACCGTACTATTAGCAAGTTATCAAGTATTTGATTGCATTTTCCAGAAAGCACCTCAGTGGCTGGAGGATCGTTTTACATCTGCCTTTTCCACTGACACTCGGCATTTCCAGCCTCACAGCTGGGACTCCTCGATGTAAAATTGTCTGAATATCATGGTTGAGGGAAATTATTTTTTAAAGGGAGGAAAAGAGTATCCAATTTACAGATGTCTTGTGTGATGCACGAAGCAAGAATGACTCTTCCTGGCCCCAAGTGTGGACAGGCTTCGCAGAGGCATCAACAGAACGCTGGACTGGGTGTCAGACGGATGCAACTTCGTCAAAGTTCTCAGTGAACTCATGCACTTAACCTTTTGTTGCACGGAATTCGGAACCTTGCACCCCCACCCCGGCCCCTCCCCTCCCCTGCAGGGGTTCTCAACACTTTCTGGAACAACTGGGGATGGGGGCAGTGGTCTGTCCTTTCCTGAGTACACCGAGCTCTTGGTGCCGTCTGCTGTCTCCCCATCTCACCTCGTTTCCCTGGTGTAGGGGGTCGAATCACGTCTCACCAAAGTGCACGTCCACCAGAAGCCTCAGAATATGACATTATTTGGAACCTAGGGTCTTTGGAGATGTACTCAGTCAAGGATCTTGACGAATTATAACCCGGGGGGACGGTCCTGGGTTATTGGGTGGGTCCAGTGTAATCACAAGGGTCCTCAGGAGAGGGAGTCAGCAGGGTCAGTGTGTCAGGGAGGAGACACGGTGTGATCGTTGGTTGTGAAGATGGAGGGAGTGGCCCCAAGCTGAGGACGGCGGGTGGCCTTGAGGCTCTGGAGAAGGTCGCGAAACAGACTCTTTCCTAGAAGCTCCGGAAGGAACATAGATCTTCCCAGTTGTAAGGGTAACCGTCTGCGTGAAGACGCCCAGCCTGTGGTACTTTGTTACAGCAGCAAGAGGAGACTAATACAGGCTCCTACACTAGGTGTCAAGGAGAAAACACAGGATGGTTGGTCCACTGTACTCACCGTGCTCAGTTGACCACTAGGCCCGGTAACCACACCTCTCCAGTAGGTCACGGACCCGCCTCTTAACCCAACCCACCACGGCACAGCCCCGGACAGCCCACTCTCTCCACCCGCCCACCCGACCTGCCCCACTCAGCCCCTCACGCGCCGCTGGGCTAATCCGCAAGGGCGGCGAAGGGGCCAAGAACCCATCAGAGGCTGGGGGGCAAGTCTGAGCTCCCTCCCCATCGTGGCCTGCTTCTCCAGCGTCACCTGGGGCCACCTCTCCCTCCTGCACATGCGCCAGCCCCAGCGGGTTGATACTCACCAGATCCCTTCCGTCCCCGCCTGGATCATGTGGCCCTCAGTCCACGGCAGGAGGGCCCTTTCCTCTCCAGTCTCAGGCTGAATGCCTTCCCCTTGGGTAGGCTCCTTGTCTGTAGTGGGGAGAAGGGAAGTTGCCCAGAGCTGAGGACCCACCGTGGGCGGGGCCTTTGTTGCTGCTGTTTTTTTTTTTTTTTTTTTTTTTTTTTTTTTTTTGTGGTACGCGGAGCACAGGCTCCGGACGCGCAGGCTCGGCGGCCATGGCTCACGGGCCCAGCCGCTCCGCGGCACGTGGGATCTTCCCGGACCGGGGCACGAACCCGTGACCCCTGCATCGGCAGGCGGACTCTCAACCGCTGCGCCACCAGGGAAGCCCGTTGCTGCTGTTTGTAAGCACGTGTGATGCTGCCTGGGTGTCTGCGTCTCCCTGAGGACGGCTGAGTCGCCAGGCAGGGCTTAATGGCACTGGCTTGACCCTGAGTCCAGGCCCCACAGATGCTCAGCGGAGGGTGCTCCGGGGACGCTGGCGTGAGTGGCACCTGTCCGTCTGCCCCAGGTGCAGCCCTCGGTCTCCACCCCCAGCACCACCTCCCCGCCTGTCTAGGGACGCTTCAGGCCCAGAAACACAGGACCATCTTCCACTGACCCCTCCTCATGCGAAACAGCCCAGGGTCCTGGGCATCACCCTGGACATGCATTGGGCCCCATCCCTAAATCAGTACCACGTTCTCAGCTACAGAATCTTTTCTCTGAAATTGAACAGACCCTATGCCTGTGGGAGCTGTGCTGTTCGTTAATCGTGTTTCTCCTGTTCTGTATTTTGTGATGGTTTGACATCCTGGGGGGCCTTTCCGGCTGGGGGAGATGCCCCTCCCAGGAAGCTAATTCCTGGAGATCGTAAGCACCTGGCTTGCTAACATGTCCTTCAGATGCAAAGCAACCGATCCGAGTCCATCACCCCAAGCCCTCCTCATCTGCCTCTCATACACCAGGTTGGTGTCGCCCTGCCCTAAATCACCCAGGGCCAGGACCACGCTATGCCCCAAGGCCTGCCGCAGTCATTCAAACTAGCTGACTCCAAGCCTGCTTACCATGCCTCAGGGACCCTGACACAGGCTGGGCTGAGGCCCCCTCTGTGTTTCTGCCTCCCGTCCAACCCTGGTGCTTCTCCCTGTGGCCCTGCAGGGCCTGCCTCTCGTTTCCAGGGGAACCGCAAGTTACACTGCACTTTTCTTTTGATGGCGTCAGTGTCTCTACAGCATCTACAGCTGTGACCCCTTTACAAATTAAGACCAGGCCGAGGTCATGCTGTCACCATCATTCTTAACACCACATGGTCTGCGGGGGAAATAAAGTTCTCGTGAAGGACAGGGTGACATTTTCTAGAAAGGTTGACCTGGGTGGGGGTGGGGAAGGAGGACAGGGCCCACTGTGTCTCACACAGAGAGGGTCTCTGGCCACGAAGGGTGCGCTGCCGGGGCTGGGGTTTCAGAGGGCTCCGCACACGGCACGCCTCGGCCCGTCCGCAGCCTGCCTCTCCTCCTGATGACGTCCCTGTGTCCCCCTGCGCTTGGGTGGGGTCCTGGAGTTGTGGACGGAAGCCCACGCTCAAGCCCACGGTGGCTTCCTTGTGGTGGAGCCTCCTGCCTTGCCTATGAAATCAAAGTATCTCTGTACGATAAGAAGTAATCAAAATTCAATGAATAAAATATTGAACGCTCCTAATAAAATGCAACGTCTGCGTCAGCAGAACCAGCCGCCGGGCACACTGGTATTTGTTCTGGATTCCCCAGGGACGGGTAAGGAGGGTGGGCTATGAGCTCCCCAATGGCTGTGGGGCTGCCGGGCTGCTGTCCCGCCTCACCCGGAGGTAGGCCAGGCCGATGGCTCGCTGGCTGCTTTCATTTTGTTGGCTTCAGCTTTCACAGGGCAACCCCATAAAGCAGTCTCTGAGAGTGCATCTTTGAAATGCTGGCGCCGTCGCCTCCAATAAAAGCCGTAGAAGGGAAATTTCAATAAGATAACTCAAGAACATTTAATTTTCTGCTCCTTTAGATTTGCTATCTTATTACAGCCATTCGGTTAGCTAATAAATGTCCGATCCTGTCCAATCTTCATAGCAAGCGAAGAGGCTGGGATTTAAGTAATTGGATGGAATGTCTGGGGGCAGCTTTTACCGGAGTTGGCCAACAAAATCGGTGGGTGCGAAGTCTAACCCTATTGCGGAAGCCGCTTCTGCTAATCCTGGCTGACCATCCCCCAACCCTGCCCCGGGCCCCCCGTTGAGCTGGGATGAGGGACCTGGGTGGGAGCGCCAGGGGCAGGAGTGGAGCCCCCCAGAGTCCTGATTTCATTCTCAGATGGAGGAGGGGTCCGGGCAGGGAGCTGAGGCGGCCCGGCGAGACCAGCCGTACCAGAAAGGCTTCCTTTTCTGGTTTTGACACAAAATCCATAACCTGCTGGGCTTGGCAGCGACAGACGCAGGCTCACCTGGCCGCTGCTCCCCTTGAGACAGCAGACGGGCTGAAGTCTTCATGTGAGCCCAGCCTGTCCCTCTCCTGGGGCCCGGGTCCAGGCACCTGCTGTGTGTCGGCTGGACCTTTGGGGTCATGGTATGGCCTGGGTTTGACCACAAACATTTGCTCCCAATCACCATACTAGAGACCACTCTGGAGGGCCTTGGATGTGGCCACCGAGGCCGGGTGACAGCTGAGGCCAGTTAGAGGCTCCCAGACAGGGTGGGCCCTCCCCTCCCCTCCCCCCTCCCCCCTCCCCTCCCTCCCCTCCCCCCTTACCCACAATGCTCTGCTAGGCCTTGGCGGAGCCGGTCTGCAGGTCGGTGCTTGCCCCTCAAGAGCGCTGCTGCGGGGACAGAAGCAGATGCGCTAAGCACAGCATGAGCCCCACGCGCCTGATCTCCTGCGAGGTGCTCTCTGAGACCGCCCGCCCACCAGCCCCGGGAAGGAGGGGCCCCCAAGGCGCTTGGAGCGTGGTCGAGGCCACGCTCAGTGGACGTCAGATGGGCCCTGGGAGCATGGCCAACATCGCTGATGCCGTCCGGGTGCTGATGGGAACAGAGGCAGGAAGGGAAGGTCTTGCCGCCGGCAGCAGACAGTCTGAGGGTGGAGACGGCACGGGACCAGCAGCTCTGCACCGGGTCACGAGGCAAGAGGGTCAGAGCTCAGGGCCCGGGGGAAGCGTCTCCCTGAGGCTGGCTGGCCGAGCCGGGACCCTGGGCTGGATGGTCAGGAGGACTTAGCCTGGCGTGGGTGGGGCGAGAACGCGGGAAGGTGGGATGTGGATTCGAACCCACCATGTCCACGGCCCGGGCCCCTTCCACCTATAGCTGCACCAGCACAGGCCGAGAGTCAGAAGTAAAAAGCCACGTGGAGCCCGGCGTCGGCACCTCATCAGGAGCACCACCTGGGAGGGTTACCCAGAACGCTTCAGGCGTCAGTTTCCTCATTTGTAAAAGGAGATGGTGCAGGGCTCCTCCCCCCACCTATGGGGTTTCGGAGAAGCTGAGGCCTCCCTCATCCCTTCCCACGCGGCCCCTCCACCTTCAAGCCAGAAAAGGCCTTTTCCTGCTCGGGATGTCTCTTTCCCTCTCTGCCCTCAGCCAGGGAGAGCATTCTGCTCTTACGGGCTCACCTGGCCAGGTCAGGCCCACCTGACATACCCTCTCCCTTAGGTTACAACATAACAGATTCCCAGGAGACATGTATCCTAGCCACAGGTTCTGGGGATTTGGGGAGCGTCGTCAGGGTGCATTCTGCTTTCCACACATGTAGTATGCTGACACCCCCTCACCCACATGCCCGCGTTCCTGAACGGGCCAGGCCCTGTGCCATGTGACGAGGGCTCTGAGGAGGGAGACTTCCCCCTGCTGTCTGCACTCAAGGCTCACAGTCTACGTGGGAGACAGGCAGACAAGCAAGGACCTCCTTAGAGTACACGGGCTCTACAGTTTAAGACTCTCAGACAGAGAAGGAACTCATCAGCCTGGGCTGTGGGCAGGGCAACCCTTGGCGTGGGTTTTGCAGGACGAATAGGAGTTCACTTGTGCTGTGGGGGGGGGGCGCATGTGCCCCTGGAGCGAGGACGCGCTCGTGCAGGGCGAGGGGAGCTCGTGGGGTGAGCAGGGGTGGCGTAGCTGGAGGGGAGGAGAGGAGGCAGGGCTGGGAAGGTGTACAGAGGCCAGAGCAGGAAGCTGAGGGCCGGGTGAATGGAGGATGGGAGATGCGGGGGAGTCTCAGGCATCCTCCAGGGAACATGTAGAGGCTCAAAGGTGCATTGGTGCCCAGGCTTCACGTTTGGGGATGCATGACCCTAAAACCCTGTCCTCCTCCTCCATGACCTCACCGGCAGAGAAGGGCTCTGGCTCTCCAGGCCTGAGGGGCGTCCCAGCTTTTTGCAGCACTCTGGCCCTGTACTCAGCTGAATAATGACCCCCAGATGTTCATACCACAATCCCCAGTACCTGTACATGTCACCTCACTGGAAGAAAGGGCTCTGAAAATGAGAATAAGTGAAGGATCCCGAGACAGGAGATGATCCTGGATTGTCAGGGCCCGATGTCATCACGGGAGTCCCTGCAGACGAGACTTCAGGAGATAAGAAGGTCACATGACACAGAGGCAGAGAGAAATGCAGAGATTCACGGGTGGGCCCTGAAGGTGGCGGGAGGGATGGGAGGAACCCGGTCCTCCTCCCGTGGGACAGAGTCAAGCGCTACGATCGATTCCCAGTCCACACGGACGACGCTGCTTGCTCTGAGCGAGGGGACTGGGGTGGGGGTCCTGTGGCTGCTGTGACAGACAGTCACAGACTTAATGCCTTCAGTGACACCCATTTATTCTCTTCCAGTTCTGGAGGGTGGAAGTCCCAAATCAGCTTCTGGGGCTGAAGTCAAGGAGGTTCTGGGGGGAACCTGCTTCCTCGCTTTTCCAGCTTCTGGAGCTGTGCTCCACACCTCCCTCCCTCCACCTTTAAGGGCCACATGTGGATCTTTGTGTTTCTCTCTGCCTCTGTGTCATGTGAGCTTCTTCTCTGGGTTCTCTGGAACCCAGCTCTGACCTCCCGTTCACACGCTTCCCGGGACCAGGAGGCATCCGGACGCCCCCAGTGTGGACCAGCTGTGCAAACGTGTGCTGTGCTTTTGGGGTCATGTTTTCTGATAAGCAGCCACATTAACAGCCTGACGCATTCCACACAAATCGAGGTATTTCTGCCCTGCAAAGAATGTTAGATGCCCTGCCATAACTCCTGCTATCTGTTGGGGCCAGGAGAGAGATGGCTTTATTTCTCCCATAACTCTTGGTCTCACAATTCCATTGTTTACTCGGTGACACACACTTGCTGTCATTTATCACCTAGGGAGAGAGACGGAGTTGGTGGCTGGCTGGAAAAGCGGGCCAGGAACTCAGGAACGTCCCCAGTTCCCATGGCTGCGTGAGAATCTGGGGGTCTGGGGACTTTTCTGTGCTGTTGACGGTCGCCGTGCTTCCAGGTGCTTTGGGCGGGTCCCAGGTCCCAGGTCTGTGCACTCGGGGTGCAGTATTCTGCAAAGTTCCAATGGTCAGTTCAGAGCTGCTGCACAGAAGCCCTCGGCCATGCTTTGTCCCAGGAAAATGGAAAACCATTAATTTGCAGTCGTCTGAAGTGTGGGGGGGACACGACCGCTAATTGGCAGTAAGGGATACTAAATGGAGCAAAGTTTATGTTAATGAGCCACTGATCAGCAGGAAGTGGCCCGCTGGCTCCTCCGTCCCTCGTCCCTCGGCTGGTATTGGGCTCGTTTGCATCGCAGGTGTGTCCCAGCTGACGGAGCCGGCCGCCGGTCCCCTCCGTTCTCAGCTGCCCTCGGCACGGCCTTGGTGCCCCTACTCTCTGGTCTGGTTTCTAAACCTCTGGTGACAACAGCTGCCCTGAGCCGAGCGTCTCGGGCTCGTCAGGCGCCGTGTTCACACCTGTGACTCTCGCCTTGTGTCCTGAGGCTCCGTGACCCTCCGGCTCAGAGATGTTAGGCCGCCTGCCGTTCTCCAGACCCCGCAGAGGATTCTGCAGTAGGGACCACTGCTCTCACACTGGTTTCCCTGAAGGCCCAGCCCAGTCTGTGCTGGTTTCCGGGGGGAGCAGCTTCCCAGGTCATTTCAGTGCCCTGGGGCTAGACGTAACCAATGACCACAAACGGGGGGCTTAAAGCCACAGACGGTTCTCCCACACCCGTGGAGCCAGAGTCCACGGTCAAGGTGTCGGGGGCTTCTGCTCCCTCTGGAGGCTCCAGGCGACGCTCCCTCCTTGTCCCCTCCAGGTTCTGGGGGCTCTGGGGGCTCCGGGGGCTCCTGGGCTGTGGTCGCATCATGCAGTCTCTGCCTTTGTCGTTGCGTGGCCTCCCCTTCCTGCCCCTGTGTCTCTCTTAAAGGGACAGCCATCATTATAAGACATTATAGATGCCCACGTGGGTCAGTGTGTCCTTACCTTGATCCCATTTGCAGTGACACTTTTTCCAGGTAAGGTCACCCTCACAGGTACTGGGATGAGGATATATCTTTCTGGGCACCACCAGCTAACTTACTCCAGGTGGGGAGAGGGTGGTGCCCTGTGTCCTCGTGGGTGACCCACTGGAGACCTGGCATTGGGCCCCAAGGCAGGGGGTGCCCCACGGCCCAGCCAAGCACCCATTCATCCCTCACGGAGTCAACGGCAACATTTGCAGGCGACTTTGGAGGACTCCTGTGGTCACCTTGGGTGGTGTGTCTGTCCCTGGTGCCCAGCGAGGGGGGCGATGGGGATGTCTGACGCCAGGGCTCCTGCTGCCCCCAACTGCCCGCTTGGTCCACGTGTCCCCATCAGGGAAAGCCCTGCTGTCCCTGTTCTGAGAGGAGGACGGGCCCCAGGGATGCCATGGAAGCCCCGGCTGTGGGGCAAAGTGCCGCCCCCAGGACACTGGCTCTGTCCCGTCACGCACTGGATGGGCCACAAACAAGGCTTTGCCTCTTTTGCAAACCCAGGGAAGCAAGGCCTGCGTCTCAAAGCCATGGTAGGACTCCGTGGGGATGGGATCCAGCACCTCGGCGCCACCCTCAGCAAGTCGGGCCCCTCCCTGCCCTGTCCCCACCCGTCGCCCCGGCTGAGCTGCCGGAGTCCCGCTCCTTGCCTCAGGGGGCAGCCGCGGGGGACCCCACCACGGTCCCAGCCCCAGCTCTAGGGGAGGGGCCAAGAAGGAGACACACGGGAGCCCTGAGGGGCCTGGAGGTCTTGCTGACCTCCGCTCGGGGAGCCAGTGGCCCCCAGGTCCATGCCTGGCCGTGCCCGGGGCTCCAGTGGGTGCAGCCACGGGGAGTGCTGGCAGGGGATCGGGGGCAGGAGCAGAGCTAGGTGTGCCCCCCGCCTCCTCTGCCCGGCTCTGGCTGAGACCCCTCCCAACCGCGGCTCCAGCACCCAACCCGCCCACTGCCTTCCCACCTAGGGGTGGCCGTGCCTTCCTGCTGCCGCCGGCTCTGGCTTCAGTCTCCCAGTCCTGCCCCTCTTTCTGTAAATAGTCTCATTAATTTCCCCAGTTTAACCTCTGAGTGGAATTCTGGTTCCTGCTGGGAACCTGATTTTTCCAAAGTGGCGTCATGATTAATCGATGTATTTAATGACTAAGAGGCCATCAGCTCTCCTCCGCTTGGCCCATCGACCCCCTCCTTCCGGGCTGGCTTGGGCTCTTCTGGCCGCAGAAAGCCTTTCCTGCCCTCGCCAGTCCACACTTGCTCGGCCCCTTCCCGGGACCCCCGTGCCGCCGATGGAACGCTGCTCGGGCGGGGGACACGTGCAGAGGCCCCTGGCCACCAGGCTCCGGCTGCTTTGTCGCTCATGGGCCGCCAGCGTCTTTACTGCACTGCCTTGGCCAAGCACACACGCCGCCCGTTCGGCTGTCCGCTCCTCCGGGGTCAACTTGCCCCAGGGCTCGCTGGCTCTGACGGGATTGGAGACGTTTGTCTGAAAACCCCAGGACCCCGGGACCACTCTGCTGCCCTCGGCAGCAGGACACAGAGGGTCCAACACCTCTCATCTCCATTGTGTGGCCTGGGTGCAGATGTGTGTGGGCGAGGCTCTGCCTCTCTCCACGGGGGCTGCTGCTATCGTGGGGCACAGGCGGGGGAACGAAAGCACGCTTCCAAGTTGGAAAGGATCTCCCCCCAGGACGTGGATTCAGGTCCCATCCCGGTTTATCCTCCACGGACTGCCAGCCCCAGTGGGGTAGGGGGTGGCTAAGTGCCCCTCCCCCCCCTCCAGTCACCAGGCCCAATGTCACTGGCTCTGTCTTCGGGCTGAGTTGGATTTACCGCGCAGACCGCTGTCCAGTGTTCCGTTGGCCCGGAGATGGGGCAAGAGCCATCTTTTTGCTTGAATATGATGCAATGAAGGTAGTTTTGTGAGATGCTAATAACATATGGGGACATAGCTCGTGTCCCCAGTTCAGCCCCTCTGGGCAGAACCACTGTGTGCTCACCGGGCTCCCTGTGGGAGCTGGTGGGAGTGGCCCCTCTTACCTGGAGCCCCTGAAGTGTGTGACTCCTCAAGGGTCTCCTTCAGCCCCGCCCCCCTTTCCCGTGCGTCCCCAGCGGCTCATTCACTGGGTCAAACACGCTTGCCCGACGTGCCGTCATCTCGGGGTTGACGGAGATGCCCTGGCTGACATGCCGTCATCTCGGGGTTGACGGAGATGCCCCGGCTGCACTGTCAATCCCTTGAGTGATGGGCGTGAGCTCCACCAGCCTCCTCTGCCAATGACCAGCTCAAGGTCATTATTTCAAGCTTGGTCTGGGAGCTCTGGTGCCAGCGAGGATGGCCGTGCCCACAGGGAGGGCTGTTTTGAGTCCCACACCCCGTGCATTTGTTCTGATCACCCGCAGGCCTGGGCGCAAGTTGGAAGGGTGGCTGTGAGTCACCAGGCGGGGTCTCCCACGGGCAAAGCCCTGCCTGGTTGCGGCCCATTCTCCCTTTGGCATAATCAGTCGCTTGCCTTCTTTCCAGGCAAATGGCACCCAAGAGTCTTGTGGAATATGGATAATCAATTTCAATCATAAGTTAAATGGGTCTGCTTTTGTTTCCAGAAAGTCTCCCACTGGGAGAGGGGTGTTTTTAAAAAGACTCCTGGGTCGGGTTTTACTTCGGAACTTGGGTCTCTAGCTGCTTCGGAGCCAATGGAGTAGAGAGCACGAGCAAACGCGGCGGGGGGCTTCTCCTCCGCACCCCCGCGCACGGGGTTGGCAGCCCCGGGGCAGCTCTGGCAGAGGCCTCGCCGGCCCGTGTGCTGTGAAGGACACACCACGGTGTCAGCCACCCCCTCTGCCACTCTGCTTAAACGTCCCTTCAGAGCCGGATTGCTTCTCCCCGAAATGCCACGCGTGGCTTCCAGGACACGGGGGCGATGTTTGTCAAACACAGCAGACCCGAGCCATCTACGTGAATGTCCCAGAGCTGAGCCCAGAAGCTGATCTCATCGTGGAGCCAGCCCAGGGGTTTGCAGCCGTCTGGAATCTGCCCGTCTCCACCGCCCTGGGCTTGCTATCCCTCTGCTTTCGGGGCGTAGAACAGATCGTGGTACGTCATGTTCAGAAAGTGTTTTACCGGAGGGATGAATGAGGGGCGGGGGTCATCTCTGGATCCCTCACTTGTCCGGTTTGAGGATGTATTTCTCTGGGAAAACCAGGAAGAGCTCTGAGAGCAGGATCCGGCTGGTCATGTTTTGTCGGCCCACGACCTCTCCGCCGCGCACGATCAACAGACACCAGCGGAGAGAGCGTCACTCATGTGCTACCGTCGAGGAGTTTCCTTATGTGGGATTTACATCCTTTGTGATGACGGAAGTCCCGAATAGGCCACTTTTCTTTTGATAATTCCTCAAAGCATCTATCAGTTTCTCTGCAGTGTGATCTCTCAGAGGGTTACAGCACTCTGACTGGTGGGTATGTCTTTGGCTGGGCACTGGATCAAGTCATTGCCTTGCATTTAGGAGCTACTTGTATCAAAACACCATCTTAAGATGCTAGACCCGCACAGAGCTGATGAGCTACTCTGTTGTGAGGGATGTACGTGAATGGGGAAAAAGAGGTGATTTTTGTCTCCCGTGTCTTGATCACTTATTGAATGGAAAGGCATGAAAATAAACCACACTAAGCTCTTCTCTTTCCCTTTTCTTTTGCGCCAAGAAAACAGAGACCGGAAGTGATGTAAATTAAATTCATATATGATGTCTCCACTATAAGGACTCAATTCTGATCCACTCATTGGTGTAGGGAGAAACTTTCCTGTTGGATGTGAGGATCAACATTTTGTCATTTAACGGTAAAACCAGCTAACCAACCCACCTACTCATCCATCCATCCACCAACCAACCACCCAATTAATCACCCCCAAACTAACCAACCAACCAACCAAAAATGAATCAACCAACCAAAAGCCAACCAACCAACCAACGACCAAAAAAAAAAAAAAAAAAATCAACCAACCCAAACAAACTAACCAACCAACTAACCAACCAACCAGTCAACCCGTCTTGTCTGGATTGGCTTTAACCAGAAAAGGTACGGATCGTCCATGTGCAGCCATGCAAAGGGGGTGCAGTGTTGCTCAGCGGGAAAATGCTATGGGTTACCTGACAGTAATAAATGTCCTTGAGGAAGAGGGGCAGCATTTGGTCCGGCCGACTTCTCTTTTCTACGCGCCACACTTGGCTTCGGTGATGACACATCCTGTGGTACTTCACCTACTTCTCTGTTGCTCGTTCTCGGCCTCCTTCTCTTGGAACCCGCCTCCCCCCACCTGCTTATGCATTCCCCATGGTACTAACCTGTGTCATTTCCTCATGGCGATTTTATTCATTTCTTTGTATTCTGTGGCTTTTGCAGTGGAAGTGATGGTTGAGCGGAGCATTGATCCATTCAGGTAGGGACATGATGAGCTTGACGTGTCCTGGACACCCGTGTGGGCATCTGTGCTTGGAGTACCTGGGACACTGGGATGTGACCACGATTTAGACTTCAGCAGGCAGGGCTCTGAGCCCAAGAGGAAGCCACACAACGGCTTGTGATTTGGGGCATTTTCTTAGTCTCAGCTTCCTCAGCTATAAAAGGGGACTAATAATGCATATATTAAAGGACGTGTTTTGTCAATTTAATGAAAGTTTCACCGAAAAGTTCTAGTAAGTGGTCAGATGCCTGTGGACGGTCATTGTCTATAGCAACTCCTCTTTGTTCTGTTGAATCTGCCCTTGACTTCCAGTCTTGGACCGTCAGCATTGATATAGAGTATCAGCCGTATTCCTGGAATGTGCTAAGTGCTGGGGTCAAGGGGAAGAATGGGAGACAGCCCTAGTGGGGAGGCGGATCCAAATGGGACGTGTTCTCAAGGCACAGGAGACGTGATCATCTTCCTCCTCCCCGCCCTCCTGTCTGCAGTGTAATCGACATGTCCCTTGCTTCTCACCGGATGTTGCCATCTTCCAGAGAGGGAGAGGCCACCCTTGTCTCACCAGTTGGCAGTTGATCATGTTTGATGTCCTCCTATTACCAGAAAGATAGATACCTTTCAGCTTTTTTTTTCCAGCCACACCACGTGGCATGTGGGATCTTAGTTCCCCAAGCTGTGATCAAACCTGTGGCCCCTGCACTGGAAGTGTGGAGTCTTAACTCCTCGACTACTACGGAAGTCCCTCCGCTTCTTGATCTGAGCAGACTAGCTCTCCGCAGCCTGCTTTTTACCTGTTCAGGCCCCACCTCTCACTACCCCGCTCCCCCTGCTTTCACCACATTCAGCCTCTCAGCGCTATTTGCCATTCCTTGAGTCTTCTGGACCCCCATCTGTGTCAGCGGGACCTCCTGCCTGGATTTCTCTTCCTGCCACCCATCTTTCAAGCTCCATCCAAGTTCCCACCCGCTCCTAGAAGAGGCTTCTGGAGGTTTACAATCCCTGCCAGTCAACCAGCCCTCCCGCTCTCACTCTTCCTCTGTACCCTGATTCTAGAACACTCAAAATCATCGTAGCATAAGGAGATGAGCGCATGCTTCTAAATCCACAGATGTGGCTCCTCCAGGACAGGGGCCACGTTTCCTTCATCTTTGTAGAGAGTATGGGACCATGGAGGACGGTCTGAAGACGACTGAGCTTTCTGCGCAGGCAGTGGGGTAGCTGGTGCGTCTTCTCCAACAGAGCGAACTCTTCAAGGACAAGGAAGCACGGCTGCGCATTTTAATGTCCTTGGAGAACACAAGGCTTCCCAGAGAGGCTCGGTAACTACGTGCTGGATAATGCATTAGACTGAGTTATTGAACACGTGAGAAATGGTCTTACACTTAACCAAAGCTTTCCCTTCTCTCCATTTAAGTGCTAAAAGTCTTTTCTCCCTCCTGGGAGGCTCAGGTACCAAGGGTAGACAAACAGTCTCTCCAGCGGGCTTAGTTCCTAACTTTCTCCCACACCCTCCCTCTAGCACCGCTCTGTGGGATCCTTAGGGTAGCCCAGTGGACACAGTCTGTTCTTGGCTTTCTCCTCCTGGCTGGCACATCAGCCCCTTAACCTGAAAGATCCTAGCTGGTCCCACAGCCTCAGCTGTCCTGCAGATGGCTTCTAGAACTGTCCCTGTAACTTTTACTTGGTTTGGTAATGGCAGCACCTAGTGACTGTCCCACAAGCCCGTATGGTACCTGGGGACCCTAGCTGCACACAGTGCAGGACGTGGCACAGGCCGTCCTCCACGGGAGGGTATTTGGATTATGCTGTGTAGGATTTCTTGGATGGACAAGGAATCCATTTTGAGTGTTAACTCTTTCAGGGACCAAGCAGGAGGAGAAGACTCCAGTCAAACCGTAAGACCGTTTCAGGGGAATTTCTGCTGTTGATACGACCCACCATACAGCAAACACCAAGTGAGGGGCTGGCCCCCGGAGCCCGGGCCAGCTGCCACAACAGAGGTGGGGCCTCTGCTGCTTTGCCCCTGCCCCCCACGCCTTACTTCGATTTCCAGATCTCAGGCGAGTGCAGCTGCTTGGTAGAGGTGGTGCTGCAGGAGAAGCCTAGCTCTGTGGGGGGTGAAGGCAGGTCCCCTTTGGAGCTCTGACCTCTGCCTGCTGATGGGGTCAGTGCGGTGGCTCGGGGTCTGCAGTCTGCCCCATCCCCCCGTTCAGCTCTTCCGCACCTGTACACATCCTTCTTCCACCTCTAAATCTCCAGCTGTAAGAGTTGTCGCAGCTCTGTGCCTCCCTGAAATTCCGGTGCGCAGATAGTGCGTATCCTCCCTTCCCCCCAAAAGGGAGGGCCCCCACTGTCACCTGTGTCCAGTTCTGGGAGGTGATTATCCAATCACAATTCCATCTTGATACCTGTAATCCACGGACCGGATAATAGAACCAGCTGCCGTGACACACCCTCTGCGACACAGGAGGTGTAAAGAGATGGAAAAAATGGGAGAAGCCATGTATCCGCACATGCGTGCTCGACGGAGCAAGGAGAGCTATGGCTGGCTGCTACGATTTCTGTATCTGTAACAGGGCGCAAGGCCAGGGCTGGCATGTAAAGCCCCCGTTATCCGTCACTCATGTTACATTCATTTGCCCTTAGCTAGCACCCAGTTGGTCAGGCTTGTTATGTTGTAGGGTGGCTCCAACCTTTCTTCCTGAGGGGTCTGAGCCCTTGGTGGTCCTGTGTGTTGGGGGGTTGCTGTCATCTTCCCCCGACTCCTGTCACTGTACCTGGAGGCAGCAGGGAGGACCCCAGACAATGTCTGAGCTCCAGACATACTTTTTTTCCGTCACCACTGCTTAGGGACTTCTAGTTTTCCCTTGGTGGTCAGGAAAAACTTTCCCAGACAACTCAATAACCTCCCCACCTCACCGGCCCAGGGACGTGAGGAGCCAGAAGCCGTAACCTTTAAGTCAGTGGGACTGTTGTCAGGGCTCCCTATTGGAGAAGTCCTCCTCCGGGGACCAAAATGTCTACAGCAGAAGAGCCCTGAGCTGCATGAACTGGACACACAATTTTTGCTCGTGGGAGATGTCACTGTCACCTCCACCCTTGGTCTCTGGACAAGTGGGCTCTGTGAGAGCAGCTGTCCCTGTACTAGTTTCCTACGCTGTGTGACAAATGACCACAAGCCCAGAGGCTGGAAGTGACGTCCGTTTATTATCTCACGGTTTCCGCAGGTCGTAATTCTGGGTGTAGTTCAGTTGGGTTCTTGGTTCAGAGTCTCGTGAGGCTGGAACCAAGGTGTTGGCCAGCCTGCATCCCTTCTGGAGCGCTGGGTCTCCTTCAGGCTCACGCGGTGAGCTGTGCTGGCAGAATTTACTGCTTTGCAGGCTGCAGGACCTTGGCTTGCTGGCTGCGGGCACAGGCTGAGCTCAACTCCCAGAGACTGCCTTCCACTCCATGCCAAGCTGGCCCCTTGCTCTGTGACACCCCAGAGGCCCTCTCAGGCCTCAAATCTCCCCTTCATGGAATGCTCCGTCCCTCTAAGGGTCAGGCCTACCCAGGACGATCTTTGTTCATTTAACTCAGCGTCGGCTGATTAGGGACCTTAATTACACGTGAAAATCCTCTCTGTGGTATAATGTAATGTAGTCACGGGGCTGATCCACCATCATCTTGACAAGTCCTGCCCAGGGACCAAGGGAGGGGTTTTGAAGGCTGCATACACCAGGGAATGGAAACCTTGGGGCCATCCTGCCCCCCCCCCCACAGTGCCCTATGTTGGCTTCCGTTCAGAGCAGGCGTCTCCCAGAGAGGCCAGTTCCATATGGTGTTATCTCTGCGAGGAGCCATGTGTGAGTCTGTGGCAGGGCGCCCCACGGGGCTGGGACCTCATGTGCTCTTGGCTGAAGGGGAACATCGTAAGACAGTGAATACGATGAGTCGGCTCCCAGTTGTATCCTGATCGTCTTCTCGCCCCCCCAGAACGGTTCCATGGACAGAAGCAAAATTGAAAGTGATACTGTAACAATGGACGAAGTGTTTAGAAAACCCACAGACGGTGTTTTGGAGAAGTGAGCTAGGCAGGAAAGGCAAACACTTATTTGCAATGTGTCTATTTCTCTGAGGGCCAATCTCTGCCCCCTCTGTGTTAGAAGGGGTGCGATACAATCCAGCTGCCACCAGGGGGCTGGTACCCCAGGTGCCTGCTGCCAGACCAAGGTTCAGCACCGCCGATGGCATTTCAGGCTCTCAGTAGAGGTGGCCTGCCAGCCCTGAACTGTCCATCTCTGCCTCCAAGTCCACTTCGTCCACACGCCCACTGAGGAGTCACAGGGGTGGGAATGAGGCTGGCTGGCCCGTACCTGCCGACCTTGGATGCCGTCTGGGGCCACTTAGAGAGACCCAAGTATTTTCACTCTCGGAAAGTTCCAGCAACAAGCGTCTCCCAAACATTCTGTCCCCAGCTCCCACCCTCGTTCCTTGGGGGTCCCTGGACAACCAGTCGGCCCACTAGAGATCACGAATAGCTATGGGCCTGCCCCTCTGGCCATCTCCCTTTCCTGGCCGATCGTGAGCTCTGCTGCTTGGAGCTCTACCTACTGGCGGTTTCCATCCTCTGCTCTCCTGTGAAGCCACCCCTGAGCAGGCGGCGGGTGCCCCGGGCTCTTCTCTGCTCATCGGCATTTGGAGCCCGGTGACTGGTGGGCAAGATTGCATTTTCCCCGAGTTGGCTGCAGTGAACTCCCCAGGAGACCACGCACTTCAAACCCAGCCAACCTCAAATTCCCCTCGGTGCCCCTTCTTCACTAATCCGTCTCTCGTTCATTCATATGTTCATTTGCTCATTCAGCAGATGTGTATTGGGGGCCTGCCGCCTACCCTGAGCTTGCCCCCTCACCGCTGTCATAGAGGAGGGACGTCACAGATGTGGTCCTAGCCCTGGAGGAGCCAGAGGAAGAGACAGTGACTTAAAAAAATAATAATAAAGTACAGTGATCTAATCCACTACCGCTGGGAAGCGAGGGTATCAGCCCATCGGTGACCCCATGCCCTGAGACTTACGAGCCAGGCACTGGGTCCGTCCTCCCGTCCTGCCTTAGTCTCCATCACACTTCCATACAGCACACTTCATACTCTACTTTCGCCAGCCATCCCTGCTGCCGTGGCCACATTTGGACTCCAGCATCTCTCCCTGTCTCTCCCCAGGCCATCAAAGCCGCTAATGTGTTTCTCCGCTTCCAGTTTTACCCTTTCGGTAATTTTCTTTACCAGGCAAAATCCTAAGGGATTTTTGAAAGATGCAAGATCTGCTCACATCCCTGCTCTGCTAGAAGTGTTCTGTTTCTCTGTGTGCCTTTGGGAGGCATCAGAGCTCCTTGGGGCGCCTTCAAAGGGGGGACGTCTGCCCTCCGTGCCGCCCTCCCCGCATTTGCGTTCCATAAACACCACGCCGCCTGCAGTCCTGACCACCCCATACTGCTTCCCGTCTGTGCTCTCCAGAGGCTGCCCTCTGCCTGAAACGCTCTGATCTCAGTACCTGAAAGGCTTCTTTTCAGTCTCCAAACCCTATTCAGTCCTCACCCTCTGTCTGAAGTCTCTCTTGAAAATTCCCAACAGAGATAATCACCCCTCTTTATATTTCTGTCTGTACCTCTGACATCCTGTTGTCACTACATGTTGCACCTTGGATGTAATTACTTGTTGACGGTGGAGTTGTATCTCGTATAGAGTTTGGTTCTAAAGACACCTAGGAGGTGAAACTTGCCTGTAATCAAAATTATTCTTGAAATTTCCTTCAATTGCTCATAAAGAGCAGTACCCGTGGGTCTGTGTCGATAGACATCACCTGTTGCTCTGGTTCATGGTGGTCTGCTGAGGCCCTCTATGAGTCTTCCTGTGTCTTTATGGATGTCATAGAAACCTTTGCCTGCCCCCTAAACAAAGCTGTTTGCTTTCCTTCTGTCAATGGTCAGGGAGAAACCGAGATTCCACATTCTCTGCAGCTTTGCTGGCTGACCTGGCTGGCTCTGGCGTATCCACGCTGTGTTTGGGGCCAACACACACTGAGAGCCATGCTGGGTGGGGGTCCCCTCTCCCTGGCAGACTCTCTCCAAGGAATAGACTTCAATGCACAGAAGTTAAAAGAGCATCAGATGTGAACCCAGGTATGCGCTTTGTCTCCTGCTAGATGGTTAATTCCCCGCGGTAACTCTGTATGTTGTTCATCTTCACTGAATCGATAGCAAACAACTGGCAAAACAATATCTAGATCAAGGCTCATCTTCTACCAGATGCCTGCATGAAGGAGGGGCTCTTGTCACTTATGAATGAATACACCTGAGACAGAGCCACGTCCCTGGTCCACAGAGCTGCCGCAGACCTTGAGTGATGGTGGCCCAGAACCAGGCAGCACTTCTCTCGCTTTCTGCCCACGCCTTTCTGTGCAGCTGTGTTATACTGCTGTTTCTTTTTTTTTTTTTTTTTTTTTTTTTTTTTTGCGGTACGCGGGCCTCTCACTGTTGTGGCCTCTCCCATTGCGGAGCACAGGCTCCGGACGCGCAGGCCTAGTGGCCATGGCTCACGGGCTCAGTCGCTCCACGGCATGTGGGATCCTCCCGGACCGGGGCACGAACCCGTGTCTCCTGCATCGGCAGGCGGATTCTCAACCGCTGCGCCACCAGGGAAGCCCACTGCTGTTTCTTTATGACTCCAAAGTGTAACCTTTAGGAGTCTCTGCAACGCTCACAGATCAAACAATATACTTCACTAATAATCTCCCGTAATTTCCTTATAAATTAGTATTTCCTGAGGCATGCTTCTTAACAAGTGCTGCAAATGCTTTCTATGCCTTTTCAAGTCCGATTCCTTGAGCTTTTTAGAAAATGACCCTGAACCCAGGGACAAAAAGGAGGAAGGAGGTTTGGCCACATCGTCAGTAACCGGAGTGTTTACTCCAAAAACCATGGACTGAGAAATTCTTTCCAGTAGCTCTGTCCAGCCCCCTGTTTCCACAAAGTAGGAGGCAGTCTCCTGTCTTCAGATCCGTGAATCAGGAGGCAATGGTCTGGAGATTTTCATGAAACATGTTAAGATGGAAGAGAAGGACTGTTGTAAATAGACACTAAGAAACTCCATCTGTACTCGACTTGAAGGTTGATTTCTGACTCATATGGATATGTATCTTCTAATCTGAAGATACAGTTGACGGAAACATCTGCTCCATCAGGGTCTGTCACCTCCCTCACATTATTTACTCTACCCCAAAGATAAAACTAGCCTTTGGGCCATGATGCAATTTCCATCTCAGACTTTTATTAGGCACGTTGTCTCTGCTGACAGTGGCAGCAGTTAAAATGGAATGAGTTAGTGTGTTCTCAGTTAAAGCTCTAGAATAAAAGCTGTCCCAGGATTCAGCGATGTTTCAGGCAGCCTCTTTTTCATTTATTCAGCAGAGCCATCTAGGGACAACTTGTACTCCCTTGTGTCTTGAATATCATACACCGGACTTAAAGAAGCTTCACTGGTTTAGTTGGGTAGAGGATTCTAGGCTTAAAGTCAGTTCTTCTCGAGGACTTTTGAAGATCTTCCAGCCAGTGTTATTGTCAATGAGAAAATTGCCAGTCTTAGTTCTCTCCTCCTCTTCTTCTTCCTTCTCCCCCTTTTCTCCTCTTTTTGTAGGCAATCTGTATTTTCTCTTCGGTTGCTTTCACAATACTTTGTTTGCCTTTTCTTTCGTTCGCGTTGCCTGATGTTGGGTCCAGGCAAGTGTTTATTTTTAATTACCCTGTTTATGACTCAGTGAGCATCTCAGCTTGAGCACTCAGGCCTTTCTTCAATTCTGGAAAATCACTTGGCCCTTCCTGTCTGTCTCATTCTCTTTATGCTTTTTGCCATCTGGAATTTAAATGAGACCCATATCAGGATCATGTTACTTTGGTCTCAGTTTCCTGTCATCTCTCAGTCATACTTTCAAACCCTCTACCTCTTTGTGCTGCATTCTAAGAGAATGGGCTGCATTTCCTCATTTCTATCTTTCGGTTCACTAATTCTCTTCTCAGCTGCTTCAATCTACAATTGAAATGATTCTTTGACTTTTTAATTTAAATGATTGTCTTTGGCTCTTTTCCAAATCTGCATGTTCTTTTTAGAATCTCGTTCTTTCCATATGGTTTCTAGTCCCTATTTGGTCTCTTCAATTATTTTAAACATAATAATTTTGTGGTTTCACAGAATTGTAGCACCTCAGGTCCTTGGTGTGCTGCTCCCAGTTACTCTGACCTCTGTAAGAGGGTTGTACACACATCCCTGCTGCAGCCTTGTGGTTTGCAGTGCCTCTCTGCAAGAAGAGATACTTTCCTACCCCCCAACATCCGTCTGGGAATTACTTTGGCTAAGTGAACATAAGCAAAAGTGCCACATATTAACAGTAGGCTTAAGAACCACTGCATATGAGAACATGTCCCAAATAGTGGCTCTTCATTCAGACTGTGGATTTCAGGATGAAGAAGACACATGGAGCAGAGCCAAAGCCAACCTGCAGGATGCTACATAGTGTGAGTGGGGCAAGCATTTTTGTTTCTTTAAGCCACTGGGATATCGGGTTTTTTGTTACACAACATAACCTAGTCTAAGCTGGCTGAAACAGGTACTAACTCTTCTTTTTTGGTATGTAGCACTTGTTCATGGTGGATTAACTACTCATGTGGTTTGTCATTTTGTTATTGTGAATCTATCTTCATCGTCAGTTTTTGTCTTTAATTTGGGGGGTCTTATGGGCTCTGGGGGGTGCGTGTGTCTCTACTGATATATATTTTCCTTCTTTCCTTCCTTCTGCCGAGGGACCCCGGGTTTTCTGTTTAGGATCTTTGTTCACTTGAAGACTTCTATTCCATTTTGCTCTTCTAAATTCAGACCCCAGACCTATATATGGTTAAGGCCTCTGTGTTTAGTTTTCTTGAGATCCTTTGTCTCCATCCACATCTGGGGACAGACGTGACCTCCCCCTTCAGCTCCCTATTTGGTGGGCAGTTTCTGTCCACTTTTCGGGGTGGATCACCCATCTTGGGTCCTGCCTTTATGCAGGGGTCTCAGTTTCAGTGTCCTGCCTTTACACGAGGCCACGTCTTCTGCCCAGTATGGACATGAAAGCCCTAGACCCAGCTGCTGGGCCTCATACCAGGTCAGATAGCCCAGCAATGCTCTGGCCTTGAGTTCCCACTCTATTTCAGGGACCTGGTTCCTTTCCTTTTAATCTTAATTGTGTTTGTAACTTTCAGAGATTATGTTTTATCCAGCTTTTCTTTGTGTTTGTGGTGGAGGAGTTGGGGAGCCGCCTGGCTCAGCTCTCTCTGCTTCTTTCATCGTCTGTATACTCACTGAGGCTTGAACCCCATGAGGGCAGAGGGACCGTTAACATCTTACTCACTGTCATTTCTTGGTGCCAAGAACATGCCTGGGACATGGGGGTGCTCAGGAGGTATTTGTCCATTGATTGAAAGAATGAGAGTTTAAAAGAAGAGGTGGGGGGGAACCACAGAGGAGGGCTGTTTGCTTCTGTCTGTCATGATTCTGATCCTCTGCCCTTTCCATCTGTCAGGCTGTTACAGAATAGCTTTGTAAAGGAATTGGGAGAGGACTAGAAAAATACCACGAGTGGAGAAGGGCTTTTTTTTTTTTTTCCTGTAAAGGTCTTGTTTGGGTTCACATTTTAGGGGCTGGCCTGGGGCATCCTGTCCCCCTTGTTACATGGGAGCCAGAGCAAGCCTGGGCCCCTGCCTTGGTGCTTCTAGTGCCATGCCTGAGGGGCATGCAGATGGACTTTACAACCCGGTTTGGTAAGCACTGCGGTGGAGGGGAGGATGGGAGGGTTGATAGGCCCAGGAAGGCTTCCTGGAGGAGGTGACACTTTGACCTGAGCTGTGGCGGACTCTGGGCATTTGCCAGGTGGACACAGGCAGGAGAGGGGGGGCATGGGCAGCCCCGCTGGGGACTCAGCATGTGGCACGGGTGGGGGTGAGAGCGAGTCGATGGGCTCTGGGGGATCATTAGGATGGGCAGAGTGTTACTGTTTTCAGGTCGGGCATGTCTCCCCCTCCACCTGTAGACATGCATTTTCTCAGACTCCTCTTAACCTCTTTGAAAATGCAGATTCTTTTTTCAGAAGGAGCTCATTCACTCAGCATTCAGCACGGAGGCAAAGGTGGGTGGTGGCTGCTCAGGCCGGGGTCTGGGATAGCTCAGGAGCTCACCTCTGAGGAGAAGGTGGATGGTTTCCAGATTCTCTAGAACGTTCGGGGCCACCTCTGACTGGAGCGTTTCGGGCAGGTTTTCTTCGAGATCTGAGGAATGCAGCTGGCTCTAGGCAGACGCGGGCTCCAGCCCAGCGGGACCCTTTGGTGCTCTGAGTCCACGGGCAGCGAGGTCACTCCAGTGGCCACAGGGCCTCCCCCTGCAGGGGGCCGATAGGGCCTGCGCTTCCTGGGATTGTTTAAACGCTGTGGAAGAGGCACTGAGTGTGTTCGCACGTGAATGGCAGTCAGTCTTAGTAATCATTATTATTATTGATACATTTTGATTCCTCTGTTTTCTTTCTTTTTTTTTTTTTTTTTAGTTTCCAAATGTGTAGTTTTGATAGTCTGTATTTTCATCAGTTAGACATATTACTATTGGGGGGGAAAAAGAAATATTTGTCATTAAAAAAAATGTTACTGGAGAGTAGTTGATTTACAATGTTGTGACAATTTCTGCTGTACAGGAAAGTGACTCAGTTACACGCACATCTTTTTTCATTCTTAATTAACCTGTTAAAGTTTTCCTTATTTTACTCCAGCCTGCCTGTGAGCACCCAGGCCCAGGTCCCTGGCCGGTCTCCCCTCTCCGCGGGCTCCCAGGATGACCCCCCGGGGTTGGGGGGCGGTGGCTGCAGGCTGGAGCAGGCTCTGCCCCGGGGAGCTGCCCGGTGCCGTCCTGCAGGCCGGGAAAGAAGTCAGGAGGGCCGTGAACTCATGGAGGACACACACCATGTATTAACTTTGACTTGTAAATTAAAATACCCGGTGGTACAAATGAGGGATGAGCAAAGGAAATGAGAATTTGCCTTTCCTTTTCCCAGCCTCGAATCAGAACCTGACAAACTCTAAATAAAAATTGGAAAAATTTCAATTACTATGCAGATGGACCTTAGGGACCTCGCCTCTCTGTCAGCCGGCTCGGAATCTGACCTGAGAAGCCCCAGCGCCTGCCCGGGGATGGACTCTGCCAGCGGCTGGGCTGACCCCACAGGGGAGGGAGGTGTAGACGCTGGGGACAAAGAGGGGGCTGTGTCCCCAGGCCGTGCACGTCTGAGATGAACCCCCTGGACCACGCGTGCGCCGGACCACCGCCCTCCCCGACCTGGCTCCGCAGCCGGCATTCTCAACTCAGAGCCCAGCTCACAGATGAGCCTTGGCCACACCCCAGGGGCAACTCATACCAGACACCCTCGCAGAAACGGCTTGGTGGGTCAGCCGCCCCGGGTCGTTCAGAGAGGCTGGGAACAGCTGAGCAGAGCCGTGATGCCTGGGCAGTGATGCTGCGACCAGACAGTGGGCTGCAGAGAACGTTCTGGTGGTCAGCCTGGGGCTGCCAAAGTCTCCCCCAGCTAGAGCGTATTTCAGAGCGCTCCGTTGTGCGTGTGCGCGCGTGTGTGTGTGTTGGGGGAGGTGACAGTTCGAGACCTCTCTCTAAGCAGCCTTGTCTGTGCCCCCCTCCCCCGGCCACAGATGTCTTTGTGTCCAGATAGATGTGACCCCCGTGGATCACCCCCCGTTCCCTCTGCAATGGGTGCTAAGATTATACTGGTGAGACTCCGGCCATCCACCTGCCTGGTGCCCCCAGGACTGGACATACACAAGTACCCGTAGAGCAGACGCCGCTGCCAGTGGAGCCTCGTGGCATCTCTCCTCCCTGCAGGTGCTGGCGCGGCGGAGCTCAGGCCGCAGGGTCGTGGGTGCTCTGAGATCCTAATGTGTCCGCGCCGCAGTCTATGTGGACTTGGTTCGGATGGTCCACACGTGGTGGGCTCTGCCCAGGCGTGTTTGGGGCACGTGGCCCCAGGGGATGAATGTCTAAAGCCCCACAGAGGTCTGGGCTGGTGCAGGTGCTGGGGGCGGTGGAGGACAGGGACCCGGATGCTATTCGCACACAAGCCCTTTGAGAGCAGAAGCTGTGTGTCTCTCCCTCCCCGCTGGGGTATCCTTGCCTGGTGCCCTTGACTAGGTTAAATCAGGCTGGGTTCCCACCAGCGAGACCATAATATAGAAGGTGATGGGGCGGGCCCCGCTGCTCTGGGGTCTCTGGGGTCAGTCTCCCCTTGACCCCAGCTCTCTGGTTTCTGATTGGGTGAGAGCTCAGATGTCCGGATGGGGCCGTCCACGTACCCGTCATCTCTGCCGGTGCAGGGGTGGGTCCAGTGGGATCTGATGAGGAAGAAACATAATAAATAGGAGGGACAAGGCAGACCCCGGGCTGCGGCCCCCGCAGCTGATGGCCGGCAGGTGCCGAGGGCCAGGCGCCCCTCTTGAGAGGACACCCGAAGGCCGGGGGGCCCGAGAGGACCCCGGGAGGAGAGGATGCAGGCTCTGCTGTGCAGCTTTTCATTCATTCACTCACTCATTCCATAAACACGGAACGAGCATCTGTTCTGGGCCCCGAACCCCCGTGCGCATCAGGACACTCAGCAGGAAGCCTCAGGCTGCACCCACCGTCCAGGTGGGAGATGGAATGGCACGGGGCGGGGCGCACAGGAGACCTCTGACCCATTGCGGGTGGTGCCAGTGGCACTTGAAGCTGACACTTGAGGTTTGGGTTGGGGCTGGGAGGGGTGGACATCCATGGAGAGTGGACAGGAGACTTGGAGAAGGAGGCCTGGCCAGAGACATGGGGCCTGGGGCCAGGAGGGTGTGGGCTCTGTGCTTCCATCACCAGGCATCCCGAGCCAGTCTCCACGGGGGCTGCGGACCTACCCAGGTGCTGGCAGGAGACTGAACAGTTCTAAGCGGGGTCCCGAGAAGGACGTGTATCCAGGGAGCTCACCGAGACAGCCGCCACGCAGGAGTGGACCAGGCGGTGGGGATGTGGGCCAGGCTGGGCAGGGGAGTGTGTGCCGCCTTCGTGATGGGCTGGTGCCAGGGACGAGGGGGCAGAGGACGAGCGGTGCGTGCCCTGGGCGTGGAGGCAGGACCTCAGGGGTGCAGGGTCCCACCATTCGCTGTTGGGACACCCGCATGGGTCACACCTCTGCTCGTGGGTAGAGTAACAGACTACCAAGAGGTGGAAAAAAAGCAAAGTGGGGAAGATCCCCTCTTCCAGGAAGCCCTCCATCCTCCTGCGTGGGGATCAGACAGAGCCATGCCCCTCTCCTCCTCTCTCCGAAGGCATCTTCCTGGTTGCTTTGTTTCGGTGCCCACCTCATTTTGTCTTGTCCCCAGGTCTCCCCTTGGTTTCCCCACTTGCTTTTTCCTGGCCAGCCTAGGAGGAGAGAGGCGGTTGCCCGTCGAGGACATGACTGAACTGGGGAAGGAGCGAGTTTCTGATCAGACACGGGCCTGAGCTTTAACGAACGGGGGTTTCTGATTCAGGAATTAGGGAAATGAAAGCATTCCCACACGCACCACAGAGAGCTCAGGCCCCACGATGAGGCCAGCAGCCCTGCAGCCCTTGGGGGTCGGAGCCTGGATATGAGGGTGTCAGGCGCTCCCTAGGTGACGGTTGTTCTCTGCGCAGTTGCACCTGCTTGCGTGGGTCTAAATGCTCCCTTTGCAGCCCGGCGTTTGAGTTCCGGCTAAGAGGTTGCCTCCCTCCTCCTTGTGTCTGAATGGGGTCAGCGGGCACCCATGTTTCTGCTCCAGCAGGTCACCTCCAAGTGACCTGGGACGTCCTGAGTGCCACCAAACTCCTTACAGGCCCTGCTGAGTCCCTTTCCATCCTGGCTCTTCTTCTGGAATGTATGCAAAGAGATTAAAAAGTGCAGATATCTATCTGGGTGTACATAAACGGTGAGATTAATCAGGCCAGGGCCTGCACGATTCTGGGGCAATGAATAAAATATGTGCTGAAGTCAAAAGGACACCTCCCCGAAAATGAGTGACAGACACCGTTCTGGTGGAGAGATGAAATCACAAAGCAAGCCGGAGGCGCCGAGTGAGAAAATGTGAGGCTGGAGGGGGCTGGGGTGGAGAGAACCCCGTCCTCATCACAGACTGTCTGCGGCTCCACCTCGAGTAGCCCGCGACAATTCAGGTGTGTTTCGGAAAATCTGGGCACGTTTCTGTCCTCCCCTCACTTTTTTTTTTTTTTTTTGCGGTACGCGCAGGCTCAGCGGCCACGGCTCACGGGCCCAGCCGCTCCGCGGCACGTGGGATCCCCCCGGACCGGGGCACGAACCCACGTCCACCGCATCGGCAGGCGGACTCTCAGCCACTGCGCCGCCAGGGAAGCCCTCCCCTCCCCTTTTATACTGTGCACTTACTCGTTCAGTCAGAGGACAACAGCGTTCATGCCCCCCCCCCCGACACCCCGTGCGTCCAGAGCTGCAGCTGTGCGTCCTTCCTCAGCTCCAGACACCAGGCCCTGCAGGGGTCCTTGAGACCTGGCCTGGCAGCCGGCAGGGATGGAGGTCTCAGCGCAGGGAGGACGCTCTCCTGAGCATCGCAGGGAGATCTGTGGGCCTGCCTGACGCGCTCAGCTTGCAGGCTCCACGCCCGTCCCTCCCAGGCTGTGTGAGCCCCGGGCCTGGGTTCAGTTCAGACTCTGGCTCCGTCCCCCGCGAGCTCTCACCGTGGTCTTTGGGGTTTCCTGTGGGGACACACTGGTGCACGTCTTACTGTGCTGTGACGTCCAAAAATGGAAAGCCCAGTTCCTGGCGCCAGGGAGGGCTTGGTAGACCGAAGCTGCTTCCTCCTCTCTGTCCTGTGGCCTCGGCCTCCTTGGCCCCCCAGGCCTTGGCATTCTTCTTTTTTTTCTATTGAAGTGTAGTTGATTGACAGTGTCGTGTTAGTTTCAGGTGTGCAGCACAGTAATTTGGTTACACACACACACACACACACACACGTATATTCCTTTTCAGATTCTTTTCCTCTATAGGTTATTACAAGTTTGGTTCCCTGTGCTGTGCGGTGAGTCCGAGGCCTCTCCGTTCTCGCACTGACTTTTGCTCAGACCCGCCGGCGCCTCCAGGGCTGGGCGGCTCCTCGCACCCTACTGGAAGCGCCCCCCTGCTCCGCTCTGCCTGCCTGGTGCCTGCCCAGCCCTTGTCTCAGAGCTCGGCCAAGCTCTCCATCCAGCACCTCTGGACACCTTCTCCATTCCCCACGGCGCACGAGCTTCACCCCTTCTCCTGCCCGACCCTCTGCCGGGAGGGCGCCTCCCGGGCCTCCGAGAGTTTCAGAGACAGAGGGTCCAACCAGAGCGTGTAGCTTTCCAGTCGAGCACAGATCTCAGACCACACGTGTTTGATAAATCAAGTGAGGGAGGGTTGATTTGAGTCCCACCAATAGGATGGACACTCTGGTACTCAGAACTAAAATCCCATGAGTCTGCAGTAAACAGACTGCAGTGACCAGCCCCTGCCCCCCAGGGGACCTGCTTGGGGGATTTCACCACCGCTCCTCCACGGAGGGGTCTGCAGATGCGGCGCCTCTAGAAGCCAGAGGAGTGGGGAGCGGCCAAGCGGGCGTGGCCAGTACTGTTCGCAAGAGCCGGTTGTTAAAGTCCAGGACCTTTGCACATCCGTTGACATCACATTGGGAGTTTGAAATAGGTGCTGGGGGGCCGTCCTGGCACCACAGATATCTGTGAAGATGACGGATAATGGTTGAGACCGCAATCGCAACGTACCCCTCTCCAGGGAGAGCTGGCCCTCAGACACCCACCAGCGCACCACTGCCTGGGCCCGCAGCTGGCTGCCACCAGAAGTGCCTCCTTGTGTTTCCTCCTGGACCCCTTTTGTGTCTCTTTCCTGTAGCTTCCAGGCACCACCGCGTCACCTCTCTGCACTCGGCCTCTCCCGGCCACGCCTCTGCCCGCACTGACCCGGGGCCCCGTGCCCAGAGCGCCAGGAGGCATCTTCGTCTCGCTCTGCCTTGCTCCTTCCCGGGGACAGTGGGCAGGAGGTGGCCTTGCCATGAGGTGAAGGGCTGTCAAGGAGGCCTTGCCGGTTTCCAGGTGACTCAGCAACTTGGGGCGTCTGACAAAGCTCCAGGGCAGGTGGGGTTGGACCAGTGCCCCCTCTGTTTCCAGGCAGGCTGGGCTCTTTGGTGGGGGCAGTGTGGCCCGGGCTTGGATCCGCTCTTGCACACGGACCCGGGCACCGTCAGCACTTCTGGGGCCTCCCGAGAACGGGCCTCCCGCCCGCAGACCGAGCGAGGGCCCAGAGCCCGGCCTTGGTACACCCGGCGCTCTGCATCGCAGGGGCCCTGGCGTCCTCCGAACGCCCACGTGGTGTCTGCTGTTGGGGTCTGTCCCCCAGGCAGGAAGTGTGTTTGCTTTGTCCTTCACTGTGTCACAGATCACGAGCCCCACGTGACTCATGGCGTGTGACGTGCTGTCTGAGCCGATACTGATCATGTTGCTTTCGTTACTCTGTTGTTGGTGTCACTCCGTGGTTCAGTGTGTCCTCACCGCCATTGCCGGGCGCTCTCGCCTCCCCTCTGATGGTGGCTGCGTTGCTACAAAGATCACCTTCGCTCAGGTCACTCCAGGTCTGGTGTTTCTCCATCACAACTAGTTTATATTCTAACCCTGAGGTTTGGAAAAAAAAAAAATGGAATCAATTGTTCTTTTTTTTTTTTTTTTTTTTTTTTTGCGGGCCTCTCACTGTTGTGGCCTCTCCCGTTGCAGAGCACAGGCTCCGGACGCGCAGGCCCAGCGGCCATGGCTCACGGGCCCAGCCGCTCCGCGGCACGTGGGATCTTCCCGGACCAGGGCACGAACCCGTGTCTCCTGCATCGGCAGGCAGACTCTCAACCACTGCGCCACCAGGGAAGCCCTCAATTGTTCTTAATTATGTCCACCTTGTATGCTTTACATTTTTACAGGAACAGCTCGCTAATACTTTACAGTCCCAGTAGCTGAAGGAGCATATTGTTGAATACCCAGAACGAATACTAGAGTTTTCTTTTCGTCCAACTCATCAACCACTCCGAGAAGTGCCGTATCTTCCCGGTGCAGCTGTCGCTCTCCCCTTTGGGGTTCTCTCTGTTGCTCTGTGTGTAACGATGCTCACTGTGCTCTTTAGTCTGTTACCTTCAGACCTGTTCGCATGCAGGCGGTGGGCCGCAGGAAGGGGGCAGGAGAGGCCCTCAGCAGAAGCCGGCTGAAAGGGCTCTTCTCCCACCCTCCCTCCCTGGCTGTGAGTGTGCTGGGCTCCTGGCCAGCACCTCTGAGCTCCCGCTGCTTTTCCGCGAAGGGCCAAGGTGGGCCTAAGGGGGGCAGTGAGCAAACACCGAACAAGCGTGTTTGGGCCAGCTCTTCAAGACAAGGCGTGGCTTGGTGAGGAGTGAGACATGTTGGGGCAGGTCGCAGCTCTGACCCTTCCTGGCTGGGGGACCCTGGGGGGGCCACCCTACTTCTCTACGTTTAGTTCTGTTAGGTAACAGTTCCGCCGATCATAAAACGGGCAAAAGAGACTCCCTTCTCAGGGCTGTGGATGGATGAGATGACAGGCCCTGAGTGCAGTTTCTTGGACAAGGTAGCCCCTTTGCGGGGGTGCGCTAAAGAGAGTTGCTACGGAAGCCAGCACCCAGAGGGACCCCCTGCATGTCTCATCTGTGAGTGTTGCTCTGTTTCCCAAATTAACAAGGTGTTTGCCTTGACCTTGACTCTGTACACGCAGCCCATGGTGCCTCTGCGGAGATGAGGGGGCTGCTGGAGGGACCCACCCTGGTCGGGGGCTGAGGCCCAGAATCCTCCCGTCCTTCTAGAGGCGAGCTCTCGCTGTCCTGTCCTCCTCGAGTGCTGCCCCCAGCCCTGCAGAAACGGGGTGGGAGGGGAGGGGGAGGAGGCACGCTTACCCCAGGTGTCAGGGTTTGGCCACGCCCACCCTGCAGCCCCAGCTGTAGGCCCCAGTGCCCAGAAGTCCCCAGGAGGGCAGGTCTGGCCCTGGAAGCACGCTTTGCCAACAGCTCCTAGAGACTCGCCGGCTAGGCTCTCGTTTTAGGGAAGAAAAATGCCTCTGCAGTGTATAAAAAGGCCCAGCAGACCCCTGCCGCGAGAACCCAGCTGTTCAAAAGGAAGAAAGATGCTTCCTGAGAGTGCGGGGGTGCAGACAAGTTTAAAAACCAACCGCTTCTGATATATGTTTCTCAATAAGCATAGATAGCACTGGGCTGAGAAAATAATCAATTTCAGCCTGCAGGAGCGGGCCAGCAGGAGAGTTCGCCTCTGTTTAGTTATTTAGTTACTTACGTTTGGAAAGGAGGCCCTGCAAAGCGATGTGAAATTCATAGCCCACCCGCTCCCTCCCTGGCCGTGGAAGCTGATGGCACAAAGCGTTCTTTTCCAGCGGAGCCCTGGCAGGGGGACAGGGCAGTGGGCTCTGCAGGGTGTGGGCAGCACGGCCGAGTTCACCGCACTGGGGTGCTTGGAGGGGGCAGGAATCTGTGGGTTCTGATCTCTGGAGGGCCCAGGCCCTGGTGGCGTGTCCTGAGGTCCCCAGGGCCCCCAGACCCTGGCAGCCCCAAGTGGCTGCAGAGACGGAGTACCAGGTGCTGAGTCCTGCTCCTGGGTCCTGGCTCCGCAGCGGGTGAGCTGGGCTCTTTGGGTGCATGGCCGTGTTTTCTGAGCCGCCCTCCTCTGCCTTCCTCTGGGAGTGAGGACTCTTGCTGCGCCCTCCTGGCGTGGCATCGGGAGATGGGCTGTGAAGAGCACTTAAATGCCAACCAAACCACACCCCAACCAGGCTTCCTGCAGTTGCTAAAGGCTGCTGGGGGCGGGGTGGGGGCTGACAGCACCTGTCCCAAAAGAAAGGGGACTGGGGTGCAGAAAAGATACAGTCCTGCCTGGTCAGAGTGTGTGCCCTCTGGCTGGGGACTCAAGGGCTTACCCAGGGCTGACCGACCCACGGCTGTCCTGTGCAAAGACATCTCAGCTGCCAGATGAGGCTGCACTGTGTCCGCACTCCCTGGCCCCCTGCCTGGGACCCACCTTTGCAGGACCTGCTCTCCCGTCTCCCAGCACATGTCCCCACCTCCATCCCTGTCTGTTCTTGCTGCTCAGGCTTCCTAGTGTGTACTCTTCTTCCTTCAGTGTCTGGCTATTTGCCTCTTCCTTGGTGGAACCTTCCCCAGCCACCTCCCGTTACACCTTCACACTCTAGTCAGAATTAGCCCATCGTGCTCTGTGCTCCCAGAATTCTTTGCACCTCTCCTGCAGCCCTTATCTACTGGCCCTCCAAGCAGTGACCCCCGTCTTGCCCTGGCATGAATGCCCCAGCAGCCCCTCATTAAAAATAAATATCCGGTGACTTTTTAACAGACCTTCGTGGGTCCCTCTGGGAGAACCTTGTGTATCAGAATAAGGGGAGGGGGGCTCAGAGCATCCCAGGTATCTGCCTGCAGAGGTGCAGAGCTGTTCCACCAAGGCCTCCCATCCCCACCCAGCACGGGTCCCCCCCACCCCTTCTCACAGGCTCTGCCTCAGGGCGCCATTGGGTCATGAGGCTGCTTGCCTTTCTTGGGTCCTGGGTGTGTCTTCCAGAACTGAAGGGGACCCCAGCAATGAGGCCCCATCCTCTGCCCCTTGAAGGCTCTGAAGGCAGTTGCTTTTGCAGTGCTCTTTCCAGATGGTCTCACCTGGCCGTGGTGAGGTTACTTCCTTCATCACAGGTAGTTGCGCAGGTGACACCCCTGCCTGTATCTTGTCTCCTCCCCCGAGGGTCAGCTCAGTGAACGCAGGGACTTGACTGCTTTGCTCCCAGTGTGTCCTCAGTGCCTGTCTCAGGGGCCCGCACCCAGTAGGGGCACAGGCAACGTGTGTTGAATGAATGAATGAGGCCAGGCGTCCCCCCTCCCCCCTTCCATCCTTACTCACCTTCCCAGCCACGCTGTTGGAAGGGAGCCACCGGTGTGCGCGTAAGTGTGCGTTTGCTGTGCGCACGGATACAGGCACACACAGGGATGGGCGGGGGAGGGGAGGATGAATGATTCTCCTTCGGTTCGGGCCTCGGCGCTGATGGCCCCAGGGACGGACTGGGGCTGGGGGACACACCGAGGCCCTGGTCCCGTTTCCATTCTCCCCACCAGCCTCAGCTGCTCTGAGCCTCTGTGTCTCCACTGAAGCAGGCTCTTCGGGAGGTAGGTGTTTATGGGGTGAACACGTGAACGTGTGGATCAGTCAAAGGAGGGGTTAAAGTAGAAACAGCAACAAATATATGTAGATATAACCCCATCCTGAAAAAGCAGATGATAACAAAATAGTGTTTAGCAATTACGCTCTGAAGATGCTTTTTAATTAATCTGCCCGAGTATCTCTTTCTCACTGATTGATTGATTGCATTTCCTTATCCCTCCCCAAAGGGTAACTGTTTTCACAGTTGCCTCTGGCTGTTTCATTCCCCAGGCTTCCCTCAGGGCCCACTTGGGACAGGACTGGGGCTGGGCGTGTGGCCAGAGACTCTCGGTCCAGAAGTCCTGGTCTCTGGTGAGGAATGGGGGAGGGGGCTCGGGACTAGGAGAGGCGTGCAGGGCCTGACGTGGGGAGGCCAGAGTCAGCTCTGGGGTGATCCAGCCCCTGGGAGGCCCCTCTGCTGACATAGTCACTGGGGGAATCCTGGCCCTTCTCTTGCTGGGGGAGCTGGTCTGCACTGCTCCCTTCCCCAGCCCCTGCCCTTGGGTTATTTAGGTGGTTTGCCCCTGCCCTCTTGGACTTGGCCTCACCTCCTCCATTCCTCAGCATATTCCCGGGTGCCTGCTCCTCATCTTGGCTTAAGGACCCTTCCTCAGAATGGCCACAGCTTGGCCCCCTAGCGGGGTCCCCAAGTCTGAGTCCCCAGAAGGCTGGGCTACCAGAGCCAACATGGCCAGAATCCTGCTAGGTCCGTTCACTGGGGAGACCCCAGCCTTCATAGCTGATCATCTTGGCCCGCCTTTAGCAAGAGTCTTGTGAGGACTTTAGCAAGAATCCTTCTACCCTTGACGTCTTAGCAAGTCTCTCTTGGTAATTTTCCACCCACTGACCCTCTCACTCTGCCCTTTGGCTTCAGATCCCCAGCTGTCCTTTGCTGTAATTGGAATCGAGTTCAATCTCTTGGACCTATGGCAGTAGTCTCGAATAAAGTGTGTCTTGCTAGTTTAACACATGTCTGGTGAATAATTTTCCTATTATAATGTAAAGGGGGGAGGGGGACAGTGGAGGGGAGTGGGGAAGGGGTCAGAGGAAGTCTGTTAGGGCAGAACTGTTGTACTTTAAAGACCACAGTGGGCCCAGCCCTGAGTTAAATGTTCAGAAGTGTCGGGAAGGAGCGAAGCCTAGGTGGCTTCCTCTGAGGACCTGAAGAACCACGTGCCTTGCTCGGGGAAAGCCCTGGCGGGAGCTCCAGGCCTCTCTGCAGACTGCCTCTGGTCTGTGCCCCACCCGGTCCTCAGTTCCACCGGGTGTGAAATGGCCCAAGGATGGAAGCTGCTGGCATTTACTGAGTTGCTGGCTGAGGTCCCTCCACACTCACGTGCCCCGAAGCTATAACCAGCTGCTGAGCCCTGGAGTCATAGTAAAATAGATGCCGAACCGGGTGTCCCCTTGGCGTGACCTCCCCTGAGGCAGTGAACCGTGCGGCTGGGGGCCATCATTGTCTACAGGCGGGAGGGAGGCCCAGAGCAGCGGAGGGCCAGCTCAAGGGCACACAGTCACTTAGGGGGGGCGGGCCAGCCTGCAGCCCCCTCCATCCCCCCAGCTGGCTTCCTTATTGGCAGCCGGGCAGATGCAGACCAAGGCCCCAGCTCCGCTATCGCATCAGGCTGGCGACTGACCCTGGAATCCAGCCACTTCTCTCTGTCACTTCATCAGGATCCTTTATTCCTTCTGAGTCGTGACCCAGAAAAACCCCATTTGTGGAGCACAAAGCTTCCTGCCTGCTTGGAATTCGCGAGCCCATAATCACGCCCTTCGGGTGCCCCTGCACTTTGGGTGGAGAAGGGGAGGCCCAAATCGGCTGGAGGCGCAGGAGCCCACGGCACGAGGCCCTCAGCAGCCTGGGCTCTGAGGTGCTCGGAACCCCTGCGAGAGGCAGGGCTTATTTTCTTGCTCTAAATAAATAAAAGACAGTCCCTAGAAGGGGAACAGTGTGGGCGGAGGAGCTCGCCCTGCAGGAGGATATGCTCTGGAGCTGAGCCTTGGGGGGACAGCCTGGTGACTGGGCAGGGACCTGCCTGTCCAGCTTGATGCTAGGGGCAGGGGGCTCCAGGGGAAGGGCAAGGATGAGAAACACTGGGGGGTCTGCAGAGGCTGGCTGGGGCTCCACCTGGAAAATAGGTGCCAACCTCATGCCTGGGAGTGGGCGCCCCGCAGGACCTGAGGACCCGTAGCGTCTTGTGAAAAACCGAGTCTATGCTCTTAACCCCTCAGACACCAGCCACGTATTCTCAGGGGCCTTGGAACCCTTGCTCGACAGCTTCTGCGGCCCCGGCCTCCACCCTGAGAGCCAAGGATGCATATGTCAGCATCTGCCTGGCCCCAGGGGCAAGGCCTGTGAGTGAGTGAGTAGGGGTGCGAGATCATGGGATAGGTGTAATTGATTTTCTATTAACATGAAAAGAAAAGCAATCCACTATTAACCCCTTCCCAACAGCGAAGCCCCAAGATAGCCTGGGGGTGGGTGGTGCTATTAGGGGAAAAGTAACTTTGGTGATTCATCCTAGATGCCCAGGTTACCCTTAGCAACTGGAAGCTTTCACAAACTGCCTTCTTGGGTGTAACCTGTCCAAAGAGAAAAACATACGTTGTCTGACCTGCAAAGTACCTGAGAACCTCCTTCATTTTACAGATGGTAAATGTGAGTACAGAGACAGGTGTTGACTCAGGGAAAGTCCCTCGGATAGAGAGTTGGGTGCAGGATCTGGTCTCCCTTGCATCACTGCCCTCCCCCACACAGCTTCCCCAAAAGGGCTGTGGAGACAGAACCCAGGATTTGAAGTCACACAGACCTGGCTCTGAATCCCACTCACTGGCTGTGTGATCCTGGGTCAATTATGTAACTTCTCTGAACCTTAGATTCCTTATTGACAGCAGGGAGATAGTGATGACTTCCCTGCAAGATTTCTAAGAAGGTTAAAGATATAATTTTAGCAAGAAGTATTCAGCACATCCCATCTTGTCATCCTACTGAATGCAAATTTGAAACGTGGACAGAGCTTATGTGAGGCTCAGAGAGGGACAGAGCAGGAGGTGGATAGAGGAAGTAGACCAGCACCAAACAGATGGTGAGTTTCCCAGTTCATTTTCCCCCGATACTTCCCTGCCTGGTGTTAAAGACAGCATGAAACATGGACGTATACACCAGGTATGGACAGAAAGAGCCTCAAGAAAAGCCTTTGCTTTTTGGCCTGAGGAATGGAAAAGGAGCCTCCGGAGGCTTAGAGACAGCGAAGGAATCAGTCATTTTGTTTTTTCCTTTTATCCTTTCTTCTTGCCACAATCCCAAGAGAATGCAGCAGAAGTGGGTGGGCTGGGCAGGCACCCTAAAGGCATAGGGAGGGTGAGTTTTCCCTCTACTAGAGGGGATCCTAAGAGCAATAGGTGAGCTCCTACTGCTTTGTCCTCTCTATTCTAGCGTTTGGCTCAGACAAAAATGCAATTGTGGAAAGTAAATGGCAGGGCAGAAAAATGGCAACCCCAGGTTTCTGGCTTAAGAACTGCAAAAGGGGGCCCCAGAGAACCAGAAACTGTGGGGCAGCCATGAAGAGAAAGGAAGTCAAGACAGCTATCCTGTACAGTGATGCATGAGCCCCAGCTTCCCTCCAAGCTGTGTATACCTGGATCTAACTTCAAAGAGAACATCATGGAATTTGAGACCTAAACTGCAGGATACACTGTTGCCCAAGTCCCAGACTGGCCACTTGGTGACACACACACTAGTCAGGTCTGAATATCACCACAAAGGCTTTGAAAACTGAACTGACATTAAAACCACAATCCACAGAAAGAGTCTCAGAACATTGTTCTGAACATCATCAGGTGGATTATCAGCTAAACAAAACATCATCATTTTCTACAGGATTTAAACAGAACCTAGAGTCTTATAACATAATAATCAAAATGTTCAAGAGACACTCCAAAATTAATTGGTGCCCCCCAAAAACAAAACAAGGAAAAGCAAACTTATAAGTTAAAAGTCAATCAACAGACACCAATGTCGAGATGACACAGATGTTGGCATTATTAGAAAAATACTTTAAAAAAACATGGTTTAAGAAGTAAGGTCAAACACTCTGGAAACAAATGGAAAGATTAGAAAGTCTCAGTGAAGAAATAGAAGGTATAAAGAAGGACCAAATGGAAGTTTTAGAACCAAAGAATATAATCACTGAAATAAAAATGTCACAGATGGAGTCACTAGTGGATTGAAGATGACAGAAGAAAGAGTGAGTGAACTGGAAGACAAGCCAATAGAAATGTTCCTTTCTGAACACCAGACATGGATAAAAAGTGAGCAGAACCTCAGAGGTCAGTGGGACAACAAAAAAGCTCCAACTTTCATGTCATCAGAGTCCCAGAAAGAGGGAAAAAAGAACATGGTGCAGAAAAAATATTTGAAAAAATATTGGCTGAAAAGTTCCTGAATTTGGGGAAGATATAAACTTACAGGTTCTAGAATCTCCAAGAAGATAATCTCAAAGAAATCCTTGACCAGACACATGAAAATTGAACTGCTGAACACTAAAGACAACCCCCTCCCCAAACTAAAACCCCAAACCAAACAAACAAAAGAATGAAGGTAGCCAGAGAAAGACCCTAAATAGAATGTAAGGAAACCATGATTCAAATGACTGAAGATTTCTCCTGAGAAAACAGGAAGGCCAGGAGGAACTGACATAACAGTTAAAAAAAAATTTAAATGAAAGAAAAGAACTGTTGACCCAGAATTCTGTGTTCAGCAAAATGTATCTTTTAAGAGTAAAGGTGAGAAAAGACAGATAAAGGAATCCTAAGAGAATCTGTTGCCAACAAATCTGCTCTAAAAGAAATGCTGGAGGAATTTTTTCAGAAATAGAGGAAATTATACCAGAGGGAAATTCGGAACATGGGGAATAAAGGAACAACAAAAGAAATGATGACTTTCTGGGTAAATAGACTATTCTCTGAAATGCTTTAAAATAAGACCACAGAAAGCAAAAATTATAACATTGTCTGATAGGATTTTCAATGATTGTGGATGTAATTCCTCTGAATAATACAACGTAGAGAGGATGTAAAGGAACATATGTGATGCTCAAGTTTATACAGTCTACCTGAAAGGGCAGAATATTAATTCTATATGAACTGCGTGAAATTCTATATGAAAGTTCATTGTGTTTATAATTCCTATAGCAATCACTAAAATAAACTCACACAAAAGATATAGTCAAACACTCAGTAGATAAAATAAAATGGAATACTAAAAATATATTAAAACAATTAAATAAGAAAATGGGAAATAGGAAAGAAAAACAGAACGTAAATAATCTTAAATATACCAATTAAAAGAAAGAGATGGAGATCAGTCATAAACCCCACCGTTTTTGGTAAAGTTATTTTATTTTATTTATTTATTTTTAATAAATTTTTTCTTTCTTTCCGGCTGCATTGGGTCTTCATTGTTGCACGCAGGGTTTCTCTAGGCAATTATCAGGGATAAAGAGGAACATTACATAAAATAAAAGGCTTAATCTACCAAGAAACTATACCAGTCTTAAAAAGTAGAGCTTCAAAGTAAATGAAGCAAAACCTGATAGAACTGAAAGAGAAACTGGACAAATTGGCAATTTGTCTATTTTACTCCCTTGTCAGTAATCAGTGGAACAAATAGAAAACAAACAAGGACCCAGAAGACTGAGAACATCATCAACCAAATGGATCTAAATGATATTTAAATAATACTTTAACCAATGTCAGAAGAATATATATTCTTTCCAAGTGCACATGGAATATTTCACCAAATAGGCTTTATTCTAATCGCAAAACAAATCTTAATACATTTAAAAGACTTGAAATCTTGCAAAGTATGTTCTCTGAACAAAATGGAATGAAACTAGAAATTGACAAGAGAAAGAGAGCTGGTAAATCTTCAAACATTTGACATTGGAGCAGCATACTCCTAACTAATACATGGGTCAAAGAAGAAGTTTTATGGGAAATTAAAAAATATTTTGAACTGAACAAAAATGAAAATGTAACATATAAACCACATATAAAAATCTGTGGGCTGCAGCTAATAACATATTGAGAGGAAAATGTATGGCATTAAATTGTTTATAGGAGAAAAGAAGAAATGCTGAGAATAAAAAGTATAAGTTTCTACCTTAAGACTACAGAAAAGAAAAACAAAATAAGCCCAAAATGATGAGAAGAAAGGGAATAATAATGGCTGAAGTGGAAAACAATAACATTAAAAACAGAAAAGAATGAAACCAAAATTTGTTTTGTTTTTTTAAAATCAATAAATGGATAAACTTCTAGCCAGACTGGGAAAGAAAAGAAAGAAGAAAGAAAGAAAGGAAGGAAGGAAGGAAGGGAGAAAGAAAGAAAGAAAGAAAGGAAGAGAGAGAGAAAGGAAGAAAGAGAGAAAGAAAGAAAGAAACAAAAAGAGAGAGAAAAAGAAAAGGAGGGAGGGTGGGAGGGAGGGAGGAAGGAAGGAAGAAAAGGGAGAGAGAGAAGACACATGATCAATCTGAACAAAGAGGGGCTATCACTACACTTTCCACAGACATTTAAATGTTAATAAGAAAACACTACAAACAGCTCGACACACATAACTTTGACAACTTTGATGAAATGGATCAATTCCTCCAAAGCCACAAACTACCATAATTCACTCAAGAAGAAATAGATAACCTGAAGAGTCCCATATCCATCAAAGAAATTGAATTTATTGCTTAAAATCTTCCAAAGGAAAAAGGAAAAACAAATGCCCAGTTCCAGATGATTTCACCGGTGAATTCTGTCAAATATTTAAAGACAAAGCAACACTATATCTATGCAGCTTTTTCTTTTTCCCCAGACAGTTAAAGAGGAAAAACCACCTCCTAATTCATTTTATGAGGGCAGATCTACCCTGATAAAACAGGAGAGTATAAAAAAGATCAATATCTTTCATGAGCAGAGATGCAAAAATGTCAACAAAATATTAGCAAATTGAGTCCAAGAATATAAAAAGATGTGTTCAATATTCAAAAACCAGTCACTATAATCCAGCATACTAAAGACTGCAAAGAAAAACCTTATGATCAAATAAAATTTCACAGAAAAACATTTGAAAAAATTCAACTCCATTCATGACAAAAGCTGTTAGCAAATGAGGAAAAGTAGAACACTTCCTTGACCTGATAAAGGGCATCCTCCAAAACCTACTGCTAACATCATACTTAATGGTGAAAGACTTAATGCTTTCCTCCTAAGATCAGCACCAAGACAAGAATGCACATGTTCACTACTCCTAGTCAACGCCATACTGAAAGTCCTAGGCAGTGCATGAAAGCAAGAAAAAGAAATGAAAGGCATGAATACTGGAAAGAAAGAAATGAAATTGTAGCTGTTTGCATATGATTTAATTGTGTACATAGAAAATCCCAAGGAATCAACAAAAAAGTTACTTGAATAAGTGAGTTTTGTAAGGATGTAGAAATACAAGGTCAACATATAAAAATTAAATTATATTTTTATATACTTGCAATGGATACTTTGAAACCAAAATTAATAGAAATAATACAATTTAAGACATTTCCAGACAATATGAAATATTGTGCTTTAAACCTAACAAAACATATACAGGATCAATATACTGAAAACCACAAAACATGGATGTAAGAAATCAAAGAAGACCTAAGTAAATGGAGAGAGAAACTATATTTGTGGATGGGAATACCCAAAGTAGCTAAGATTTAAATTCTTTCCAAATAGAACTATAGATTTAATGTAATTTCAACAAAAATCCCAGCAGGATTCTCTTTTGTAGGCATAAACAGACATTAAAAAATGTATATGGAAGGGAATTCCCTGGTGGTCCAGTGGTTAGGACTCCACGTTCTCACTGCCAAGGGCCCAGGTTCAGTCAGTACCTGGTCAGAGAACTAAGATCCCCAAAGTCGCGTGGTCAAAAAAAAAAAGTATATGGAAAACCAAGGAATTAGAATAACCAAAACAACTTTAAAGAGAAGCATCAATTTAGATGAAGCGCATTACCTGATTTTAAGACTTACCATAAAGCTACAGTATACAAGACCATGTTGTAACAAAGGGATGGACATAAATACCAAGAGGACAGAATAGAAAACAGAGAAACAGACCCACAGAAATATGTCTGAGTGAAGATTTCCAAGGTGCCACAGAGAAAGGATGAGCTTTTCAACAAATGGTGTTGGAACAATCGGACATTCATGTACAAAAAAAGAATCTGGAATTAAACTTTACACCTCATATAAAAACTCCAAAAGGGTCAGAGATCCAAATATAAAAGTAAATGTATAAAATTTTTAGACAGTAAAAATTGGAGTCAATATTTGTGACCTGTCACGTAAGGAATTCCAAAAGCACGATCTAAAAAAAGAAAGATACATAAGATTTCATCAAAACTAAAACGTATTTGCTCTGTGGAAGACCCTGTTGAGAGGATGAAAAACTAAGCTGCAGACTGGGAGAAAGTCTTTGCAAATCACATATCAGATAAAAGACTTGTATCTGGAACATGGAAAGAGCTTGCAAAACTCAACAGTTAGAAACAAACCCAATGGGGAAGAGAAATGAGTATAAGATTTGAACAGACACTTCACCAAAGAGGACACACTGCGGGTAAATGAGCCCATTAAGAGATAGTCAACCTGGTTCAGCATCAGGGAAATGCAAATCAAAACCACAATGAGATGCCGTTACACACCTACCACAAAGGCTAAAATAAAAAATCTGATAATACCAAGTGCTGGTGAGGATGCGGAGCAACTGGAACTCACACGTACTTTTCTGGTGGGAATGCAAAAGAGTACATACAGCTCCTCTGGAGAAAGTTTGGCAGTTTCTTGTAAAGTTAAACGTACATTCATCTATGACCCAGCAATCCCATTCTAGATAATTACTGTAGAGGAACGAAAGCTCCACACAGCACGAATGTTTATATGGGCTTTATTCATAATCGTCAAAAAGTGGAAACAGCCCAAAGGTCCTTCAGCTGGTGACTGGATAAATAAACTGTGATACATCCATGCAATGAAATACGATTTGGCAATAAAAAACGAGTGACTATTGACCCACACACAATATGGATGCATCTCCAGAGCGTTACACTGTTGGAAAGAAGCCACTCTCACTGCGGCATGCATCTATATCATCTTCTCGGAAAGCTGACCTAGAATGACCAAGAACAGATCCGTAGATGCCAGGGTTTGGGGTGGGGGGGCATTTATCTACAAAGAGACGGCTCCAGTGGGCGTCTTGGGGGTGATGAAGCTTTCCTTTACTCTGATTATAGTGGAGGTTACAGGAATCTACACGAGTATTAAATCTCATACAACTGCCAACCAAAAAAAGTCAATTTTATTGCATGTTAACTTTTAAAAAATCAAAATAAAAAATGATATAATGAAACAAAAATGCCTGATTCATAGGTGTACACCATACATGTTGGTGTCATTGTACAAAAGATTCTACTGGGATGTTACAGTGCCAATGAAGATTTTTGGCTGGCAATGCACAGTGCCCCATCCCCTGCTGTCACCTCCACACACCTGAAAGGGTCCCCATGGCCGGTTCACACTTACCCTCCTGCATCCCAGCTCTGAGGGGTCCTGTGGAGCCCAGCCGGTAATGGTCATGACTCGCTCATGGAGATCCTGAGGTGGCAAGTCAGAAGTGATTCGACCCCACCCTCAGCTCTTCGTCTAGACAGTTCTTTTCATTTTCTCTGCTGTGATGTATCCCCCCAACATCCCCTGCCCCAACCCGGAAGCTCCGAGGGGAGGGAGGGGCGGGTGGGCCTGCGTCCGGGTTGCCTCTGTGTCTCTAGGGCCGGCCAGGTGAGGCAGAGCCATGCTCAGCAGCAGACCAGCCCTCCTGGAGCAGGGGGTGCCCTCAGACCCCAAAGGAGGGTCCTTGAGCGGGGAGACTGTCTTCTCTGGCTGTGTGAACCCACGTGGGTTCCACTCCAGGCTTGGTGATGGTGATGCCTGAGGCACTGCCCGGATGTGCTCTGGGCTGGTGTTGAGGGGTCTGCGTGCGGCCAAGGATGGGAGCCGTGCATCCAGGCCAGACCCAGGCCTGCTCCTCCTCCAGCCCCTACTAATGAAGTGCCCTTGTGTGTCCCTGGTTAGAGAACAAATCAGCACGAAATAATCTTTTTACTAAGTCTCCGCTCTCCAGCATGTGCAGTTGTATCAACTTGTTAGTGGGCCTCTGGGAACACCCCGGCGCATCCTGATGCCAGATCATGCCAATTACCAGGCTGAGTGATGCAATAGCCTTGTATCATTTCACCATTGCCTGGGAACAGCAGGTGAATGCTATAGTTTATGATTTTCAATTATAAATCAAATAGACTGAGTTCTCGCTTCTCTTAAGAAAGGCTGTAAAAAGTACAAGTGTGTGGACGGGCTTCTGCTTGGGAAAGAAAAAAACAGCTTGGCTTTCTGAGCGATTGCTTGGGAGGTGTTTTTGTTTTTGCCACAGTCTGATGTGTTTAGGGTTTGGAAGAACATTTTAGAAGAGGTGCAACCAGTAGGAGCTGGAGGGTCCCGTTAATTACCCCAGATGTGCTCGGACATGCTTCCGACAGGGTGATCTCACGTCCCTCTGGGGGGCCCTGCTTGTCCTAACACAGACCCTGCTGCCCAGTGGCGGTTTCTCAGAGGGGGTCAGGACATGTGCACTGGAACTCTGGGGGCAGAGTTCCCGCTGGACTGAGAGATGATGCTCAGGAGTGGATGGGACATCTCTAGGGACCGGGGCCAGGGCCAGTTCTGTTCATCCCGAGCGAATAAGAAGGTTTCCTTTGAGGATCTGGACTCTGTCCCTTGCCAAGCTGATTGACCTGGGGCAGTTTACCTAACCTCTCTGTTCCCAGGTTGCTTCATCTACAGATAGTGACAACAATAACCACCCTGGTATAAAACCCGGAGCCTGGGAAGCTGTTCATTATTGTTCCTGGTTGGAGAGGGAAAGGCCGGAGGCGTAGAAGGAATGGGAGCAACGTTCAGTGTGGCAGACAGAGTTCAGAGAGCCAGCAAGCGGGCGACTGATACGTCTGGGGAGAGACCTGAGGACACAAAATTGAGCAAAACTGGGAGATGTGGAAGATGAGTTTTTTCTCTTGAAGGAAACAGCTCATTCATCAGTTAGAAGGAGCTGACTGCATTAAAGCTCAAAATGAGACCCATCCAGGGAAATTTTTAAATGACAAAGATAAAGAAAACGGTTGTGCAAATAGCCAGGTCGAAGAGAGAAGTTACAGCAACACGAATGAGGCCCTTTTGGCCTCAGCTTTCTCCCCTCCCACATTTAATGCCCAAACCCTCAGAGGGGCTGCTGCGTCCGCCCCCTCGGCCACAAGTGCACCCTCTATTTTTTTTTTTTTTTTTTTTTGCGATACGCGGGCCTCTCACTGTCGTGGCCTCTCCCGCTGCGGAGCACAGGCTCCGGACGCGCAGGCTCAGCGACCACGGCTCACGGGCCCAGCCGCTCCGCGGCACGTGGGATCTTCCCGGACCGGGGCACGAACCCGCGTCCCCCGCATCGGCAGGCGGACTCTCAACCACTGCGCCACCGGGGAAGCCCTACCCTCTATTTTTTATCCTATTTCAGATTGACAGAGGTGGTTCCACAAACATTACCAGGTGGCGGCGCAAGACACCCCAACTTTGAACCCCAACTTTGAACAATTTGACCTCATTTTTGTTAATAAATTGCCACTAATGAATGAATTGAGTCCTTGTCTCAGTGTCCTGGGGCTGCTGTAACAATTAACCACAAACACGGTAGCCGAAAGCAACAGAAGTTTATTCTCTCAACATTTGGAGCCCAGAAGTCAGAACTCAAGGTGGCAGCAAGGCCGTGGCCCCTCTGGAGGCTTCAGATGGTCTTTGGTTTGTGGCAGCAGCCCTCGGTCTCTACGTCCATGTTCACGTGGCCTCTTCTCCTGTGTGTGTCTCAAACTATCCCTCTCTGCCTTTTTCTTCCATAGAAGTTTGGGGTCCACCCTAAACACGGGGTGATCTTGTCTGGAGATCCTTAAGTTTGTTACATCTGCAAAGATCCCCTTTCCAAATAAGGTCGCATTCACAGGGTCCTGGGGTCAGGACACGGACATATCTGTTGGGGGCCTCTATCTAACCCACTCCAGTCCCCAAGTGAAATTTCTACCTAAGGGCCTCCTTCAGGGTGCTGGTGGCGTATCCAGTCTGCAGAGCAGTCTCTGGAGGGGCTGGACTGCATCAGCGCTTCCACGGGGGGGAGGTGGCAGACCCCGAGTTCCTGTGGGTCCGCGCTTCCTCGTGTTCCAACGGGTCAGCAGGACACGCACGATGAGCCCAGGCCCAGCCTTTCACCTGCGGCGCTGAGAGCCGGAACAGGAAGCCACGATGTTTACCAGGGAGAGTGACAATCCCTCGCTGCTCTGGCCCCGGCATGGAGCCCACTCGTATGGAGATGCTGGTCTGGGTGTGAGTCTGAGGTTGAGTTAGGAAGGTCTTATTAACTTGTTAGGTTAGGGACTTGCCTGCGTGCTAATCTTCCACCCAGACCTCCCTGGTGCCCGTAAGGCACTGGTCCAGATAGCTCTGCTTAGGCTCCAGTCCTAACCATTTTTCCTGGGAGTCTACATTGTGTAATATGCTCACCCAGCCATGCTTACAGAGAAAGAAGGAAAGGAAAAATGTGTCTGCTGTTTCTGCCAAGATTTTCAGAGAAAACCTTTGTAATCCAATAACTTGGTTTCCAGTGAAGGTTGATTGAATTGGGTTGATTGATTTTTAAGGTGTGAAGTCTATACGAAAAGAATCTCTCTCTCTCACACACACACACACACACACACACACACTCGGTGTAGCCTGTTTTAGATGTAGTTTGGAGATCTGTGCCCATCAATAGATAAAAACAAATTGGGAGCTCAGTGATGATAAAGTTATGACATAACAGGATTTCTTGAGTGTTGGAATTATTTAAATGTAGAACAATTTTTAAAATTCTGAAGGAAATTTAAAAAATCTTGTAAATACTGTATGAACAAGAGTTGATATGAAGCGGCTGGGGATGACGTGGGATGAGTTGGATCCACAGAGAACGAGGAGGTGAGCAGACCCGATTCTTGGTCGGAGGTTCAGGCTGCTCACTTATGTCTTGACCACAGAGTGGAGTGAGTTGATCTGGAGTTTAGTCTGGGTTCTGCACAATATGCCTGTGAGACTTCATTCTGTCATGTAATGTAAGTCCAGGTGTCAGGCCACTGGGACCGTGTGGCCGGTCCATGACGCCACGGAGACGAGATCCGCTCTGTCTTTTTGCTGCACTGTCACTTAGCGTGTGGCCTTTGCCCTCAGAGAGCCTCAGTGTCCGAGATGGCTGCAGGGACACTGACCACGTCTGTCTTCCAGGCAGCAGGGCACAGGCAAGGGACGCGATGGCACTCCCTGGCCATCTCTTAAGGAATCTTCCTTAAGTCCCACTAAGCACCTCCCCCTTACATCTCATTGGCCAGAACTTAGTCAAAACACCATCCCTATTTCAGGGAAAATGTGACTTTTTAGATGTGTACATGGATGCCTTAAATAAAAGTGGCTTTTTTTCTTTTCTTTCTTTTTTTTTAAACCAAGGATAAAACGAATACTGGGTATTGGATGGTCACCTAGCCATCTCTGCCATGGAGGGACAAAAATAGATCAGACAGGGCTTCCCTGGTGGCGCAGTGGTTGGGAATCCGCCTGCCGATGCAGGGAACGCGGGTTCGTGCCCCGGTCCGGGAGGATCCCACGTGCCGCGGAGCGGCTGGGCCCGTGAGCCGTGACCGCTGAGCCTGCGCGTCCGGAGCCTGTGCTCCGCAACGGGAGAGGCCACAACAGTGAGAGGCCCGCGTACCGCAAAAAAAGAAAAAAAAAAAAAAGACCAGACAAAGACGAATTCATGGCAAGATGCATCCAAAGACAAAGTTACAATTTTATAGAGATAAAAGCTAACCTCAAAGATATAGGAAAACTTATGCCCAGCAGATAATATAGAAAGAGGAACAAGAAAGAGTGTTATATACCCAGGGAGAAGCTGGCAATAGCAGGATGGTAGCAAAATAATTAATACATGTGTTTCCCTTCTCATCATATTAGTACGATAAATCATCATAACAAATCATAAATCATGAGTCCTAGTAAAGGCAATACAGGATCTGATTAGTATTAGTCCATTTGTTTGTCACTCAGCAAATACATACGGATAGAATATGCCCACCTACGTGCCAGGTAGCATTCCCATGCCGGGCGCAGCCGTAAGAGGACGGCCGTAATGTCCCTGTGAGGCACACAGTCTGGGAAAAGTGAACTGAAGAGACATCAGTCATTGACATATGACTCCTGTAGGGAATATCTATTCTTCTCCAAAACTCTTGGGACATTTATAAAAACAGATGAACTCTTAAGCGATAAAGAAATCAGCAATCTATTACAAAAGCAGAAATTGTTCAGGTTCCTTTTGCAAACCACATTGTCATCAAACTGGAAAATAATAAAAAGATTTTCCTTAGTTTGAAATCTAAGGAAAGATGGAATGTAAATGTTCTCTTAACTCATTATTAGCAGAAGGAAGGAAGGAAGAAGGAAAGTGAGAGAAAGAGAGGGAGAAAGGAAGGAAGGAAGAAAGAAAGGAAGGAAGGGAGAGAGGGAGGGAGGGAGGAAGGAAGGGAGGGAGGGAGGGAGGGAGGAAGGGAGGGAGGGAGGGAAGGAGGGAGGAAGGAAGGGAAGGAGGGAGGGAGGGAGGAAGGGAGAGAGGGAAGGAGGGAGGAAGGAAGGAAGGGAGGGAGGGAGGAAGGAAGGGAAGGAGGGAGGGAGGGAGGGAGGAAGGGAGGGAGGGAGGAAGGAAGGGAGAGAGGGAGGGAGGGAGGAAGGGAGGAAGGGAGGGAGGGAGGAAGGAAGGGAGGGAGGAAGGGAGGGAGGGAGGGAGGAAGGGAGGGAGGGAGGGAGGGAGGAAGGGAGGGAGGGAGGGAGGGAGGAAGGGAGGGAGGGAGGGAGGGAGGGAGGGAGGAAGGGAGGAAGGAAGGGAGGGAGGGAGGAAGGGAGAGAGGGAGGGAGGAAGGGAGGGAGGGAGGGAGGGAGGAAGGGAGGGAGGGAGGAAGGAAGGAAGGAAGGAACACTTCAATTACAGACTATGATGAGAAATATGCATCCAGATTTAACACATTCAGCTGGATAATCCTCAAAGGAAGCTTCATAACTGGACGTTACCTTCTCGGGAAACAACATTACGCACGTAACAGTTACATGTGTCATAGCTTTGGGTGCATGAGAAACCACCCCAAACTCAGTGCCTTCAGACAACTGTTGTGTTTGGCTCTGCGGGTTGGCTGGGTCATTTCTCTGACCTGTGTCGGTGTGGCTGGTCTCAGCTGGGCTTGTCCACTGGTGGGTAGGCTAGCTGATCCGGCGTTGCCCTGGTCACTCCTCTGGTGGTTGGCAGGCTGCCGGCTGGAGCACACGGGCTCTGCATATGGCCCTTCCTCAGCACGGCAGCCTGGGCTCCTTCATACGATGGGCTCAGCCCCCCGGGTGCAGCAAGGAGGGCGAGCGCCAGGACACAGATAAATACCCCTAGAGCCAAAACCAAACGAGAACAAATATGGGAAAACTTGAAGTTATATGAGAATTCTATTGACCATGATGTATGAATGTATTTTTTAAATTGCATACATTTTAAATTTATTAAATGATAAATTGAATGAAGGATATTCTGAAGATGTGCCCTTTACCAAAAGGAACTCAAGGAAATATATAAAACCTGATTAGACCAATAACCAAGGTAGAAACCAAGAGAGGCTAATATAGATAGCAACGACAGGCCTGACAGCCAGGGAAGGCAGGTGAGGGCCAGGACAATTGTGTAGTTGGTAATACAACCCCAAGACCAGTCAGATTTTATAATTGGTCCCTCAGAGAAGTTGGGGCCAGAGATTGCACTCCAAGGCAGAGTTGTGACAGCAGAAACGCTCATTGAAAACTGCATTCTCCATTTGGAGCAAGAAAACAGAACTATTGTGTAAGCCCTAGTTTGTCCAGGCAAAAGCACCCACTCAAGATAAATTATCCAACTAGGGCTATGAAACACAAGAAGCAATGACCAGAGGAAATGAATAAAGAATAGATATATATTAAAGAGAAATGATGAACTATCTTTTGAAAGTTAGATTTATTGAGTTATCATTTTTATAAAAGCAAAACTCACCTTTTAAAAATGTACAGTTCTACAAATTGTGACAAGAGCATAGGGTCATGTAGCTTTTTCCTTAATCAAGATAAAGAATGTTTCCATTACCCTCCAAAAGGTCTCTCATTTCCCTTAATAGTCAAATCCCCCTCCCTACCCCTATTCCTTGGCATCCACTGATCTGTTTGCTGCCTCTGTAGTTCTCCTTTTGCAATTTGTTATATAAACAGAGTCATGCATTATGCAGTCTTTGGCTTCTTTGAACTTGGTATAACGTGTTTGAGATCCATCTATGCTATTGGAATTGGTAGCATGTACCGTTGGCTTTTATTGCTGAGTCGTTTTCCCTTTGTAGGGATATATCATGACTTGTTCATCCATTGACCGGGGGATGGACATTTGTTTACAGGATTTTTTTTTCCAGCCATGAGCAAAGCTTCTGTGAAAATTCACATACAGGTGTTTGTGTGACCATATGGTTCTATTTCTCTCAGACAAACACCCAGAGGTGGGATTGCTGGGTAATTGTACGCGTGGCTTCAAAAGAACTTGTCAAGCTGGTTTCCAAAGGGGCTGCACCACTTTACATTCCTACCAGCAATGGACAAGAGTTCTAGGTGCTCCATGTCCTTGCCAGCGGTTGACGTTACCAATATTTTTACAAATTTCGTTTCACTGAACCATTCTTCTGGTTGGGTAAGGGTATTTCATTTTGATTTTAATTTACTTACGTTTCCATAATGACCAATGATGCCAAGTATCTTTTCCCATGCTTCACGCTTATTTCGTATATCTTCTTTGGTGAAGGGTTTGTTCAAATCTTTTGTCCATTTCATTTTTTAAATTGGGTTGTTTAGTTTCTTATTATTGACTTTTGTGAATTTTTTAATATACTTTTTAAAACCAGTGTTTCACTAAATATACAAATCTTTTCTTTCAGTATCTGGCTTGTCTTTTTGTGTCCTTAGGAGTGTCTTTTCAATAAGAATTTTTCAGTTGTGATGACGTCCAATGTAACAATTTTTCCTTTCATGATTTATGTTTTCCGTGCCTTATTGAACTACTTGCCTAACCCAATGCTACAAAGATTTTCTTCTATTTCTTGCTAGATATTTTATAGCTTTAGGGTTTTTGATCTATGATGAATTCCCAGATAATTCTTCTATATGGTACGAGGTATTGGATAGAGGTTAATTTTTCTGCGGATGGAGTCTAATTATTCTAATACCACTTTTTGAAGTGATTATCATTCTCCACTGAATTGCCTCAGCACCTTTATTGAATAGCAATAAAAATGTATAAAACACACAATATATACATATATGTATATAAAATCAAGCTGATTCTAAAGTTTATATGGAAAATCAAGGAAAGTAGAATATCCAACATAATTTTGGAAAGGAAGAACAAAGTGGGAAAACACTTACTACCTGATTTCAAGACTTACTATAAACCTACAACATCACGACAATATGACAGAATGGTGTTGATAAAAGGTAAGACCTCTAGGTTGACGGATAAGAGTAAAGAGCTGACAGGACTTGGGTGCCTACAACTCTAGAGAGAATTTCTGGAGAGAAACAGAGAGAGCAGAGCTTAACATCTGGAATGGCTTTTCCCTTTCGGGTAGTTGCTGATTTTCCAGCTGTGGCTGAAAGGCTGAGGAACTGACCAGTTTTATAGAACCATGGAGCTTTGGGGACAAATGTTGGAGTTCATGGCTTGACAAAAATAAGGGGCCCTCATACCAACATGCTAGGATTTCAGTGTGGAGAACTTAAATATTCTATGCTCTGGAATAATGGTGAACTGGAAAAAAACAGCCCTCACAGAGACTCAAGGCCAAGTTTCAATCATCTTGCTCTCTAATTGGATTAAAGAGATCTGTTCCTACCCAAATGCCAAAAGAAAGAGTAATGCCCCCATAGAATGATATCATCCAGAGGCTCAAATGACCTTTACACTATTCCATGTACAATATTCAGCATTCAAAAAAGATAATCAGACGTTGATTGGATATTAAGAAAAAAATAAACAATGGAAACAGACTCACAGGAAATCCAGTTATTGGATCTGTCAGAACAAATATTAAAATAATGATAATGAATGTATTCAATAAATTAAAATACAAAGAGAATGCCAGCAGGAAACATAAAAATATTTAAGAAACTAAAATGAAACTTCCAGAACTGCAAAAAGAACTGAAATAACGAATTCAAAAAACATTTTACTTGTGGTTTAGACATCACTTAAAAGAAAATTAATAAAAGGGAAGACAGATTAGAATAAAATATTCAACACACTGAGAAAAGTATGAAAGATATTAAATAGACTATAAGACACATATGGGTCCCGGTGGAAAGATCTGCCCCACATGTGATGGTAGTCCCATTAGCAGCAATAAAAGAGAATGGGGAAATCACAATTTTTGAAGGCAACAAGGCAGCTGAAAAATTTTCAGAAGTGGCAAAAACTTTAAGCCACAGATTCAAGAAGTGCTATAAACCCTTAGTGGATTCAATAAAAAGAAAACCACATCAAGGCCCATCATGGTAAAACTGTTGAAAACTGAATGAGAGATATACTTCCCAATTCATTTTGTGAGGCCAGCATAGTCTTAATAGCAAAACCTGACAAGTACTTTAAAAGAAAAGAGAATTGCAGGACAACCTTTTTCATGAACATAAATGCAATCATACTAAACAAAGTATCAGCACAATGAATTGAGCAATATATAGAGATAATGTATTGCAGCCATGTTGGTTGTCATCCAAGCATTTTAGGTTGGTGTAACATTTGAAAATAATTCCACATAATATACAGTAAAAACAGAATAAAAGATAAAATTACATCATTCAGTAGATAAAACAAAGGTATTTGATAAAATTCAATACAAAAGTAATACAAAAATTTTAGAACATTAGACATAGAGATTTGCCAATTCCTTAATATGTAAAAATATATTTACAAAAGTCCCGAAAAAACCTACCAAAACATCAGACTTAAAGCTGTAGTAACACACAAAGGGAGAAGAGAATGCTTATTATTATTATTTAAAAAAAAGGCAAGAAAGAGAAACTGCATGTAGAATAATTGGGAAGTAAGAAATAAAATTATCATTATTTGAATAGAAAATGATTATATACATAAAGAAAAAAAGAGAATACAAATAAGCTATTAGAATTAATGTGTGAATTTGATGTTTTTAGAATAGTTCAATACACAAAAATCTATTGTATTTCCTTAAGATGGCCCCAAATTCTGAAAATATAAATAATATTATTTTCTCTTTTATTGTGATGTAGTATCAGTAAATCACTTATGTATTTGCCTATCTTTGCATACTTGGTGATCTGATGTATATTAGAAAATCAAATTTTAAAATGTCATTTAAAATAACATTTACAAGACCATCAGAGCCTAGGGATAAACATGCAGTTCCCCATATAGAAAAGAACAAAACATTATGGAGAGAGATTAAAGAAGACCTAAATAAATAGAGGGCTATATCCACTGGTTTGTTCATAACTTCTCTTAAGAGCCGATTTTATGCCTTGAAATTGGCTAAGATGATCGTATTTACACCACAGAAATTGGCAAACAACGCAAGACACATATTTTCTCTTGAAGAAACTGTTGTTCACCATTTACCAGTACACCAATGGCTATACCATGTTCATGGATTGAAAAACTAAATATAGTAAGGACATCCACTTTATGTACTTTTGTCTGTAGATTTAATGCAGTCCCTTAAAAAGTTTCAGTAAATTTTCTGAGGACATTTATAAAGTGTTTAAAAAGTTATTTGGAGATCCAATGTACCAAGAATAACCAAGAAAATATTAAATAAGAAGAACAGTGGTGGAGGACTTAAATGCCTAATTATCAACATTTATTATAAGGCAATGGTAATTAAGACAAGAGAGTATTAGTTAAGGATAGACAAAGAGACCAATGGAATAGAATAGAACAGAGTCCAGAAACAGGTCCACAGATATGTTGACACTTGATTTGTGACATTGTAGGTGAGTGGGGGAAAGAACATTAAATAGCCACACGGAAAAATTAATCCTGTCCTGTATACCATACAGACCTACTGTAAATCTAAATTTGAATAATAAAACAATAAAGTTTATAAGGAAAGCATAGAAGAATATCATCACAACCTTGGATTGATAAAGTTTACTTAAACCAGATGCAGAAAGTACTAATTTTAAAATAAAACACTGATAAATTGTACTACATTGATATTAGGAAGTTCTGGTCATCAAAAGATATCCTTAAGAGAGTGAAAAGACAAGTCACAAAGTAGGAAAATATTTGCAATAAATACATTCAACAAAGTGCTTATATTCATATTATATACACGAAGAACTACTTCAGATAAATTAGAAAATATAAATCAATGGGAAAACGGACAAAAGCCTTGAGAAAACCCTTTGTATTAAAGAAAAAAAAAGATTCAATGTCAGTTATCAGGGAAATACACTTAAAACTACAATGCTAACACCCCAGATTCACTACAATGGTTAAATTTTTAAAAGATGAAAAATATTAAGTATTGGCAAGGATTTGGAAGAACTGGAAGTCTCATACATTGCTCTACTTTTTGCTAGAATTTTGAGTATGAGCAAGTTTCATAACCTATAAAGTGACCTTCCCTCAACTAGAAAGTGGTCATAAGCCACCCATGTCACCAAGTGGAGATGAGGGTTAGAGGATATAAAGGTGAACACAGGGCTGGAGTTACACCCGGGCACCAGCAACCCTGATGTCTTGTTATGGTGCGTTGAGAAGACACCCGTCTCAGAAGACTGAGATTCATGGTAAACTTGGGGAGGCCCTGGGAAGAAACCTGATTAGATGGTGCAAGTGGTGTTTGCCTGTTGTTACTCCTGAGCCTGGAGAGAGGACCACTCCATGTGCATCTGGGCTGGGCTGTAGGATAGATCCTGGGCTGCACAGGGCTGGAGGGGTAGGCATCTCCAGGCCATCATGTCGGCTTTATTGGACCCAGTGGGGGGGGGCCCAGAAGGGGAGAATCTTGGAGACGCATCTGGGCCACAGGTCTCTCCACTGTCTGTACCTGGACACTCTGTTAAGTGTCAACCTTGGAGTGACTGGATTTTCATTTTCCTTACAAAAAGTGGCATTTCCTTGGTCCTTCCTTGTGACAAGCAGTCACTCCAGCACTTGTGGTGGGGACTAAATGGAATGAAGAGTTTGGACACAACTCCGGGAACCCTAAGGCCACATGCAGACAAGGCCTTGTGTTTTGTAAGCCACGTGCTGTGAGCCACCCTCCCCAGTGTCCGGTAAATTCTGATTTCACCTTACTGATTTGCTCTTCCCTGAACAAATTCAAGGGCCTTCCATCAGCTCTGCTGGAGTTGACAAGGACCCTATGGAAGGCACATCCCCTCAGGGTCCCAGGCAACTGGCATTTATAATGGGGCTCTTTGTAGAAGCTGATAATTCTATTGACTGGGCTGCATTTGAAATCAACCCTGCAAGTTGGTAAGGGGTGGAGAGGCTGTCACTCACCTTTCCACAAGTGTCTGGTGAATTCCTGGGAGGGTTGGAACTTTCTACACGGCCCTTTCATCGTCCCTAAAAGCTGCACATTCTAATGAGTTCCTTAGACACCTTGGTCCCAGGTGAGCCAGGGTGGTCTTGCTTCATTACAGGCAGGGGTGGTGGTGACTGTGTGAGGTGAAGAAGGGCAAGGGTTCAAGTCGGACTGTCTACTGTCTGCTTCACTGTTGTATAATCAGATGCAGGTGAGCAAGAAAGTTGAAAGGAGTTAACCCGGCAGAACAGTCTAGAGCCAAACATGGGTTGGCAAAGCCAAGGAGGACAAGGATGCCTTCAAACAAGCAGCCAGCTCTGTTCTTCTTTCTGGAATTCTTCTACTTGCTAGATTTTTAAGGCACAGGCTGCAAACGTGGCTTGAAATGTCTGAAAGTGGATCGCCACCTAGCATGGCTTTTCCTTCTTGGGGGAAATCTGTTCCAGCTTCCAGTGGGTGGCCTTCTTGGCACGCAAGTCACGTGGACAGCTGGGGCTAGAAGGCCAATCTCCAGCCTTCCAATGTGAATGTGAGGGTCCCTGCAGCCACCTTCTCCTCCCGGAGACCCTGCCTGCCCTGAACCCACAGCGGGAGGCGGGCCCATGGTCTCAGACTGAGATCTCTGTGCTGAGGAGACAGGGCTCTCTCCATCATGCTAGTTTCCCAGTTGGATTGGCCTTTATATACTATTGTGTGACCTCTTATTTTTTGACTTATTTTTGGAAATAACTTAATCATTCCCCAAATTCTCAAAGTATTTTATGCTAACCAGAGAAAAGTCTAAAGAAGAAAGCAAAGTCAACCCCAACGTCACTGTCTCCAAGGACAGGAGTTGGTTGTTGTGTATCTTACCAGATACATTTTGAAGTATCTGTTACTATTTAGGTAACAGGAGATAGACCCCAACATTCATAGCTGCAGTATTCACAATAGCTGAACGTGGAAGCAACCTAAATGTCCATCGACAGAGGAATGGATAAAGAAGATGTGGTACATATATACAATGGAATATTACTCAGCCATGAAAAGAATGAAATAACGCCATGGATGGACCTAGAGATGGTCATACTAAGTGACGAAGTAAGTCAGACAGAGAAAGACAAATACCGTAGGCTATCACTTATATGTGGAATCTAAAAAAATTAATACAAATGAACTTATTTACAAAAAAGAAACAGTCTCACAGACATAGAAAACAAACTTATGGTTACCAAAGGGGAAATGGGGTGGGGGAAGGATAAATTAGGAGTTTTGGATTAACAGATACAAACTACTATATATAAAAGAGATAAATAACAAGGACTTATATATATATATATAGTTCCCAACAGGGAACTATATTCAATATCTTGTACTAACCTATAATGGAAAAGAATCTGAAAAACTATATATATATATATCCGAATCACTATGTTGTACATCTGAAACTCACATAACATTATAAATTAACTATACTTCAATAAAAGACGGGTTAAAAATAAAATAAAATAAAATAACACCCCCCCCCCCAAAAAAAAGAGGAAAAACAAAGGAAAAGAAAAAAAAGATGAGCTAGATAGATGATAGGTAGATAGGGAGCGAGGGAGAATTTTTTCAACAACAATGGTGCACACTGTATTGTTTCGTAAGCAGATCTGAAAAGCCCTCTATGTTATAAACATCTCTCACGTGATTATTTCTAGGACGTGCATAGTTTTGCCTTGTATGAAAGACTCGTCAAGATAAATGTAACACATTCTGTATTTAGATTATTTTTAACTCATTATCGTAAGAGTTGCTCTGATAAGCACTCTGGCACATGCACATTAATCACTTATTTACTGGGTGAGATCCCTAGAGAAGGCGCTGGCAAGTCGAAGGAGGTGCCCGTTTTCAGGGATTCTGGTACCTTTGCCAAGTGGCTCTCGAGAGATCCTGTGCCAGAAAGCAGCCTCTCTGCTCAGGAGCACGTGTGCATGCCCGTGGCCACACCCGCACTGGAGACAGGATTCCAGAAACCTCGGCCAATCCAACGCACATGTGTGTCTTGTTTTATCCTGTAATTATGTGACTTCTCCCGGGCCTGAATATATTTTCCTATATTCAAATCTGTGGTCCATTTTTCTCCTATTAGAGCTGTCTTTGTTATGCCTGATTTGTAAGAGCCCTTCAAATATTAAGAAAAATAACTTTTTGTCTACCGGTTCATTTGCTTTTAAAGTTGTTGATGGCCTTTATTTTCCTTATGTAGTTTTTATTGTCCTGTAGTCAAATTACTGATCTGTTGCCAGTAGAGACAAGAGCAGAAAAGCTTTCCTCACCCAGTGATTATAAAGTATAATTGCTTCATAGATTATAAAAGTAAATATTGCCTTACAGATTAAGTGTTTAAAAATATTTTAGATCTTAAATTCATCTGGGATCTATTTTGGTGTAAGTGTTGAAGAGAGATCTATCTCAATATTTTCACAAATGGCTAACTAATTATACTAATTATATTGATTGGAAGAAAAGCCTTCCCTTTCCCCTTGGATTTGAAACATCACCTTTATCATAATTTCCACCCTCACCTTTTCTCTCTTTTGTTCCCTGTGGGTTTTTTTTTTTTTTTTCTATCCTGATGCTAACATCATATTCTTAATTATTGTAGCTTTGTAATTGGCTTTAATATCTAGAGTGAATGTAATTTTGTGATTAATAAATCTACTGAAATCATAATTCCATGCCCACTTGGGCTCTGCCTTTCTCCCTAAAGGCTGTTGTTTGTGGAAATAAAAATCTACCTTTTAATCTAATATCATACGCTTTCCCTCTGTTCCTCGACCTTCCCCTGCCCGACACTCACCGCCCTCTGCCTTGTTGGGATCTCTCACCCATGCCTGGTTCTCATTTCAGCCCTGACCCCCAACTCGAGAGACACCCCTTCTGTATTTTTCTGCATAGCACCCAGCTCTTTTCCTTCATACGCTTACACAATTCATCATTTTATATGTATACAGGTGATACATTCTTACCATATGCTCCCCCTCATTGGACTTTAAATCCATAAGGCAGAAACCATATTCACAGAAGTCCACCCAGTGTCTACAAAAGCAAGCATTTGGAATAAGGTGAACTCTGACATCCTCTGAATGACGCTGAGAGCCCTCCGTAGGCTGGCCATAACTTAACTTTCTACATCAGTTCTCCATGCTCTGTCTCCCTCCAGGTGTCTTTCCCAAGCCATCCTTCTGCTTTGGCTGTCCCCTCTGCTTGGGACCCCTTCACTCTCCTCTTCCTGGTGGATACTTATTTATCCTTCCAGGTCAAGACCAGCTGTAGTCTTTTCAATGGGACCTTCCAAGAAGCTGCAGGCAGAGCTGAGGCATGCCCCACGTTCCGCCTCCCTCTGACCTACCTGATTCGAAGGTGGAGGCCTCAGGAAGAACTCCCTCCCACCCAGGAATCCTCTGGATCTGTCTGAGCTGGTTGCACTGGCAAAGGCATAAAATGAACTTCCCTCCAACAAAATAAAGTGCAAAATCTATCCAATCAATTCAGATACCAAGGGGCTATTCTAATTCAGAGTCAACAATCACTGCTTCCTCTATTTGTGTCTTTTCCTTCTAGTTGAGGCTCCAAAGTATTTTGTACCTTAAAAAAAATACACACACACACACACACACACACACACACACAACTTGAATTTGCTCTTATTTGAGATCAATATGATTTAGTTCTCTCGTCAAAAATCTATACCCCAAATCAAATAACTTGATCGGTATTTAAGTTTCGACTCCCTATTTGTCCTCCCTTCACTGTCACCGGATGGCATCTGCTCGTGGTGGGTGTGCTTTTTAGAACAAAGATTTAAAGCTGCTCATTATGGCTGCCCATCCTGTGGGAGTTTCCCCAGTCACTCACTGAGCCTGTCTGTCCAGTATCCTTTCCACACAATGTCAGCGCCCAGCCTTGACGTCTTAGTTCCCGTGGTCAGAAGTGCTTTGTTTACATGCGGCCCAGAGTCAGTGCTACAAGGAGGTAAGATGGGGAGCACAATGTCCCCCTCCAGCTTGATCGCCCTTTCTGGGTCCCTGGTGGGGAGAGCTGGTGGGGGATAGACATTTTTGCAGAGAAGCAGGCTGGGCAGAGGCAGGGAGAGAGGGCGACTGGGCATGTTGAATTTGTCATCTTCTCCCTGCATCCTCCTCTCTGGGCTGTCCCCCAGCTGTGCACACCTGTCCCCAGAGGCCCTCAGGTCTCCAGACACTTCCTGACCCCCGGTGTCTGTCCACCTGGCTCAACCTCATCTCCCAGAGGCACCCCTTCTATTTCCAGCACCCCTGGCTCAGTCCAAGGCACCTCCTCACTGAGCGGGGTCTGATGTGGGGTCTCTCTATATGCTCTGGGCCTGAAAGTCACAGAAATGCCTTCAAAATGAAATCCAACCAAGCCACCCTCTGTTATGGGCTGAATGTGTCCCTCTCAAATCCATGTGTTGTAACCTAACCCCCAGGTGGTGATGTAAGGAAGTGGGACCTCTGGTAGGTGATGAGGTCATGAGGGTGGAGCCTTCCTAAATGGGATTAGTGCCCTTTCCCTCACCCTTTGTGTCATGTGAGGACACAGGGAATAGATGACCGTCTATGAACCAGGAAGCTGGCTCCCATCAGACACAGAATCTCTTGGCACTTTCATATTGGACTTCCAGCCTCTAGAACCATGAGAAATAAATGTCTGTTGTTTATAAGCCACTGAATCTATGCTATTTTGTTATAGCAGCTGGAATGGACTAAGACACCCTCCTAATTCAAATGCATCATTGGCTCTTGAATTACAAACTCTAGTGCCTGATGTGGCAGGGGAGGCTCTGAGGAGAGAGCCCTGCCCCTGCCCAAGGCTTCTGGACCCACCTTGCCCTTTGCTCTCTGAGCCTCAGCTTCTCCTTTGCAGCCTTTGGTTGCCTGGTAACCGGTTATGGAAGGGAGGGAGGTGGGGAGAAAGGAAAGGAGGGAAGAAGGAAGTTGATTGAAACTTTGCTTAAAAGCAGAAAGTAACTCTGAAATTAGCAGAACCGTCTCTCATGGAGGACCGGTGTGGTGAAATTGGCAGTCATTTGTTGCTGGTAGTGTCATAAATTGTGCCATTTGCTCAGAAAATGATTTGGCAGCAAGTGACAAAAGGTGTAAAAATGTTCACACCCGGTGGAAATAATCTAAAATGTGGACGCGTTTTTTTTTTCTGGGGAAAAAAATGATGCTAATGAGAGCATTATTATTAGAGCAAGGCAGCCTCTGTTTACACAGGGGGTCCGAGTTTGGCTGTTTATAGAAGGGTGGACTTAGAATTTTCTGGAAAAATAAACTCACCTGACTGCTCTTTGATGTTTATGAGCTATTTAACAATTTTAAACATTTAACATATTTTTATAGTAAATATATAGATCATATATATAGTAAATAAATAAGTCATACTTTTTAGAGTAAATAACTAAATCATAACACATGCATTGACCCCTTCTGTGTACTCACAATCCCCTTCCCACAAACAACCAAAGTAAGGATGCTGGCTGGACCTTGGCACAGCTGTTTGAGCCTCTTCTGGGGGGGGCCTCGCTGGCACACTGGGCCCCACCCACTCTGGTGCCGCCCCAGGACTTTGCTCACTTCAAAGTGAGGCAGGTGAGCCTGGGGTCTGTGCCCCCCCCAGCGAGCCCTCGGCATGGCCAGCCCCTCCTCCAGGGCTTCCCCCCACTAGGTGGCTGACCTGTCCCGATCCGTCCAGCCCCGAAGTGTCTCCTGCACTTTGACGGCATCACCTGCACCTGAGGTCCTGCTTATTCACTCACTTTTGCGTTTGCTGATTCCCTCCCGGGGCGCCTGACTCATGGGCGGCGCTCTGTGCTTTGCTTTTGCTTGAATCAAGGCGTGAAAGAATGTGGCGAGCATTGCCCTCTGAGGAAGGCGCCATTAAGACCCTCATAAGCCTCAGGGCCCGACGGTACTCTCCTTGGTCTGCATCCTGGACTTTATGGTATGAACGTAAAAAAGGAGATGGCCTTTGCCCAAATCGCTCCAGGGACCTGCTCAGTTACCGGGAGTCCCTGGTTGTTCCCTAAAGCTAGGAAAAGCAACCCTGGAGGGGAAATTGGTGCCTTGGAGGGAGAAGCCGAGAAGCCAATCAACCAGCTGATGCCGATAAGGCGTGACTAAGCCGAGAAGCCAATCAACCAGCTGATGCCGATAAGGCGTGACTAAGCAAATTCCCTGCTTTAGGGGGATGTAGATACCTTGGTGCGTTCAGTTCCCTACCCCCTCTCGTCGATTGTTGCTGCACTTTGAGGACCCGCCGCGGCTGGCGGCAAGTGGCGCCCGGACAGGGACTTGACAAGAGGGACATCTGAATCTCGGTAGGTGAATCCCCGGAGTTAAGAGTGAAAGTGTGGCCACATAGTAAAGTTGATAGTAACTCGGGGCAATAGTCAGAAGTAAAAAAATATGGGACAAAAATTTGTATCCAAGGAGCGACCTGAGCTCACTGATCAAGACAAGGAGTTGTCCACCAGTGTTTTCCAGGCTTTCACAGCTAGAAATTATGATGTCTGTCTGCAACATCTTACCTGCCTACAAGATATAAACAAAGACGATTATAATATAATTTTGAATACGGCAGTAGCTGAGTTTTTCAAAAGTAACCAGACAACAACAGATAGTTTAAGACAGACACTTAACCAGTTGAAGAATCAGGAAGAAATGGATGGATTAGATGATGTTGAAAACAGTATGTTGTATTACAATCAAGCAGTCATCCTGTATCATGTCCGACAGTATACAGAAGCCATATCCGTTGGTGAAAAGCTTTATCAGTTCATAGAACCTTTTGAAGAAAAATTTGCCCAAGCAGTTTGTTTTTTGATCGTAGACCTGTATATATTAACCTACCAAGCTGAGAAAGCTTTACATCTTCTTGCTGTTCTAGAAAAAATGATTTCACAGGGCAACAATAACAAAAATGGAAAGAATGAGACTGGTAATTACAGCAACAAAGATAGGTCTAATCATAAAGCTGAAAGTGGAGCTCTAATAGAAGCTGCAAAGTCAAAGATACTATTTTTGTGTTGAAGTATATGTAGGAGGACAAGGGACTTTACTGGCCGGCCATAGTTTAAAGCTAGTTAAAGCTGTTACGTTTGAAGTTTCCCTCCTTTTTTCCTTCTGACTTTCCCCAATCTGATTTTGAATTCTCAAATCTGGTGCACCTAAAATTAAAATAATGGTACCATTTTAATTTCTTCAGTTTCTGTTACTAATAATAGTTTGGTTTTTTATAAGCATTGGGATTTTGGGAAGTTTGCATGGTCTTATTCTTATCAACCAGTTTTACTTGTGTTACACCTTCATATGCCTTGCTAATAGGAGATTTACAGATTGAGTTTACTTCTGGTTCCTTAGGATATAATATAACTTGTCAGAATTGTATTTTTAGTACTTGCATTCTGCCTATGAAAGGAACTTTTTCTGTTATGATAAAACAACCTTCCTATGTAATGCTGCCTGTAAATATTTCTGAACCATGGTATCATAGTACTAGCATGCAAGCTTGGCTAGAATTATCTGAAGTTTTAAAAAGACCTAAACGATTCATTGGAATATTAATATGTAGCATATTAGCCTTAGCTGCTTTAACAGCCACAGCCGCTACCGCCGGTTTAGCATTAAGTAAAACTGTACAACAAGCACATTATGTTAATCAATTGTCTAAAAATACCAGTATTGCATTAGCATTACAAAGTCATATTGATACTCAACTAAAAACTGAGGTTGATGAGTTAAAAAATGCTCTCATAGGTTTAGGAGACCAAATTATGGCTTTAAAATTGAAAATGCGTTTGATTTGCCATGCTAAATATACTTGGATTTGTGTGACTCAACACGCTTATAATGAAACTGACTGGGATTGGAACAAAGTAAAAATGCACTTTTTAAGTGTATGGACTGATGGACACATTAGTTTGAACATACAAAAACTTAATGCGGAAATACAAGCAATTCAAGAAGCTCATCTACAAGAAGACGGGCCCCAACAATTAATTCAAGGACTCTTGGATCAGCTTCAATGGTTAAACCCAATGCATTGTTTTCAAAATGGACTCACAGGATTGATTACCGTGGGGTCATGTGTATTGTTGATGTTAATTGACTTACCTTGTTTATTACGCTTTATTGTTGGCCGTCTTGCTGCTCTTCGTCAGGAGGTGTATGGGTTGAAATTGCATTATCAAGCTTTAAAAAATAAAAGAGGGGGAAATGTGGCGAGCATTGCTCTCTGAGGAAGGCGCCATTAAGACCCTCATAAGCCTCAGGGCCCGACGGTACTCTCCTTGGTCTGCATCCTGGACTTTATGGTATGAACGTAAAAAAGGAGATGGCCTTTGGCCAAATCGCTCCAGGGACCTGCTCAGTTACTGGGAGTCCCTGGTTGTTCCCTAAAGCTAGGAAAAGCAACCCTGGAGGGGAAATTGGTGCCTTGGAGGGAGAAGCCGAGCAGCCAATCAACCAGCTGATGCCGATAAGGCGTGACTAAGCAAAGAAGCCAATCAACCAGCTGATGCCGATAAGGCGTGACTAAGCAAATTCCCTGCTTTAGGGGGATGTAGATACCTTGGTGCGTTCAGTTCCCTACCTCCTCTCGTCGATTGTTGCTGCACTTTGAGGACCCGCCGCGGCTGGCGGCAAGTGGCGCCTGAACAGGGACCGGACGAGAGGGACGTCTGAATCTCGGTAGGTGAATCCCCGGAGTTAAGAGTGAAAGTGTGGCCACATAGTAAAGTTGATAGTAACTCGGGGCAATAGTCAGAAGTAAAAAAATATGGGACAAAAAGTATCCAAGGAGCGACCTGAGCTCACTGATCAAGACAGGGAGTTGTCCACCAGTGTTTTCCAGGCTTTCACAGCTAGAAATTATGATGTCTGTCTGCAACATCTTGCCTGCCTACAAGATATAAACAAAGACGATTATAATATAATTTTGAATACGGCAGTAGCTGAGTTTTTCAAAAGTAACCAGACAACAACAGATAGTTTAAGACAGACACTTAACCAGTTGAAGAATCAGGAAGAAATGGATGGATTAGATGATGTTGAAAACAGTATGTTGTATTACAATCAAGCAGTCATCCTGTATCATGTCCGACAGTATACAGAAACCATATCCGTTGGTGAAAAGCTTTATCAGTTCATAGAACCTTTTGAAGAAAAATTTGCCCAAGCAGTGTGTTTTTTGATCATAGACCTGTATATATTAACCTACCAAGCTGAGAAAGCTTTACATCTTCTTGCTGTTCTAGAAAAAATGATTTCACAGGGCAACAATAACAAAAATGGAAAGAATGAGACTGGTAATTACAGCAACAAAGATGGGTCTAATCATAAAGCTGAAAGTGGAGCTCTAATAGAAGCTGCAAAGTCAAAGATACTATTTTTGTGTTGAAGTATATGTAGGAGGATAAGGGACTTTACTGGCCGGCCATAGTTTAAAACTAGTTAAAGCTGTTACGTTTGAAGTTTCCCTCCTTTTTTCCTTCTGACTTTCCCCAATCTGATTTTGAATTCTCAAATCTGGTGCACCTAAAATTAAAATAATGGTACCATTTTAATTTCTTCAGTTTCTGTTACTAATAATAGTTTGGTTTTTTATAAGCATTGGGATTTTGGGAAGTTTGCATGGTCTTATTCTTATCAACCGGTTTTACTTGTGTTACACCCTCATATGCCTTGCTAATAGGAGATTTACAGATTGAGTTTACTTCTGGTTCCTTAGGATATAATATAACTTGTCAGAATTGTATTTTTAGTACTTGCATTCTGCCTATGAAAGGAACTTTTTCTGTTATGATAAAACAACCTTCCTATGTAATGCTGCCTGTAAATATTTCTGAACCATGGTATCATAGTACTAGCATGCAAGCTTGGCTAGAATTATCTGAAGTTTTAAAAAGACCTAAACGATTCATTGGAATATTAATATGTAGCATATTAGCCTTAGCCGCTTTAACAGCCACAGCTGCTGCCGCCAGTTTAGCATTAAGTAAAACTGTACAACAAGCACATTATATTTTTTTTTTTTTTTTTTTTTTTTTTTTTTTTTTTTTGCGGTATGCGGGCCTCTCACTGTTGTGGCCTCTCCCGTTGCGGAGCACAGGCTCCGGACGCGCAGGCCCAGCGGCCATGGCCCACGGGCTTAGCTGCTCCGCGGCATGTGGGATCTTCCCGGACCAGGGCACGAACCCGTGTCTCCTGCATCGGCAGGCGGACTCTCAACCACTGCGCCACCAGGGAAGCCCAAGCACATTATATTAATCGTCTAAAAATACCAGTATTGCATTAGCATGACAAAGCCATATTGATACTCAACTAAAAACTGAGGTTGATGAGTTAAAAAATGCTCTCATAGGTTTAGGAGACCAAATTATGGCTTTAAAATTGAAAATGCGTTTGATTTGCCATGCTAAATATACTTGGATTTGTGTGACTCAACACGCTTATAAAGAAACTGACTGGGATTGGAACAAAGTAAAAATGCACTTTTTAAGTGTATGGGCTGATGGACACATTAGTTTGAACATACAAAAACTTAATGCGGAAATACAAGCAATTCAAGAAGCTCATCTACAAGAAGACGGGCCCCAACAATTAATTCAAGGACTCTTGGATCAGCTTCAGTGGTTAAACCCAATGCATTTGGTTTCAAAAGGGACTCACAGGATTGATTACCGTGGGGTCATGTGTATTGTTGATGTTAATTGCCTTACCTTGTTTATTACGCTTTATTGTTGGACCGTCTCGCTGCTGCTCTTCGTCAGGAGGTGTATGGGTTGAAATTGCATTATCAAGCTTTAAAAAATAAAAGAGGGGGAAATGTGGCGAGCATTGCCCTCTGAGGAAGGCGCCATTAAGACCCTCATAAGCCTCAGGGCCCGACTGTACTCTCCTTGGTATGCATCCTGGACTTTATGGTATGAACATACAAAAGGAGATGGCCTTTGGCCAAATCGCTCCAGGGACCTGCTCAGTTACTGGGAGTCCCTGGTTGTTCCCTAAAGCTAGGAAAAGCAACCCTGGAGGGGAAATTGGTGCCTTTGAGGGAGAAGCCGAGAAGCCAATCAACCAGCTGACGCCGATAAGGCGTGACTAAGCAAATTCCCTGCTTTAGGGGTATATATACGGCTAGGCTTTGTTATTAAACTTGCCTTGCAACCGACAGTTGCTTGTGCCCTTCTGATCCCATACCTTGGTGCGTTCAGTTCCCTACCCCCTCTCGTCGATTGTTGCTGCACTTTGAGGACCCGCCGCGGCTGGCGGCAAAAGAAGGATGCAGATTCACCGTAGCTCCCTCCGCATCTACCATGACTGTCCCACTGGGGCCTCCCCCTTCATTTATTCATCCGACCGCAGTTCATGCAACATCGGACGTCCACCAGGCACGGAGCTGGGGACACGCCCCTCAAGTAGATCCACCCATGGTCGCGGAGCTTCTTCTCTGGAGAAGTTCCACCACCAGCATCCTTCCTGGCTCGCCCTGGCTGATAAGTTCCCATAACGATGCTGCTGGGAAAGCCGGGTTTCTCCCCGCGCGCTCCATTCTAATCGAGTCGGTCTTCCACTGCGTGCTTTAATTCTGTTAGAAGCAAATCAAAATTAACGAGATTGCCTCCTTTGAAATGTTATATATAATTAACCTCGAATTAAGGACAATATGCGTTTGAATTTGCCAATCAGTAACACCTTGTGAACGCTGAAATGCACAGCAGCAAACAGACATTGACATTGACTCTAATCTGCCAGTCCAACACCTGGAGGAAAATGACATTGACTCTAATCTGCCAGTTCAACACCTGGGGGAAAACGGCTTTGAAGACCCACCGGTGAAGCCTCCACTGAGGCCAGGAAAGGGGCCGCCCGGCCATCACGCGCCCTCCTTGCTGTGGCGGCCACAAGGTCCTGTTCCTGCTGTGTCTCCCAGAGGGCGGTGGGGAGGGGCTCGCTGTCTTCAGGGTGAGAAGAGGGTTCAGTCAAGGAAGAGGATCTGCAGAGAAGGAATCGCCACAACGACCAATGCTCCAGAGTGCCCTGACCACCGTCTACAGCTATTGGCTGCTCCTCTTCCGTCAGCCTTTGCCTTCGTAGGACATCTCCGCTTCTTGGCTGCGTAGAACAGAGATTTGCTGGGCTTCTGGCAACAGCACAGGTGAACGCCCACCAGAGGATCCCCTGCTGCCCCCTTCAACCGGGGCGAAACCACTCACGCTGAGCTGCAGTGGTCTGCACAACCCCGAGGATTTATGCTTCTTGTTGTAAGGAGGTAAAACGACCTTCAAAAACCACATTAACTGGTTATAATTCTTTTCATTTTTAGTCCTTTGTATGAATCCGCCACATGATTTATCCGTTCATTAGTTGATGAACCTTTGGGTCGTTCCCACTTTTTCGTTATCATGAATAATGCTGCTAGGAACATCTGTGTCCAAGATTTTGTATATATAGACAGACGTAAGTCTTCACTTGTCTTTAGTATGTACCCAAGAGTGGAACTGCTGGGTGTTCACTCTTTTGAGGAACCGCCAAAGGGTCTTCCAAAGCGGTTGCACCAATTTACATCCGTGCTGGCAGAGTGTGAGGGTTCCAGTTAGGCTACATACTCCCCAACGGGTTATAGTTCTAAGTCAGTTTCCTGCCCATCAGAGAGTAGAAAGATGGACAAGTCGTCAACCGAGGACACGGAGAAAACAAAGATAATTATGGCGAAGCTTCCTCCTGTTTGTTGATGCGTGTTTTACAGGCTTCCCAAAGTCACATTGTTCCGTTCTCACCCGAGCTCTCCAAGGCACGGGTTTTGTCTATGTTACTCTTGAGGAAACAGAGGCTCAGAGAGATGAGGTGCTTTGCTCAGAGCTGTGCCATCACACAGGTGCCTCTGGGGGTCTCCTGTGCTCTGGAGGAGGCTGATGCGGCTCGTTACTAAACGGACTCCACTCTGTGGGGTCAGCCTCCCCTGCAGACCGGCTCTCCTGCTTCCTTGGTGCTGGTCCTCAGGGCGGCTGCTGTAGTTCTTGCTAGATCCTTCCAGCCAGCGTCGACGGGCAGCCACACGGAGCGCCCACTCTGGAGTCCTGAGGGGGGCTGCCGACCTTCCTCCCCTCGGCGCCTCTGGAGGGAGCCCAGGGCAGTATCGCCTCTGTGTCCACAGTCCTTTGCTGCTCTGACCCTCGCTCCTGGAGCCCGTTTCTGCCTTCGTGTCCTGTGCCCGGCGTCACCCCGTTGCTCATCTTGGCAATGCGTCCTTGTCATGGAGCCTTGATGGAGGCGTTTGAATAGAGTCCCCCTGAAATTCATGTCTGCGTGAAGCCTCGGTAAGCGACCTTATTTGGAAATAGGGTCTTTGCAGGTGTAACTAAGTGAAAGACTGAGATGCGATCGTGCTGGATTAGGGTGGGTCCTCAATCCAATGAGAAAGTCCTTATGGGAGACGGAGGCCGTAAGGAGGAAGCGGAGGCTGGAGGGAGGTGGCCACAACCCAAGGGATGCCTGCAGCGCCCAGCAGCTGGAAGAGGCAGGAAGGACCCTCCCGTTGAGGCTCTGAAGGAGCTCGGCCTGCGGACACTCTGATCTCGGGCTCCTGGGCTTCAGGACTGGGAGAGAATCTGTTGCTGTTGTTTCGGGCTGCTCGGTTTGTGGTGATCTGTGGGGCAGGCACAGAGAGTGGCACTTGCTGACTTGACTGCACAAGCTGCCAGGGTACGTCCTTGCTTCCCCCGGGAGCCGTGCTTGGATGGCCGATAGCTCCCCTCCCCAAGGAAGCGCTCACCCGCCCCCCCACGCAGGGGCTTCCTTGGCTCCCTCTCCAAATGCTTGCCTCTGTTCTAGCTGTTACTTCTTTCTTCACTGTGCCCCACCCCCTTTATGTGGGCTCCTGGAGGCCCTCGCTTATGCGATATTTCATCCCATAACACAGCTCCGTCTCCCATGGGCAGATACCCATCACTAGATGTTTAGACGGGCCATGTGGCTTGTTCGGGAAAGGTAGATGGAACACGCTGTATGTCCATCAGACTATGCACATGTCCAGACTTCCCTGATTTGGACATGCCAGTTCAATTCAGATCGGCAGATGTTTGCCAAGCCCTGATTCTGCCAGGCACAGTGTCAGGGGTAGGGGATTTGGGCACCATTCTTGTTCCCAGGGAGTGGGAGAGAAAACAACACCAACAGATCGTGTGCAGCTTTAACTTTTTAATTTCAGAATTAGTGTGTATTCGTTGAGGAACCTTTCGAAATTACAGGTAGATAAAAAGGAAAGAGATATTCCTCTTAAGCCCCTAGCTGGAAACAATCATTTTGGGACACAGACCCGGATGTGTGTTGACACGGGGACCAGGTCACACACAGCGTTTTCCAACTTGTCTTTTTATTCACTTCACGTCTTTCAGTGACTATTAAACTATATCCACATCATTCATTACAGGACTGAGTCAGAATCTTCACCTGTTTTCTTTCATTTCATTTTATTTAATTGGTCTCCCATTGTAGGTTACTTAAACTTCCCCAGTTTTTAAAAGTACTGTCGTTATTTTGAAAAGTAAATTGGTTTTAAATTGTAAAATTACTACCTGTCATGGAAAATATACTAATAGTGCAGAAGGACGTGTCAAAATAAAAGTCCTCTTTCCCCTCACCTCTGGTCTTCAGAAGTAACAACTGCTAATAGTACCTTTCCAGGAAGTTTCCAGGCCCCCGCAAGCATATATATATATATTACATTATATAAATAATATAATATATATGTTATATAAATTAAGTAATATATATTATATATATATAACATAATTTGTATAATTCAAGAAACTGAAGATTTATAGTATATCTATAGTATATCTATCCATCCTATCATCTACCTATTATCTATAGTCTATATTCATCCATCCATCTTTTTACAGAAAAGGAGTCATTTTGCATGTAAAATCCACCTTGTTCACACTTTATGTGCCTTATACATTTTTTCCACATCAGCACATAAAGATCTCCCTCTTTTTATTATTATTTTTAAAGTTCTGTATTATGGAAATTTGCAAGCATATAGAAAAGTCAAAAGTGTGTTATAATGAACCTCCACGTACGCATCACCCAGCTTCTATAATTACCAGGGTCCATCTCGCCCACTTTCCACCCTGACAGAATTGTTGTGAGGCAAATTCCAGACACCATCTCCTTTCTTTAATAAATAGTTGATTATCTATCTTGAAAAGATCCAGTGCTGTATTATATCTGAGTCATTTGACAATGATTCCTTAAGGTGATAAGATAACCATTATTCAAATGTCCCTGTTTGTATCATTATTTTTATTTTCCTATTTCTTTGACTTATGAACCAAGACAAATTCAGACATTGCATTTGTCGGGATGCCTCTTTATTTCTTTTTTGTTTGTTTGGTTTTTTGTGCTAGGCGGGCCTCTCACTGCTGTGGCCTCTCCCGTTGCGGAGCACAGGCTCCGGACGCGCAGGCTCAGCGGCCATGGCTCACGGGCCCAGCCGCTCCGCGGCACGTGGGATCTTCCCGGACCGGGGCACGAACCCGCGTCCCCTGCATCGGCAGGCGGATTCTCAACCACTGCGGCACCAGGGAAGCCCAATATTTCTTTTAATCTAGATGTTTGCTCTCCCTATTTTTTCCCTTACACTTTATTGTTTGTCCTAGAAATGTTCATATATCTTGAATTTTGCTGAATTCTTTCCTATAGTGCATTTACCATGTTCTCTGGATGTATTGTGCTTTTTCTGAACTATGTGAGAGTTAAGGTATAGATTGATGCTCCTTTAGCTTCAAAACTTCAGCTTGTATTTCCTAAAATCAACAGCGTTTTCTTTCATTCCTACAGTTGTAAAAGAATGTCAGCAGTGGAAAAAGATGTCTGTCTTTTCTGCTGATGTGATTCAGATTTTGTCAAATGTCCCACTGAGATCTGTACAGCAAAACAAACCCCCCACCCCTGGGCTGCACTCCATGGTCCCTCTAACCTGGAAACCTGACTCCGTCCACTTAGTCTTTCATGACGTGGTATATGTTTAGATTATGATTTTGTGACATATTCCTCCTTTTTGTATTTGTCTGATACTTCCTAAAGATCCAACTCAGTTTATGCAGTTATGGCAGAAACAAACAAAGGCAATGCTGTGTCCCTCTCAGCGCATAGACTCAGGAGGCATGTGGGGTGGGCTTGTCTCCTGGGGGGTGCGCTTTAGTTTCCTGGTGAAGGTGGGGTCAGTGAGCTTTTTGCCCCCGGGAAAGCTACAATTGTCCCCTTTGTAATTCACAAGTATCTTATGGAGAGATGCTTTGAATTTATGTAAATATCCTGTTAGTTTTCAAAGTTCACCCTTTAGCTTTATCATCCATCTGTTGATGACCTGAGTCAATTATTATTACACTGGTCACCAAATGAGGATTTTCTAAATATATATCTATATCTTTGTATCATCTATCTATCAAGACTAATAATCACCGTGCTTTAAATTCATTGAAATAATGTCTCTCTCTGTGACTGAGTACCAACTGGGTACAGAGTCACATTCTTCGTTTCATTTTGCTTTTGATTTGGAGGGATTACTTTTTAGTTTTAATTCTATTGGTTTTACAAGCATGTAACGTATTCTGCTACATTCTTTGCAACGGCTGCGTGCTATGCCGCTATACGCACCGTGATGCTTTTCCTCATCAGCCCACAAATGGTGGCACTTTTATTGTCTCCAGTTTTAGTTTCTATCATCAGCAATAATGCAATGACTAGGCCTGGGCACTTAGGCATGTAAGTGTTTAACAAAACAGAATTGTTGTTAAGACATAAGAAAAGCTTCCCGAAGGAAGTGACATTTGAATAAAATATTTTAGGATGAGTTTGAAATTTAGCCTAGTGAATAAAGTGGAAAAGAGCATTTTAGGGGAGAGGGAATAGTATGAAGATATCAGGGGGCAGTTTCGAGATGGAGCTTATGGAGAGCTCCAAATGATTGGGTTTGCTGCTGTTTAAAGGGGTTTGGGAGAGTGGGAAATGGGGCTAGGGTGACCGGTGAGGTGGGCAGGATGCCTTGCTGTGGCTCTCGAGCTATTTTCCCTTGGTGGTGGCGGTGGGGGGGAGTTTGAAGGGTTCTGGCAGGAAATGAGGTCGTCGTCTGTTAGCAGGACCACTCTGGTGATGACATGAAGAGACCCTCAGAGACCCGACACCGGTGTCCACACAGAATGCCATTGCAATTACCCAGTGAGAGGCCGGGAGGTTCTACATGGGGCCAGGAGTGGCTGAGAAAGGGAGGGAGACAGGGTCAAAGCCCACCTGCAGTGAGATCCAGTCTTCAGACCCGGCTAAGTGTTCCATGCGGGTCCAGACAGGGAGATGTGGTGGGACTGCCCCCAGGTTCCGTCTCAGGGTGTGGATGAATCACTTAGCTGGTGGAGAGAGCAGGGGGCAGGTCTACTCACGGGCACAGAGGTGAGCTGATTGCTCCGCACATTTAGGCTTCACACCCAGGTAATGATCCTCTACAAGGATGAGGACCACAGACCGCTGTTTGGAGGGAGGTCCTTTTAACCAACACAAACAGGACCCCCAGCGCTCTCTTGCTTGGTCTGTCCTCTCTGACCGTTACTGCACTGCAGACCACCACGCGGCTTTTGCATCTGTCCTCAAGGCAGAAATTAAGATCACCTGCAGAGCTCTGGGAGACCCAGTCTCCCCGGGTCCCAAATCCACAATCATTCTGATTGGTGGCTCTTACCCTGAGGCTGCGACGGACACATTTGGGGAGGAGGGCGGGGAGGGGAAAGGATTTCGTGTTTGAAGCTGGGTACAGAGGGGCGGTCTCTGGAAGTCTGCAGAAGCCCAAGGAGGCTGGCTCGGGACCACAGCTGACTGTGGGCGAAAAGAGTGGGGTCCAGGTGGGCGAGGGGCCCTGCACGGGAGCCGGGTCCTGTGTGTAGGGTCTGCTGGGGGTGCTCGCAGCCCCCAGGGAGCAGCTTGGAGAGGCGCTGCCTGCAGCGTGCGCCTGGAGGGGTCATGCTCTGTCCCGATGGACCCGTAAGGTCTGCCCCGGGCAGGGGAGCCGGCAGGGTTCAGGCACACGGGCTATGAAGCCAGTGTCTCTGGGTTCCTGTTAGAGGTGGAGAGGGACAGAGAGGTGGTGACCCAGGCTGCGTTGGGACATGGTGGCCCTGGTGGCTGTGACAGCAGGTACCAGAAGAGGCCAGGTGATGCCTACAGGTACACGAGCATCAGTGGGGCCCCCCAGCTGCAGTGAGCACAGTAGGGGGTGGGGCTACTCAGGCTGGAAGTGAGCCGGCCGAGCGGGTGTGGCTTCCTCCTTGTCTGGGAGGAGCCTGCAGGCAGACCACCCCCCAGAAAGGAGAGGCGCCCACCTGGGGTGCATCCTCACCTGGGGGCTCAGTAAACACACAGCCCTGGATACTGGTTGTAACCTCCCTTTTCTCTCGGTGCCTCCAAAGCGCCCTGCCCCTGACTTTACCCCCCAGGGTGTGGGATGTGTGATGTCAGGGCTGTGGGTGAGGAAGCAGAGGAGAGAAAGGTCTGTCCTCTGGAGCTGAGGGTCCCGTGGGGGCTGGTGGCTGTGTATCAATAAAGACTCGAGGTCCCAAGGTCTCTAGGATTTCCTTGGCTGCCTGCGTCCAGAGAATCCAGGTGAATGGATGAAGTGGGTGTGTGTTGGGGGCGGGATGGGAGCAAAGATCCGGGGTAAATCTGAATTGTCTCTTTTAGAAATAAGTTTCGGGGGTTTCCCTGGTGGTCCAGTGGTTAAGAGTTCGCGTGTCCACAGCAGGGGGCACGGGTTCCATCCCTGGTCGGGGAACAAAGGCCCCAAATACCTCGAGGCACAGCCAAAAATTTAAAAAAATTAGACATAAGAAGTTTCTAGATACCATACTGTGAACCAACAGTTAGTTCTCTGATGAAGTAGGGTAATGGAAGAGCTCTTACTAGGTTCGGATCATCTGTAATTAGCCCATTACATTGAAATAACTGCTTTTACAGATTTGAATCTGTTTAGTTTTTTTTTTCTCCCTGGATTAAAGAGAGTACCTACAATCATGTTAGACTATGTGCCTTAAGATCAGCTCTGTCAAAAACATGCACAGTGAGTTTTTGGTCCACCCGTGAAATGAGTTTACATATTGCGTCAGTAGAGCCCCCGAATTGTCATTTACGTCACTCCAGCAATTTCACTTATTCAAGGTGTTGCTTCCTCTCATCCTCAGGATGACCCTTGAGAGCAGCCGGCGTCTGCCGTGGACGAGTGAGGAAAGAGCCTGAAGACAGAGCGGAGGGCAGAGATCAGCAGAGGAGCCCAAACCGTTCGCTGCCAAAGGTACGTAATGTTTCCGCCATGGTTTATTATGATTTAGGAGACAGAGGATTGTGTGGCATACGGTCAATAGAAGCTGTTTGCTGCTTTCATGAGCCATTTTTCATACCATTAATTTTTTGCATATGTTTCATTAATTTCAGGGCAATCCATATTTCCCTTTCCTGTGAAATACATCTCTGCAGACTTAGACGCCTTCTGTGTGTAGCCAGGGAAGGCAATGCCATCCACTGCTCTTGGTGACACATAAACCTCTCCACACGAGGGTGCAGCCCAAACTACCCATCCCCGTCCCCCCCACCCCCCGCCCTCCGCCGTGCCGCGCTTACTCAATACCCATTCGCCACGTTCCTACTGGGTGCCAGGCTCTGCTGTAGGCACTGGGCATACAGAGATGAATGGGGTGCGGTCCCCACCCCGGTAAGCTCACGGCCACGAAGGAGACAGATCCATCGACTGCAATCCCCTTAAGTGCTCTAGCAGAGGGCGGGCCAAAGTGTTTGGGGCACCCGGTGAAGGAGGCGCTGAAAGAACTGGTTTAATCGCATCTTTCTGTCCTCTGCGGGGAGATGGGTCATCAATCTGCACAGAGGGCAGCGACAGGAAAACTCAGCCCAGCAGAGCTCTGGGTACTGTGACGAGGAACTAGCGTGAAAGGGGAAGTAACCCAGGGCCGAAGGGGACGGAAGGGGACCCGGGTGGTGGAGAGGAGTCGAGGAGGAAAATAGGGCAGCGTTGGAGAGCAGGTGGGAGCCGCCGCTGGGGTTCGATGGATGACTCGGTGGGGGCCGGGCATCCTCCGCCCCCTCCCAGCTGCCCCTCCCCCGTCCCGTCTCTCTGCTCCTCCCCCCGCCGTCCCATTGGCCGCCTGGTGGGTTGGGTCTGGTTCCCCTTAGACCGAGTTTCCTGCTGCATATGCTCAAGTAGGATCGTACCATTCCCTGCATCCAGAGGCATCGGGGACTCCCCGCGAGGCTGAGGATGAAGGGGGAACCCACTCCGGCACAAGGCGCTGCCAGCCTGCTCTCCGCTGAGCCTCCATCACCTGCCCTCCCAGCCCCGCTTCAGCCTCCTCTGCCACTTGGCCTCCCTGAAGATGCCACTTGCTTCCCGCTTGGAGTTTTCCTTCGACAGACGTGTGCACAGCGCTCTCGGGGAGCCGGGCGGCGGTTGAGGCTAGAGGTACAGAAGTGAACGAGGAAAAGAACCTGCCTTTACGCAGCTTGCGTTCTGGCGGGGTGGAGGGGAGCTTGAAAATATACAAGGACAATAAGTCCATTATCAGCTGTTTTATTGGACAGTGAGTCGTACGGAGAACAAGCAGGCCCACAGCGGTGAGAGTTCTGGGGTGAGGAGGAGGGCAGTTCTGAAGAGGGGCTTCCGGAAGACCCCGCCATGGAGCACAGGCCTGAAGGAGGGACTACGGGGAGGGAGCCGTGCGGACCTCCGGGGAAGGTGTTCCAGGAGAGAAGAACAACCCCAGAGATGCTGAGCTGGGAGAAGGTCCAGCATGTTTGAGCAGATGAGGGACCGGGAAGGGAGGGACCGGGTCAGGGTAGGGGGTGGGTGGGGGGGCCGATGCACTGGTCTACGGGCCAGCGTGAGACCCAGGCTCTCCCTGTTCAAGAAGGAGGCGCTGAGGAGTTCTGAGCGCCACCCGACTTCCGGCCTGGGCTTCAGAGGATCAGCTTTGGCTCCAGGGCTGAGAATGGGCCGTGGGAGGAGCTAAGGAACAGTGGGGGGCCGGCTGGAAGCTTTGCAGAAACCAGGGGTATCGCCGTGGGCTCTGATTCTCCCGGAGGTTGCAGGCGGACTGCACATCGAGGACTTCGGTCTGAAGAACAGGAGCGACGGGGCTGCCGTTTCCTGACCCAGGGAAGAGCGTGGCGGACAGGGGTCCGGGGCAGAGACACAGGGTCGGCTTTTGGGCGTGTGCATGGAGATACCCGTCGGGCATCCCCACTGATGTGAAGGAGGGAGTTGGGCGTTCCAGGCTCCAGTTCAGGCGAGGGACAGTTGGACGCTGTCTGTAGTCGGTAGCGCTTACAGCTGTGGCTGGTGAGACGGTGGAGGGAGCAGGTGTGGACAGGGAAGGGGCCCGGCCAGGCATGGGCCGATCCAGCCTCTGAATGGGGGCAGGAGATAGAGAGACATTGACAAGGAGACGCCCATCGGACGTCCGTGGCATGTGGCCAGGAGCGGTGCCCAGAGGCAGACCGTAGGGTTGGTCCAGGTTCCTGACTTGGAGGGCGGTGAGTGGGGCCGTGCTGGGCTGGATGTCCACCTGCACATCCAGGGAACAAGAAAAGGACAGTCACCCGCTGATCAAGTGGGAGAAATGAGGTGTCCCGCGGTTGGACTGAGTAACGAGGGTAACGAAGATGTGAATGCTAAAACTTTCCAGAATCGCTGGATCTGTCTAGGAAAAGGGGCTCTGGGATGCAGGACTACGTATTTGGAAGACAAACATTGCTCTGTTAAAATTGTGCCTGAGGCCAGCTCCGATTTCTGTCCGCACCCACAATTGTTACTTTCAGTGGGAGAAAACCGTGAGTCCCTTCTGTCTGCGGTGACTTCTGAAGTCTGCAGGCGGGTGTGCTCAGTGACTGAGAGGAAACAGAGTGTTTGCAATTGTTGATTTGACAAATACGACTAAGTATTCAATAGGTTACCTTTCAAATTATCCTGTCAAAATAATCATGACACAGGATAATGATAACATAGTTCTCAGAAGGAGGGATGGATGTTTGCACTGAACAGCTGGCTGCCACTGGCCTCTGGGGAGAGGCTGATGGATGAGAGGACGGCTGGCCGAGGGAAAAAAGGGGTCCTGTCGTGGGTGTGAGGGTGCATCCGCCGTCCACAGCTTATCCCGGACCTGGAGATGCCGGATGTACGGGTTCACGCCGCCGTCTGCAGACAGCATGGCAACCAGCCTCATGACGTGGCTGCCCGAGTCTGGCGTCCTGGATGCTTTGGTTAGGGTGGGTCAAGATACAGAGAACGTGTACCCACGTCAACTCGCTTGATTGCAGAGGTAGGACCTCAACCTGGGGCCAAGCAATTAAGTTCAAATCTTCCAGCATTTAAAAACCATGGCTTTCCACCCAACCCTGTGCTGAGTGCCGGGGGTAAGAAGGGAATAGAAAATATTGTAATGTGCATGAGATTTCAAGTCCAAGAGAGCTGTTTTCATCCCCTTCTGTACCACCCCGATTCACCCAGAGTCACCGACTTTTGTGCCCTAATCTGCGAAATGGGGAAAATATTACCATCTCCATATCCCAGTGGGAAAGTGAGGTTCCTGTCATGGTTCTTCCCTGGTTTATAGCCGTGAGGATTAAGTGCTTTGCTCTGGGGCTAAGTTCTCTCTGCTTTGTGGACCAATTCTAAATCCTCTTCTTAGAAGACAGAACAGCTTATTATAATATCTTCTGATATAATGATCTGAAAACTGTGACTTTTTTATGGTTTATAAAACTGAGGCTAATCGTTTAGTAAACATGGATGGACATTATTTTATGACCTCTCTCTGAGGGGGGGTACCTATACTTTTCTTGGATGTCTGTAAAGATGTCTTTATTTCAACCATGTCACCTGATTTTTTTATCATGCAAAACAGATTTATTTGCCTGCGCATCCGTGAGGATTAAGGTTGTAGGTGAAAAGGACAGCAGTCTTCTGTCAGATGGAGAGGATTTACCGTTCAACACGGACGTGACAAGTAGGATTCTTCGATGGATAAGCTGCGAAGGCAATGTTTCAGTCAGCCGAGCCCCTTGGACCCGATAGACCGTTCTCTCTCCCTGTTCACCCAGTGGCCCCTCACAATGCAGCCAGCAGAGAGAGAGAGAGACCAGGTCTCTGGATTGGGCACTTCCAGGGAGACTTTGTGGGGCTCTGGGCAATGTGAGCTGCGGGGACTGTGTCATTGGCTGGGCAGTGGTCGGGCGGGAGGCAAGGCAGGTTTCCTATTGGTGTAGAAGGAGCTGACTGTCCCTGGTTTCCCTGAGGGGCTTCCTCCCGGAGATAAGAGGCAGGGAGGCTGGGGACACAGGGCAGGACTCAAGCCTGCAGAGTGGACACCGGCAGAGGATTCTGGGTTGATGCCGAGTGAGCTCACGTTGGTGTTCCACGCGTGGCGTCATGGGATCTGCAGTGGCGGTGTGGTCGATGAGTGTACGTTTAGCATTTTATTGAAGGCCCCGCGTAGGCTCCGGGGATTGCATCAGAAAGTCCACGACCGGTCATGTCCCCACGCTTGCCCTTAAGAAGCCTTCAGACCCATGGTAAGGAGGATAAATGTAACTTTGGGAAAATGGAGGTCCGCATTTGAGCCCAGAAAGCTTTCTGAGTGCTGGGCTCTGCGCTGTCTTAGTTCGGTACTAGGTGTCCACGTGATAAAGGAAAACACGCGCATTTACATGGAAGCCCGTGTTATCTGTCTGCTCACAAATGGGACCCTATTGAGTGAATACGCTTTGCACACTTAACAACATGCCTTCGAGATGTCTCCGTGTCCTTAGGTCCGGCCCATGTGAGCCAGCCCGTACCGGCTGGCGAGATCCAGTTATTAAGTTATCAGGAATTCTGCGAGCCGCTTGAAATCGTGCTTGGTCACTCGAAGTCTGTCACGGTGGGAGTGTTTACACTCTGGAAGTCATCAGACACGGACATCATGCTTCACCGCCTCAGAAGGGCCTGCGTTAGACATGCACCTGCACGTCACCGGGTGGATCGCTTTCCTTGGACCGTCGTGGGGTATTCACTCCCCTGCAGGGGCAGAGCTCATTCAGCCGCTTCCCTCCCAGTGGGCACCTCACACATCCAAGGGCTTGGCTGCTATAGGAACATCTGTGCGTGTGCGTGTGTGTGCGCGTGTGCGTGCGTGTGTACTGGTGCTGCTTTGTGAGCTTCTCTGTAGAATAGCTTATAGAGCAGGTGTGACTATTAAATCGCAGGTTAAGAGTCAGCAGACACAGCGTGTCATACGCTCAGGAACATGCTGACACTTGGATATTGGTAGAGAGCAAAGTCCAAAGTCAGCAGGAGACGGGGCTGGAGATTTATGGGGGGACAAAACCATCAGATGGAGTGCGGGGCTGGGGGTGGGACCTACTTGAGGGTTTTGTAACAATACGGTTGTTATTATGATTAAACCTAATGTTCGTTGGTTTCTTCCTAGGCCAGTTACTGTTCTAAGCAGTTTTGCGTGAATTAACTGCATCCTCGGAATGCCTATGTGAGGGGTACTATTATTGTGTCCATTTTACAGATGAGGCTGGAAGAGGTTACAGACTTGCCTGAGCGATACAGCTTGTAAGGGGTAAACCCGAGGGGTCTGGGGCTCCACTGTAGCCACTGCACTAGACGTTTTAGAAGGAGCAGTGATCTCAGCGTGTAGAGTAATGCGAGGGGCTCATGACCGAAGCCTTCAGTTGGGGCCGAATCAAGGCACTGATTTTCGGGGTCGAAAGGAGAGGAGTCAGGAGATGCTGAGGAGTTGAGTCAGGAGGGTTTGAGGCTGGGCTGCGTACTGCAGAGGGGAAGGGGTGGCACAGAGGACGCAGGTTTCGGTCCTGGATGAGGGGCAAACAGTTGGGCTGGTTGTTCTCAGAGACGGGGAGGGAGGATCATGAACTTGGTTTTGGACGCGTGGCGTTTGCAGTGTTGGTGGGGCATTCCAGTAAATCTGTCCAGGGACTGGCTGGGAGAGCCTTGAGCTTAGGAGCGATTCCGAGGATGGAGATAAATATTCGGGTGCCATCCTCAATGAGGAGATAGCTCAAACCGTGAGCAAGGTGTGATTTCCCAGGAATGATATGCTAAGTGAGCCAAGCTGTGGGCTGCAGGTGGTGCCACGGGGAACACGCACACTTAAAGGAGAGAAGAGGTTCTTCTTACTAATAATGGCATTTTTAGTTAGGCACGTGGCCTCCCAAATAGGCACTCCATTTATCAAACTCCTTTGCAACCAGATGCTCCCATAAGGTCAAGTTTGGAGAATGGGAAAAAACTGGAAAACTTTATGTCTAGCTTTCAAAAAGTACTTTCCATTTCCCATTTTCTCAGTTCTGCTGGTTGGAACGCAAGTGTTTTTGCCAGCGCTGCGGCAGCCTTCTTAGATCTTGAGTGAGAAGATGCAAGTTGAGAAATACGCAAAATGTTGATCTCACTATGAGACATTTATACGCGGGTTTTTCAGGTGTAACAGTCAATCTGTGTCCTAAGAAATACAAGAACCTAAAGACAGGTATGTCACAAAATCCGAGTGAGCTTATAATGCTATAAATGACGGGAACCCATTCAAATTTGCCTAATTATTTTTTTTAATATAAAGGAAACATTAGCTCATATAACTGTCTATGCGTAGAATTTCTTTCTGGCTTGGCTGTGTTGGGTCCTCAATGAAAGTCATCAATTCCCAGTAATATATACGTAGACACTCCATCCTTCGAGAAGTGAAGCTTAATTTTCTCCCCACCTCCCTTGAGGGTGACTAGACTTAGGGACTTGCTTCCAAAGCACAGAGTGTGGAAGATAAATCATAGCTCTACAGTAGAGACACCTGGCAGACCCCACTCTAGCCAAGTGGGGAAGGTGTAGATCACCCATGTTGCCAGGTGGACGTCAGGTACATCCAGGTACCATGTGATGAGAAGGACACCTCTCCTCCGTGGTCGTCTTTCCGAAAACCCATCACCCCAGCCTAAGCGTGAGAAAAACATCAGACAAATCCATCCAAACTGGGATGCATTCTACTGGATACCTGGGCGGTACTCCTTAAGACAGTCAAGGTCAGGAAAAGTTGGGAAAAACTGAGACTGTGTGGACCAGAGGGGCCCGGAGAGAAGTGACTCAACGAAGTGTGGCTCCCTGGACTGGATGCTGGAGCAGAAAGAGGACTTAAGTGGAAAAACAGGCAACACCCAACAGCCGTGTCCCAGTGTTGACGTCAGCCGTGAGGACCACATCACGGGATCGGAAGATGCTATAACCACGGGGAAACCGGGGCAGGGGCGTACAAGGACTCTGTACTGTCTGCGCAGCTTTTCTATAAACCTAAATTTGTTCCAAAACACAAAGTGTATTAAAAATGCCATTGGTAATTTACGTCTTCTCATCTCGGCTCTTTTCCGGGCAAGCTTTCCCCAAGGGATGCCTCTGTGCCTCCACCCTCCCCTGAAGCTACAAGTTATTCTGTCAACCTTGGGACCCAGGGGGCCCCTTTCTCCGCAGTCCCAGCCAGGGCCCCAGCTTTGATACCGATCGACTCCTGGGCGAGTTAGCCATGCTGAACCAGGCGCCAGACGTGGCGCTGGATGTCTGCTGGTTGGCCAGGCCTCTGGCACGTGCCCATCTTGGCACAGGACGGCGAGGGCAGCTCACGAGCCGCAAGAGCTCAGAACTGAGAGGGGGTGTCCCCCAAGGGACATTGGGGCAGTGTGGCCAAGAAGGAGGATGACGCACAAGCTGTCTGCTGGTGGAAACTTCCAGGAGGCTGAGTGGTCAACAGTGGAAACTTCCAGTGACTCCGAGAAGACAAGGATCAAGACACGGCCTCCGGGGGAGCTTCCTGAGGTGGCCAGGGGGACCCCCCCCGTGGGGTGGGGGCAGAGGCCGTGCCATGTGGGCTCTCGGCCACGACCCTCACGGGAAAAGTAGCCCAAAGGGAAGAAGAGTGCAGCCCTGAAAGCAAGACCTTTACACGTGTTCCCCACGGGCCACCCGCCGTTCTGAGCGCTCCCATGCGTGACTCCACTAATTCTCACGGCAACCCCGTAAAGTGTTAGGATTGGCACCACCATCCTCTTTCCCAGGCAAGAAAACGGAGGCTCTGAGAGGCTCATGGGTTTACCTCAGGCCACTCAGATGGTCAGCAGCGGAGTCCTGAGCCCCACCGGGGCCGTCCGGTACCCAGTTCCTCCTCTAACCGCAGTGCTGCTGCCCAGGAAGAGCCACGGTGGGAGCTCGTCCGAGGTCTTGGGGGCAGAATCCTTAGAGAGGAGAGGATGAAGGCGCAGGAGGGAGAGGGGGCAGTAGTGGACGGTGGCCCCTGAAGGGGGGAGGGGAAGGCTGGAGGGAGAACGCGAGGATGGGGGTCTTTGGCCTTGCTGGGGAGGAGGGCCAGGCTTCCTCTGACCTCACAGGCTGTGCTGCCTATTGGTGGTTTGGGTTGAGCAGGGTGATGGGGGCTCTGGGAAGCTTTCGGTGGCCCCTTTTTGCTGCCCGGTCAGTAGCCGAGTTGAAGGCCAGGCTCCCTGCTCACCCAGGGGCATGACTCCTTGACCGCTGATCCTGCTTTGGGTACCAAAGGCCCAGCAGCGAGGCTGCTGCTTTCAGCGCCGGGCCCTGGGATTCTGTCTAGAAATGACTGCCCTCCCCGATGTGGTGGTCTGGCTGCCCCCAGATCTTCGAGGGAGAAAGCTGCGGGTCCCGCTTCTCTCTCCTCTGTCTCGGGGTCCGGCCCTGCTCGGAAAAGGATGCTGCAGCCGAAGGGCCCTGGATCAGGTTCCCGGGCTCCTGCAGGGCTGGTCCCTGGAGACGGCAGGTGTATTAGGTTCTGTTCTTTTCTCACGAGTCACAGAGACCAGCCCCAGGCAGAGATGCAGCTCAGCCACCCCCGCAAGGACTGAGTTCCGTCCCCACTCCTGACACCCTCGACTGTTCCTGTGTGAGGTCCCCTCTCTGGGCCCTCCTCCAGGGCCCAGGAATGACATATATATATTCTATATGCTTCTGCAGCTCCAGGCTGGGCCCACGGCCCCTCACTCAGGCCCCATCCCCGGGCTGTGAGCGACTTCAGCTTGGGTGGTGTGTCGTTCCTCCCTGGGGACCCCTCGGTGCCTGCACGCGGTCTGGCATCCGATAGAGCCGAGTCTCGCTTTCTGCTGCCTTTTGAGCTGTTAGCCTGTGGCAGGGACACGGCAAGCTTAGGCCAACACAGATGACATTTTCCAGTGCGTGGATATTTTTTTTTTTTAATTTATCTATTTATTTATTTATTTATTTTTGGCTGTGTTGGGTCTTCGTTTCTGTGCGAGGGCTTTCTCTAGTTGCGGCGAGCGGGGGCCTCTCTTCATCGCGGTGCGCAGGCCTTTCACTGTCGCGGCCTCTGTTGTTGCAGAGCACAGGCTCCAGACGCGCAGGCTCAGTAGTTGTGGCGCACGGGCTTAGTTGCTCCGCGGCACGTGGGATCTTCCCAGACCGGGGCCCGAACCCGTGTCCCCTGCATCGGCAGGCGGATTCTCAACCACTGCACCACCAGGGAAGCCCTCCAGCGCGTGGATATTTTTAATGCAAATTTACAGGAGCCATCAATAACATCTACGGGGCCGATGCCTTCCGTCAAAAGCACATCATAAAATAAACAATGGGGCAGAAGCCACGTCAAGAAATCAGTTCACTCAGCACAAAGGGCCATTCACTCCGGGTGAACACGCAACTGCTCTCTGACAGACGGCTCCCTGTGAAACAGGCTCTGAGGCGAGGAGGGAAGCTGGGTCAGAGTGAGAAGTTTCTGGAAAGGCTGGGTGGGCAGAAGGCTCAGCACAGTTCAGGTCGGGCCCTCCGGGCTCAGGGTCCTGTCTTCATCAGGACCAGGGAGCCTCCCTGGAGGAGGAGGCGGGCCAGACCTGCCGGCCTGAACCCACCAGGTAAGATCTCACACTCAGCAAAGCCCCGCGGCCACTCACTCCTGCTGGGAGGTGGAGGAGCACAGGTGGGCCCCCCCTTCCTGGACCACCATCGCCAGCGTGCCCACCTGTGCCCGACCTGAGCACACACCACCCGGGGGGTGGGGGGCTGCTCGAGGCAGGTGCATCCTGCTGCAGACCCGCCATCTCTGCTTCCAGCAGACAGAGGGGCCAGCGGTCGGCGTCTCAGCAGCCCTGGTTCAGTGAGGTCGCCTCCCCGTTGCTCCCAGCTGCCGCCAGCGGGACGGAATCACGTGTGACGAGAAGTCCGTTTCCCGATTCTGACTCTCATCGTTTCACGAGAAATAAGCGTTTCTGCGGAACGCAGTAGTTTCTTCTCCCGCTCTTGCGCGGTCGACACAAACTGCTCACCAGATCTTCATACCAGCCTGTGCGGCCGTGGACACACCCAGCGGTTTGGATCCTCTCATCATGCACATCATCTGATGAAGTCTTTCATGAGCTGAGAATTTACTCCTCTCACTTGCTCTGCCCTGACCTTCTCAAGGGCTTCGGGGCAACAGCAAAACTGTCTCGCTGCTGTCCCGTCCCCAGAGGGTGTGTCGGAGGGCGAAGCGTGATGGGTTTGCTGTCACGGGGAGGGGGAGGGGGTGAGATGCTTTCTCCAACCCTGGTCCTCCGTCAGCCCAGAGGCTGGCGAGTCACGTGGGCATCTCGGTCTGGACCCACCCAAGTGGGAGGCTGTGTTTGGGGGCTTATCTCGTTAGTGTCCGGGCAGCGTGGTTCTTCCGGTAGGAGTTCCGGGTGCTTGAGGTGCTGTCACTCAGCAGAGGTGGTGACCAGATGGGCAATGACACTTGGGGCAGTCATCTCACGGGGGCTGTGACTCCCAGCTCCTGGACAGCTTCACCCACCCAGAGGGGAGATGGGGGTGGTACTGGATTTCAGCTACACAACATGGTGTGTGTGTGTGTGTGTGTGTGTGTGTGTTTAAAACATTTTATAAGTTTGAGAGTGGCTGGTCAATAGTAATTTATTTTTCCAAAACACAGCAGCGGTTTTTCTGAATACAAAGATTTTAGGTAGTGCTTTTAATGAATTATGGACGATTTCCCCCTCCATGAAGAACTGAAATGTCTTTCTTCAACGGGCGCTGCACACAGTTTCCATGTTTCTTTAAGCGGATCATACCACCCTGTTTCCCCAGTTTCTCCATCTGCATCCCCTGCAGCAGCCCTCCTGCGCTGACCCCGTTCCTGGAAGCTGTCATCGCGAGCTGGCCATCCACCCGCTCTCCCTCCTGTCCGCCAGGACCCACTTTGATGTCTCGTGTGAAATATTTTTACTCCCTGGCTCTTCTTCATACTTATCTTTATTTAATTCCCAGAATGTGTTATGGTGTGTGTGTTCTCAGCTTATGTTTTTGCACTTGAATCGTTTCGCCTGTCTCCTGCGGCGAGAAGACATTTTGGGCCACTTTCAATTCTCCAGTCCCGAGTTTGGAAATGAAACTTTGGACTAAAAGCTAAGTCTGAGGTTTGTCAACACCCTAGGTCGTTGGGTTCTGAATCCATAAAGAGCAACGTGTCCCGTATACCACTTTTTCTCTCCATATTTCGGGCACTTTTAACATATTGGGCAATTTTGACTGGTGGTCATCGGGAAGGGAGATGCTTCTAATGTGAGTGCGTGTGGTGTGTGCACATGTACGTGCATGTGTGCAAGTGAGGGTGTGGTGTGTGCACACGTGTACATGCATCGTGCGGTGTGCGCACGTACGTGGCTTCGGGTCGAAGCTCATACTTCACAGACATGCAGGACTGTGGTTGCTTTGTTCTCTCTCGCATTTCATGGGCCACTTCCAGGAACGAGGCCTGGCCCCTCCTCCAGACAGAGAGGGTCATTTGGTGCAGCTCCAGCTGGGATGCAGGCCCCCCAGTGCTGACTTGGGCTCCGTCCCCCTGAAATGTCGTAACTCTGCAAATGCTCTGTGCGGCTGCACCTGGGCATCCCGCACCCGCCTGCCTCCCTCCCCCTTCAGAGCTCATGGCTCTCAAGCCCTTCGGCCTCCTCATGTGTTAATATTGACCTTCATGACACCCCCCGTGGACACAGAGCCGGGGGGGGTCTGACCAGCCCAGGAAATGGGGTGCCATGTCCTTCTGGGAGACTGGCTCTGCCTTTCTGGGTGAGCAGCCAGGATTATATCATTATTATGTGTGTTCAGCTATATTATTATGGATTTTGTTTATCATTATCATTCGGATTATTATCATTTGTTTTTATTCGCGGGATCTTTTTTCTGACACCAACCAATTCGCCAGCAGCAGCTCATTGTCCTACATGCAGTTCCATTCAATTCTGGCACTAACTGTGCAGGCCCCATAGATGAGGGTTCAGGCCCACAAGACAGCTCCCCGCTTCAGATGCCAGCCGCAAACGGGGTTTCCAGGCTGCCCACGCTTCTACTGGGCCAACTGTGAACTGGGGGGCTCCCCTGACCCCTGTCTCAGGTTTAATAATTTTCTAGAATGGCTCACAGAACTCAGTGAGACACTGTACTTACATTTACCAGTTTATGATAAAGCCTCCGACTCGAGAACAACCCAATGGAACCGTTCCCCAGGACAGGCACGGGGGTGGGGCAGGGGGCGTCCACGCCCATCCCTCCCTCTGGGTGGGCGCACCACCTTCCCAGAACCTCCGTGTGTCCACCGACCCGGGAGCTCATCACATCTCATCGTCCAGGAGTGTCTGTAGGGCTCAGTCTCCAGCTCCTTCCCCTCCCTGGAAGTTGGTGGGTGGGGCTAAAAGCCAACCCTTTAATCACTGGCTCTCCCTGTGGACCAGCCCCTTTCTGAAGCTACCTAGGGGTCCCACCTGAGTCACCCTATTAGCATAAACTCAGGGGTGATCAAAAGGGGCCTCTTTTTTAAAAAAAATAATTAATTAATTTTTGGCTGTGTTGGGTTTTGTTGCTGCGCGCGGGCTTTCTCTAGTTGCAGCGAGCGGGGGGCTACTCTTTCACTGCGGTGCGTGGGCTTCTCAGTGTGGTGGCCTCTCTTGTTGTGGAGCACAGGCTCTGGGTGAGCGGGCTTCAGTAGTTGTGGCATGTGGGCTCAGTAGTTGTGGCGCACAGGCTTAGTTGCTCTGTGGCATGCGGGATCTTCCCGGACCAGGCCTCGAACCCGTGTCCCCTGCATAGGCAGGGGGATTCCTAACCACTGCGCCACCAGGGAATCCCGGGCTTCTTATGAAAAACGAAAGATGCTCCTATGACTCAGGACATTGCAAGGGTTTTAGGAGATCTGTGTCTGGAATCCAGGACAAAGACCAAATATAGTTTTTAATACCCCACGGTAAAACATTGATAAAATGTGACAGTGAGTTACATGCTGGTTGTAAAAATGAGGTGCCCTCCTGGGGTTGAGGTTTATCTGTACAGAAGAGAAGATGTATTTGGACACGTCTTCCCCAGCCCCCTTCCAGGAAGATACACATTTCAACTCCCGAATCAACACCAGACCTGAGATTCCCTTTGATTTCCCCGGATCCCGGTGCCAAATGGCCCCATTAGTCAATGAGTTCCAAAAAATCAATAGTGAAAAGGCTTGGTGAGGTCTCTGAGCTCCGGCCAACGCTCTCCTCCCTTCCACGAGTGAATAATGGCCATCGGGGAATATCGAACCGCAGAAACATTGAGGGGGCACAAACCATTCGCCCAAGTGATTTCAAAAGAAAAGTTCTCAACCACCCGCCCCCCGCTGGTCTTCTCTGATTGTTTTGCTCAATCTACAAAATTGCTTTAAATGACAGCATGGCAGGCGATCACCTGGCCTGCTTTTCTCCCTGAGGTTTTCTCTGGGTCCTTCTGCTTGAATTCTAACCAGGCTTCAGGGGAAGGAAAGAAGGGAGCCTGCTGTGTGGCAAAAGCCAGGCCCCGGGGCTTCCGCCTCTAATTTCACAGGTGGGAAAGTGGGGTCTCCACACAGACCCCAGTGTGGGGCTGGCAATGAACCTGAACCTGTCTTCTCCAAGCCTCGCGTTCTTTGTTATTTCATTTTTCTTGAACAGACTGTAAATGTGGCTTTGGGGGTCCCCGAGGCGGGGTCCTGATCACCATTCCCACCGTGAGGTAAGCAAGGGGCCGATGCCGGGACACGTGGGTTCTCCCTGCCTCTTTGCCTCCCTCCTGCTGCTGCCCTGGATCCCGCTTCTCCCCTCTCGAATTTCCTCTATGAGGAAATTCAAGCCCCACCTGGCACACGCGAGTTGCACCTTCGACCTGGGAGACCTCTGGGTGTCCTGAGCTCTGAGATGTCAGGACTTTAACTCCTGAGACAGTTGGAGAGGGTGGGCAGCCCCCGAATCTGCAAGCCTTCCAGAGAACACTCCTGGCTTGAAGCCCGTCGTCCTCCCCACCCTTGACCATCCACACCAGGATCTGGAATGTCCCGGGGTCTGGGACACCTGGTCGCCCCACCCCACTGGACCTCAGCAGGTGAGCAGACAGCTCTCTGGGGCCCTGACATGGGGCATCGCAGGGGGAGGCCCAAGGCTGCCGGAGGTCTTCTCTTCCCAGACCTAGTGTTTCTCAGGTCAGCCCCACATTTTGCCCTCCAGGTGACTCGCCAGAAACCCCCCACACTCCAGTGACTGGACTGTTCCGGGGTGACCCTCAGGACTCATGGTTAAGACCAATCAGAATAATGCCTGTGGGAAAGTTTTATCCTGAGGATCCCTCTATAAACTTGAAGAATTATTGTTCATATGTTTCCAAGATAAGAAAGGGAGTCGAAAGGACCCTAGGATTCCTTTCACTCAAAACAGTTGAGTGAAAGTCAGGAAACTCAATTATGCTTGGTCCCGTATCAAGGGACAGACGAAAACTTAATTTATTTCAGCATCTCATACAGTTCCCACAAGGTTCTTCTCTGCCCTGAGGGAAGAAATATAACAATTACAGCTCATAGTTGCAAAAGGGTTTTACCATCAGCAAAAGACTGAGGCCTCCCAGGCTGAGGCTGTGAGCTCGCCGTTGTGGCTAAGGTCACAAAATCTGTGACAACCCCCGGGAGGCAGGCGTAGGGGCTCGTCCTAAAGAAGAGCTCGGGTGAGAGAGGAGGTGACACGGCCGGCCGAGGTCACCCAGACGCCAGGCAGATCCAGGGCGTTAGCTGTGACCTCTGTTCTCTTTATCTCCTTGGTCTCAAGGAAGTTAAGAGACCTGTTGATAAGGTATTAAATGCCCATTTTAAAAGATGGAGACAGAAGGGGACAAATCCAGCGCCGCCACCGAGCCGTGGAGGGCTGAGCTCATGTGAACGACACTGGGAGGAGCCAGCACCTGAGTTCACTGGACAGGGCTTCCTGCAGCCTCCCTCCTGCCCTCCGGACACCACGCTCCTCTCTGCCGGCCTCCCAGTCTCCACAGTCCCCCGGCTCTGGACACGGATGCCCGGACTCAGAGGTCTTCCTTCCCCTCCACGGATCCCTGGGTGGTCTGCTTAGAGCCACCCTCCCGGTCACTTCCAGGCGTCACTCCAGCCCTCGCCCCTTCCTGACTGCAGCGTCCACACCCTGGGCGAGTTTGCAGCTGGCAGGGCAGCCTGGGTGGGGGCAGAGCGCACCACCTGCAACCCCAGCATCATGTGACAGTGACCCCGGAGTGGCCGGGGGTCCAGGTGGGGGCCCTCCTTGGGCTTCGGGCTCCGAGGGCATCACTGCAGGAGGGTGGAAGCTGCCCACCTGCATGGACTCCAAGAGACGGAGAAATCAGTGTTGCTGTGCTGGGTCCATTTCTGCCCCAGGATCCACCTGTCCTGGGGAAGGCAGACTTCGTGTGGCCTGCACTCGGGAAAGTCCATATAATGGCCTCGTGCAGGTGAACTGGGTTATCCATCCCAGGGAAGTGTCATGACCCAAGAGAACATGGGCTCCAGGAGGTCAGGGGATGCCCAACCCCTGCTCTATCACAGGGGCTCCACAAGTGTTCTCTGGATGAATGGTTTGTACAGCCAAGGAGAATGAGACAGAGGAAGGTTAACTAGCGAGCTGACCTTGGACCAGAGTCCCTGAAGGAGCTGTTTCCTCACCAGTAAATTCGGGGTCATAACCCACTGGCTATGGAGTAAACCCCTCAAGTTCACCTGTTGGAGTCCTAACCCCCAGGATCATATTTGGAGAAAGTGTCTTTAAAGAGGTGATTGTGTTAAAAGGAGGTCTTTGGGGTGGTCCCCAATCCAACACGACTGCTGTCCTTCTAAGAAGAGGAGATTAGGACACAGTCACATGACCGTGTGAGAACATGGAGAAGACGGCCGTCTGCCAGTCAAAGAGCGAGGCCTCTCTAGGAACCAACTCTGCTGACACCTTGATCTCAAGCCTCCAGAATTATGAGGAAATAAATTCCTGTTGTTTAAGCTTCCCCGTCTGTGTGGCTTTGTTACAGCAGCCCTGGGACACTAGTACAGCACCTCACAGGGTTGTGGTGACAATTCAGTGATGCCACCTGGTAAAATGTGAACTGTGGATACGGTCGGGCAGGGGGAACGGAGATGGTGAACTCAGCACCTCCTCTCTCTGCCCCAGGCTCCAGCTCCCTGGGGATGGTGTCTGTCTGCAGGCTCTCCCTCCAGGCTGGCCCAGTGCTCTGACCCCTCCCCGCCAGAGTAACCCCAAGCCATGAGACTGCCAAATCCTGATCAACCTCCAGACCGTCTGCGGGCTGACCACCTGGGTGCTGTGTTGAGTGGGAGGCTCTTCAGCAGGAAAATCATCGACTTCTTCCCGGGGAACCTCTGCCCTCCGGTTCTTTTCAGACGTTGTCAAACCTTAGAATATTCATTTACTTAAAGTCTACCCAACAATTTCCAGAAATTAGATGCTGACATAGGATGTCCCTCCTCCCACACAGCAGGCCCAGCCTTGGCGCCATCTGAGCTGGGGTGGGGGAAGCTACGTGGGTTCCCTGCGCTGCCCTCTGTTTGGGGCTCGTTAGATTATTGGAATTCGATAAGAATGGTGCTGTGGTGATTCTGATATCTGTCAGTTTTGCTCTCTACAGTCACTTTGCCCACGTGGTTTGCATCCTTCCCTGTAATTCTTGCCGTGATCATAGGTGCTCTTATCCTCTGACCTGTCCTCCAAGGTGAGGAGGACGCCCCAGGTCAAGGCGAGGTGACCCCTCCCAAGGTCACACAGCTCAGAGGACCGTGCAGGACCAGGGCCAGCCCTGCCAGGCTCCGAAGTGCTGCCTTTCCTCCCAGTGTCACCAGACGCGGACTTATTATTAATTTGCTAATTAAGCCCTGCTATTTGGTGTGTTTTCATGTTGTATCAGTCTGCTGAAAGGCAGGACCCAAATGGTTCAGGCCATCTGCTCCTGAAATCTGTCCTGTTCACTTTCCTTCAACTCTGCGTTCGTTTCCTGTGGTGGGAGCGGCAGGGAGAGCCCGGCCTCCATCCCTGAGGGCCGGCCCCTCCCCTTGAAAAAAACCCTCCCGGGGCTCAGGCCAGGCCTAGTTGGTTGTAGGGACAGAAAGCGGCTGTAAGCGCAGGAGGGGATGGATTGGACACATCCGAATCCAAGATCGAGAAGCAGCTCCTGGGGTCTGGCGGCTGGGCTGAGGGCTCAGCTCTCCCCAAGGGCCCCTCCCTGCTGCTTGTTTTTGGGGGTCAGCGTCGTCCCCGCTCTTACACTGGTGTCCTCGTAGAGGCTGGAGGCCAGGAGGCTGTGAGTAGGGCTCCTGGGCTCCATCCAGCCTCTACAGCAGGTGCACGGGCTGTGGGAACTTGCCCCGGGAGCCCTCCTGCACTGGGGTCACTGCGGCACCTGCTCTGTCACCTACCCCTCTGGTCCCTTGGCTGCCTCGCTGCAGATCCTCCTAGGGGGTTGGGGCCAGGTCAGCTCCAGGCCACAGGTACACATCTCTTGTTCTCTTGAAGGCTTCCCCTTCTGTATGCAGGTCCTGAAGGAGACCTGGATCCCAGGGCATCTGGGTGGTGGCTAGGCGTACCCACACACTAGTAGCTCCTTCCCCGCAGGGGGCCTCTGAACCCCGGTCACGCTGACATGTGACTTCCGTCCTGGTAACCTGGTGGACATTCCTGAATGTGGCTAATGTCAGCCTCTGAGACTGTCACAGCCTCCACTCCCAAGATGCCTCCCGATTCCCACGCTCAGAGTTGGGGGTTTCCTCCGGTCAGGTGTTCTCATCTGGGGGTGACTATGCCACCCCCCCCCAGGGAACATTCAGCAATATCTGGTGACATTTGGGGACATTAGCAGGCTCCTAATGCTCGTGGCGTTAGTGGGTAGAGACCAGGGACGTGGTCAGCACCCCACAGCGCCCAGGACGGCCCCTGTGTCCATAGCACTGAAGAGGGTCAAGTGGACTCACCCAGGGCTCCCTGGTCCCTAACGGGGCCTGTGGCTGGTGCTGGGGAATATAAGCTCTTATTTAGATTTTTGTGCGTTTCCGTTTTTTGTCCTGAAAATGCATCATCTTTATAATGAAGAATATACATTATTTTAAAAACTAGGGGAAGATGCAGACACGACTTGTTTATCATCCTGGGGCCGAGGTGTGTTGAATTTTGATGCTGGAGCCCACGCCTGGGAGGGCAGAGCCCGGGGCGCAGAGCGGCTCTCTCGACCCCCGAGTTAGGAGGCCCCAGATGACAGGTGGCAGGTGGGGTCCCAGCCCTGCTGCGTGTCACTCTGTCACGCCCACTGGAGGCCTCAGGGCCTCTCACAGCCCGGACGGCTCACGGCACGATGACCTGGAGGAGCCCAGACTGCCCTGCCAGGCGCTGCCCTGGGGGTTCTTTGAAACGCGTGGCCCGAGGGGGTGCTGAGCCCATGGACGTGACCTCGTTCCCAAGTACGGTGTGGGCTGGACAACCGCTGGGTGCGGGGAGCCGACACTCTACCCCCAGGACACCGAGACACCCCTGGAGGACGCTCAGGATACCCTCCACGGATGACGCCGTGCCCTGCGCCCCCGGAGAAGAGCGTATCAGGTGGGAAGTGCTTTCACCCCTGAATGGTTCACATGAATAATTCCTCCGCCCCATGAAAGCCGAGTTCCTCTGCGCTGGAAATTTACCAGGCTGGCGGACCTGCGGTGAAGTTGCTGTCATGATAGGAGACAGGCAGCAGGGAGATGAGCTCGGTGCTCTGTGACCACCTAGAGGGGTGGCATAGGGAGGGTGGGAGGGAGGGTGACGCAAGAGGGAAGCGATATGGGAACATATGCATATGTATAGCTGATTCGCTTTGTTATAAAGCAGAAACTAACACACCACTGTAAAGCAATTATACTCCAATAAAGATGTTAAAAAAAAAAAAAAAAGAAGAAGACAGGCAGGTGGCCCCCTTCCCTCCTCTCCCATGAGGCTAATTTTTACTGGTTCTGTTGGATTTGCTGCCCACTTCGTTCCCACAGTTATGCCATGATTGACTGGCTGACATAAGTGTTAAAGACTCCAAATGCACACTGGTGGTAGCCTCGGGACATAAAATGCCTCAAAAGCCCCCTCCCTGTAGCAAGGTCTATTTTAACTTACTGTTGCCGCCGCACCTCCTGCAAATGGCCTCCGAAGCTGGGAGGGTGGCTTGTCTTTAAGGCCGATAGATGTTTGACCACGAGGCCGGGACTGCCTTCCCGTCCCGGGCGCTGGTGCCCTCCTGGCTCACTCTGGAGCAGGCTGTTCACAGCCACATCCCTGGCAGAGCCGCAGGGACCCCCGGACGTCCTCCTGCTCTCTGTGCACCCAAAGGCAGCCCCGCCGTTCCCGTCAGGCAGAGGAGCCGAAGTCCCGCTCAGTGGCCCCTGGGATCCGCCACCAGATGCACGATGAGAGCTCCTACAGGGCACCGGGTACCCACCGGGCACGGAGGCTCAGAGACACAGAGGCAGCCCCCTGCCTCCTGGAGGTCACGGCCCAGAAGGGAAACACAGGTCAGAGGCTTGGACCGCTCCTTGCCAGCTCTGTCTCATGTTAGGAGGCGGGGATCACCTGCACGCCTTATTCCCAAAGGCTTTGCTTGTCTTTCAAATCACAAGATGGTCATTAGCTACTCATAATTAATTGAAACCGGGATCTCGAAGAGATCTCTGCACTCCCATGTTCATTGCAGCATTATCCGCAACAGCCAAGACATGGAAGCGACCTGAGTGCCCACAGTCGAACGAATGGCAGAGAAAATGTGACATATACGTGCAAAGGAATGTTACGCGGCCATAAAAAGGGAGGAAACCCTGCCATCTTTGACAACATGCATCAGCCTGGAGGACGTGATGCTGAGTGAAATAAGACAAATACCGCGTGACCTCACTTACTTGTGGAATCTAAAGTGGTTACGCTCATAGAGGCAGGGAGATCGGTGGGGGCCTGGGCGGGGCGATAAGGAGGTGTCGGTAAAAGTGAGCGAAATCTCAGTTGCGCAGGATGAGTGAGTTCCGGGGATCGGGGATCGACTACAGAGCCTGGTGCCTGTAGTTAATACGCTGTTTTGTTAACTTAAAAATTGGCCAAGAATGCAGATCTTATGGTAAGTGTTCTCACGCGGGCAGAGGGGAGTGTGGGAGGTGATGGCTATGTTTACAGCACAGATCGCGGTGATGGTTTCACAGAGAACACTTACACACTTATCTCCAGATCCCACGGGCTGCGCACATAACATGCATATAGTTTGCTATGCCGATCGTACCTCAATAAAGGGTTTTAAACACGTAGTTGATTTCTAACACAGAACGAACTGTGGTTTGCTAAACTTTGTCATGACGGAAGCGGGTGCTAACCCAGGCTCTGGCGGGGGTTGTGAGCACCCCAAGGAAGTGGAGTCAGCCCAGCCTGGGGTCCCTGCGGGGAATTTCTAGAAGCACGATGCCCGAGCTGGGTCTCGGAGGATGAGTGAGATCAGCCTCTGCTTCAGTTTCTGTTTGATTTGCCAGGACCCCTCCTGTAATTCCATCAGGGCTTCAGTACTGAGGCCCAGCTTGGGAGATGGGAAATACCTGCTCAATTTCCAAGACAGCCTTCTCCAGAATTCCCCCGAGGGGCCAGCCTGCATTCTGGACTGGATAGAGCCCCTGGCTCTGTACCTCCACAGCCCCTGTGTTTCCTTTCCTTGATCACTGGGCTGACGTCCGTTTTCCTCAGACCTTTAGGTCTGAGCTGCAGCGCGTGGGGAGGGGGCCCAGGGCCCAGCATGGAGCCCACCCAGCTGTTCACAGATCTGCCACCGCATGAGGACAGGAACTTCTAGGCCCCTGAGGCTTAGTGAGCCCTGCTTTTGACGTTCATCAGCTCGAGAGAGAGGGCTGGTTGGGGACACAGGCAGCAGGAGTGGAGAGACCAGGGCAGGGGGGAGATCTGGGGGACCGGGGGGCCGGGGCGGGGTGCGGGCCTCTCCTCCTCCTGCGCCATGAGGAAGTGCACCGTCCAGGAGGGTGGACACTCAGGATTTTCTGTCTCCCTTTAATTGAGTCCGTGCTGTTCGCATCTCGAATGATATCTGTCAATTCTGTCATTATTTATTTTTCCAGCAGAGCCTGCATTCTGAACTGTCCTTTTCCCAAAAATCGAAACTCGATGTAGTGCATTTTTGTGCGTTTTTAGTGTTAACTGGAAATTGTTTCTGAAAATGACAGTGCCAACAAGGAAATCGCTGCTCGACAGAAACGACGCGGGGGAGGCCAGGGTGATTTAGGGAGAGGACAGCACGGGGCTCCGATACCGGGTCACCAGCCGCCCCCGCTGGCCGGGCCCTACCGCCGCCCCTCCCCCCTCACAGGCACCTGCCTCTGCGTGTCCCGCACACGCCCCGTGGACTCTTTCTCTGGGTCTGGCTGCGTCCTGGGCGTTTTGCTCTGCACTCTCTCCCTGCTGAGCCCCCCTCCCCACAGCCTCAGCGGCCCCCTGTGCACTGAGGACCCCCAAATCACATCCTTTTCCCAAGCTTCCTGCTCGGTGCACTCACGCAGCAAATTGCCCTCTGGGTGCCCCCCACGCCTTGCTCCTCCAACATTGTGTTCCTGTTTTAATCAATGGGATTATCGTTCAAGAAGCTGCCAGGATGGAGCCTTTGGAAACCACCTTCCATCCTCTATTAGCACATGAACAGCATCCAGAGGGCCTTTGTTTCCATGGATTCTACTTCGGTGAGCTCTCCTCACCTCTCTGTCACTCCTGCTTTAATGGAGGGCGTCCGGGTCTCTCATGGGGCCATGCTGTGTCCTCCTCCCTCCTCTCCCCCATGCCCCCACTGGGCTCAGCTCACCGAGCCCAGAGACGTGTCCACAGCTCCTTCCCATGGGGCATGTGGGAGGGGCTCTCAGCCCTTTCCCTTGGGGTTCCCAGCCCTCCAGGACCCAGGCCTGCTGACAGCCCAGCCTTACCTACCACGGTCCCAGAATGCCCTGGGCCCCGTTGGGGCCTCGCGCTATACTCCCTTCCTCTCCCAGCCTCCTCACCCAAACCCCCCAACCGCCAGAACCAAACCCTCCCACTACCCCTGGTGTCTCGAGCCCACTGACCTTTCAGCCACTGGCTCCCTTCTGGGAACACTCTTCCTGCCTCCTGTCCCCAGGACGTCCCTGTCCTTCTCAAGCACAACAGCCCAAACCCAGCTGCTCCATTCAGGTGAGCATTGAGTGGCTGCAGAACCTGGTCTGTAAAGAGACAAGAGTCACAATGTGCCCTTTTTGGCAGAGAGGTTTCCGAGTCGATGGTCTAGATCATCACCGGGACCGCCCGTTCTCGTGGGGTTCTGCAGCTACAGCATTTAGCACCCCCCCATTGGACCCTCTCGCTTAACTCCGTGCTTCTGTCTATAAAAAACATAATTGCACTTCAGCATCTGGAACTTGGAAACCCTGGAATAAAGCAGATATTTTATAACCCAGACAAGTCAAGGGTGTTTCTCTTTGTCAATAAACCATTTATACATTGAAAATGTCCTGCATGGAGACACTCCATCATGCAATTCAATACACAGCCCTAGGAGGGAAACGCAGAATTAGTTTTCTCAAAGAACCTCTCATTAAAAAGTTCTAAAAAGCCACAGAATTTATGATTTAGAAACAGATATTGAAGACTATATAATCACCCCTCACAAGGAGAAAAGATATATATATTTATATATATATTTTTTCTCTTTACCAATGAACTATATTTGGACTCTAATTGAATATGTTCCACTAGTTGTGGGAGTAACTATTTGCCATTTTCCTCTTCTTTCTTACTAAAATAACTTTGGTGTTGGGGGAGAAATGTGTCAGCTAGAATAACTATACTTCCTGTTTCCCTTTGCAGTTAGAGGTGACCTTGTGATACATCTGGTTAATGAGGGGTAAACTGATGTCACGGGGGATTCCAGGAAATGTCGTAGCCCCATCGCTTTTCTCTTTCACTCCTGTTGAAGTACAGCTGTGGTGGCTGGAGCAGAAGTCACCGCCTTGGGGCCTGGAGGGAAAAGCCTGGAGAGCCCTGAAATGCTGAACCAATGCCAGCCACCACCCAGCTGTGAACATCTCATTAGGTGAGAAAAATAAATCTGCTTTGGTTCAGTCAGTGTTCTCTGCTGTTCTTGTTATTCCAAGCTGGACAAAAATACCTGGCCAGTTGTCTTTGTCCACATAGCTCATTGCCACACCTCCCTTAAGTCCTTCAAGTCAAGAGTGTCACCTTCTCCTGGCGACACTTCTTCTCCTTTACAATAGGGGGTGAGGGTCTTCCCTCACCCCCTACTGTAAAGGCGACCCCTCAGTCCTTCCCGACTCCATCTTGCTTCTTGTCCCACATGGAACCTTTGCCATGCACTGAATGCCATATGTTGAAATTCTAACCTCCAATGTGATGGTAATCGGGAGGTGGGGGCTTTGGCGGGTGATGAGGTCATGAGGGTGGAGCCCTCACAGATGGGATTACTGCCTATATAAATGGGACCCAAGAGAGCTCTCCAGTCCTCTCTGCCCTGTGAGTCACCATGAGAAGTTGGCCGTCTGCCACCCAGAAGAGGGCCCTTGCCAGAGGTGGGACGTGCTTGTCCTTCCAGGCCCCAGAACTGGGAGAAATACAGTTTTTTGCTGTTTAGAAGATGTCCAGTCTGGGGCATCCTGTTATAGCAGCCAGAACTAAGATGACCTTCTAATGTGCTTCTGAATGTACTTTCTATAATTTGGTGATTTGACTCTCTCCAGTAGAATGTAAACTCCCCAAGAGCTGGGGTGCTCGTCTACCTTGCCCTCTGCTGTACCCTCAGCCTCTGGAATGGTGCTTGGCTCACAGAATGCCCTCCGTAAATATTCACTGGGTTGAGAATGTCATACCTGAGCCCCTTTGCAACCCACAGAGGGATTTGCAGACTTGGATCTGGATTCTGTTGTTGGGTCAGCGACCATGGCCTTGTTCCAAGTTGAGGATATTTCTATGGGAGTCGTGTCTACCCTGGTGACCTCTGTACACCAGTTCCCCCGGCCAACCTGCAGTCAGCTTCCCCGACTCCAGGTTGTATACTTGGTGCCTAGGAGAATACACAAGAGCGTCACGTGCTTGGCTAACAGTGAACGGAACACAGAAAGGCGTCGAGATTTGCTGTCATTTTATATGTCGGTGGATCTCAACCTCGTGAGCCACTCCTGTGAGCAGGTCAGAGGTCAGAGTTCTGCCTGTGTCACCGGCCCAGTGAGGATACCCCCAGACTCCCTACCTATTCGCCATAGCTCCCTGGGGCCCCCGGAGAAAGCCTGGGCAGTGAGGGACCCTATAGGTCACCTGGCCCCTCCCCAGCGTCCGGTCCAGCTGTCCAGCCTGGTCAACAAGGGGGAACACCCGTGTGACACTCGTCAGCCTGGCCTGGGCAGGGTCCCAGCTCCCGGTCCCCAGCCCTACCTGAGCGCCTGGCACAGCGTCATTTGTTTGATTGATTGTCCCACTAGGACGCAAGGTGGGAGTCGGGGAGGTGTGCGGGGTGAGGGGAGGGAGAGCCGCTGGGCACATACGTGGCTTCATGGTGTCTTTCTCGTGCTTTCCTGACCCGGCATGGAGGCTTAATAAGTACCAGTGGTGTTGGGAACTCTCTGAGGATCGTTCTGATTTTAAGCATTTTTCAGGTCTTTTTAGACCTCTCCAAGTGGCACTGAGATGAATACGTTGCCGTGGGAGCACGGCTCTGTGGGTTTCTGCACACAGCCAAAGATGCCTCGTTAGTGGGCTTTTAAATAGCTCGCTCAGAGCTGCCAGCAGCTGCCTGTCTGGAATGGGTGGCCTTGGGAGGAATCGGACGCCCCTCGTGCTGCGAATTTCTGAAGAAAGCTATGCGGGGGGTGGGGGTGGGGCAGGCGAGATCGGTACCCGTGTCCGTTGTATTTGTTTCCGGACATCCAAGAAGGGTGTGGACTTGCATGCAACGGGCCAGAATAAGAGTCCACAAGCAACGCTCTTTCATGGTGGAAGCCTTGATAAATCAGCCTGTGACACAGACGGAATGCGGCTCGGTCCCCCTAATGCAAACATATGGACCTGCTCATTGTCAGCCTGCGTTTCCGGGGGAATATTTAATAGTTTAGAGGAAACGTGTTGCTTGCATATGACTTGCCTCTGGAAAGCCATTTTGTGGGGACGCAAAGTGCTAATCTCTCTCCACGTTCCACCTCATCACGCATGTGGCCTTGAGAGAGGACGTCTCCCAGGTGAGCCGTGGGGAGCATGATTTGGAGGACCAACATCACCCTGGTGTCCCAGGGCTGGACCTGCGCTTGCCCCCCACGAAGGAGGCCAGCGTCGCCGGCGGGCTGCGATCGGGGAAGGGGGGCTCGGTGAGGGGGCCACACTATCCCGGCCCCGAGAAAGCGGGTCGGGGGTCCTGCCCCTGGCTGAGCAGTGGTTTTCAACGTGTGGTGTGCAGAGCCCCTTGGATCCCGTGGAGACGGGGTGGAGGTGAGGCGGGAAGATAACGGACAGGGATGTCAGATGCGTCCCATATGCCCTCGTGATGTTCTCTGTCTTCTTCACTATGTCTTCCCACCACAGACCATGATGTCTTCCACCCGGCAGCTGCTCAGTTTAAGAAAAAAAGGTCTTATCATTTAAATGTCTTAAAGACTTTATTTTTTGATAGGGTTTTAAGTTCACAACAAAACTGAGGGAAATGTACAGGGGTTTCCCACGTACCCCCTGCCCCACACGTGCATAGCCTCCCCCACGGTCAACATTCGCCCATCAGAGGGTGCATTTGCTACCATCAGTGAACTTACACTGACACGTCATCATCACCCGAAGTCTGTAGTTTACATTAGGTTCCCTCCCCGCGATACGGACGGGTATCCGTCCTTGCAACATCATACAGAGTATTTTCACTGCCCCCAAATCCTCTGAGCTCTATCTATTTACCCCTCCATCCCAACCCCTGGGAACCACTGATATTTTACTGTCTCTATAGTTTTCTCTTTTCCAGAATGTTATGTTATAGAGTTGGATGTTCAATGTTATAGAGTATATAGCATTTTCACTTTGGCTTCTTTCACTTAATAATATACATTTAAGTTTCCTTCATGTCCTTTCATGACTTGATAGCTCATTTCTTTTTAGTACTGAACAATATTCCATTGCCTGGATGGACCACAGTTTATTTACCTGTTCACCTACTAAAGGGCGTCTTGGTTGCTTCTAAGTTTTGGCAATTATGAATAAAGCTGCTGTAGATGTTTACGTGCAGGTTTTTAATGTGGATGTAAGTTTTCAGCTTATTTGGGTAAACACCAAGTAGCGTGATTGCTGGATTGTGTGGAAAGGGCACACAGAATTGTCTTCCAGAGTGGCTGCTCCATTCTGAATCCCCACCAGCCATGAATGAGAGTTCCTGTTGCTCCACATCCTCCAGCATTTAATGTCAGAGTTCTGGATTTTGGTCATTCTAATAAGTGCGCCGTGGTAACACAGTGTTTAATTTGCATTTCCCCGAAGCCATTAGGATGTAGATGTCTTTTCACATGCTTATTTGCCATCTTCTTTGCTGAGGTATCTGTTAAGATCTTTGGCCCATTTTAAAATCTGGTTGTTTTTTTTCTTACTATTGAGTTTTTAAGAGTTCTTTTTATATTTTGGATAATAGACATTTATTAGATGTGTCTTTTGCAAATATTTCCTCCCAGTCTGTATCTTGACATTCTTCTCGTTCTCTAGACATTGTCTTCTGCAGAGCAGAAGTTTTCAGTTCTAATGAAGTCCAGCTTACCGATTGTTTCCTTTATGGATCGCCTCTGGTGTGGTATCTAAAATGTGTTTGCCACACCCAAGGTCATCTCAGTTTTCTCCTATGTTATCTTCTAGGACTATGTTATCTTCTAGGAATTTTTTCTTTTTCTTTTTTTTTTTTTGGCTGTGTTGGGTGTTCGTTGTTGCTGCACACAGGCTTTCTCTAGTTGTGGTGAGTGGGGGCTTCTCTTGTTGTGGAGCACGGGCTCTAGGGAGCGCGGGCTTCGGTAGTTGTGGCTCGTGGGCTTGGTTGCTCCGAGGCATGTGGAATCTTCCCGGACCAGGGAAGAACCCTAACGTCGTCTGTTTGTTGGGGGATTTTGGTTCTGTAAAGAGCTCAAAGATGTTATTATGTGTATCCCTTGAGGGGGAACCAGGACCCTGCCCCAAGGCTGCGCTATTGTTACTTGACTGCGCCTCCCTCGTCTCTGCATCCCCTCCCTTCCCTGATTAGCAACTGTTGGAAAGTCTTCTGTGCCCAGGAGCCCCCCAGGGTCCCGCCCGGTTTCAGATGGAAGCAGCCAGGCTGAGTAGAAGGGCAGGAAGAGTGATAAGCACGGAGCGCCAGGCGTGGGGTTCTCCAGCCAATTCTCCGTCTCCAGCCGGGTACCCTACAACTCAATTCAAACCTCGCACGGACTCCTGGAGTCAGAACAGGCCCCACGGGGTAAGGGCTCCATCCGACAAGACTGCCCCCACTTCAGACACCAGCTGCAAGTCTAAGGACCACCTGTACTTCTGAGCAACTAGCTATAAATGTGGGGGTTCCCACCAACCCCTCCTTAGGTTCAACAATTTGCTGGCACAATGCATAGAACTTGGAAAAACACTTCACTTGTGTCCACCATTTAATTATAAAGCGTATAATTCAGGAAGAGGCAAATGGAAGAGATGCCAGGGCTAGGAGTGGGCGTGGGGCATGGAGCGTCCAGGACCTTCCCGGGCAGGGGCACCACCTTCCCAGCACCTCCACGAGTCCCCCAGCCCAGAAGCTCATCACATCTCACTGCCCAAGTGTTTTTACAGGGCTCAGTCTCCATCTGTGTCCCCTGCCTGGAGGTTGGGAGGTGGGGCCTAAAGTTCCAACCTTTCAGTCATTTGATTCCTTGGGACCAGCCTCCCTCCTGAGGCTATGTAGAGACCCCCTCTTGTCACCTCATTAGCGTACACTCCAGTGTCATCAAAGAGGCTCCTTGTGAATAACAAAAAGTGTCACTTGGGAAGTTCCAAGGGTTTTAGGAGCTCTGTGCCTGGAACTGGGAACAAAAACCAAATCGTGTTTTTTTAAAATTATGCCACACCCGAGAGCCCCCATCTGGCAGAGGAAGAGGGGATCCCGAAGGGGACGGAAGGGCGTAACCATAAAAATGAGAGGAAACCCGAGAGGAGGCAGCACGGGGAACCCAGGGAGGAAGGTTCCCGATTGAGGGGGGGTCACCGTGGCCACCCGGGCTGGTCATGTGGGGGCTGTGGTCTCTCAGGCCAGAGACCCGTCCTTTTGGCTCCTGGTTACTCTTTCCTTCACACCCTGGCTGTGATCATAAACACATTCGTTGTATAGACAGATCTTTTCTTCTTTTGCATCCTCTTGTCTCATCCTTTTTTCCTGGATTTCCCTCCGAACAACCCTCTGAAGACAAGGGGCTGGCCAAGGCCCCTGAGCTCCAAGTTTTCTCTCTGAGCTCCCTGACTGCTCTGCACCCCTCCCACACCCCCGGGCTGCTCTGAGTCCTGACCACGCAGGGAAGGGCCCAGCCGGAGCCGGGGGTGGGAGTCGGGGGCAGCCCGGCTGCCTGAGCAATGGAGGGAAAGCAACCCAGAGCTACCTGAATCCCGCTCTGAGGAAATGCCATTGACCACACCCTGGCAGGGCCCCTCCCCTGCAGCCTGGCCACCCCCTGGTGAGGCTCCAGACTGCTGGCACCAAAGGAGGCTGAGGCACCCTGCTTGGGCAGATGGGGCTGAGGGTGTCGATTTGACCTAACAAGCTGCAGTGATTGCCCCGAAACATGGTCTTTTCTTTCTGACATAAACACAATCTGTTTCCCCAGAAGCACTGCCATAAACAGACACCAGGCATCCCAAACCAAGACCACACACACTTGGAACACTGCCCCCTCCTGCACTCCTTTCCAGGGATTTCTGGAAACCCAGTTCAGAGACAGGCCTTCTGGGCAACCCCCACACACCCAGCTCTGCACCCTAAGCCTCCCTCTCTGTCCCTACAGCTGCAGCTCCCTCTCTGTCCCTACGGATGTGCACCACTCTAGGTGGTGCACATCTGGCTCCCTGCAGAACCCAGACTGTTGGGTCGAAGGCCAGGGCCGTGCGTCTCCCAGCCCAGGCTCCCCATGGCACCCAGCACTGCCCCGACGCATGTCCTAATAGCCAAGGACCTTCCACATGTCCTTGACAAAGAGAATACAGAAGCTCAGAGAGGTCAAGTCACTGCCTAAAGATCACAAAGCTAGAAGATAGTGGAGAAAAGTTCAAACCAAGAGTTTCTGATTTCTAAGCGCATTCCTGTTCATTCTCAGTGTAAGTCAAAGGAGACTTCCATCCAGGGTCTTTCCTTACGGAAGATGCTCCCAGATCTTTCCAAGGAGAGCCCAGTGTGTACACGTTTCTTTGCTTTCTCACTGTGCTACGTTATCCATTTTCCTCGTTAAGTCTTAGCCTATTAATAACCACCCATTTGTCTTAATTCAAGAAAAAGATGATTGATTGTATTTGTAACGGTTTCATTGAACTTGTGAAAGTGATGGATGGGGTCCCACAGCAAGGAAGCCTCAAGAAAAACCATATCCTTGCATTTGCTTGGAAGGGGTTCTCTGTCTCACCAAACATTTTGAGACAGAAATTTCCAAAAGAAATATGCATTCAGTATCCTCAAGCATCAAATGCAAAGTGAACTTTTACCTTGATGTCTGTGTTCTGAATCTTTGATCTGAGGGTTCCATGATGGTTCCATGGGGGGAGCTTGAGTTACTTTTTTGCATTCAGTCACTGGCTGCAAAACCACTTACTTGTGTGTTTATAGGAAGAGTGGTATGGTCGCTTCTGTCCTGGGTGGGGAAGTGAAGCCTCTCAGGTAGTGATATGTAAAGCCCAGACCCACAGTGAGTCCAGACTCGGGGCTTTTCCTGTCCACCCAGAAGGACTGGTCATGCTGGTACCTGTTTGAGCGCAGGTGTGTCCTGACATCACATGCATCCACCACGAGAAGGCCCCGAAACACATCTGTCACCGCCTCTCCTAAGTTTTCAGCCAGCCAACACCACTGACCAGGGGCCAGTTCCCCATCCTGGTGCCCAGCTGGGCCTTCCTGATCTGACTTCACACCAGCCCTCACAGCACACTGCCTTTCAACCTTGCACCCTCTGCTGTGTGGGACCTGACGATCTGTCCTTCCAGAACCTCCCAGACCAATGCCCACAAGTCCTCACTGTCTCTTCATTGGCACGTGGTAGATGCCTCCTTCCTCTCTGCTTAAAGGTAGATATTCTGTGCACAAGTCTCTAGACTTGGGGGTCCAGTAACAAGTCACTGAGCTCCAACCTCTGTCAGGAGACATGCGAGGCTACCACCCCCGTTCCTAATCCCCTCCTCCTTTCCGCTGCCCCAGGTCTGCCTGGGGTGTCCTGCTGGCCAGTGGCTATTGTCACACATTCGCCGATCCGGAAACAAAATGGGTGAGAACAAAAGAGCAGAGCCAGCAGTGAAGCGAACAGCAAGCGGGCCTTTCTTTCTGGCTCTGCCGGGTCTCTGAGCCGGACCTCACGCAGGTGTCGGAGGGTGTGACTAACACTCCTCCTTGGAAGCATCATCCCAACGCTGAATTATTCTGCCCCTTATTTTAACCAATAACTCGAAACCCTAGAAAAGAGTTCTAATCAATAGGCTGGGAGGATGATGAAAACCTATTGCTGGGAAAGAAACACATTATTAGAAAGATCAAAGGATAATAAGGCTCCAAGGAAGGTGGGGAGGGGTGTCCTGAACTCCACGGTCGACGCTGTGTGAGTGGGTTTCGTGGCTTTTCTTCCCTAGAGCGGATCACATGTCCAAGTGCGTTCTCCTTCACGTAGCTTCTCTTCCATTCACATCCCCAAAGATGAAACCAAGAATTGTCATTAGTCCTTTTTGGGGGGTACAAGTTCCTAGAACCCATGAGAGCAGCAGATTGTTGGGTCTTACCCAGAGATGCTGGGGAGGTCCTCCCTCCTTCCAGAGCTCGGTGCTGAGGACACGGGATGGACAAGGGGGTCCCGGCTATGATGAGCAGCCTCCCTATTCCAGCGTTGACCACGAGCTGCCAGAGTGTGGGGGAAACGGGGCCGACCAGGGCTGACCCCTATACCCAGAGCGCAAGGTGCAAGCTGGGCAGATCCAAGTCAAGGCCTCCAGACAGGATCTTGGGATGAGCACACCTGCATCCTTCTTGTTCCCCAAGGAGGGGCCCAGCGTTCGTGTGAGGTCCTGTGCTCTGGGCGGGCACAACAGATGTGCTTCTGGTAGAAGCTTCCAGAACCTAGACTCTCCCTGGATCACCTCTGCCTTGTTTTCTTCAAAGAGGGCTCTCCCAAATTCCAGGGGGAGGAGAGAATACCGATTACTGGAAGGGAAGAAGAGGAAGGAAGACCCCACTGAGATTAGACAGGTGAGTCTGGATGGGAGAAAAGGACGCTCCCTAGAACATCAGATGGGAAGCAGAGTCTTACAGAGAGCCATTGATTCCCCAGTGCCAACACCTGGGCCGTGGCTGGGACCTGTGTTTAGGGGTGCCACATTTGGCCAATAAAGATACAGGATGCCCGGTCAAATTTGAGAAAGAAAATGGAACAGATAAACTCCAAACACCGTTTTCCTATGTGTATGTCTCAAGTATTGCAAGAGACGTACTTATACTAAAACATTACTCGTTTATCGGAAATTCAGATTTAACTGGGTGTCCTGCATTTTATCTGGCAGCCCCATGCGGGGTCCCTGGTCCCCATTCCGAGTTCTCTTTCTTGAGCGTTCTCTGAAATGGAAGGCTGAGTGAGAGGCCGGTGGCCCTCTCATGATTTGTTCACTCATTCAATCACTCACTCATTCATACACGAACGAACTCATTGGCTCATTGAGGTTCTGTTATCTGATAGGCGTGAGACAGATGTCGGGGATACCAGTGTGACTAAGACAGGGTCCCTCTGATGAGCTTAGCGTCGAGGGGTAACATCCATCAGAGCACTTGTATCTCAGGGTTCAGGCTGCATCAGCGTCACCTGAGGGCTCCTGTGGCTGGCAGAGCAAATGTCCTTCCAGAGATGTTTACGTCCTAATCCCTGAATCTGTGAATCTGTGACCTCACGTGGCAAAAGGGACTTTGCAGCTGTGATTAGGTTAAGGGCCTTGGAATGTGGAGGTGGTCCAAGTGGGCCCACCCTGATCTCACCGGTGGGATCTGAGATGTGGGATGTGACGAGGGGAGGTTGCTCTGAGAGATGCATGTCGCTGGCTTTGAAGAGGGAGGAAGGGTCGGGAGCCCAGGAATACAGGTACTTCTAGAAGCTGGAACACGTGAGGGACTGGTTCTCTCCTGGAGCCTCAGAAAGGAAGGCCACTTTGAGCTTAGCCCACGCAGCCCGGGTCAGACTTCTGCCCACAAAGCTGTAACGCGATCGGTCTGTGTTGTTCTAAGTCTCTGGGTATGTCTCGATCTGTGCCCGCAGCGATAGAAAACGAATACAGCTTCTAGAACTCACCACAGGGCTTCTGAACGCCCAGCCAGAAGAGGGGCCTGGGAGTCTGCATTTCTAACATGCTTCCAGGAGATGCTGCCACTCTGGTCTGGGGACCCTGCCTTGAGAACCACTGTCCTCGAGGAAAAAAAAGGAAGCTAGAAAGGGGACCCAGGCCCCCGATTTCCTGGAAGGAGAGGGAATATGGCAGTCATCTCTCTGGCTGACGGTTTGTCCCCCTGAGGCTGGGCTGGGATGTCGGGCTCCGCACCGTGCGCAGTTTGGACCAGCTCTGCTGGAGGGCCCAGACCAGGACTCCCAGGCCCTTCAGCCTCAGAGGCGTACCGCCAGCCTCATTAACAGGCTCGGACACTAAATCAGGCAGGAGAAGCAACTTAGCCGGGCCCTGAGGACACTCAACTCCAGTGTCAGGGCCAGGATCCGGATCCTTTGAATCCAGGAACTTTGTTGGGGTCACACGCACAAGAGAAGGAAGCTGTCGGTATCTCAGAAGAGAGAAAACAGGGAATCTGAGCTCTAGGGACCCGGTGGCCGGCGGTGTCTGGGCCAAACAGCAGGCAGAAAGCGCTGTGAGTGGAGCAAAGGCTTGTGGTCCTTGGGATGCTCGCCTATAACTCGAGGTGCAGCTCAGCCTCGCCTCCCAGCTCTGCCTGGGTATAAGACAGTCAGTGCAAAAAGTGGGACTGCAGGAGTCTGCAAATAATGAAGACCCCCCTCCCTCCCCAGAGGGCAGTGAGCTGCACAGGGCTTCACAGAGGGAGGTGGTGGGGCCGGGGGCTCACTCAGGGCGGCTGGACCCCAGGGCCTACTTTCCACCAGTGCCGGCAGCCTTGAGACAGTGACAGAGGGACCACGCTTGGCTGCAGGCTCACACGCTTCATTTTCGTCTCCGGCTGGCCTCATTGCCTCCGAGCTCCGTGCTCCTGGTGCTGGATTTATAGATCACAGGGTGTCCGCCCCCTCCCAGTCCATTCCAGCAGAAGCCTCTCTGAAGGCAAAATAGATTCCAGAATGATCGTTCACTAAGAGACATTCATCAGTGAGATGTCCTCCATAAAACTGAAATATCATAAAATCGTACACGCATGGGCCCAGAGACGGGCAGCGGCCGTATTTCAGCAGGAACACGGCCAGCGAAGAATACAAGTGCCCGTTCTTGATAAATTAGACCCCAGCTGATACTGTTACTTGCTTGTTGGGGAGAGTGAGATAGCCATTCAATCAACATTCTGGCTCCCAGGATGGCAGGGACGGCAGCCTCACCCTCAGTCAGCCATCAGCACGGCCTTGGGCACTGCCCTCTGAAGGGCCTGGGCCCGCTCGGGCACCCGGGAGAGTCCTGCTCAGAACAGCAAGTCAGGGAGACAAATAATGACCAGCGAGTTTGCAATCATGAGAGATGAGCGCAGGCGTGTGTGCGAGGGCCCATCTCTCTTCCTCCCCTTGGCAGCTCGGCCCTGAGTCCTGGGGGCTCTCCTGGGAGGGTGGGGCTGCTGGCCTTCATCTCGGCCGCCCCGACGTGTCTGTCATCTGGTGGGAGATCGTTACATCCACCTGGGCCGCGAGTGTGTCTGGGGCAGTGAGGGGGCCCAGGGATGGGGAGGGGGCAGCGGTAGGGAGGGTGCCCTGGAATGTCCCCTGGCGACCTCCTTAATCTCCTTTGGGGCTGCACTGTGTCTGCAAACCCAGAATCTCCACCTCTCCGCTCCTCAGACAAAGAGGAGGCATGGAGGGGAGGGCTGCAGTCCCCTGGCAATGTCACACCTGTGTCTGGTCGTAACTTTGGGGTTCAGACCCAGGCCTTCCTTCCCAAGCCCGGCAGCCAGACTCTTCTAAGCTCGGGAGGGTAGGCCCGGGCCTTGGCGAAGCCACCGTTTAGTGATGGTTCTGTCACTTGGCCGCAGGACCAGGTGAAGTGACAGAGGAATAACAGGGATGCTTGAACCTTGCTGTGACACCCCCGCTGAGCCTTTTGTCCCATGCCTCTCCACCCTTTCCAGAGAGGTATGCTGAGTCCACGTCAGAGGTCCAGAGCGGTCATGAACTTGCTAAGGGTGGAAACAAACAGGTGTAGCCGATCTGTTCTGGGGACTTGGCTGGATAGTAGAAATTTCCGTGCATTTCTACCACTACAGCTGCCACCCCTGGCCAATGTGGGCTGTGGACCCCCGGAGGGTGGGCCAGCCACTCTCCCTGGCTCCCTGATTTCCATGTGCAAATGGGGTGGGGGCTGGGGGCACCCAGCACATCCGGCCGTGAGAGCTCCCGGGACGCAGATCTGGCCCCTGCAGCAGAGGTGGCCCCGGCCACAAAGCCAGGCCTCCGAGAGCGGCTCTCGCGTCCGATTCCAACCCGCTTTATGAACATCAATTACGTATTGATTGATAAACGAATGTATTAAGATCCTGAGAAATGGCTCCAGGCACAGAAGTAATGACTTGTTACTGTGAGAAATAGGCCTTGGAAGTGCAATGATTTCTCACCCACCGATGGCCCTAATTCCGCACCTGCTCCGGGCAGGACATCACAACAGGCAAAGCAGGATTCGGCTGACACCTGAAGAAATTGAATTTTGAGTCTGGAAGAGAAATCAGACGAGCGGATTAGGGAAGAGCGTCCTCCAGCCTCTGACCAGCCCCTGACCCGGCACAGCATCACACTTCCTCCACTCGCCCTCCAGGCACGGCCCCGCCACCCCCTGGCCAGCCCCGCTTTGTGGGCCTCTCCTCTTCCTCCAGCCCCTCCCGGGGATGAGCCTGCCTGGTCCTCTGCCCTTGTCCCCTCCACACCAACCGTGAGCCGGTACCCAGGCCCAACTCTCACTCTGACTCCCCTGCAGGGACCCTCAGTGCCGAGGGGCCAGGCCTGACCACCCCTCTTGCTCCTTGCTGCCCACCAGGGGTGCGTCTCCACGAGCTCACGTCCCCCTCCCTGGGACAAGTGTACGTCATCCTGCCTGGGCCGCCATCACAAAATGCCACAGACCGGGCGGCCTAAATAACAAACATTTGTTTCTCACATTTCTGGAGGCTGGAAGTCCAACATCAAGGTGCACCGATTCTGTTCCTGGTGAGGTTCTTCCTGGCTTCAGGCAGCCCCCTCACCTGCCGTGTCCTCACATGGTGGCAAGAGAGAGTTCTGGTTTCTTCCTCTGCTTGTGGGGACACTAATTCCATGCTGGGGGCCCCACCCTCATGACCTCATCACCTCCTGAAGGCCCCACCTCCTGACGCCATCCCATTGGGGGGTGAGGGATGCAGCATAGGAATTTGGGGAGGGGAACCCAAAGACTGAGTCCGTGACTGGTCCACCGAGCTCCTTTCCATCAGCCTTCAGGGGAGATGCTCCCCAACACCCGATCTTCTGTCTCCTGGGAGTCGCCATGGCTGTGGATCTCTGCCTTGTTCCTGGGTGATCCCAGGCTCCCTCTGCCCGCTGGTCTGTCTCTAACACCAGCTGGCGACTCATAGTTCCACATAAGTCAGCCTTGAGCATGGGTCCTTTCTGTCTGGCGAACACAGCCACGCTTTCCCAGGGCAGCCTCCCCAGTCCCACGGCTGGGCTCTGAGGTTCAGGGGAAGTGCCGGTCCCCACGCGGAGGAAGCCTTGGATACTCCACTCCTCTGGCCACAGAGGGATGGACAGGGGCGCCAGGTGGGCCGAGTGGACTCAGTGAGACATTCCCGGGACCTGGCTTTCCCTCTGGACTTGCTGTTAGGAGGATGCTGGCTGCCATCTTGTTAGTAAAGCACATGAACTGAGACCCCTCCATCAAGTCGCACCTGCAGCCTGCTCTGCCTTTGGACCGTTCACTGCTGCAGATCCACACAGTCCCTTGCGCCTCAGCTGGTTCTCTTGGGCTTTACTCACTTTGTACCCGTAGGAGTAGCATTAGTGCTTCACCTGGAGTACAGATTGCAGGCTGGGGAGGGAGTGTCACCTCTCGCCACGTGCCTTCCAGAAGCACCTGCCTGGCTGAACAATGGCTCTGGAAACTGACCTTGGGACGCTGGGTTCTTCCCGAGCAGCCTGGAGAGAAACGGCCTCCCGGCTGTTCTTCATGGATCACTGAGCTCCTGCAAACGTGCTCGGCCCCGTTTCCAGCCCTTTTTCTGCTGCTCTGCCTTCCTTCTCCTTCCGGTCTGGGAGGCTGATGTGAATTGTGCACTTTATTTTGGCAGCCGAATGCCCTGGTTATACAGCTCCCAATTACAGTAGGCATGAGCATGAATGTTCTGGAAAAAATATATATATGTATGAGCTGCCCAGCACGGTGAGTCATCCTATTTCCCAACTTGTAGGCAAGTTCAGGTGCCAGGAGACGTAACCCATAAATCAAACAGATGGCATCTTCACTTCTGGGGGTGGCGGTGGGAGCGCTGATGATCTGTTATAGCTCCAGGGTCGGGGGAGGGAACGTCTTTCTTTCTGTCAGAGGGTGCTCGGGAAGTGATAAAGAGGAGCTTGTTACTCCTATAAAACCTGAGATGGGCCTGACAAATTGTCTTTAATAAAATGTTCTCTGAGGAGCATAATTGGGGAAAGTCGGGTCGAATCCTGGAAGCACCGTCAGATTGACAGACACTTACAGACAGATGGGTCCACCTGCCCTGGCAGGGGGTGCGGTGCTGTGTGCGCCGGCCTGTGTGTGAGTGTGAGGGGGGCCTGGGTAGTCACGCATAGTCAAGCGTGCTGTGTGATTTTACGTGTAAAGGGGCTTCCAGGAAAGTCCTCTCGGGGCCGACAGAGTGGCCAGCCCTGGGGCCCTGTGCCCCTCCTTCTTCCTGCCGCCTGGACGGGGACGCGCCTGAGGCGGCCTGGGACCAGAGGATGGAGGATGGAGCTGGCAGGGCAGAAGATACAGGCAGCCCGGCCTCCATGGTCCCTGAGCTTCAAAGCTGACCTCAGGCAGCCCAGCCCAGAATCTTCTGGAAAGGGGAAATCAGCCTGTCTCTAACGTGAAACCAGGCATCGCCACCTGCTCTACACCTGACTGGGATATGGCAGGGGGTCCTTGAGGCAGAGACAGGATCACTTAGGGTTTGGGGAGAATAGGACGTCTTGGCAAAAGGTAGGCCTGAGAGAGAGGGGGACGGGGGGAGGTGATGACAGGGAAACCAAGAAAGGGGCGTTTTGGAACAGGCCTAAATGCTGCTGCAGGATGGCCCACGGGATTCGGTGACCCTGAGGTCCGAGCCCAGAAGGACGAGTTTGGGGATACAGGGTAGGAAACCGGGGCCAAGGGCTTGATTAGTGAGAGGGACCTGGGTAGTGTGTGCAAAGGACTTTTTTTGTGAGTTCTGTTGGCATTCTGGAAGGTTCTGTTTTAAAGATGGTTGAGAGCGTCTTAGATGCTGATGGGGAAATGTGAGCATTCGGGAAACAAACATGAAAAGTGGCGGATAGGATGGGTCCAGAGCACCACCGGGTGTTGGGTCAGAGGGGACACCGGGGGAGGTGGTGCCGAAAGAGGGGGTTGCAGGCAGCGGTCTGGGCCTGCTTTAGGGACCACCGAGGACACTATGGAGTTTTAAGCCAAGGAGTGACAGAGTAGGGTTTTGTTTGGAAAGATATGTCTGGTGGCAATGCCCAGGGCGGGCTCAATAGGTTGGGGCAAAAGGCAAAACAGGAGGCAGAGACCCAGGTGGGAGGCCTGAGCCCAGGGAAGCAGCTGTCAAGATCCTGGCAATGGAGGAGCATCCCAGCCTGAGAGGCGAGCGGTGAGGAGAGAGCATCCACGGGCCCCATTTTGAAAGAAAAGGAACCAAGTTTAGATTCAGGCATTTTATGTTCCTCTCTTAGGGGGATAAAAGAAGCTATAAAAATTGTAGGCAGGTGTGCCTCATGTCTTGGTAATTTCCAAAGGATTGCTTTTAATATGATAGGCACATAAAAGAGTTTAAAAGCAGCTGCTTTGTGTAGACATTATCCACTGCTCGTGGAGCCTCACGGCACCACGGGTGAGTTTTGCCCTTAACAGTGGCTCCGAGGCAGCAGGTAATGCTGGCAGGCAGAGCAGCAAAAACAGGGAAGCAAGATCCCACCACCCAGAACGGAGTCCTCAGGAGGCCAGGCCCTGCCCCAGTTTGCAGACACAGCCTCTACCTCCTGCCCCACCTACTCTTAACTTACCTCACGTCGGGCAAAGTCATCCTAGGGACTGGGCGGTGAGTATGGCACAGAGCCGGCCCCCAGAGCCCACTGTCCACGGGGAGAGAGACGTGTAAACAAGACACAGCCCTCTAACCATGAACCTGATTTGCCCGGGGAACCTGATGGAAGGAGGTGGAGACATTTCCTTCTGCAGGGTGGGTGGGGTACGGGTGGCGCTACTCCCCCACAGAAGGAATTTCTTGACAAGCCTTCTGGGGCAGAAAATGTGGGAATCCCAAGGGTCGGGGTGTGAGCAGATACCAGTTGGCTGTTGTGGGAGCTGATGAGGAAGAGCCAGAAGATCGTAAGAGCTGGAGCTGGAAGTGGCAGAAGCCTCCGTGCTCTGCAGGATCACCCTCCCTGCAGGCCCCTTGCAGGCCGGGAGGTTACTGAATTCTTCGCCTGCCCCGCTGTGAGTGGGTCTGCTGAGGAAGCAGAGGCTCACAACTTTGTGTGTAGCTGGTGGGTGGACCGCATGCCGTGTACTTGAGTGCGAGCACAGAGGCGGCCCGGGGCTTGGACGATCCCAGAGGGGCAGGAAAGCCTCAGTGAGGAACATCTGAGTTCCTCATACGAATTCTCGCACAGATGGTGTGATGACACCAGAATCCAAAGCATCCACAGATCAGCACTAATAGGCAAGGTCGTGGATGGTATTTTCCATTCGCTGAAGCTCCAGCTCTTTCTCCTTTGAATCTGTCTTTTTGTTGTAGGTGGGTCTTTTTATCCTCACTCCTGTTGTATCTTTGATTCCCCTTTACATTTGCTTTCTTTTGCATTCTGTGCGTGGAGGTCAAAATCTCTGAAGTCTGGGTCTGTTCTTTTCTCCTTATTTTGCTTCTTGCTGGGTTTTGCTCTGTCTGGGTGACTTGTTCATCGCTATGGCTGGGCAAGTTTTAGTTATGAGATCATAGTGGTTTGATCTCTGCTGCGGAGAGCCGGGAAAGTACCTGTCTGATGACATGAAGGGGCCTGGGATTCTTGGGTAGATTTTTCTCTCCTTCCGCTAAATGCAGGACTGAGAAAGACACTTTCGTGGCTTTCTGCTTCTGTGGGATTATTCCTCCCCCACTCCATCCACAACCCCGCCAGCTTGCCTCTTCTCTCCAGGGACCCCACCCCGAGTTCCGGCTTCGTGTGGGGTGATTTCCAGTCCAACTATCAATCACCAGGAGAGGTGAGTCAGCATTTCCTGGACTGGTTGTAGACCTGTTAGTTTCTTCTTGTTTTACATCGCTAATTGCTTTATACATTTTAAAGCGAGATTATCATGTGCATACAATTTACTACTACTACTTTCTTCCTCTCACTTTTCATCCAGGTAGGTGGCAAGTGGATCTAATCCTAGCTCCCCTGGGGAGATCAAGAAAAGGGACTGTTATTCCATGTGTCCTTTTGTGGGTTTTCTGGGCCCAAGCCCTATGGTCTTGCCTCTGGTCCTCTCCCTGGCTGAAGGCATAAGCCCTTGAGGGCTCACCCACCCACACAACCACACCTGTGAGCTGTGTGTTTTTAAACAGCCTGTCGGCTGGAAAGAAATCTTTGTACTTTCCCCCGGAAATATAGTCTATAAATCACTGTGACATTTGAGATGAGGATCCCCCACTCCTGCTCCTCTGCCTCGCTGGAGAAGCCTCCACACTTGCTACAGAGCCTGGGTGGTGGCCAACCCACGTCATGCTGGATGATGTAGGGACAGTCAGTTAAAGATGAAATCACTGGCATCTTCAAATGTCAGCTTTGTCACTATGGAAATGACCTTGCACTGCAGCGGCAGAGAAAGATGAGTCTACGGAGCATTAAATAGGTGAGTTGCCACTACTTTCTATTCATCCTGGCCTTAGGATGTCTATGACGTCACAGACTGCATTCACTTTTCAGTGCTGTGATGGGAAATTTCACGTGTCCACTTGGTTGGGCTTTGGTGTCCACTTGTTTGGTCAAAGACCAGTTTAGATGTTGCTGTGAAGGTATTTTTTAGATGTGATGAACATTTAAATCAGTAGATTTTGAGGAAAGTGATGATTACCTTCATAACGTGAGTGGGTCTCATCCAATTGGTTCAAGTCCTTAAGAAAAGACTGAGGTCCCCTGAAGAGCAAGGAATTCTGCCTCCAGACCGTCTCCGAATTCGAGCTACAACACTGACTCCTGCTGGAATTTCCAATCTGCTGGCCTGCCCTGCAGACTCGGACATGCCAGCCACCTCAGTCACAGGAACTAACTCTTTAAGATAAATCAATCTCTCTCTCTACCCATAGATAGATAGGTAGATAGATAATCTGCATTTGTATTAGTCAGGGCTCTCCAGAGAAACAGAACAAATAGGAGAGATAAATAGATAGATAAATGATAGGTTGATACTATTGGATGGTTAGATCTATCCAATAGATAGATCTATCTATCTATCTACCTATTATTCTATCTATCTATCTATCTATCATCTATCTATCTACCTATCATTCTATTATTCTATCTGTCTAACCTATTTATCTATCTATCTACCTACTTATCATTCTATATATCATTCTACCTATTATTCTTTCTATCTATCTACCAATCTACCTATCATTCTATTTATCTATTATTCTTTTTATCTATCTATCTATCTATCTATCTATCTATCTATCTATCTATCTATCTACCTACCTACCTATCTATCTATCTACCTATCTCTCTATCTACCTATCTATCTCTCTATCTACCTATCTATCTATCTATCATCTATCTACCTACCTATCTATCTATCTATCTATCTACCTATCTATCTATCTATCTCTCTATCTACCTATCTACCTATCTATCTATCTATCTATCTACCTATCATTCGATTATTCTATCTATCTAATCTATCTATCTACCTACTTATCATTCTATATATCATTCTACCTATTATTCTTTCTATCTATCTACCTATCTACCTATCTATCTATCTATCTATCTATCTATCATCTATCTACCTATCATTCGATTATTCTATCTATCTAATCTATCTATCTATCTATCTATCTATCTATCTATCTATCTATCTATCTACCTACTTATCATTCTATATATCATTCTACCTATTATTCTTTCTATCTATCTACCTATCTACCTATCTACCTATCTATCTACCTACCTATCTATCTATCTATCTATCTATCTACCTACCTATCTCTCTACCTGTCTATCTGTCTACCCAACGTACTGGCTGTCTCCCAGGAGAGCCCTGACCAATACAAATGCAGGTGATCGGTGCTCATTGAAAAGTCTTGCAATCGGACAGCTTGAAGAAATCACATTTTATGTAATTCACTCAAGACACCAGACTAAAAAGGGAAAATAAAAGAAAGCGAAGCACTTCTTCCTTCTTGTGCCTTCTGCTCCTGGTGTCCTTCAAATCTACCACCTTGATCTTAACAAATTCTTCACTGGAGGCACCCCGACCCCCAGCTCCTGCTTTATGTTCTTTAATGTATTACCACTCTCTAACATGCTCTGTATTCACTTGCTAGATTGCTTTTATGTGCTTCTCCAAGAGAAATGTAAGGACTAGTGCCTGGAATGTGGAGGTGCTCAATTCAATTTCTACTGAAATTGATGAATTATGGTCATGAGAGAGCTAGTTATAGCTCAGGGAGTCAAAGTGTTGAGAGTCTGAGTTTGAGTATCAGTCAGATTGGGGTTTAAAGTCCACCTCATTCATGTTCTTAGTGGTTTATCCTCTCTGTATCTCGTTTTCCACGTACAAATGAATGTAACATCATCTACCACACTGGATGGGGTTCAGGATTCAACTATACATTTATATATATTTTTATAGACACTTCTGTACTTGGATAATATTTATAATCACATTACAAACTTTTCTTATAAAAGAAAGGAAATCCTACTAACTTCAATTTTTGACAAGTCTTTATATCAGAGGAAAATAAAGAAACATATGTAAGATGCTCAAAGATGGGCAATGTGAGCAAACACGCCAGACTGACTTTCAGGTATGCATACTTATAAAAACTCAGAAAAAGTTTCTATGCACCCCTCCTGAAGTGTGTGGCTGAGGACCATTGTTATACACCAAAAATGACTGGAGAGGCAGCGGCGGAAGGATGGACAGTCAGCGTGGTATACCAGATGTACCTGTAGAGGTCGTACAAAGTGATGATTGTAAGGAAGACGGGAGGTGTGTAATGACCACATGCTCTAACAACAAGGATTCTGGGAAACTATTAAAACTGGGGGGAGGATACTTAAAAAGCAGAATGATTCAGCCGATTACTTTATAGACATTTACTGAGAAATAAAATTGTATTACTTCAAGTAATTGCTTTGGGAGAAGAAGTGTAGAGGGAGGAAGACACCAGGCAGGGTACTGGTAACCTGTGTCCAGGAAAAGAGATGATGATGTAATCATCAAGGTATTAGTGGAAAGGTGTTCATGAGAACAAAATACAAGCCTTTCTAGATACCTGAAGATAGTCCTAAGAAAGAGAGAAAAAACAAATAAAAAGAGAAAACTAAGCATCGTGCATGGTGGGTGAATACGTGTGTGTGTGACACATATGTCATTTATGTACATTATGCATGCCATATAACTATGACAGAAGGAGGACAAGCATTGATTATACTGATAAATAACACATGGAAATGGGCTTAATTCAAACAAAAGAAATATGATTTTCAGATTGGCCAACAAAGTGAAATCTAGCACTATGTATGAAACCTGGCTAAATTAAAAGAGATTTTTTTTTTAATTAAAAGGAACGTACCCAATAATGCAGAAGCGACTGTCAAGGAGTGGGGATTGCAGGAGATAGAAGGAGAAGTAGACAAAATTAAGCTCATAACACCACCCCACTCTCAATCCAAGAGAAATCAAGTAGGCACATTCAGGAAGGAGATAGAAGATTTAAATGACATGATTAATGAGGCATACCCTATAGATATGCATTGACTTCTGAACTCTGGTAATTGAGAATACTTCTTCTTTTTAAAAGTGTATGAAACATCCTCCCAAACATCTTATGCTATAAAGAGAATCTCATTAAATTCTAAAGCATAGAAATAATACAACCAGCATTCTCTTACCACCAGCAATAAAACTAGAAGTTAATTATAGCATTAACCAAACAAAAAAGCCTGCCCACAAAGTGTGCTATTAAACAACTCTTGGAACAAAAGCAAAATCAGAATGAAATTACAAAATTTTATAAATATACAATAATGAAAACCAAAAGTATTAGACTCCACAGAATATAATTAAAGCAGTTATAAAAGAACAACTTTAACCTGAAATAAAAATGAATATCAGTAAAAATGAAAATATAAAAATAAATGAATATCAAACACAAAAAGTTAGAAAAGGAACAACAAAGCTAATCAAAGAAAGAAGAAAAAGGAAGAAACAGAAGTACTAAAGTGTTAAAAGAAATTGAACCAGTAAATGCATCCAAAATCTGATTTTTAGAGGCCAGCTCAAAAAAAGTGCTGGTGGGGGCTGGGAGGGAGAAAGCACATGCATACAAAACTAGGAATGACAAAGTGTAAATAGCCATCAACTCTAGAAGGATTTATTTTTAAAACAAGATTACTTTGTAAAATTGCATGTGAATAAAGTTAAATGCCAAGATGAAATAAATAACTTTTTAGAAAAATGCAAAGTACCAAAATTTACCCCAATAAAGAGAGAAAATCTAAACAGGCCAGTTACCACTGAAAAAATACAGGCAGTAGTTAAAGGCCACTAACTTCCTCCCATCACCATTTGCACAGGGGAAATAAACCGAGTTTTAATTAGATCAATTAACAACAATGCTACTTAAATAATTTTAGAAGAGAGGAAAAGGTGGAAAATTTCCAAATTCTTTTTATGAAGCAAGTAAAACCCCTATAACCTGACAGAGCTTTTATTTAAAAAAAGTTACTGGGCTTCCCTGGTGGCACAGTGGTTGAGAATCCACCTGCCAATGCAGGGGACACGGGTTCGTGCCCCGGTCTGGGAAGATCCCACATGCCGCAGAGCAGCTGGGCCCCTGAGCCATGGCCGCTGAGCCTGCGCGTCCGGAGCCTGTGCTCCGCGACCGGAGAGGCCACAGCAGTGAGAGGCCCGCGTACCGCAAAAAAAAAAAAAAAAAAAAAGTTATTGACCAATCTCACTTATGATTATAGACACACCAAAATATTAGATAAAACATTATGAAACAGAAGCAAACAACATGTTACAAAGTAATGCATCATGACCAAGTAGTTGTTTTACCAGGAACAGGAAGGTGGTTCAATATTAGAAACATATTAATATAATCCATGAAATGAATAAGGACTAAGCAAAAATATCTGATCACTTCAAAAACAGAACAGACTTTTTACATAATTAAACACATTATGTTAAAAATACACGATAAAATAGCAATTGATGTACCCTAAATCTAGTACACATCTCAGTGGACAACACAAACATCCTTCCAGCTAAAGACAGGAAGAAGATAGGGGTGTACATCCCTTTGACGTTTTAGAATTGTAATTAGAAGAGAGAAAAAAATAGAGGCACAGGAGCTGGAGAAGAGGAGAAAACAAAATAATTTCTATTTGCAGGTGATAAAATTAAATATTTTGGAGACCCCAAAATCAAAGGAAAAACTCTTAAAGAAAGGAAACAGGGAATGTATTAAATTAACATATTATAAAAGCAACATTTAAAAACTCACTAAAAACTTGTTCTTCTGGGAAGATGGAGTAATTTCCCCTATTCCTACAACTAAATCCCCTGGACATTGTATACAAAACTAAAGAAAGAAGTCTCTAAGAGGTGAAGAGCGGGAGGCAGGCTGATTTTGGGAACCAAGGAATGACATGGTGGTGAGTTCTCTGGCTGTTTATATTTTTTCCTTGTATAGCCTAGACTTGGAGCTGAAGATAGAGGCAGCTTGGGAATGTCACGCAAACAACAATGAAACAACCCTCAAAAGCCTGCTCTCTGTAGCCAAAGGACAAAGAAAGGGGCAGCTTTGCAAGACAGAAGATTTTTAGACAGCAACCACCCTGCTCCAGGAAACACCAGAACAATCTGTGCCCACCCCACTCACATCAGCAAAGATCACTCCCATCCATCAGGAAGGAGATGCCCTACCACTCCTGACCCAGTGAAGAGAGAGGATGCTCAGCCTCACGCAGCAGAGACCATGTGGGAGAGGGAACCCCCATCCCCAGCAGCAGTAACAAAGAGCCCACCCCACGCTGGGAGTCGAGGGAGGTGGAGTGGAGAACCTGCGCCTTTATGTCTGTCTCCACTTGACTGTAGTGAAAGAAACCGGGGAGCACGGTGACCCCTGCCTTCCCTCCCAGAGCAGCATGAGAAGGAAAACGAAGAGACTTTTTCACCAGCAGACCTGCTCTGCAGCTAACACGGTCTCACTTAAGAGCCAGTCTCCTAACAGAATACAAAAATGTCCGGGTTTCAGTGGAAAATCACTGGTCAGACCAAGGATTGGGAAGATCTCAAGCTGAATGAAAAGGATGATCAGTAGAGCACAGAGATGTTCGAATGACCCGACAAAGATCTCAGGCATTCCTGATAAAAATACTCCAATGCAACTATACACACACTGAAGCGAACAAAAAAACAGGAAAGCCGAAACAAAGGGATAGAAAGCCTCAGTAAAGAAATATAGATACAAAGAAAAAGGAAATAAATAACAATTTTAGAGCTGAAAAATACAACAGGAAGAAAAAACACCATGAATGGGGTGGATTCAACGTCAGGATGGAGAGGTGGGGAAAAGATCTGCGAACTGGGAGATGAAACGAGAAACAACCCAATCAGAACATCAGAGAGAAGGGCTTCCCTAGTGGCGCAGTGGTTAAGAATCTGCCTGCCAATTCAAGGGACACGGGTTCGATCCCTGGTCCAGGCAGATCTCATGTGCCACAGAGCAACTAAAGCAGTGTGCCACAACTACTGAAACCCATGTGCCTAGAGCCTGTGCTCTGCAACAAGAGAAGCCATCGCAATGAGAAGCCCGTGCACCGCAACGAAGAGTAGCCCCTGTTCACCACAACTAGAGAAAGACTGCACGCAGCAATGAAGACCCAATGCAGCCTAAAATAAATAAAATTAAATTTAAAAATTTTTTTTAAAAAAATTAAAAAAGAACATCAGAGAGAAAGATGACTGAAAAGAAATGCACAGAACATCAGGGACATGTGGGATTATGACAAAGTCTAAAATTTGTGTCATTTTGTCCCTAGAAGAGAGGAGAAAGAGGGCTGAAAAGTGCTGGAAGAAATAATGACTGAAAACTACCGAAATTGTCAAGACACATAAATCTACAGATTCAAAAAGATGAAAGAACCTCAAACAGGATAAACCTAAAGAAATCTGTTTCAAGATACATCATAATTAAACTTCTGAGTGGTAAAAACAAAGGAAAAATTGGAAAGTGGTCAGAGAAAAACACATTACTTGGAGGGTAAAAAAATTTGGATGACAGTGGATTTCTCATAGGAAACCATGGAGGCAAGAAGGAAATAATTTTTGGGAGGTCCTGAAAGAAATGAGCTGCTAGCCCCAAATTCTATTCTCAGTGCAAATATCCCTCAAGAATGAAGGGAAACCAAGATAGTCTCAGATGAAGGAAAACCAAGAGAAGTTGTCACCAGCAGACCTATCCTGGAAGAATGGCTGAAGTTCTTTAAACAGAGAAGAAAAAATAAAGGAAGGGACCTTAAAACACCGAGAAGGAAAAGAGAACACAGTGAACAAAAGCGTGGACAAATGCCACAGACTTTCCTTCTCCTCCTGGGTCTTATAAATCACATCTGATGCTTGAAGCAAAATTACAACACTGTCTGATGTGGTTCTCAAAATATGCAGAGAAGCTATTTAAGGCAATTTTATGTATGATTAACTGTGGACTTAAAGGGTTGTGAGAGAGGAAAAGGATCTATACTTCGTATACTACAGAAAAATCAAAATGGAATTCTAAAAACGGAAGACAGGAAAAAGCAAACAAACAAAAAAACCCTGAGAGAAGAGACAGCAAACAAGAATTAAAATGGCAGAGTTAACTCCTCACATATCAGTAATTACATTCATATAAGTGATCCAAATACACTAATTAAGATAGAGACAGTGGAGGAGTGGGTTAAAAAGCATGACCCGACTATGTGCTGTCCACAAGAAACTCACTTCAAATACAATGATACAGGCAAGTTCAAAGCAAAAGGATGGAAAAAGATGTATCACATATAAGCACTAATCAAAGTAAAGCAGGAGTAGCCGAATTAATATCAGATAAAGTAGACTTCAAAGCAAAGAAAATTACCAGGGATGGAGAGGGACATTACATAATGATATTAGGGTCAATCCATCCACCAGGAAGACACAGAAATCCTAAATTTGGATGCACCGAAAAACACTGCTACAAAATCAGTGAGGCAAACCCCTGTAAAACGGAAAAGGGAAACAGACAGACTACAACTGGAATTGGAGACTTCCACACTCCTCTCTTGACAACCGATGGAAAACTAGACAGAAAATCAGAAAGGTAGGAAAGAATCCAGCAGCACCATCAACCACAGGATCTTACAGGATGCTCTGTCCAACAAAAGCAGAATACATGCTCTTTTCAAGTGCTCACAGAAGTGTACCGGGATGGAACACACCCTTGTCCGTGAAACTAATTTCGACAGATTTTTAAAAGAATCGAAATCATACAGTGTGGTCTCAGACCACAGTGGAGTCCAACTAGGAATGAATAACAGAATGAAAACAGGAGAACCTCCAAACGCTTGGAACCTGAGCGACACACCGCTGCATAATCCATGGGTCAAAGAAGAAAATCTCAGCGGAACCAAAAACATACCTCGAGCTGAATGGAGATGGAAGTACAATTCACTTGTGGAACACAGCTAAAGCGGTGACACTGAATGCACACGTTAACTAAAGAGGGAACGTCTCAGATCAATAATCTAAGCTCCTACTTCAAGAACCTGAAAATAGAAGAGCACAGTGGACCCATGGCAAACAGGAAGAATAAAGATAAGAGCAGAAATTAAAAAAAAAAATTGGAATGTCATAAAGATGTCAGTTTTACCCAAACTGATATGCAGGTTGAATGCAAAGCCTATCAGTCTCAGAAAGATTTTTTTTTCTGTAAATATAGATAAGGTTATTGTAAAATTCACATGGAAAAGCAGAGGCCCTCTAAACTGCTAAATTTTACATTTTGAGAAAGAGTAAAGTGGAAAGAATTGGCTGACCTGATTTGTTTTTATTTTTTATTGTGGCAGACTACATACAACAGAAAGATTACCATCCTAAGCATTTTCAAGTGTACAGTTCAGTAATGTTAAGTACATTCACATTGTTGTGAGACTAATCTCCAGAACCCTTTTCATCTTGCAAAAGTGAGACTCTGTCCCCATTAAGTAGTAACTCCTCTTATCCCCCTGCTCCAGCCCCTGGCACCCGCAATTCTCTCTCTGTTTCTAGGAATTTGGCTGCTCTAGGGGCCTCGTATAAATGGAGCCACGTAATATTTTCTGTTTCCGACGGGCTTATTTCTCTTAGCATAATGTCCTCAAGGTTCATCTGCGTTGTAGCAGGTGTCAGAATTCCCTTCTTCTTAAGGCCAAATAATATCCCATTGTATATAGAGACCACATTTTGCTTACCATTTCATTTGCTGATGGACATTGAGTTTTTTCCACCTTTTGACTATTGTGAATAAAGCTGCTATGAATATGGTGTGCAAATACCTGTTCAAGACACTGCTTTCAATTCTTCTGGGTATATACCGAGAATTGGAATCAGTGGATCATATGAAAACTCTTTTTTTTAAACTTTTTGAGGAGTCACTATACTGCTTTCCATAGTGGCTACTCCATTTTACATTCCCAGTGACAGTGCACAAGAACTCTAATTTCTCCACACCCTCACCAGCACTTGTTATTTTTTGCGTTTCTGGCAGTAGCCATCCTAATGGATGAGAGGTGGCATCTCACTGTGGCTTTTACTTACATTTCCCTGGTGATTTCTGATGTGGGAAATCTTTTCATGTGTGCTTATTGGCCATTTGTGTGTCTTCTTTGGAGAAATGTCTATTCACGTCCTTGACCCATTTTTTTTTTTTTTTTTATCGAGTTGTTTACTTTTTTTTGTTATTGTTGAGTTATGGGAGTTCTTTATATATGTATCTGAACCTCGTATCAGATATACGATTTGCAAATATTCTCTCCTACTTCATGAATTGCCTTTTCACTCTGTTGATTGTGGTTTTTGATGCACTCCACTTGCTTTTAAGAATTTTTTGTAGCTATTGTATTCAAGACTGGTATTGGCAGAGAATACCAGAAATAAGAGAAGACAGAGAATCCATAAATAAGTCCACACAAATATGTCAGCTGAATTTTGACAAAAGTGTAAAAGCAATCTAATAGAGGAAAAATAGCTTTTTCAACAAATGGTGCCAGAGCGATTAAACATTCATAGTCGAAACTCGAAACCAAACCCAAAGAAACCCTTGATCTGATGCTCACAAATGATTTCACATCGAAAGGGAATGCAGACTTGAATGTAAAATATAAAACTATGGAACGTATAGAAAAAAAATACGGGAGCAAATCTTCAGGACTTAGGGCTAGGCAAGGAATTCTTAGACTTGACCCTGAAAACACAATCGTAACAGGAAAAACTCACAGTTTGGATCTCATCAAAATAAAAAACTTGATTTGTGAAAGACGCTGTTAAGAGAACGTGAAAAGAAAAGCTACAAAGTGGGAGAAAAATGTTTGCAAATCCCATATCTGACAAAGGACTAACACCTAGAATACATAAAGACTTCTCAAAATTTAGTAGTAAAAAAGATCCAATTAGAAAATAGGCAAAAGACATGAAGATATATTTCATGAAAGAGGATATTTAGATGGAAAACACATGAACATATATTCAACATCATTTGCCATTAGGGAAACGTATGAAAACCACAAGGAGAGATCACTACACACCTATCAGAATGGCTAAAATAAAAATTAGCAAAACACCAGATGCCGGTGAGCATATGCAGAGAAGTGGGAAGCCTCATACACTGCTGGTGGGAATGTGAAATGGCGGGGGTCACATCAGAAGGGATCAGACAACGCGTGGCCTTTTGGGCCTGGCTTCTTTCACTTAGCATGTTTTCAAGACTCATCCTCATGGCAGCACGTGCCAGACCTTTGTTCTTTTTGTAGCTGGACAATGTTCCATTGCGCGAGGGTCTCCGAGTTTCTTTGGCCATTCACCTGTGGATGGATATTTGAGTTGTTTCTACATGTTGGCCATTGTGAGTAGATGTGCTAAGAACATTTAGGCACAGATTTTTGTTTGGGATGATGAAAAAGTTCTGGAACTAGATCCTGGGATGGTTACACAATATTTTGAAGGTACCATTAAATTGTACACTGTAAGTTGGTTACAGTGGTAAATTTTATGTCATGTGTATTTCACTACCATTTAAAAAATCTTTAAAAAAGAAGAAGAATGGGGGAAAAAAAGGACTCAGAGCCAAGGAAGAAGAGGTCCTTTAACCAAAGATGGGGCAATTTTAGCATTATTAAACTGATGAACTTTGATGGATAGAACACATTGACTGTGTTCAAATCCTTGAGTCTGTATTAATGTAAAATACTGGTCACTGCTGGAGTATGTCGGGTACCTAACTCATTATTTTGAAAACTGCTAAATAAAGGGAAAGAAATAAGTATTTATTCCTGTTTTGCATATAAGAATTTGACTTCTGGGTGAACAGATAATTGAAATGGGAGGTTTCTTTGTATACGAATATCGCAGCTGTTAAATAAAGAATTAATGTTAGAATTAGAAGGTCATTATTTTCAACCCTTCATGGATTAATAGACTTACAATGGTCATCAACAGATGCTAAAATCAGAAAAAGGAAAGCTCAGCAGACACCAGGAGTCCCTGACAGAAGCCCAGCCCGGCGTGTGAAATCCTCCTGCCAAAAATGAAAACCCAATCTGATATCAAACCTCAAAATCTAACTCCCGATTTCCGCTAGCCTCAGGGCCAGTGAGATGTGTTTATCATCAGAATCCAGACTCAGGGATAAACCCAATTTCTCTCCTAAAAACGCTACAAAGGAAAGGGGTTGGGGGTGGCAGATCTTTGAAGTAAAAGAAGTTTTTAAAGACATATCGACCAGTTTCCAACTATGGATTTTACTTGGATTCAGATTCAAACGAACAAAATTAAAAATGTAGATAGTTGGCCAAATTGAAGCATATTATTGGATAATAGTTGCTATTGTGGATATGCTTAAAAAAGCCCTTTCTTGTAGAGATGCATACTAATAAATTTACGGATAAAATCTAAACACAATATTTATTAAATGTTTACTTTAGGAAAGATGAGGAAATAAAAGAAAGAAAGATAAAAAACAAAAGCAAAGTAAGGAGCCCTCCCTCCTCCAGCAGAGAGGGATTCTCCAGCTCGAAGCGTGTCTGCTGAGTCCCAGCCCCTGAGGGCATTTACAGCCTCCCCTGCCTCTCTTCTGGGAACCCGATCTGGCTCCAGCAGGAAACGCGCTCAGGTGTTGAAGAGAAGGAGATCCACCTTCTGTCTACCCCAGAAAATGGCTCACGGGCCCAGTAGGGGAGGCTGGTTTTCTGACGGGCAGCGAGGCTGCACTTCCGAGTAGGGGAAACCTGAGGGTGGAGATGCAGACTCGGAGAGGGGTCAGTATTCCTACACACCAGGCTGTAGGCAGTGGCCCTCGGGTCCTGCAGAAGTTACGAGATGGGCTCTAAGAGGTAACCCTGCACCTCCGCATGCTGCCCGTGTGATGCCGGACACCTCGTTTGCCTCTCTGAGCCTCCGTTTCCTCGCCTATACCGTGGAAATAAGTGGCACCTGGTCGATAGGGTTGTTGGGGACGGTAAATATGGCAGCAGTGATAGTTCTCAGCACAGCGCACGGTGTGTGCGACGCCGGCTGCGGGGAGCAGCCCCCCTCACGGGCAGGCGCGGGTGCTCCGCGTCTGCGAACATCTCGTAACTGCTTTCGTATGAGACTTTGTCTACTGTTCTCTTGTCTCATCAAACTGTCAGGGTTTCTCTTTCTTTCTCCCCCAGTGGTGATACAGGCTTTCACGTTTATACATCTTTTAATAGGATATTGGAAAAAGACCTATTGGACATGGGAAACAGGAGCCCGTGGAAGTCCAACCCTGGATGGGGAGCCGTGGGAGGGGAGGAGGGGGGTAAGAAGGGGGGTGGCAGAGATGGGGGCAGGGTAACCTGCCCTGCAGTCCAGGGCTGAGGGTGACAACGGGAGGGCCATCAGAATAGACTTGCCACCACGGGCCAGGCCTGCTGAACACCTGCAGGGAATCCTAGGGTTGGAAATTCAGAGGCCACGGGGGCCTTCGTGCTGGTGAGTCCAGCGGAGTGATGGGACCATCTGAACTGGGCAAACAGTGTGTGGAGAGGGCGGAGAATGATTCGGGGGGCGGGGGGGCAGGCGCCGAGGCAGGAGGGTCCAAGGAATAGGACTGGGCTTGTCTGCTGATGTATGTATGTCTATCTGTTTATCTTTATATCTGTCCATCCATCATGTATCTATAGTATCTATCTATCTATCTATCTATCTATCTATCTATCCATCTATCTATCTATCTATCTATCTATCTATCTATCTATCTATCTATCTATCTATCTATCTATCTATCTATGTGTCTGTCTGTCTGCCTGCCAGTCTATCTATCTATCTATCCATCTATCTATCTATCTATCTATCTGTCTGTCTGCCTGCCAGTCTATCTATCTATCTATCTATCTATCTATCTATCTATCTATCTATCTATCTATCTGTCTGTCTGCCTGCCTGCCAGTCTATCTATCTATCTATCTATCTATCTATCTATCTATCTATCTATCTATCTATCTATCTGTCTGTCTGCCTGCCAGTCTATCTATCTATCTATCCATCTATCTATCCATCTATCTATCTATCTATCTATCTATCTATCTATCTATCTATCTATCTATCTATCTATCTATCTATCTGTCTGTCTGTCTGTCTGCCTGCCTGTCTGTCTATCTATCTATCTATCTATCTATCTATCTATCTATCTATCTATCTATCTATCTATCTGTCTGTCTGCCTGCCTGCCAGTCTATCTATCTATCTATCTATCTATCTATCTATCTATCTATCTATCTATCTGTCTGTCTGCCTGCCAGTCTATCTATCTATCTATCCATCTATCTATCCATCTATCTATCTATCTATCTATCTATCTATCTATCTATCTATCTATCTATCTATCTATCTGTCTGTCTGTCTGTCTGTCTGCCTGCCTGTCTGTCTATCTATCTATCTATCTATCTATCTATCTATCTATCTATCTATCTATCTATCTATCTGTCTGTCTGCCTGCCTGCCAGTCTGTCTATCTATCTATCTAGCTAGCTATCCATCCATCCACATGTCTATCTAAACGTGAGACTGACTGGGGTCCAGGAGGAGCCCGTGAGATTAAAGAGAAGAGCGTGCTTCTTTCCCCTTAGCCAGAGAGCATCATCTTGGGACTGCAATGTGTCAGCGCAGCGGGAAACCCTAGTGAGTGGGTCACCCTCGCTCAGGGAGCAGGTGTGTGCAGCACGTGGCTATGTCAGGGACAGCTGCGGTACCAGCATCACGACAGAGTGCTGGAGGAGGCCTTGAGACGGGCACAGGCGTCCAGAGTGGTGAATGCACACCTGGACCTGGCATTCGGGTGAAGGCAGGATGTGCCACGAAGCCTGTCCCTTGTGGCCGGGGGTGGGGAAGAGCTGGAGTGGGTCGTAATTAACGGCTTATGCCTCTCTCCTCCGTGCAGAGTGGCACTGGTACTATGGGGTGGAGGGCATGGCCGGAAGCCTCTGGACAAGAGCGTCTCTGCACGCAGCTGCTTCTCCTTGGTTGCACCAGTGCAGCTGCTCCCGGGCTGGGCTGCAGGAGGGGCCGGGGGGCCAGCTTGTGTGAGCCAGAGGGGACTCTGCGGAATGGTGAGTGGGGGAGGGTCTTGACTTCTCTCAGTGCAGCCTTGACTGTTTCAGAGGGACAGCAACTCCATCCTGGATTCCAGGACCAGCTGATGCAGGGGACCTTGGAAGGGGCAGGGCATGCACCGCCACCCCAGGCTCTGGTCACTGCCCTGCTGGACAGTTTGCAACCAGACTCCTCTTCTGTGCGCTCGGCTCCCTTGAAAAAATGGGAGGGACAGGTGGTCCCCGAGGACCCCCACTGGGGAGGAGTCTACTGCAGTGGTCCAAGCAACAGGGAGGCACCTGGACAGCAGAGGGGGCATGATGACATGAGAGTGGTCAGTCCGGCTGTGTGGTGAAGCTGCTGTTGATGGGATCTGCTGATCCTTGGATACAGGGTTCATGGCAAAGAGGCAGGGCCAAGGACAGCTCCAATGTTTCATGTGTTTGCTTTCCATGGACAGTTGGGTACAGAGCAGGGTCATTTCCATTCACGGGGAAGACCAAGTGAAATAGGGTCTTGGGCCCACGTACTATTCGTATCTTAGAAAAGTGATGTCGAGTGGACCTGGAGAGAGAAAAGGGAGAGTTAGAGGAATACTTTGAAGGTAAAAACTGTCAAGTCTGGTGAGGTATTGGATGGGGACATGAAAACAAGTGAGGGGTCAAGGCTGATGGCCAGGATATCAGGGCTCTGAGGCGAGTCCAAGGCTACCTGGCTGGTTGGGGGTGAAGCGTGATCCAGCTCAGAAGCATATGCACCCAGTTCCCTCATTCAAAGCATACTCTTCACTGAGGTTAGACCAACACAATACTCATGCCAGTAGTATTTCCTGAGCACCTGGGAGGAACCAGGTGCCACCCAGGTGGGAAGTCTCAGTCTAAGCTGCCCAAGGAGAGACCAGCTAAGGAGAGAGGTCCCAAGGAAGCTATGGCTTGGTAGCACCATTCCTAGGGGCCACATTGTAGAGGAGAGACACAGACAAGCCTGGAAGAAGAGCTCAATGCAGGAGCAATTTCCTTGGCCACCCAAGAGGGCAGCAAGCTGGCTGCTGAAGTCCTTTGTCATTGCAGCAGAACATGATCTTGAGGCAATTTAGCACATTAAGGAATGTGCTTAAATGTGATGGAAAGAGTTAGGGAGTTTCAGAGATCTGTTTTCAGTTATACAGTTTACAGCTATTTAGTCTTGGGAAAGTTGCTTTAAGTTCACTAAGCTTTATTTGGAAAGAAAAAAGGGATCTAGCACTTATGCAATTTGCTTTGAAGAGTGCAGATGATGTGTGAAACATGATGAGCATAGAACTGGACACTTGGTACTGGTTAACAAATAGTACAGATAGTAACGATGAGATGATGGTGGTGATGGTGATGATGGTGATGATGGTGATGGTGATGATGATGGTGATGGTGATGGTGATGATGGTGATGATGGTGATGATGATGATGATGGTGATGGTGATGGTGATGCTGGTGGTGATGGTGGTGATGGTGATGGTGATGCTGGTGGTGATGGTGGTGATGATGGTGGTGATGATGATCATGGTGATGGTGATGGTGATGCTGGTGATGGTGGTGATGATGGTGATGATGATGCTGGTGATGATGGTGATGGTGATGACGGTGATGATGATGATGATGATGGTGATGGTGGTGATGGTGGTGATGATGGTGATGATGGTGATGATGATGATGGTGATGATGCTGGTGATGATGGTGGTGATGATGATGATGGTGATGGTGATGATGGTGGTGATGGTGATGATGGTGATGATGGTGGTGATGCTGGTGGTGATGCTGGTGATGCTGGTGGTGATGGTGGTGATGATGGTGATGATGATGATGATGGTGATGATGATGATGATGGTAATGATGATGATGGTGGTGATGATGGTGATGGTGATGATGGTGATGATGGTGGTAATGGTGGTGATGGTGGTGATGGTGATGATGGTGATGGTGATGGTGATGATGGTGATGGTGATGGTGGTGGTGGTGGTGATGATGGTGGTGATGATGGTGATGATGGTGGTGATGATGGAGGTGATGTTGGTGATGATGATGATGATGATGATGATGATGGTGATGATGATGGTGATGGTGGTGATGATGGTGGTGATGGTGATGACGGTGATAATGGCGATGATGGTGGTGACCAAGGTGACAAAGTCAATGGGAATGAACATTTTGTCAGCAAGTGCATCCTATCCCCATGAACATTGTACATTTGTTCCAACATTTCCAAAGTGCCAGTACTTTTTACTTTATAATGTAAAGAGTTTTTTGCACTTACCCATGTTAATGTTATTTTGAGTGTGAATATTCCACTTGACGCCAAACATCTCAGTGAAAACTGAAAGTGCAGTCGAACATCACAACGTGTTCAGACATCCAGATGTAGTGACATTCTGCCCACCAAGCACAAGGATATGCGATGGTTATTTTTTTCAGTTTTCATTCTGTCATTTGGCATTGGGCTGACTTGGGTGCTGTAATAATAGCTATCAAGAGGTATGAATGTGTACCAGACACTTGGATTCAGAGAGAATGGCATATTGTTGCTGGAATCTGATACATGAAGAGAAAATGCAGGCAGGCTGCTTCTCTTGCATGAAGCTAAGTGGTTGCTGGACGTCTGCTCGGGGTGCAGTGTCTTTGCTGCACAGACTCTTAGGTGTGATACAGTCTAAAAATAGCCATGCTCTGTGCTGGGTTGTCTGGGGAATAGCTTTGGACTCTCAGCTGCTGAAGCTACAAAAAGCAATATGCTCTTTGGAAAGGTATTAGGCTGGGGTTTTGTTCTGCCAGCGTTGCTTCAAATTGTCTCTCCTGGAACAAGCAGTGCCAGCCCTTCCTCTGTCCTGAGGAGGTGGAGGATGAGAAAGGGATGAAGGGGGAGCTGCCAGGCAGATTTTGACTCTGAGCCGCACAGCTGTGAGGGGCCCGTGCACAGCCCAGGTATGCCGTGGGCACTCGGGCTGGAGAACGTGCACACACATACATGCACATGGACACGTGCACACGTGTTGCACTGACTTCTGAGTCCTCCAGTTCTGCCCCCATCTCCGTGGTTTGGGGCACACAGCTGGGCTGGGTACCAAGCAATAACAATGCCGTCTGGAGATGTCACCTTTGGTCCCCAGAGCACGCTGAGGAACAGGTATTGAGGTTTGGGAATCTGAGGTGCAGCGGGATATTGAGTGCTGTGCTGGCTCACACGGAGCTAGAGCCCAGATTTCTCTAAGCCCTGGTGCCCCCAGGTCTGCACACTGGAACGTTCCAGAAATGTGGGTAGTAGTGCTGGGTCAGGGGCCCCACCTGGGCTCGGTTATGTAGGACAGGGTGAAGGCAGGAACTGGCCCACACGGGGAGGGGGGCCCGGAGGGAGGCAGGGTGGAGATGGCCGGGTCTCAGGGCACCCCGGTGTCTGTGATATAATAAAAAATATTTATATTGGTCTTTGTCCCAGTTTCTGGCACAGAGCCTCTAAAATCCTTAGAATTTCCTAAGCAATAGCAGTGAGAGGATCATCATTTTATTTCCCCCCCAATTATTTCATTTTATTTCCTTCTTGTTTTATTGAGATGTAATTGACATACAGCACTGTATAAGGTTAGGATGTACATCTCAACGATTTGATTTACACAGACATCAGGAAGTAATGGTCACAGTTAGTATAGTGAACCACCATCGTCTCATATAGGTTCAAAATAAACAGAAAATTTTATTTTCTTAGGATTTACTCTTAGCAACTTTCTTCTATAACAAACTACAGGGAGGAGCATCTTTTCCTTTATGTAAATGAGCCCCCTCAGCCACGTATGAGTTTATGCTAATGAGGTGACTCCTGGTTCCACCCCCCCCCCCCACCGCCCCTGCCCCGTAGCTTCAGGATGGGGGCTGGTTGATGGAGGAACCACCGTGTGATTCAAGGGGGAGAACTTTCAGCTCCAACCTCTGACCTCCAGGGAAGGGAGAGGGGTTGGAGGTTGAGTCAATCACCAGGGACAGTGATTTAATCAATCGTGCCCGTGTGATGAAGCCTCCATAAAAGCCGTAAACCACGGGGTTTGGGGAACTTCTGGGCTGGTGGAGCCATCAAGGCCTTGGGAGGAGTCTGTGCCTGGAGAGACCTGGAAGCTCCACACCCCACTTGCACCCCATGCCCTGGGCCTCTCTTCCTTCAGGCTGTTCCTGACTGTGTGCCATGACCAACCTGATATTCTTTGGGGAAAGAAGAGTCACCTGTGGCTGCCCCGCCCGACCCTCTTACCCTCCACAGTTCCCAGAGTTGCCCCTGTGAGTTTGCGGAGTTGGCCACATAGGACACCTACACCACCCAGAGGCAGGGTGGGCACTGGTGACACTTCCTTGAATGCTTTATTAATTGAACACACTCATTAAAAATCGTTGTTCTCTCCTCATAATCTCTCTCTCTCCTCATAATCACCCTCTCTCCTCATAATCTCTCTCTCTCCTCATAATCTCTCTCTCTCCTCATAATCTCTCTCTCTCCTCATAATCTCTCTCTCCTCATAATCTCTCTCTCTCCTCATAATCTCTCTCTCTCTTCATAATTTCTCTCTCTCTCCCCATAATCTCTCTCTCTCTCTCCTCATAATCTCTCTCTCTCCTCATAATCACTCTCCTCATAATCTCTCTCTCTCCTCATAATCTCTCTCTCTCCTCATAATCTCTCTCTCTCCTCATAATTTCTCTCTCTCTCTCTGTCTCCTCATAATCTCTCTGTCCTCATAATCTCTCTCTCTCTCCTCATAATCTCTCTCCTCATAATCTCTCTCTCTCCGCATAATCTCTCTCTCCTCATAATCTTTCTCTCTCTCCTCATTATCTCTCTCCTCATAATCTCTTTCTCTCTCCTCATAATCTCTCTCTCCTCATGATCTCTCTCTCTCCTCATAATCTCTCTCTCACCTCACAATCTCTCTCTCTCACCTCACAATCTCTCTCTCTCGCCTCATAATCTCTCTCACTCTCCTCACAATCTCTCTCTCTCTCCTCATAATCTCTCTCTCTCCTCATAAACTCTCTCTCTCCTCATAATCTCTCTCTCTCCTCATAATCTCTCTCTCCTCATAATCTCTCTCTCCTCATAATCCCTCTCTCTCTCCTCATAATCTCTCTCTCCTCATAATCACTCTCTCCTCATAATCTCTCTCTCTCCTCATAATCCCTCTCTCTCTCCTCATAATCACTCTGTCCTCATAATCTCTCTCTCTCCTCATAATCTCTCTCACCTCACAATCTCTCTCTCTCCTCATAATCTCTCTCACTCTCCTCACAATCTCACTCTCTCTCCTCATAATCTCTCTCTCTCCTCATAATCTCTCTCTCCTCATAATCTCTCTCTCTCTCCTCATAATCTCTCTCTCTCCTCATAATCTCTAAAAAAAATAAATAAATAAATAAATAAAAAATCGTTGTTGTGCCAGACCCTATGCTGGGCAGCAGAGTTTAGATGTGGGGCAGGACACTCTCTTCCTTTGGAGGTTTTCACTCATCCACTTAACCGATGGTCGCCGAGCGCCTGCCACGTGCCCTGTCCAGTGCAGGGTGCCGGGGGCAGAGGTGACTCAGGGAGACACTGAATTTTATAAACAAGCTTTTGCTGGAGCACAACGTCCCTCTGCTAGTTTAAGTTCCCCCTCTTTTCTTTTCCGTCTCATTTGTTTTTCTTTAATAAACAGAGTTTGGCTATTAATAGCCATGGAGGACACAGATATTTACTGGATTATATTTAAAGATGCTTCTACCAGTAAATGCATGATGGCTTGTAAGTTGAACACAGAGTTCTGGAAAGGAAACTAATTTATCCGCAGGAACGCTGTTATTTTTTTTTTTTTTTTTTTTTTTTTTTTTTTTTTTTTTTTTTTTTTTACGGTATGCGGGCCTCTCACTGTTGTGGCCTCTCCCACTGCGGAGCACAGGCTCCGGACGCGCAGGCCTGGCGGCCATGGCTCACGGGCTTAGTTGCTCCGCGGCATGTGGGATCTTCCCGGACCAGGGCACGAACCCGTGTCTCCTGCATCGGCAGGCGGATTCTCAACCACTGCGCCACCAGGGAAGCCCAGGAACGCTGTTATGATTTCCTCCCGGTTCCACTAAAGATAATGTAAAATATTATTGTTATGTGTGAACTCATATTTGACCATATGAGGGTGATGGTGATATTGAGAATGATGATAACGATGATAGTGATAATAATACTACAGATTTGCATGTATGCGTCTCTCTTAGCTTTCTGAAGATTTGTCTATACCTCAGCTGTTCTCTCTCGATCCTGGGTGGGTGGAAAATTGTCACTGTCCGTACACTTCTGGTTAATTGAGTATCACTAGCTGTCATATCCCCCGATGGGTTTGTTATATGCATTGTTTCTGCTTCTCAATCAGCCCTGGATGGGACGATCCTCATGTCACAGGGAGAAAACGCAGCCTCAGTGATGGAGAGAGTCTTGTCCTGCAGGTCGTGGTGAGCATCTGAGTCCAGAGCAGCTGGACCACAGCCTGACGGTCCTCTTGCAGCACAAGCAGGTTCAGGAAGGGTTGTGTGTCCTGCATGGAACAGATCCCAAGGTGAGGGTACGGAGTCAAGGGTTGGGATTGGGCTGATGGACACCCTCCCACACCCCAGGCTGTTCCTTCTGCCGGGAAGGCCCTCACCCCATTTTTCAGGGCCAACACCTGCCCCTTTTTGGAAGTTCCATCGCAAACTCCAGGTCCTCTGGGAGCCTCCACTGCCTTCGTGGGTGGAATCAATCCCTCTCTCATCTCTGACCACTTCACCGTACGGATGCTCCCGTCCTCTCTGGGCACAGCTATGGGGCTGCAGTGTGGGTTCTGTGTTTGTCCCTGTCCTGCTCCATTGGCATCTGAGGGCTGCCTCCCACCCCCGGCCCCCTGCCAGGGCCTCATGAAAAGTCGATGTTCATGACGGTCTCTTGGGTGGCTGGATGCATGAATATGTGAAGATATACATAGGTGAGATCTGCAGGGAGATTAGATGCCAGGCGGTGGAGTCCCGTCTGTACTCAGCAGCCCACGGAGAGCAATGTGAGGCTTAGGGCAGCGCGGAGAGGTGGATTTTGGAAAAGTTCGTAGGGTAATTGGGGTTGACTTATGGATGTAAAACGGTGTGATGGTGCCTGGGACCCACTGAAAGGTCAAGGGATGAGCATTGGGTTCTGTCCCCAATTGCCACCTCCCACAACTCGATCCCAGCCCCCCATCAGGTAGCGAGTCATGGGGGCACCTGGGAGCAGAGCAGGTGGCCTCCTGACACGAGTGCTAGGTTGAATCTGTATACTTATCTGGGAGGTGGAGAGCTAGTCTTTTTATTGAGGAGTGCTGGCAGGTGATACAGTGGGAAGATCATCAGCTTTGCAGCCCAAAGACATGGCTTCCAGTCCTGAGCGCAGTGTGCTCTGCCCCACCTGGGCACAGGTGTGAGCTCGCTCCGTCATGGACCCCGCGTCCTCCTCTAGAGCTGTTAGGGGCTCAGTAGGACAATGAGCCTGTAGAGCATTGGTGTTAGTAAAGGGGAACGAGTACTGTTCATTGCTATTATTATTTATGAACACGTAGAGGTCATTCTTTTCCGTCCCACTCTTGAGTCCTCTGCACAATGGCCAAGAAAACTTAGAGCTGAATGAGTATTTACAGCATCTCACAGTTTGTAACATCCTCCCCCTGCATCCTATAAGATGCATTTTCCTTCATTCTGTGCTCTCTCCAACCTCAGCACTCCTGGGCGGTCCCCTGCCATCGCCCCTGACATGGAGGAGTGGTGACACCTGGAAGAGCCCTCAAGGCTGCAAGTCTTTGTCCTCCTCCTCCTTGGATTGAATTAGCAGCAGGCCAGCACCATGCAGAACTGACTATCAAATGCTCAGTGGAGAGGATAAAAGGGTATTGTCCCTTTAAAAAGCAACAATGCATCCAGAGAACACCATTACCTCCTACTTTAGGATACAGCTACCCTTTAGTCAAGTGGCCACTAGTTGACTCCTTGATAAACAATGTCTGTGTTTGTTGCACGGGAATCCCTCTCTGGGGCTGAGCATCTGGGCTTCCAGGCGAAATAAAAGCTCAGTCTCTTTCCCACATGCGTAGATAATGGGCATTTATTTGAAGAGAGAAGATCAACAGAAGCTCATTTTCCTTTTGAGCTCAGTCCGTATTGCAGGGCCCAGTGCATCCTGCTCTCGGCACTGAGAGGCTTAGGGCAACAGGTCCTCCGGTGCACGTCAGTCTCAGCTGGAGGCTGCTGCGTGACTGCTTGCCAAATGGGCACAAAGGCGGTAGCTGGTCTCCACCTTGGTCTCTGTCAGAGCCCACTCGGGATGTCCAGGGGCGTGTTCTGACTTCTCACCGTCACCCCACGTTCTTGAAGGTTGGAGGCAGTCTGCAGATTCACAGAAGTATCGTTTGGAAAGGAGCTCTTCCCCTTTCTTAATAATTCCCATCCTGCTTCTGCTGTATTTCCTTCTTTTCCTCCTCTACCCCATCTTCCTCCTCCTCCTTCCTCTTCTCCATCGGTTCCATTACTGCCTCCTCTTCCTTTATTACTTCCTCCTCCTCCTTCCTCTTCTTTATCACCTTTATCTCCTCCTGCTTCTCTGTCTCTTCTTCATCTTCATCTTTGTCATCACTTTCATTGCTTTCTTCTTCGTATCTTCCTCTTCCCCCTTCTCCCTCTGGTAAGGTACACTAGGATATTTTAATGAAATAAGTGTTTATTCATTTACTTAAACCAACAAAACAAATATTACAAGGAAGATGCCTGGGGTCTGGTGCTGGGTGTTGAGTAGTGATGACAGAGAGTTATGAAGGGGACTCTTTCCAGAGTGATGTTGAGATGAGATGGCCTGACACCCCAAAGATGCCAAGTCTTGAGAGACGTGACATCTCCAGAAGAAGGCTGTAGTCCTGTGGTCCTTCAGTCATCTTAGCCACAGAGCCCAATGTGATTTCATCCTCTTCTGGAGCCAACCTTGGCTACAAGATGGGAGTTTGACTCGGAATGCTCTGACCCTGGTTTGCACTCCCTGTCGGAGCTCTGCCCTCATTTCCAGCCTCAGCCCCAGCCCAAGGATGTACTCTTGGAAGTTCCTTTGCCTTGGCTGACTTGCTATTTCTCCACCTAGGAGAGAGCAAATCCATCAGCTTCCACACGTCACGAGAAAACTATGTGAGGGCAGCTAGAAGTTAGGTCAGTGGAAACAGGAAGCGCTGAGAGGTGAAGGGGGAAAGGGATATGACCTTTGGAAGTGGGCAGAGCTGTCCTATGGCAGATGGACCAGTCTCCTGTGTGGTCTCAAAGGACCAAATTAAGACCAAGGTGGATTTTGTCTCAATGGAGGGACCAGTTTTCTACCTCTTGGGGTTGTCAACTGAAAAAAATGCACAAGCTAAAAGTTGAGAATTATGTTTTATTTGGCAGACTTTCTGAGGACTTAAGCCTGGAAGATGGCCTCTCAAAAAGCTCCGAAGGACCACTCTGAAGAGGTCAGGGAGGAGCCAGGATATATAGGAGTTTTTGTAACAAAAACCAGGTAGTTGGAACATCAGAATATTATTGTTAATCAAAGAAAACCAGACGTCTCAAGTTTAGGAATTTAGCGCTTTTCTAGATATGGGAAGATGCAAGTGTCTGGGCTCATTGAAATAATTCCTTTGCTCTGCACCTCAACTAACTAGGGTCAGTACCCTGTTCTTTTCCGCCCTGAGTTCCCTCGGGGGGCACCATTAGGGGCAGCGGTAGTGGTTGACGGCTCTATGGCTGCGGCGTCCTTTGTTTACCAATACGGTGGGCAACACTTTTCACCCTCAGGGTTAACTTTACATGGAATGTTAAAGTAAAATTATTCATGATACTTGTTAAAAAATGGTAAGGCGGACTTTATTCAAGGTGGGGGGCTTAGTACAATAGGGTTCTGAAGTGGGGGAGAGAGACTGGGCAAAATTGGGGAGGTTTTAAGCTAAGGGTGCATGTGTATTCGCGAGGGGGCTTGGGCAGAGGAGAATTCAGCCTAGAATTGGGGCAAAGGTCACAGTGTCCAAGCTTTCATTGCCTGAAATGAGGAGGGTCAACATCATCTTTCCATCCTCCACCCTGGTGGGGGCCTTAGTTCCTGAAGAAGGCAAAGACGTATTATTATGTGTATCCCTTGAGGAACCAGGACTCTGCCTCAAGGCTGCACTATTGTTTCTTAGCTGCCTTTCCTTTGTTCGTGCATTCCCTCATTTCCCTTAATATCATTAATTACTGAGACTTATTCTAGGGCCAGCATTGCCTTCAGGCTTAGATCCCCAAATGGCTTAGGCCAAAATGGGTTCTCTTTTGTCAAGAAAGCCATTCCTGATTCTCTTTCTCTGGGGACACCCTAACCTATCTGCTTACAAAATGAGCCCAGGCAAGAGAAGTAACTATAGCGAAGGTAATAAATCAGTCATGAAGACTCCCTGTTCTGTTTCAAAGGTGAAGATCAGCCTGAAGCACATTCTTGAGCTGTTTTGCAGGATCCAACCCCCCTTGAGCACTCAGCTACCAGGTCAACTGGAGCCTGAGGAACAGTGATGCTGACCTTTGCTGACCTTCGAGATTTCACTCAACTGAGTGCCTGGATTTTGTCAGCCTAGAGTGACCTTTGCCTGATTTTAATGCTAAAACCTCCACACCGAGAGTGGGGATGGCTGTCACTTTTGAACATGTGACATATGTTGGAGCATCTTGTCATCTAGAACTCCACCTCTACATGGAAGGTCACACTGGCCTTTTCGTGAATATGCATGCACCCCTTAAATTAAAACTTCCCTCATCTTGCTGGGGAGACGGTGCTCTGAGAGCTATTGCACTGCCTCCTTACTTGTCACAAGTAATAAATACTTCTGCTTCGATAGAAAGTACTTGGCAGATTCACTGGCTGTGCACCCCAAGTAATGGACCTACTGGGGCTGGTGACATGATTAGATATCCAGGGTGGAGAGTTCTGGCTAAACTGACTTAGTGGAATTCCTTCTAAAACTGGAAAATGCACAGATGAACACAGAAGCCGGAACGTCAGGGCCTGGTTGAGAAGAGAGTTCAGAGGAGCCCGATTAAAGTTTGGTCCCAGAGAGACTCAGTCAGGAATGGGGTCCTCTGGGTATTGGTAGACTCCCCACTCCAGGGCAGAGGCTGGAGGACCCTGAGTGCTTTGACCGCGTGACCTCTGGGTGTGCATTAAAGCTGAAACTTGGTGCATCTGAAATGAAATGGAGACACACTTGAGCCCAAAGGCAGGCTCAGAAAGTCTGCAAGCAGTTGCATTACTGAATGACTGGACTTCTAATCTCACACCCACCATGCAAATGGGCCTCCTGATGCTGGGTTTGGGAAAGTCTAATTTAATTTCACTGTCTGACGAAGATGATGTCTAGATGGGCTTTATATTCTCGCCTGGCTGTACTGAGTGTACGTTAATGTTAAGTGTCTCTGACTATTACACTTCCAGGTATTTTCAGGTGCTGCTCTCAGCTGCAAAGGCTCAGATCTGAATGTTAACAGTGAGGTCCACTCTCAGGACCCCAAAGCAGCTCGGACACCCCAGTTAAGTCTCTTTAGCTCCCTCAGGTGCAGGATTTTCACCAGAAAGATCAGGCAAATAACTGGCTGCCTTGCAGGCTTGCTTCAAAGTCATATATAACTGCAGCTTCGAGACACAGATGAGAGAAGGATTACTGTCCCGATTTTCATGATTGGGGAAACCATGTTCCATGTCCTTGACATTGGTGCCAAAGCATCACGATGCCACAGTGACAAATCAAAGCTTTGTGGACAGAGACTTCCACACCCTAAAAGTATTTCCTTCTGGATCCTGAAATGTGAAAAAAATTGTTTGGGGGTTGGGGAGCTTAAAGGCTATTTAGAGACATATCGGTGTACGAGTAAACTCTGAGAGTACTACTTACATGGTCGCTCATTTAATGAGTGCAAACCTACGTTTGGGCGGACTCATCCACCAGAAGCTGTCCTCCTCCATCTCAGAAGAAGAAGGAACATCAAGGTGAAGGGGGAATTTATCTGCCGGATTCTCCTCCACCGTGTTACACAGCAAGGGACTCAGGGGCAAAACCAGGTCGTGCCACGAGCTTGCAAACAAATGCAGGATTGGAGTAGACAGGGCGGCCTGGAAGGTTCTCAGGGTCAGAGCGTGGAGGGCCAGTGTGTGAAGGCATCTGGGCTCTCGCTTAGGGAGACGGGGAGCCCACGAAGGTGTCTGTCTCGGCACTGGCGCCCTCCCATCCGTGTTTTAGTGCTACGGCTGCGGCGTGTGTCGTGTGAGGTCCCCTGAAAGGTGATCAGCCCGTCACGAATAAAATAACGCAACAGAGCAGAAAACAGAAGCGTCGATATGCAGGAGAGGTAAGCACTATTTTTTAGCTTCATTTATGTACAATGCCCACGCTTGCAAGCACGCGTGCAGGCGTGTCGTCTGTGTGCATATATTACGGACTGATGTGGGGTGTCAGAGGTCCTTCCTGCGTGAGGACAGGCAGCGTGTAGGTGACTCCGCTCTGAACGTCAGCTGTGCTTGGCCGGGCGCGAGGCCATCGGAGCCCAGAGTTGCCGGGGGCTTGAGCTTTGCCCGTCAGCATGCATCCTCTCTGCCTGAAGTGGGCTCCGGCCTTTTCTCCCAAAGCTCCCTCCGTGTGTCTGTCTTCTCCCTTAGGTACACACTGAGACCTGTTCTCTCGTCACCTCTTCAGCCTGGTGGTGGCTTGGGGGCCCCGATCTGGCTGCTCCCTCCTCTCTTTACTCCAATCAGCTCTCTGGACAGAGTGGCCGAGTGTCTGCACGGCCCTTTCCCAGCTGTTACGTCATTTCAGTCTCTACGCCATCGCCTGACGGTCATAGGTGAGAAAGGCGAGGAAGGTACAGGTGATGCTTTGTGGGAGGGATGATTTGCCCAACGTCAAGGTCAGATAGCTAATAAACAGCAGAAGGGAACTTAGGTTTTCTGACGTAAGACCTGTAACTCGTGGTTGCCTGGTAGTTACGTGCGTGGTAGAAGTGACCCTTCTGTACCACGGCTTCTCGGCCTCAGCACGGCAACGTCTGGCCGGACGAATGTCCACCGAGGGGCCGTCCCGGGCGCTGTAAGGTGTTGAGCAGCACCCCAGGGCTCCACGCATTCAGTGCCAGTAGCGCCCCTCCCTGGTTGTCACCAGGTATTACTGGATGTCCCCCCCACCTGGGGGGGTGGGTGCGTGCAAAATTGACCCGATTGAGAGCCACTGCTTTGTAACAACAATTTTGCCAAACTGTTATTTACAGAAATATACTTGCTCTAAGGTGCACGTTTTGAAAGTTTTAATAGGATATAGGAAAAGGGTTTTCTTTCACCCTTGTTCTCCAGTTCTCCCCATAAAGGCACCCATTGCTACCAGTTTCTTTCTTATAATTAACAGAAGTAGTTTATGCATACACACACACACACACACACACACACACACACACACACACACACACACACACACACACAGTCCCTGCATTCGTTTCTCTCTCTTTTGAAAACATAAGCTTTTCTGTATCTTTCTTCGTGTAATGATTTGTCTTGGAGGTTTTTTTTCATATCAGTACATGTATAGAGGAACAAAATCATGGCAAAGAAGTATTCACAGTTTAACCTACCAGTGAATGGAATTCATTCTTGAAACTGTCTGGAACTGGTGCATTTGTGGTTGTTCTTTTACTTTATGTCTTTAATAATATATTTTACTTACATTATCAGTTTTAAATATTACCTTTGGATTCCAACAGTATGGAATGGAAACAGTGAAATTTTCTTTTTCTGCTTTCTTGCTTCTCTCTCTGTTCCCTCCCAATATTCTTTCTTTTTTTTTCTTTTTTTTAAAAAAATTCCATTGAATGTATATACCACATATTCTTTCTTTTTTAAAAAATATTTATTTATTTATTTGGTTGCACCGGGTCTTAGTTGTGGCAGGTGACCTCCTTAGTTATGGCATGCAAACTCTTAGTTGTGGCATGCATGTGGGATCTAGTTCCCTGACCAGGAATTGAACCTGGGCCTCCTGCATTGGGAGTGCAGAGTCTTAACCACTGTGCCACCAGAGAAGTCCTCCAGTATTATTTCTATAGTGTCATGATTGATAATATTTACCTTCTATTCTATGATCATAATTCCTACACTGATTTTGATCTTAAAACCATAAGGAACAGAATCAATTCTTACATCAGTCCTTTTGCTGTGGTTTCTCTCCTTTCTCACCAGAATTATAGTCTTTGAATCTCTGAATATTGAAAAATGTTTGTCTCTTGCTCAGATATTTGAATGCAAGTCTAGTTGAGGAAACAAAAAGTCTTTGAAGGTTATGTAAGCATGATTTCCTTATCTCCTAGGATTGACTCATTTTAGGAGAAGGCTGAGGCTATTTAGAGGAGTTTTCCCTTACAAGTTTCTTGACATGTTTTCCTGTGTGTTCAAAGGATTCTTTGTGCTTATCAAACTCTGGTAATTTCACTAGGCTGTATCTTGGTGTTGATTATCATCTATTTTCCTTTTCTCTTATGCTTTGCACTATAGAATCAAGTTTTATTTTATTTTGCAAAAATTTTCTTGGATTATGTCTATATCTCTTTTGTTTGGTTCTGTTGATTAGGGACACCAATTACGTTCCTGTCAGATCTTCTTTCTTTTTCTTTTTTTTTTTTTTTTGTGGTACGCGGGCCTCTCACTGCTGTGGCCTCTCCCGTCGCGGAGCACAGGCTCCGGATGCGCAGGCTCAGCGGCCACGGCTCATGGGCTTAGTCGCTCCGCGGCATGTGGGATCCTCCCGGACCGGGGCACGAACCCGCGTCCCCTACATCGGCAGGCGGACTCTCAACCACTGCGCCACCAGGGAAGCCCTTCTTTATTTTTCATATTTATTATTTCCTCTTTAATCATCTTAAATTCTTTGCTCAGTTCAGTTTTATTTCATTTTGTTTTCTTAGTCATGTCTTACGTGTGCCTTTTTCCAGGAGTGTTTTGCTTTTTTAAAAGTGCTGCTCCCACAGTGGTGTTTGTTTGATGAGGGATATAATTTATCTTATCAATTCCTTCCCCAAGTTCTATCAGCCGTGCCTTGTTCACCTCCTCACGCTGCTCCTCCGCTTACTTCTGGAGTCTTGTAGGTCCGGTCCAACTCTCTGCTCAATTCCCTTTGTGACGACTGGTCCTATTTACCCGAGGTGAGCACTGTTACGGGATGACCCATGCATCCCACTTTGCCTGTTACTTCCCTGGTTTTTGCACAGAAAACCCCACGTTCGAGGACGCCCTCAGTCCCGGGCAAATTGGACAGGTTGGTCATCCTGGTGCTGAATAAACTGTTCTTGGCAAGTGGTTGTGTAGGGAGCGATCAGGACTGTGTTCTGGGCCAGCCAGGACCCTTCCTGGTTCACAGGAAAGCACTTCCCATGTGAGGCTGTTTGGTTACATGTGATTTGGGGAGAGGAGGAGAAAGGCAGGGATCTTGGCCCTTTCTTAGGGATCCACAGGTTTCTAAGCCCCTTTCCTACCTCCTTGTTTCTCTCCTTCCTCCTCCTCATAAGTTGGTGAACTTTATCTCTTTTTTTGGTAGGAAAACTAGTTTTTATAGTATCAGTCTTCCTTCCTAAATTAACAGCATCCATATGGTTTTTTTTTTTTTGATACTTAAAATATGCCAGTTTTTACAACTCCAAAAGGCATTTTTCTTAAGATTTTGATATTTACTATAGTTAAAAAAAAGTTTTTTTAAGTAGCTATAAAAAATCCCTACTTCTCCCCAGTGAGTTGGCTGCCTCTGATTGAGCACAGGGAAAGACCAGCAAAAGGCTGGCACATTTGGAAATCTTGGCTTTAGGTCTCTAATCTCCCTCTTGTTCTGACATTTTAAAATCAAAGTGGGGATGACTTTACGATTCTGCTTTTTTATATGCATGCCGGGGTAAGGGAAGCAAAAGATGGTTTGGATGAAGGGTGAGGTGGTAGGCATGATGGTTCTGGCAGTTGAGTTATGGGGACAAAGCTACAGTGGGGGTGGCAATCCTGTGGACGGTGGCAGTGATGATGGTGAATCCTGCACTGAGGGTGTCGAAGGTGACAGGGGTCAAGTCTTAAAATGTAACATATACCCTCAAGTTGTACTTTTTCCTTGGTGGAAACCCTCAAAATGTGCAAAGTGTTTCGAAGAGGTCAACAGCTCTGTGGTGAAAAGTCTTCGTTTGCAGCCTGATAAAGGCAAAGGACTCAAGAAAAGCCACTTCTGATGGAAGTCCAAAGGGTGTCCAGCAAAAGGCTGAAGTAAGAACAGAAATCTGCAAAGAGAACACATTGTAAGTAGCCCTCCTATTCGTCACAGGACACTGAGGGCTCTGTGTCATCTTCAGATGCCCTAATGTGGCTTCATTATCAGAAGGGAACCCTATCTCACTCTGCTAACGAGCAGGCAGCCATGAACCATCCTGCATAAATCATTATGCAAGGAATTAAATATGATTGCCTGGTTGAGTTTGGCTCCCTAGCTAATGAAACCATAAAACACATGATTGATTAGAGGAATGTTTGCAAAAGCTTGATTAGTTTGTTTTCCTTCTGTTGTCACCTCTGGAGATGAAGGACTTGAGGACAAACACCAGCCACCCAATGAGGTTTTCTCAACACCTTCATTCTGGGACACTTTGCCTCAAACATCTTGAAACCCAGATACTGGTGTCATCTCTGGTATCTGAAGAATGGTCCCCATCATGGACAATCTGGGCTCCTAAAATTTGTGCATCCCAACATGTGTGAGGTTTTGGAAGGGAAGATGATGGGAGACATGTAATAATACATAAGTATCACCTGCAGGAAAGCTGTAGAGGGTTTAGGGTAAATAGTGCAACTATATGAAAAAATCAACAATGTCTGCCTTAGGTGGTCAAGAGAAAGACGAGAATAATTCTTCCCATGTTGGTCTAGGAATTCATTGGCAACAAAACCCAAGGCCACTTCCAGTACTGTTTATTGAATGTTCATTTTGGACCAGCAATGATGCTGTAAGAGATTCCTTCTTGACAACAGCCCACTGAAGCCTACAGTTCTAGCATTAGTGCTAGTGTGAGTCCTATTTTCCAGATGAGGAAACCACAGCTTAGAAAGGAGAATTAATTCACTTGAATCAGCCCGGTCTTAAGAGGTGACACTGTGATCTGAATCTGGGCAGGCAGGTCCTGAAGGTTGTTCTCGCATGAGGCTGTGCAGCATCTCAAGCTGTGCTTGAAACAGGGATGGATTCTGAATGAGCTCTGTCTGCAGAGGGGCAGCTGGACGCAGGTCCGAGGACGGCCAGGGCAGCAGACCCATCCTGCCCTTCACAACCCTGCATGTCCTCAGTGTGGGTGGGTGGAAGGGGAGATAAACTGGAGGTGCAAAGTAGAAACAACCCATGACAAAGAACCTCAGATGTCCGCTGCTCCTACCCTGGTCCCCGAGGACAGTAGGAGCCATTGTAGATTTTTGTTTTTTATTCTTATGGAAAAGCATTTTATTTTAAATATAGCAGTGTGTACATGTCAATCTCAAACTCCCTAACTATCCTTCTCGCCCACCCTTCCCCCCGTAACCATACATTCGTTCTCTAAGTCTGATTCTGTTTTATAAATAAGTTCATTTGTATCATTTCTTTTAGATTCCACATATAAGTGATATCATATGGCATTTGTCTTTCTCTGTCTGACTTACTTCACTTAGTATGATCATCTCCAGATTCATCCATGTTGCTGCAAATGGCATTATTTCATTCTTTTTATGGCTGAGTAATATTCCGTTGTATAGATGTACCACATCTTCTTTATCCATTCCTCTGTTGATGGACATTTAGGTGGCTTCCATGTCTTGGCTGTTGTAAACAACGCTGCAATGAACATTGGGGTGCATGTATCCTTTCGAACCATGTTTTTCTCTGGATATATGCCCAAGAGTGGGATTGCTGAATCATATGATAGCTTTATTTTTAGTTTTTTAAGGGACCTCGATAGTGTTCTCCATAGTGACTGCACCAACTTACATTCCCACCAATAGTGTAGGAAGGTTCTCTTTTCTCCACACCCTCTCCAGAATTTATTGTTTGCAGATTTTTTTGATGATGGCCATTATTTCTCCATTCTTTGTGCCAGTGAGGAAACAATATCCGAAGACCAGGAAGCTGGCAGTGGAACCAGAGTGTCTGGTTCAGACACTCTCTGGAACAGAGAGTCAGGACTGCAATGTTGGCTCAGGAGCCAATTAAGCCCTGGGCTAGTGGAGAAAGTGTGGGTGTTCGGATCCTTCATGGAACAAGCAGAGTGTCAACATGACAAAAATAAATACACAAACGAATGCAGTAGAAAACATAGAAAAGCTAGAAACACAGAGATAATTATAAAAGATAAGCCAGAATTATAAAAGCCGAGTCCACAAGACGGCTAATGGCTGATTAGATATGGAGAAAGGAGTAGCTGGTTTTGACCCTAAAATCTAAGAGAAAAGCAGGTTCTCAATGAGTTTGTCATCCAGCTAATATGTCAGTCTTTTCAGGAATGAAACAGAATATGCCCAGAGGCAGAATGATTCAAGGGAAAAAGTAATGACGACTCCGATGATTCTGATTCTGATTGTGACGATGGTGATGTTGGGTGATGTGTTTAGCAAAATGAATTTCAAAGCCCAGGGCCAGGAAAATACCGTGGTTCCAGCAGTCAGGAGACTCTTGTAATCAACGGAGATGACCCAGTCAAATCAATAAGAACAGCAAGTATAAATAGACCAGCGACTTTGGTTCCACGCTGCTCTGGTCTCCTGGCGCCCCCTTTGCATGCGTGGTGGGGAAACCCCCAGAGCCACAGGCACACAGATGAGGGGGGTCCAGCAGGACAGGGAGCTTGCGATCCGTGGGCGCCAGGGACTATATGGTCCTCAGCATGGCACCTTACTCTCTGGGCCCCTCCCACTCTCCAGCAGGGTATCAGGACTTTTCTGAGGATACACAACCAACAGTAGAAAAGACTCCCAGGGGTGCTTATGAGTTGTTGCTATTGGTTTTTGGGAATCGGGAGAATTGTTGGGAGTATATCTGTCAGGGTTGAGTGAGAAAAACAGAAGTTGCTCGAGATGGGTCAAGCAGGGTGTGGACGTCAGGAAATCAGATGTTTTTCAAGCCATCAGGGGGCTGGGGGTCTGGAGTTCAGGAGGAGGAGCTGTTGTATAACAGCAACTGGGAGGCAGGGGGTGTCCGTATCGCAGCGAAGCCACGTCCTATGACTCAGCTGCCTTTAGCGCCTGGACCAAATTCACAGAAGGTCACCCTGAATTTGCAGCAGCTTCCATCCACAGACCTGTCTCCACCGAGGGAAACACGGCGCCTGTGTCTGCTTCCCCTATCTCACCTGAGTATCTCCCACTGGCAGAGTCCTGGAAGCCTGCTAGCAGGATGGTCCAGGACCAGGACGTGTGGCTTCCAGCGTACATTGAGGGGACCTTGGGAGTATGGGTAGAGGCTGAGTGTCTATAGAAACAGCCAGCACAGTGAGGAGCCCCTTGCTTTTGCACTGAGGAAGCAGGACCCAGGAAGTCATTGCTTAGTTTGCTAAGATGTCCCAAGGGTTAAGATCGTGGTGCGGCTCTATAGGCGTAGAAGTCTGCAAACCCATATTGTTCATTGGTTCATCGTCATGACACCTGTCCCACTTGAGAGAGATAAAACGTGGCGTCGATGATCACCGCTGATGACGGCGTCCCTGGTCATCACTGCCACCACCATCACCAAGGTCATCACCATCGCTATCCCGCCCCCTGTGTACCAGTCTGCTCTGTGTTCTCTTTACGCTTGAGAAGTCACTGGTTGTGGACGACGCTGTGATGTCCACACAGATTGTTTTTACTGGGATGTCCACCCAGCCCCCAGCTGCTGTGATTCGGATGCAGGCAGCCACAGCTGCTCCTCTCTGCTGGTGAATTGCCCTCAGTTTACAGAGTCTGTCTCCCAGGAAGCAGATTTGAGGGTGGGATTCTTGCACTGGCACCACTCTTGGGTTGGCTGGCAACGAGGACCCGCCACCGGGGAGGTGGGGAATCATTGGTCCCTGGCACGTAGGAGCTGCCAGCTGCAAAACGCCCACCTATGTGATCAGGGATCTGAAACAGGTGAAGGATCTACACCGAGTTCTGTAACATTTCTGCCTAAGTCGGGCCTGGGGAGGGGAGGCATGGCACTTTAGGACCCGGATGTGGTCTCCAGGAGACATAATTAAAGATCTTGCTCCCCTGGACACTTGAGTCTGCAGAAGTGGTTTGTTCCCCTTTGTGGGAGACAGAGGAGGGCCCACTGGGGACCTCAACAGCAGCTGCCTCACATGTAGGGTTACCAGATTAAATAAAGGACGCTCAGTTACAACTGAGTATACTATTAGGTACTATTACAGTACCTATTGAGTATAAGTGAGTCCCATAATCAAGTGGTAATAGTCAGCATCGGTCAGTAACAAGCGGCCCTTTCTGTCATTCCCACAGCTCTTTCCTGTGATTCGTCCTCCATGGGCTGCTGTCGTGACGGTTCTAGAAGCTCCATTTGAGGTAAGTGATCCATTTAAATAAAATAAATATGTAAAAATAAGTTCATTGTGTTAAGTAATTCATTTGGTTACCATTGAAGGTAAGTTTTTGTATGTTTTCTTTGGTAATTCTTACTTTTCCTTTGATGAATTACAAATTCACCCTCTTTGTTCACAGTGTAATTTGGGTTATTATTTATTTTCTTGTTGGTTTTTAAGAGCACTTTGTATATTGTGGATATTAACTGTCATATATTGTTACAACATATTATTTTTGCTATTTTTAAAACTGAATTCTGTTTAAGCTACTTTTGTAGCAATTTTTTAATCTTTATGTTGCTTAATATATAAACGTTATAAATTTCTTTTCTTTTCTTTTTTTTTTTTTTTGCCCTTAACGATCAGGCTTACTTTACTTTGAGATGAGATAAACAATATCCTACATTTATTCTAAGTTTCATGAGTTTATTTTTTCCTATTAAACTATTTAAACCATCTAAGTTTATTTGGGAATATGCTGTGAGGTAGCGTTTGGACCTTGCTGATATCCAAATCGTTACACATCACATTTTCTTGGCCATTTATGAAATCAACCATTTTCATCCCTTGAAATTCTGCATTTCCTTAAATCTGTTTCTGGAGATTTTATTCTCCTTTCTATGTCTACACTTGCTTCACCACCATCTTGCTTTAATTGTTTTGAAAAATAATACAACCTCATTATTTGATGTGAAAATCTCTTTTTCATTATTCTCCTTTATTGCAACAGTTATTGGCGATTCTTAGCTATTTTCTTCCCCCTGGGTAAATTTGAGAATCTTTTTGTCAAGTTGTAGAAATGTGCTAGTGGGATTTTAATGGGAAGTACAACAAATGTATAAATGAACTTGGGGAGGATTTTGCAGAGGCTGGGTGAGGAGGCTTTTCCGCTGTCTGCAGAATCTGTCTTCCGTGCTTGGCTCGGTTGCCAGGAGATTGCTGGGGCGGTAAGACCCTTTCTTCTCATTTCTGGGACCAGCTGGGACCCCCTCACATCAGGTCCCTCCGTGCCTGTGCGATCAGGTGCAAGGTCAGGACCTGTGGGCGGATGCTATCCTGTGGCCCCTCCCCTGCAGCCTCTCTGGTCCCCTGGATCTGGGGCAGGAGGGATGGGGTAATTGGGGGTCACCTTCTTTCTCATGAAAGTGGTGGGCAGTTCGTCAATGTTTTGCGGGTCTCTGAGATGTTAATCTCAGCAGCACTCCTGGCAGAGATGGTAACCCTTGGTAACTGATGAGAGAGCCAGGGAGGAGAGGCCTTCTAATTAGTCCCAAGGTCAACTGGCTGGTGGCAAGGTCACCAGGACCTAGCCCTGGCCTGTCTGTCTCAGCACTTCTCTTTCTCACTATATTACAAGCTGGGCATTGGCTGGCATTGAGAGCTGGGCCATCAGGAGTTAAAGCGAGGCCGTGCAAAACCCCACACAGAGCCGTGGGAGGTTACCTACGGGATTCAGGTTGGCCGAGCTCCTGGCACCGACGTCTCTCCACAGATCGAGTGGATTGGCCTCCCTCTCGCTCCGATACTCAGTTGACACACAGAACGTGTCCCCACCTCAGCTGAACGGTCCCGCCAGCCAATTCACGCCTTGGCAAGCGTTACATCAGGGACACCTGGCCAGCTCCCACTCTCACCGGCCGTCTCCTTCCCTGCCGTGTGTGCCTTGGCTTCCTTGTCCGAGGCTCGGCGAGGGCTTGTGCCCGGTGATCTAGTCCTGGCGTCCTGGGATCTTCTGCTGCTGCGGATAACAGGGAAGCTGCCCTTTCACGAGCAGCCTTATCACTTGGAGGACATTTCTCTGTCTTCCAAGAAGAGACTTATTAACATATCTTCAAAACCCAATTTTCATCTCCCACCCCCTGCCCCCCTCTCCCTGGGGGACTTTGAAACACCAGAGCTTTGAAGAAGAAAGCTGCCTGCTTCTCAGGGAGAGAGCTCCTTCATCTGAGCTCCCGTGCATCATCTCTGAGACATCCTGACACCTTTCAGATCGCCCGCCGTGATGCTAAGTGCCCAGCGCACCGAGCCTCCTGATTTATACCGACGCCCTTCTCTGCATTTTGAAGTTTGCGGGTGGGGGTGGGAATGGGTGCTTTTCCAGAGACCAGGCCCCTTCACTGACAAGCTCACAGCGAAAGAGTGACTCCCAGTCTCCTGCAGTCACCAATCATCGAGAGGCAAATTCCATAGAAAAGAACCCCGGGTGTCCTCTGCAGCTGGAAATCAGTCTGCATTGAAACGGGAATAGATGGTGAGGATTAGGAAGCCATCTTCCCAGGCTGAGGAGCGGGGGAAATTCCCTTCTCGGTCAAACTGTCAAATTACTCACCCAAGGGGAGATGCCAGACTCTTAGCTCCTCTCTCTTTAATTACCTGCAGGGCAGGCGGCCAGTTGTTCCGGGCCCTGCCCACCTGTCCGCTGCTGGAAGGGCCGACCCTGCCAGGGACTGACGCTCAGGCTGGTTGGGGCCCCCTTTCAGGGAAGGAGGAGCTGGTAGGTTCTGGTTCTGGCCCTATAGCCTTGAAAGCTTCCCTTTGCTGGCCTCTGCAGTCAACGTCCACGGAGAGGAGACTTCCTCGGTTGCTTTGCCCACCCCGTGAATAAATATCAGCTGATGGCTGAGTCCATCCGACCAGCTATGGCTTCTGCAGCTTCTGACCAATGTAACTCTGACGCTGATGGAACAGTGTTCGCTCCGCTTATGAATGTCACATCAGTAATATTTTTTTCCTTCTAAACTTAGTGCCGTTGAGTGTCTGCGTGTTCAAATATTTGTCTGTGAATCAATTTCTACCATGTGTAATACTGTCAGAGACTTGGAGCTGGGAGAGGCATCTGGAATCACCCACTTGGCCTCGAGGTTAACAGAGGGGGAAACTGAGGTCCTGAGAGTAGACACGGCTGCCCAAGGCCACCCGGCGATCTAGAAGCTGAGTTGCAGCTTTTTAGAACCACACAAGCAAGGGCCAAGCTAGACCTTCTGATCTATCAAGATCCCACTTGGGCTTCCCTGGTGGCGCAGTGGTTGAGAGTCCGCCTGCCGATGCAGGGGACACGGGTTCGTGCCCCGGTCCGGGAAGATCCCACATGCTGCGGAGCAACTAAGCCCGTGAGCCATGGCCGCTGAGCCTGCGCGTCCGGAGCCTGTGCTCCGCAACGGGAGAGGCCACAACAGTGAGAGGCCCGCGTACCACAAAAAAAAAAAAAAAAAAAAAAAAAGATCCCACTCATTCATTCACTCGTTCATTCATTCATTCAACAAACAGCCTGGGAAAGGCCTATCGCCCCGTGATTGAATAAGGGTCAAAAATAGAAAGCATGAAACCACATTCTTTTCCATCAAAGAGGCAAGGACTTCAGGAGGGAAGGTGAGTGAACAGGACTTGGAAGCTGTTGTTTACGCATGAGCAGTTGGTAACACCCCGGAGATGGGAGTGAGGGGACATGAATGCCATTTCAGCAGCACCGTCAGAGGATGGAGGCTGGGCCGAGGCAGCTGGAGGTGAGGTACCTTTGAATTCCACCTCCGAGGGGGGCCCAGGCTTCCACGGGGGCCCTGCACACCGGGAGCAAGGACAAGAGGGCCTCAGAACAAAGCACACTTTTTGACAGTTAAAAGGTATGACATCAAATACAGACAGCCCTTGTCGAAGATGAGCTTCTTCACTGCATGGTGGTGGGTGGGAACAGGCAGGACAGAGAACCGGCTTCACAGGAGAATCTGAGGACCTGAGGCTTAAACGAGGAGCCAGGAAAGGCACGTGCTGGAGTGAGGTCGCTAAATTAAAGAGGAAGCCTTACCGTCCCCAAGGCGACCAAGTCCTAACCTGCGGGGCGGGGCTGTCTTCTCCAGAAGACACAGTTGCACCTCTGGAGGGCAAAAACGTACAAGGTCGCGAGTGGCTTGTACCAAGTGGTCTGGGCCCTTATCCATAGTCGAGAGCAAAGGCGCATCTTCAATGATGGAATTCATGCCCATGGGGGCTTCTGGGCAGCAGCCCCTTCCCGCCACGTGGGGCTGAAGGTCCTCCTGTGGCTTTGGGACCAAGCCCTGGAGCCCGACTGCCCACCCAGCACTGTGACCGCGGGTACAACCCATCATCCTGCTTCCTCGTCCAAGGGGATAGACACGGTCATGCACCAGCGTGTCCCGAAGGTCCGGTGAGGTGTACACACACAGTGTCCACTCCGGAAGCATCCGCAGCATGAAGACCGCTTTGGAAAGTCCCAGCATCGCAAAGACTTTAAGTCGTGCTGCGTTGGAGCAGAAGCTACCGCAGGAGAGACCATGTTGGAAAAGGGCCATAAGAGGCATCGACTCGTGCTGGCCGCGTGAATTGGTGACAGCTCAGAGCTGGCCTGCGGTGCAGCCGGCATCTCCAACTCGGGGACCTGGACACCCGGCCGGCAGATGCCCTGGACAATCTGTGAGAGCAGGTCCGCTTGGACGGGAAGGGTTGGGCACGAGGTAGGTGAGATGGGGCCGTGCGACCCACACAGCGCTGGGGTGGGGGGGGCAGATGGGCGGGAGCCCAAGCGGGAAGAGCCCCGGGCCGCGGAGCTGGGTGGCCTCACCGCACGCTGTCCGGCCAGGCTTTCACTCCGAGGGTGTCTTAGTCCCAGCAAATGCGTCCCGGGCATGAGAGCCTCTGGGTGTCCACAGCCAAGGGGGCAGGGGGTGCCCTGTCAGCCGGGGGTCTCTGGTGGTGGTGTTTGGCGCTCCTCTTCCCGGGCTCCGGGCCTTTGGCGGGCAGGACGGCGGGTGCACCAGCCGGAGGTGGCGGCCACCCCGCCCAGGGCAGATCCCTCACGTGGGCCTCCCAGGGCACCATCGCCTCTCCTCTGTGGTGTCTCCTCCCTCAAGACACAAATGCCCAGCCTGTAGTAGACAACTCCTCAGGCATGCGACGCAAAAGCTGCAAGATCGCTTCCAGTAGGCTTCTTGTGAAGTAACTCCCCACCTCCCACACGCCGGGGACAGGTAGAGTCTGGGCTCTGCCGTTTGCTCAAGGCCGGGACATGGCAGAATGTGGCTAATCCGAGCCCCCAGAGGGCAGGGCCATGGGGCCTCCCGCGAGCCGGTCAGAGCGCACGGCTCCTGTTCCCTCCAGCCCGTCCCTCCGAAGCACGAGGTGCTTTCAGGCCCCCGAAGACCAGCATCTCCCTCATTCTGTGCCCTGGGGACTCGAGCCCCAGAATGTGGGTCAGGGATGCCCGATGTCTCCAGATGCCCGAAGACCGAGACCCAAGGGCTTCAAGCCCCGCCCTCCGCCCAGGCTCAAGGAGGGGACAGGGGCAAAGCTGCCCATTTGGGGGCAAAGCCCTGGGAGACCCGCCTCAGGTGTGCTCCGGGCATCAGGGGGTCTTTTTGTCGCCCTTTCTTCTCTGCTTGTGGGCATCTCAGGATTGAGGTTTAGGCCAACGAGGAGGAGTTTGGGACGAGCTGGACCCTCAGCCTCCAGGGCTGACTCGGTGCCTCTGGCTCCCGTTTTCCCTTCTGCAAAATCAGGCAACTGCGTGATGAGAACTCAGGACGTCCAGCTCTAAGATTCCATAAGCCGGACAGGCCTGAGCATGAAGCATGCAGCAGCCCGATTTGCTGGCCCTGGCAGAGCCCCTGTGTTGGAGTTCCACGGGGCTGATAAATGACACTCCGTTCCGAGTGACTGGGTGCAGGGGAGGCAGCACATTTCAGCATCACTTTATTTAAGGGCAAACACGTGGCTGCAGAAGGGGCGGGGCCTGGGCTCCCCCAGGCCCCTCCCCAGGTCTCCTGCAGGCCAGCAGACACCCCCAGGGAGTCACAGCTCCTCCCTGCAGGCTGCCCGGTCACATACAGGGTGGGGACGGAGGAGCGACGCCCGCACAGTCCCTCTACAGTGGGACACGGCCCTCCTCGTGCGCAGGCTGGGATGAGGGCGGGGAGAGTCCAGCTGCGCAAGGAAGTGCAGCCAGCTTGCGAACGCCATGCTCTCCGAGGCACCGAGGGCCTGTGCCCAGGTCTCTGTGGGTTCATTGGGATCATGGATTAGTGCAGCCACGTTTACCTGGCACCCGTGGCCCTTCAGCTTCTGTGCTCGATGCTGGGGCCCGAGCCGGAGGCCAGGCACACCTGATGCAGCAGGAGACGGGGAGCTGGGGTTGATGGCGCACGTGGACGAGCGTTCACGCTCTTCTACTTTCTCCCACTTTTACTAGTGCCCCTTATGATCAGGGACTTGTGTGGTTGTCGTGTCTTCCGAGGAACAAGATGCTATTTCTCTGTTTTCAAACTTTCTTTACGATTTTGTTAAGGACGCTGAGATATTCACACAGAGCCTACCTGCCCGAGCAAGCAGCTGCGAATCCTACCATGGGCTCAACTCTCTTTACCTTGTGAAAGGAGGCGTAGGTGCGAGGCGGTCATCTGCGCCTCTGCCCTCAACGTACACTGGCTATCAGTCAGGGCCCTGCCTCCCAGGAGCGGTCTGCGCCCTGAGCATATCCTTCCTGATGCAGGAAGCCTCGGGCACTGACACCTGCACTGGAGCCTCTTCTCCAGGCCTGGGCTAGAGGGTCCCCAAGGCAACTTTTCAGTGTCCAGGTCTTAGAGATGCACTGTACGGATTCCAGCCACGCAGATATTCTGAGGGCTTTTCCTCCTCCTTGATAAAGTTTTGAAAGTAATAAAGAAAGGCACCCCAAGTAAACAAGATAAGAGGTTTAAAGTGAGAAGAGAAGAGAACAGCCAGGCGATGTTTCCGAGATGGTTCTGATGACCCCCAGGAGAATCCTTCCTTTTAATTGTCACGAAAGGGATCGTACAATTTCCTTCTCAGATGTAAAGAGTTGTGACTAGCAACAGCGCGTAATTAAAGTACATTCCAAAGGGAAAGAGAGAGGCTCAGGTAGGCCTCAGAGACTCTGTCTTGGGAAGAATCTCATTTGTGCTCTCTTCCAGCATCTTTATCGGGAGGCAGGGAGACCCAGCCCGGGCCTCAGGACTAAGAGTAATTAAAATACCTTTAATTGGAAGATTCCATGATGCCTTCTGCACAGTGGAGCCTAACTGCCGGTCTGCCCCTCTGGCATCCGCGGGGAGCCATTGAGAAGAGCAGAATTCTTCTCAAGTGGGAAAGCGCGTCTTCAAAGTGGAGCTTGGCCGTGGCTGTGTCTACACTCGCGAGGCCCAAGGAGATGCTCTGGGACTGTGGGGGCAGGGGATTAATCCTGGGGGCTTCTCAGGCAGGATGGGTGCGTGAGCGACCCATGAGTCCCACAGAGAAGGAGAGATGGGTGGACAGAAGTGGTGTCAGGGTGGAGAAGCAAAGGTCTATCCACGGGGGCAACGGACGGTGTTTGAAGAGTGTATTGATTTTATCCTGCTGCTAGAAGAAATGACCACAAACGTAGTGGTTTGAAACCGCACAGATTTATGATCTTACAGTTCTGGAGATCAAAGTCCAACACAGGTGGGCGGGGCTGTGTTCCTTCTGAGGCTAGAGGGGAGAATCTCTTTCCTGCCTTTTCCAGCTTCTCGAGGCAGCCAGCGTTCCCCGGCTGGCGGACCCTCCCTCTGTCTCCAAAGTCAGCATCTGCCAGCCTCTCTGTGTCTCCGATTTGTGTGCCCATGCTCGCATCTTTTCTGACCCTCCTGTCTTCCTAAGGACCTTCAAAATGGCCCAGATAATCCACGATCATCTCCAATCTCAGACCCTCACTCACGTCTGCAGAGTTCCTTCTGTCTGTGAGTCACAGTCGTGGGTTCTGGACATTAAGATGTGGGCACCTTTGATAGGTCTTGAATATACCCACCCCGAGCTCCAACAAGGAGCCAGCAATTAAGAAGTCACAGAGCCCGTGTATCAGGGGAGACCCTGGAATGAAGGAGGAAGGAAATACCACCTCCAGAGCCCTGTCACATTCTTTTTAAAAAAGATTGTGGTAAAACACACATAACATAAAATTTACTATATTAGCCATTTTATTTTATTTATTTATTTATTTGCGGTATGCGGGCCTCTCACCGCTGTGGCCTCTCCCGTTGCGGAGCACAGGCTCCGGACGCGCAGGCTCAGCGGCCACGGCTCACGGGCCCAGCCGCTCCGCGGCATGTGGGATCCTCCCGGACCGGGGCACGAACCCGCGTCCCCTGCATCGGCAGACGGACTCTCAACCGCTGCGCCACCAGGGAAGCCCTGTATTAGCCATTTTAAACTGGCTGAGTTTAGGTGGCATTAAGTGCATTCGCAGTGTTGGACAACTTTCAGCGGTAGCTAATTTCAGAATATTTTCATTTCCCCCCAAATCAACCCTGTGCTCATTTAGGAGTCACCCCTCACTCCCACTGTCACGGGGAAGAACCTTTGTGTTCTATCACAAGCGCATCGCTAAAGGGATGCTGCCCGTAAGCTTAAATTATACGTAGTGGCCCATCTCTGGGAACCCTGCCTCCCAGGTAATGAGCGTTAAGCTAAAGTACCTCTGTTTAGCTCACGGGAAACCTCCTGCCCAGGCCCACCTGTGAATGGCTGCAGGCGGGAAGAAATGAACACCTCCCCTCTGGGGGCTGGTGGGAACCAGGGAGCGTTTGGCTTTACTCTCCCTCCCCTTTTCGTATAAAAGGAGCCTGAATTCTAAGTCAGGCAAGCTGGGTCTTTGGGGCACGAGCCCACCACCTGGCTTTCCAAATGAAGTCGTTATTCCTTGTTCCCAACAATTCTCTCGATTATTGGCCTGTCACGTGGTGAAGCGGTACGAGCTTTGACTCAGTAACACTCCCTCCCACTGGCACTGGTAACCACGAATCTACTTTCCGTCTCTCTACACTTGCCTATTCTGGACATTTCATGTACGTGGAGTTACACAGTATGTGGACTTTTGTGTCCAGCGTCTTTCACTTTGTATCATGTTTCCAACATTCATCCAGGTTTTGCACATTAATCAGGAGGTCACTCCTTTTCATGGCTGAGTAATACTCCAGTAATATCATATGGATAGACCACATTTTGTTTATCCATTTATCTGATGGGCACTTGGGTTGTATCCACATTTTGGCTTCTGGGAATAATGCTGCTATGAGTATTCATGTGCAAGGTTTTGTTTGAATACCTGTTTTTGATTCTCTTAGCTATATACCTGGGAGTGGAATTGCCGGGTCACATGGTAACTCCGTGATTAACATACTAAGAAACTTTTTTTATTCACAGAATAGCCCTGCAAGGTAAGTGTGCTTGTCCCTGATGTTTAGAGATAAAGAATCCGGGCTCAGGGAGATCGCACGCTTTGCTCAGAAGGTAAGGGTCAGGATATGGCAAGTCTCATAGACAACAGCAGGTGGGGATGCTTATCTCCAAAATCCTGGGCACTGAAGGCCAACAGGTCTGAGACAGGACGCGGGAGGAGGAGGCCACCCTGATGCAGGGCCACATCCTCCTCTGGGCGGGAGGCAGACGTCACTGGGGACTGGGCGTTGGGGTCCTTGCACAGGGGGTCTTAAGGCAGAGTTGGCCTCAAGGATCTTGACAACCCCCCCGCCCGCAAAGGGACCGTGATTGTTCAGTGGTGTAACAGTGGGCTGGGGTGGCTGAGAGACACCGCCGCGGAGAGGGATCCACGAGGCAGGTGAACAGACACCTGAGGAGTGACGTGGACGGTGACCAGGACGAGTGTAATTAGAATTAGAGTGGTGATGACGTCTGGCCTTCGTGTTTATTTGATTCCAGGGTCCTTGCTGGCCACATCGCGTGGTGTCAAGGGGGAGGTACTCAGTACCCAGGGGAACTGTTTGTGCCCATCGAAAAGATGATGCCAGCGCCATTTAGGGCCTTATGTTTTAGAAATTATGCTTTGGTTTATTAAAATCACACATTAAAAAATAACTTCTTTATTCCTTTAGATTCGACTTTGATTAATGTTTGACTCTATTTATAAACTTAGGTAATTAAATTCCCTAAAGTATTTTAAATGGAATGAATATATCTAATATATTTTCTTTTTTCCTTCCTTCCTCCCTCTTTCCCTCCCTCCCTCCCCCTCTCTCTTTCCCTCCCTCTCTCTCTCCTTCTCTCTTTCTTTTCTTCCTTTCTTTCTCTTCCTTCCTTCCTTCCTTCCTTCTTTCTTTCCTTCCTTCCTTCTTTCCTTCCTTCCTTCTTTCTTTCTCTCTTTCACTCTTTCTTTCTTTCTTTCTTCCTTCCTTCCTTCCTTTCTCTTTCTTCTTTCTCTTTCTTTCTTTCTTTCTTTCTTTCCTTCTTCCTGCCTTCCTGTCTTCCTGCCTTCCTCCTCCTTCCTTCCTTCCTTCCTCCTTCCTTCCTTCCTTCCTTCCTTCCTTCCTTCCTTCTTCCTTCCTTCCTTCCTTCCTTCCTTCTTTCTTTCTTTCTTTCTTTCTTTCTTTCTTTCTTTCTTTCTTTCTTTCTTTCTTTCTTTCTTTCTTTCTTTTCTTTTCTTTTCTTTCTTTCTTTCCCATTTCAAGTGTATGACTACCAAACAAGCTTCAAAACATTTAAATAATGTTTGTAAATCTAATAAGTTAAGCTAGCAAGTACGAAGTGTCTTTAATTCTCCATGTCTCAATAAACCTTGTGAACTCAGTGGTATTCTCTTATTCCTCTTAAGATAACCTTTTTGAAACGATAGGAAAGAGCAAAATCTAAAGGGCTTGGATGAATGATGAGTCAGTGATGCACATAGATAGTCCACTCTTGCTGCCAACAGGAAGAAAGATGTCAATTCAGAAGGCACACTTGCAGCCCCTCCCAGCCATTACCCACCAAATGTTACCACTATTCTTGCTTGTATCACCATCAGTTTCCCCCCAAATTTATATAAATTGTATCACACAGTTGGCACTTGTTTGAGTCTGGTGTCTTTCAGACAACGTCAGGTCTGTGGGATGCGTCCCTGCCGTCAAGGGGGCCAGTGGGTCATTCCTGTCCACTGCTAGAGTCCACTGCAAGAACCAGTCCTGTGTATTTATCTATTCTACTGTTGGTGGACACTGGGGTTGTTTCTAGCATTTGGCTATTAGAATACTGCCCCATGGTGGACGTGTCTTTTGGTGCATGTACCGACACACTTCTGTTCTAAGAGTAGGGTTGCTGGGTCAGAGGGGATGCATATGTTTATTTTTGATAAATAATGTCCAACAGCTTTCCAAAGTTATGTGCCAATCTCCACTCCCAACAGTACCGTCTGAGAATTTCTACTGCTTTATATCTTCACCAACACTGGTGTGGTCAGTTTTTAAAAAGTAAGCCTTTTATGTGAGAATATATAGGTGTAGTTCTCTGTGGTTTTCAAATGCTTTTACCTGATGACTAAAAAAATTGGACACCTTTTCATATTTGTTGGCCATTTTGATATCCTATTTTATGAAGTATATGTTCAGGTCTTTGCTCACTTTTTATTGGCTGTCTTCTACTAAGAAACAGGTAAAAGTTATTTTTACTTATTTGCCCTACATATGGTGAACATGCTGCAAACATGTCCTCCGTGTCTGTGGCTTGTCACTCTATTTACTTATTCCTTTTCCCACACACCTCTCCTCTGGCAACCACCTGTTTGTTCTATCTATAACTCTGCTTCTGTTTTGTTAATTTTGCTCATTTGTTTTGTTTTTTATATTTCACATATAAGTGAAGTCTTATAGTATTTGTCTTTCTCTGTCTGACTTATTCATTTAGCATAATACCCTCTAGGTCCATCCATATTTTTGCAAATGGTAGATTTCATTCTTTTTTATGGCTGAGTAGTATTCCATTGTGTATGTATACCACATCTTCTTTATCCATTCATCTATCAGCGGGTGCTTAGGTAGCTTCTTCATCTTGGCTATTGTAAATAATGCTGTAGTGAACATAGGGTGCATATGTCTTTTCTAATTAGTGTTTTCATTTTCTTTGGATAAATACCCAGAAGTGGAGTTGCTGGTTCTTTGAAAAGATCCACAAAATTGATAAAGCTTTAGCCAAATTAATCAGGAAAAAAAGAGAACCCAAATCAATAAAGGCAGAAATGAAAGAGGAGAAGTTACAAACAACATCACAGCAATAAATGCTAAGGATCGTAAGAGATTACTATGAACAATTATCCATCAATATAATGGACAACCTAGAAGAAATGGACAAATTCCTAGAAATGTATGAACACCCAAGACTGAACCAGGGAAAAATAGATAGTATGAACAGACCAATTACCAGTTAAAAAAAAAATTGAGTCAATAAACAAACAAACAAAAATCCAAAAAACAAAAGTCCTCCCCAAACACAAAAGACCAGGACCAGATGACTTCACAGGGGAATTCTACCAAACATTTAGAGACGAGTTAACACCTTTCCTACTCAAAATTTTCCAAAAATTTGCAGAGGAAGAAACACTTCCAAACTCATTCTCTGAGGTGCCTCCAAAGTACCTTTACCTAATTATACATTTTTATTAGCAGTACTTCGGTTTGCATGTTTGCAGAATGCTGTTAGTCATACTCCTCACTTCTTGGAACACTGTCTTTGTCACTGCCTACAAGAAGGTTATTTCCTCTGTTGTTTTTTTTTCTGTTTTCCCTCCATCCAGAATCCTGACTCCCAGCCCCTCCTTTCCCACCCAATAGTCACTCATTCTAATATATTTTTATCTGTCCTTAAATATTTGTGCAACTTTGAGAATCTAATTTTCAAGAGTTATGTGTTCTTCTTAAATTTCCATACATGTTATTGTGTCACAGTCCTCATTTTGTTTCTTCATTTTTTTCACTCGACACTATATTTTTTAAAATGTGCCCACCTTTCTGCACGGACCTCTAACCTTTGGTCCATAGCAGTGCACCTACCACACCCACCACATCTTACCTATTCTGTTCCTCTCTCATGAACACCTGCATGGTCTCTGGTCCCCCCTTCCCCCACGCCCCCACCCCCAAACACTACAACATCCTCACCCTGAGCCTTTATGACTTTCTGTTGGTTTCCACCCAAGAGCAGTATTGCTGGGAACACACAATTAATTTCACTAGGGACATTCACCTTGCTCTCCAGACTGGCGTGGCAGAGTCTGTATCCCATCAGCAGTACCCCATCCTCGCAGACATTTGCACACTCTTTGAAAGTTTTGCCAAGCAGAGGGATGGATGTAGAAGGTAATCTTGTGATTCTTTTAACCTGCACCTCTGTGGTTCCTAGGGAAGCTGCACATCTCTTCATCACGTAGCAGCCATTCACGTTACCCTGTCTCTGAAGTGCCTATCAGTGTATTTTACCCACTTAACAAATCTATCGTCATCATCTTGTTGGGGTTTGATAATCCCTTGAATATCCCAGATGTGAATTTCTTGCTTTTTTTTTAAGAAGTAGACTTTCCCAATCTGTCACCTATTTGTTTATTCTAATGATGTAATTATACCTTGAACCCAAGTCTTTAATATTGTTAGGGTTAAATCCAGTTTTGTTTTTTTTTTTGCTAGAGTTTGTACCTTTTGAGTATTACACACAAAGTGCATATTCAGTTCAAGAAAAATTTTCTCCAACTTATTCTAGTAGATTTATCGTTACACTTCCTGCACTTAAGTTTTCTTTTTTTTTTTTACATCCTTATTGGAGTATAATTGCTTTACAATGTTGTGTTAGTTTCTGCTGTATAACAAAGTGAATCAGCTCTATGTATACATATATCCCTATATCTCCTCCCTCTTTCATCTCCCTCCCTCCCTCCCTATCCCACCCCTCTAGGTGGTCACAAAGCACTGAGCTGATCTCCCTGTGCGATGCGGCTGCTTCTCACTAGCTATCTATTTTACACTTGGTAGTGTATATATGTCAATGCTACCCTCTCACTTCGTCCCAGCTTCCCCTTCCCCCTCCCTGTGTCCTCAAGTCCATTCTCTATGTCTGCGTCTTTATTCCTGTCCTGCACTTAAGTTTTTAACCAATCTAGAGATCATTTTCCTTAGGATGTGAAGGAGAGTTCCAATTTTTGTTTCATCCATAAAGCAAGCTCTTTGAACTCAATATTATCTATTAAAAAATCTATGCCTTCTCACTGAAGTGTGACATCACCTTTCTTATATACAGGACCTTGAACACACGAGTCTGCTGTTGAGATGCCTGTCTTATTCTACTCGTGTATTTAACATTTCTATACCAAAACCACATTTATTTAAAACTAGCATTTTGTAGAGTTTCTTCATATCTTGTAGGCCAGGTCCCCTTTCATCCTTCTCCCTTTTTCTGAAATTGATTTATTTTTTTCATAGACCTTTATGCTTTCATATAAATGCTAGAATAAGATTGTTGAAGTTTACAAAAATTACTCTTGAAAAATGTCATTGGACTCCCATTAAAGTATGGATTTGCAGAGAATTAGAATCGCTATCTCTTTGAATGTTAAGCCATCCCATCATTGAATATGGTACAGTTTCCCTCTATTTTGATCATTCTTTTCATCGTTGAATGAACTTAAAAACTTTCTCCATCAAGGTCTCATGAATTCTTTATTAGATTTATTTCTGTACACACTGTAGCTTTTCCAGCGATTGTAAAGGTTATATTGTTTTATTATGATGTGTTTTAGTTAGAAATGGCCAGTGTGAAGAAACACCATTGCACTGTTGACATTGCACCTCTCAGTTTTGTGGAAACTCTTGTTAAACCCAATATTTTGTCTATTGATTCTGATGAGTTTTCTCTTTAGGTGATCATGTCATCTACAAGTAAGGATGTGCTTTCACTCTTCTTGAGATGTTCTTCTGCCTCTTGCTGGTCTTTCTCTTCATCTCCCCTTGGTCAGGGTGTTGCCAGGAGAGATGGTAATGGTTGTGTTTGCCTTGTTTTTGTCTTAAAGAAGTAACGTCTCAAATTAATCCACTGAATGTAGTGTTTGCTGTAGAACCTAAGCTCCTAGTTATCTGTCAGATAAAGAAAATCCCCCTTTATTTCCAGTTTTCTGAGATTTTATTTAAAAATATGTTGGATATTTCCAAGAGTGTTTTCTTTTGGCTTCTACTGGCCTAGTCAGTACTTTTTACTTGATTTAGCTTAGTCGTGTAGCTTGGCGAGATAAATTATATTCACAGATTTTCTGATGTTCAACCTTCTTTTCATTCCTTTGATAAACTCTGCTTATGGTGATATATTATTTTTGAAACGATGTTAAAGTCAATTAGAAACTATGTAAATAAGTTTCTTCATAAGTGAAATGAGTCTATACTTGGCTTCTTGAAGTGTTTTCTGACAGCTTTGGAAGCAGTAGAACCGTAGGCATTTCAAATTAATGGCAGCATTCTCATCCTCTCTCTCATTATCTGGAACAGCTCGCAACTTGTGGAGACAGAAACTCTCTCTCTTTGAACCTCTGCTGTGTAATTCTCCTGTGGGGCCTTCTAGGCCTGGTTTTGTGGTTGTTTTGTTTTGTTTCCCCTTGGGGGGAGGTTGAATTACCATTGCAAATTTTAAATGGAAATTATCTACTTCTTCTTGCTACAATTGGGGATATTATATCTCTCCAGAAATTTTTCTCTTTTGTGCTCCGTATTTTGTAGATTTGCATCTTCGCCCCATTTCATTGATCAGATTTGCCAGAAGTTTGTATATTTCGCTAATCCTTTATAGAGAGAGCTTTTGATTTTGTTAATCTCCGTTTCATTGATTTCTGTTCTTATCTGTTATATTGCCTTTCTTCTTATTTCTTTGGGTTGCTTGTGTTCCTCCTTTTGTTTTCTCCTTGAATTGAATGCTTAGCTTATTTCTTTCATTTTTTTTCTTACTTCCAGATAATATATTTAAATACATGCAGCTGTCACTATAGTATGGTCTCATTATTTTGTATCTCTCTTATGCTTTACTCTCTATCCTAACATCTTTTTCGCAGAATGATTGATTTCTTAGTCTTTGGACATATGGTGTTTTACTTATTTTTAATCATCTTTTGTTATGGATTTCTAATCTTATTGAATTATGCTCAGAGAATACATTATGCCTGGTTGGGTTGTTTGGGTGTTGGAGCTTCCAATCTAGTCCCTTATTTGTGGTTGTAAAAGCTCCCCAACACACACACACACACACACTCACACATGTTACTTTGAGCTTTTTATTAATCCTGTCATTCAAATTTTATATGTATTTACACCTTTTTGTTTTTGGCTTTTGTCCCTCTGATCTACCAGTTTCTAAGAGGGCTTTGTTAAGATCTTGGTTAATAAATTTTGCTGTCACTATTTCTCCTCATAATTCTGTCAGTTGTTACTTTATATATTGTGATGTGATATTTTAAAGGGCATATATATTCACAACTACTATATCTTCTTGATCTATTCTGTTTTGTCTGGATATAACATCACTCTTTGTCATTATGATGCTTTCCTCCTTAACATCTATTTAGTCTAATCATGAAAAATGGTATCTTGTATTTTTACAAATTTCTTATTGAAACAACCTTTGTAAACTCTCCATACACCTACTTTTCAGTGATTTCATTCATTAACTTACGTAGATTGCCATATCTGTTTTTATTTCTCATTATAAATCAATACATCAGCATTCTGGACTTACTCTCAGACAGTCTGCTCTTGGTGGCTGAGAAGTAGTTTTCAGTGACTGAGGGCTAGAGCCATGCTAAGGATTGTAGCTCTGTCACATCTTCCAGGAAGAGAGCCACCTGTCTTTTCCCCCAGGTGCTACATGATATGAATCTTTTTTTCATTCCCTCCCTCCCTCCCTTCCTTCCCCCTTCTTTCCTCCCTCCTACTCTCCTTCCCTCTTTCCTCTCTCTTTCTTTATTTGATTTTTACTTTTTTTTCTGAATTTTAATACAGATACATCGTAAAGGTCACGAAGCCTATGTACAGGTTGATAAACAAGTAAAAAGAGATTCCCCTGCAGCCAGCACCCTGGTCAGGTGATAGAATATTACCAGCACCCCCTCCCTCTAGGTGACAAGTACAGGTAGTGAAATTTTTGTAACATGTAATCATGAAATTTTAGGTAATAGCCCTTGAGATACTCATGTCCTTGCTTTGTTGCTTTATCACCAGACATTTCGTTCTGCCCCTGATGAGCTTCATACGAATAGAATCATTACCTTGATTTCACATGGACGGAATCACATGTCTTCTTGTTTCGCTGAAAGTTATGTTTTGGTGTTTCTTCTGTGTCTTGCGTGCATTTGTATCTCACTTATTTCCAGCACAGTCTAGGAGGCATTGTGGGTTTCATTGGGTCCATTCCCAGCTGATGGTCACTGGGCAGTTTCCAGTTTCCAGCTTTGCACGCCAGGCTGCTATGAGCAGTCCTACGCGTGTCTCGGCGGACATGCTAGTGAGTGTTTCTAGTGTTGCCCTTAGCAGTCGGGTGTGGCATTACAGACCGTCTGTGCATGGGCAACTTCACTAGCTAAGGTCAAATGCCTTCCAGAGTGGACATCCCGATTAGAACTCCCACCACCAAGGTCTGCGAGCTGTTATTGCTCCAACATCACACTATATTGACATTGCCAGACTTTTATTAAAGGATTAATCAGTTTATGTGTACATTTTTTTGGGGTTTTTTTGTGGTACGCGGGCCTCTCACCGTTGTGGCCTCTCCCGTTGCGGAGCACAGGCTCCGGACACGCAGGCTCAGCGGCCACGGCTCACGGGCCCAGCCGCTCCGCGGCACGTGGGATCCTCCCGGACCGGGGCACGAACCCGCGTCCCCTGCATGGGCAGGCGGACTCTCAACCACTGAGCCACCAGGGGAGCCCTATGCGTGCATTTTTAAACTGATTTTTCAAACTAGTGGGCATGTGTTTGCAAGGTCTCGTTTTGCCTTTTCCCTGATTACTGATGAGAGAATATTTATCAAGTGCAATGTTTGCCATCCTGGTTCCTCTCTTTTTAAGCATCTGTTCCCATTCTTTTGGCCTTTCTTTTGGGTTGTTTTTCTTTTTTATTGATTGGCAAGAGTTTTCTTAAAAAATAATATGCTTTGGATATGAACCCTTTTTTTTTTTGGTTACAGGTGCTGCAAATATCTTTTCTATTCTGTGTCTTATTTTTCATTCTTGTAGAGTGTCTTTCGATGAACAAAAGCTCCTAATTTCACCGTAGTCGAAGTCGTCAATCTTTTCATATGCCTGAGAAAATCTTATCTTACCCTCCAGGGGTAAATAATAGATTAGCTTCATCTAACAGTCTGAGCGTCCTTTTTCCTTTAATATGTAAAAACGATTATACTGTTGCCTGCCTTGCAATACCGACACATATGATACTAACTGGATCTTATTCATATTTACAAGGGTGATTTTGAAAACTTTTTCCTGGAAATGTTTAGAGCTTTTTATCTTTGATGTTTTAAAATTTCTTTAATTTTGTCTAGTTTTACTTTCCCTCTTATTTGTTATTTTAGGTCATTCTGAGTTCTTTCAACTCAAGGTCTCTTTTTTCTATTTCTTGCTAATTTTTGGTGGTCAGTCTTTAGAAGTGTGTTCTCCTCTCTGTCTTCTCTGTCCTTCTGGTGCTATTACGTGCTTTTGGCATTTTTATCTTCCGTGTCTCGGCTTGTATTCTCCTATTTATTTGCTCCTCTCTTGGACTTTCTGGGACAGACCCTGGACCAGCTCCCCTGGATACTGATTTGTTCTCAGCTGGGTCCATTTTGCTCTTCAAACCAACCATTCTGTTTTAAATACCAACAATTCTATTTATCAGATTTGTCATCTCCAGTTTGTTCCTCTTTCTAGCTTAGTCTGGTTTTATGTCTTTAATGTCTTTTTTGGTAAATAATACGTCTTATTTCTATTTTGTCTGATACGGGTTCTTTTACATTGATCACACTCCCTCAGTATCATTATTTGCATTGTGAGCTCACACTCCCTGGGGACATTAGCTGCTTTAGCTGGTGATGCATCCTAGAGAGGGGGCGGTGTCCCCCTCCAGCTGGTGGCTTTCCCCGGGTTTTGGGCTTGGGGGAGAGACATGCTCCAGGAAGGAGCCTCCAGTGTCACTGTGTGTCTCCTGCCTTCGCCTTGTTTTTATAAAGTTTTCGGCCTCAGTGCCAGCCATGTAACCCTCCAGGTCAGGAGCAGGGCAGGGGTGGCTCGCTGCTGGGGTCCCCTCCCCCAGTGCTTAGCTCTTCTTTTCCTACCTGCTATGGCTCCCGCGTTTGGACACGTTGAGAGGGAGTAAAGCTGGAAGCCCACACGTGACCTTCATTTTAGAGGCAGTTAGAGGACCAGAGCTCAGACGGAGAGCGTGTCATTGAACCTGGGGCATCATGGGGGGAGCTTCCAACTCACGTGAGGTCAGGGCAGGTGAACGGCCCTGGGTAATTCCGGGGTCCGTGGGTGACCTCATTATGGGAGGAAAGAGGCTCCCTCCACCACCTGCAGCTTCACCTGATCCCGTGCACTATGGAGATTTTGCTCTTCCAGTTAAGCTCCTGCCTGGAATGGGGAGGGACAGTGCAGGGGTGTGGGCGGCTGGTGGAGAAGGGCCAGAGGGCTGTCTCCCAGCCTGGGGGCGGCTCTCACACCTTCGAGGCCCGCCCACTCCAGCCTCTGCTTCATCTCAGGACACCAGCCGGGGGGGTTGCCATGCACACCGGCCTGCGGACTCCGCCGGCCCCAAACCTCCAACTACAGAATACAGGCGCATTTTGTGGGGGTCCGTCCTGATCAGGGCTAGTTTCTGAACATCCATCGTCAGGGTTTGCGTTGTTCTGGGGGAAGGAAACCCAAAGACTTACCTGCGAAACACAGAGGCAAGCTTTCCCTCCATCTATTCCTCCTGTGCCCAGAGTTGGGAGTCGATGGGACGAATTCGGTGTGCTCCATCGCAGTTTGGGGACGGTGGTTCCAGTACGCAAAGTCGCCGCCCTCACCTCCACAGCTCATCAAATCATGCAGCGTGAATCTTGCGGCCGTGGTTTTGCAAAGCGCACACGCCACGTTAGCTGCGCGTCTCTCCTCCGCAGCCACGGTGTTTGAATCTTATCTCCGGACCTGAGCCCCGCCACTCTCTCAGCCAGCCGAGCGGTTGCACAGGTTACTTTCTTCTCTTTCCTTGGATGCTGGATCCATGATGCCTGGATGATGGGGCCACGCCAGTCAGGGTGAGCAGGGAGAAATCCAGGCGCAGTTGGAAAGGAGAAACTCAGCACCGGTGTGAACAGGTGGATTGCACCTGGGGCACAGACGCGTGCTGAGTCCCTCTTCGGCTGCTGCATACAGTCGATAGGATCCTGCTCCAGCGTTCTTTTCCTTCTGTGGCTCGGCCAGTCTGCGGGGATCATGGGGAGAGAGGTCGAGCTGCTGTACGGGCATCCTATCTGCACTTGCTGGACCACAGCCATCAGTGTTTGCAGCACTGGGAAAGGCGCGAGTCTCTACTGGGCTGGTGTCTCCGGGTTCAACAAGCAGCGATGGAGCCTCAGCTCAGGACCAGGCGAGGCGCTGCGCAGTGTGGACCCCCCTCCAGCGCTGCATTATCCTTGTGCGTGCGTGCACCCGTAAGCACAGGCACACGCATAAGCAAAGCTGTATCTGTATCCTCACTCTTCTGCTTAAAACAAAGCAAGGCTCCCCATGTCTAGAAGCTGGAGCGCCTAACATGGCAAGCAGTGCCCTTTACCCTTTGCCCTCTGATGACCTCTTGAAGCCCAGTGCCTTGCCGGGCCTCCCTCTTTGTGCTCCAAGAACAGCAAGTCACATGCAAGTCCCCCAAAGCCACATTGTTCCAGATGTCTGTGTCTTCGTCCATCTTTCCCGCAAACTCATATTCATATCACAAAACCCAGCTCAGAATGCCCTCCCTGGCAGTCTTCTTGCATCCAGAGAGGCACAGTGCTTAGTTCCCTCCCTGACCCCAGCAGAAAGCTGCCACTCCCCTGTTGGCCCTTTGGATAATAATTGGTCTCTACCTCGGGTTGGTAGGATGGACGCTTCTTCGAGAAGAGGCCCAAGAGGCCGCCTGCGAAGGGTGGGTGCCAGGCTGAGCCCAGAGCCAGGGGTGGGTGGCGGTGCTGGGGGCTTGGAGGAAGGACTGCCCCTCTGACACCTCAGCTGACATTTGATTTCATTCCAGTAAGCTCCCCAGTCTTGACTCTTTTCAGAGAGTCAAAGGGAGGATCTCTTAGATATTTATTTATTTCCCTTTAAAGCTCAGTGGCTGCAAAAGAAGGTCTTTATTTTAAAATTTAAATTGTAGTTGGCACCCCCCACCCCGCTGGATCTGCATTTGTCTGCAGCCTCCACTTCAAGCAACCCCCGCATGGTGGTGTTTTCTTCCACCAGGTGACAGAGAGGTGGTCTGGCTGTCTTGGACATAACTGCTAACTCGCTGATTTTGTGGGAGTAAAAATCACTAAACACACAACTTCCCCCCAGTGGAGAAATAAAAGGGAGCCCCTTTTCTTACGTCCTTGCAAGTCCTCCCTCCACCCGACTAGAAAAATTCCAGAGCTCCGTGGTTTGGGGCTGGGGAAGGGCTGGGTGGAGCCAAGGGTGGGCTGCGGGGAGCTGTGGGGGGGGGGGGGCAGCTCCTTCGCTGCCTCTTCCTGGTTTGCCCCGTCCTCACCCGCTGCTCAGAAAGCGACCCCGGGACTCTGGGGAAACATCTCTGACTGATGCCAAGCCCAGCGTTGCTCCTCCATGCCTCCCTTCTCCCACACGCCATTGCCCATACAGTTACCAGAATCATCTAGAAGGCAGATCCGATGGGTCCACCCTGCTGGAAGCCCGATGAGGTCCACCTGACCTTTCCCAGCCCAGCTCCCGCCCACCTGCCCACCTGCCTCATTCCCGCCAGCCTACCCCTGGCGCTTCACCTCCAGCCAGATGGACCAGCTTGGTGCATTTTTCATCATCTGTGGTGGAGGAAAGCTTTTTCTTTTCTTTTCTTTTTTTTTTTTCTGTCCAGTATTTTGAAAATTACAGCAAAAAGAAATCACTCAGAAAGTGAAATCAAAGGCATACAAAACAGACCTCATGCTTTTACTAATAATTTCAACAGACATAAAATGACTCTGTCAATTTTCTATAAACATTTCTAAATGCCTGCTCTCAATTTTTGTTCTCTCACCACGCACGGTGACAATTGTTTTGAAGACCAGCGGGGCCCCACAGACTGCACTGGGGAAGGGGCGATGGAAGCTTCTCCGAAACCCGGTACTGTCTTGACCAAGGGATGCTCCTGCCACATCCTCTGCTAGGCCCTCCCTGCCCACCGTGGACCACCGGACCCTCACTCCCTTCCCAGTTTGGCAGAGTCTCCCTCCTGCATCTCCCTGGATGCCCTGTCGAAGCCGAGTCCCCTCCCTCTGTGCTTGTGCGGGACTGCTGACCCCTTCCCCGGGGCACGGAGCATACAGTGGTGGTCACACTGTGTTTCTTAAGCGAACGGATGTGCACCTGAATGCAGAAAGGTCCAGGGGGCACCTTAGATCAGTGTTCCTCAAAGTGTGGGCCAGGACCTCCATGCCGCTTCCGGTTCAAAACTCATGGTGGCAAGTGAAAGCTTCCCTCTTGCGATCCGGGGAAGGACCCAGCGTTGGCTCCATGGGATCTACAAGATGGTTTGCAAAGACATGTGGCATCGTTTGCCTACATGCCAGGAACGTGTGCTGTGCTTTTGGTGTCCATTTGTCTAGTCTAATGAGAGGCATTAATGTGATGGCCCTTAGCATATGGCAGGTATGGCATTAAAACGGTTATTATAACCGGAATCCATGTGTTGAAAAAGTTCCACAGAGGCACAGTAGACATTAAAAAGGCCCAAGTTAAACTTCTAGAGATGAAAACTACCACGCGTGAGACGAAGAGTGTACTGGAACAGGGGAAGAGCAGAGTAGACCTCACAGAAGACATTAGCTTGAAGGCGTTCCTACAGAAACCATCCAAGTCAAGATGAAACAACGAGAGAAAAGAGGAAACTTTGGGACACTCTTCATTAAGGAGAATTCTACTGTTTAGCTAGATGACATTTGGATGATCCATTCAACAGTGGATGGACATTTGGCTTGTTTCCAGCTTTGGGCTTTCACAAAACTGCAGGGAAGTTTCCAGTACAAGCCTTTGTGTAGATAGACGCTTTCATTTCTCTTGTGTAGAATTGCTGGGTTTATAATAAGTTTATGTTTGACTTTTCAACAGATTGCCAGTCATTCTAAAATGACTGTGCCTTTTTATATTCCCAGCAGTTACATGTGAAGGTCCCTGTTTCTTTCTCCTCTCTAAAACCTGTTATTGTCTGTCTTATTGATTATAGCCATTCTAGTGGGTGTGAAGTGGTATCTCATTAATTTGTATTTTAATGCCTAATGATGATGAGCATCTTTTCATGTGCTTCAAGCCATGCAGCTCTTCATTATTGAAGGATCTATTCAAATTTTTCCCCTTTAAAAAAATTGGGGTGTCTTATTTTTGAGTTGTTAAACATTCTTCATATATTCTGTCTATAAGTTCTTTACCAGAAAAGAATTTGCACCTATTTCCCCCAGTCTTTGGTTTGTCTTTTAATGGTTTCTTTCTTGCCTCAGCAAAGATCACAGAGCTTTTCTTCTAAGTTTTCTTCTCAAAGAAAACTTATAAGGATGACAATCAGGTCTCTGATACATTTTGAGTTAATTTTGCTTATGGTGTAAGGTAAACATCCAAGTTCCCCTCCCCCCCTCAATTGACCTTGAATGTTGGGATTTATTTCTAGATTCTTAATTCTCTTCCAGTGCTCTATGTGTTTATCCTTATGCCAATATCACATATTATTTTTAAAAATTAATTAATTAATTAATTAAATTAATTTTTGGCTGTGTTGGGTCTTTGTTGCTGCCTGGGCTTTCTGTAGTTCTGGTGAGCGGGGGCTACTCTTTGTTGCGGTGAGTGGGCTTCTCATTGCAGTGGCTTCACTTGTGGTGGAGCACAGGCTCTAGTTGTACAGGCTTCAGTAGTTGTGGCTCATGGGTTCAGTAGTTGTGGCTCGTGGTCTCAGTAGTTGTGGCTCGTGGGCTCTAGAGCGCAGGCTCAGTAGTTATGGTGGATGGGTTTAGTTGCTCCACGGCATGTGGGATCTTCCTGGACCAGGGATCAAACCCATGTCCCCTGCATTGGCAGGTGGATTCTTAACTACTGCACCACCAGGGAAGCCCTTCACATATTATTGATTACTGTAGCATTAGAGTAACTTTGGAAATTGGGAAGAATAAGTCCTCACACTTTCTTCTTTTTCAAAATTACTTTTGCTATTTTAGGACATTTACATTTGCATAAATGCTTTAGGGTCAACATATCATAATATAAAAAAGGCCTGGGAGTATTTTATTTGAGATTTCATAGGATCTGCAAATCAGTCTGAGGGAAAATCACCATCTTAACAATATGGAGTCTTTCAATCTATGAACATGGAATGTTTTTCATTTATTTAGATCTTTAATTTATCTCAGCAGCTTATCAGTTTTCAGTGTACAAGTTATGCTATTTTGTTAAATTTATTCCTACATATTTTATTTTTTTTGATGTTATTTTGAGTGGAATTATTTTTTTAAATTTCATTTTCAATTAGCTCATTATCCATAATCTTATGTGGAGATTTTAACACCCATATTTCACTATGATAGAACAAATAGACACAAAATCAATAAAGTTATGGAAGGTTTAAGAAAAAACAACTCTATCAACAAACCTGATCTATTGATGTTTGTAAACACTCTGTTTAACAATTGCAGGATACACATTCTTTTCCTCTGTGAATAGGAAGTTCACAGGATAGAATGACCATATGCTATGGCATAAAATGTCTCAGTAAATTTTGTAAGATTGAAATAATAAATGTATTCTCTGGTCACAATACCATTAAATAGAGGAAGAGGGAGTAATTTACTAATCATTTTATGATGCCAGCATAACCATGATACCAAAACATGACTAAGACATTACAATTAAATTAGAAATTAAAGACCCAAATAGTTGGCAAGTGGGTACACAGTTACAAATAACCCATGAGTCAAAGAACAAATCACAGTGACAATTAGAAAACATTTAAAAATAAACCACAATGAAAGCACACGTATCAAAATCTATGAGCCAAGGTTAAAACAATGCTTAGAAGAAATTGATAAATTTAAATGCATAATTAGAAGGGAATACAAATTTTAAGCTAATGATCTACCTTAAGAAGCTAGAAAAATAAGAGCAAATTGCTTCCAAAGAAAGTAGTATAATAAAAACAATAAAGGCAAGAGCAGAGTTAAATGAAATAGAAAACCTGCAATTAAGAAATTAACAAAGTGAGTGTGATGAATTGGGAGATTGGGACTGACATGTATACATTGAGGTGTATAACATGGATGACTAATAAGAACCTGCAGAATAAAAATAAAAAATAAAAAAAATGAAATCAACAAAGTGAAAAAAAAGTTATTTGAAAAGGTTAACAAAATTGGTAAAACCTTAGCAAGACAGATAATAAAGAACATACACACACATGCAAGGGAGAGGGGGGTAGGGAAAGTTGCAAATGATCAATATTACAGTGAAAGCAGGATATCACTAAAAGGTCTACAGACATTCGATGAACAGTAAGAGAATATTATGAACATCTTTATGCCAGTTGTTTTTACAAATTAGATATAATGAATAAATTTCTTGAAGACACATTACTTATAAAAAAAGAAGAAATAGAATCTCTGAATAGCCTTATAATAACATTGAATTCACAAGTAAATACCTTTTTGCAATGAAAACCGTAGGCCAGGGTAGTCTGAATAATGACTTTAACACTAGTATAAGAGGTATTTCCAACCTCACACACTATTTCAAAATATAAAGGAAAAGAGGATATGCTGCAAATCATTGCATGATGCCAGTGTAAACTTGAAACTAAAGCCTAACAAAGGTATGACAAACAAATAAAATTATAGATCAAGAGTCCTCATCATATAGGCACAAAAGACCTAAACATGACATTAGCAAATAGAATACAGTAGTAAATAAAGGTACGACATGACATGACTAAAAGGGGTTTATCCCAGAAATGCAGTGTTTGTTTAACATTCAGAGATCAATCAGTGTAATTCATTGCCTCAGCAAACAAAGGGCATATGTGAAACACCTACAGCTAACATGATACAATGGTGAAACACTAAATGCTTTTACCCTAAGGTCAGGAAAAAGGCACAATGTCTGCTTTTATCACTTCTCTCTACCATTATACTGGAGGTCCTAACTAGAGTCAGGAATCAAGAAAAGTATAAATGGCATAAATATCTGAAAGGAAAAAGTAAAACTATCCATGTCTGGAGAGAGCATTATTGTCTACATAGAAATTTCTTAAGCAATCTTAAAAAAACCCAAACAAACAGATAATTAAGTACACTTAACTGTGGTCATGGGAAACAAATCAACATAAAATCCTTTTTAATATATAATAGCAGAAATCAATTGGAAATGATTTTTAAAAGCAATTTAATTTATAACAAGAAAAAATACTTAAGGATAACTTTAACAAAAGACGCATGTGACCTTTTTGTGTGAAAAATACAAATATGACTTGTAGATTTAAAGAAGAGATAAAGAAATTCAGATATATACCATCTTCATAGATTGGGAGGATCAATATTGTTAATAGGTCAGTTCTTCCCAAACTGATGTATAAATTAAATTCAGTTTCATTCAAAATCCAACCGCTCTCTCCTTCTCTCCCCACCTCCTTCCTCCTCCTTCTTCTCTCTCTTTCTCTCTCTCTCTTTTTTGGTAGTAAGTGACTCTACAATTTACAGTAACATGCAAAGTAACTAGAATAAAGTATTTTTAAGAAACTAAGTTGGAAGCCTCATAACTGTTATCAGTACTTCCTATAAGGTTACAATAAATAGGATAGTGTGTTGATGGCATACATTTAGCTACATAGATCAATGAAAATAATAGAGAATCCAGATCGACTCATACATATAAAGTCAATTGATTTTTCACAGAGATGTCACAGTAATTTAATGGAGAAAGGAAAATCTTTTTAACAAATAGTACTCTAATAATTGGATATCCATATAGAAAAAAATGAAACAATCCGTATTTCACACCCCTCACAAAAATTAATTGTGATTATAGTCCTGCATGTAAAACCTATAAGTATGAAGCTTTTAAAAGAAAACCAAAGAATGTAATTGTGATTTTGGAGTATGCAAAATTTCTTATCAAGATACAAAAAACAATAACCATAAAAGAAAATAAATTTGAGTTTCCTCAAAATTAAAAGCTTTTTCTCATCAAAAGATACCATTATGGAAGGCAAGCCACAGACTGGGAGAAAATATTGGCAATACAAAATGATGATACAGTACAAACTTTTTTTTTTTTTTTTTTTTTGCGGTTCGCGGGCCTCTCACTGCTGTGGCCTCTCCCGTTGCGGAGCACAGGCTCCGGACGCGCAGGCTCAGAGGCCATGGCTCACGGGCCCAGCCGCTCCACGGCATGTGGGATCCTCCCGGACCGGGGCACGAACCCGTGTCTCCTGCATCGGCAGGCGGACTCTCAACAACTGTGCCACCAGGGAAGGCCCAGGACAAACTTTTATCTCAAGCCAAATAGCTTATTTTACATGCTATATAAGAATATCATTTAAATCAGTTATAAAAGGTCAAGAAAAAGTAGAAAAAATGATGAATGACTTGCATAGCTACTCTACAAGCGAAGATATACGAATATGTGTCAATAAGCACATGGAAAGGGTTAAAAACTTCAATAGTAAAGGAGATACAACTAAATCCACAACCGAGTACCACTTCCCATCCATATTAAAGATTGACAACATCAAATGTTGTCAAGAATGTAGATTTATGAGAATTCCCATATGCTGCTGGTGGAAGTGATACTATCATTTTGGAGATCTATTGGTCAATTTCTTGTAAATTTTAGTGTATACCTACCCTATGATATGGCAATTTCTGCTTTAAGAGGAATAAAAATACACTTTCCCAGAAGACGTATAAATGAGTGCTATATTCCCTTTATTCATAGAAGCCCAGAATTGCAAACAACCCAAAAAGCCATCAACTGGACAAAGAAATAATTTTTGGAACACTAGTACAATAATGTATTCCTTAGAAACAAAAATGATGAATTATTGCTACATGGAACCACATGGATGAACGTCAAAACATTGTGGTGAGTGAAAGAAGCCAGACCCCAAAAGAGCACGTACTCTGTGCCTACATTTATACAAAGTTCAAGAACAGGCAAGCAAAACTAACCAACAGTGACTGCCTATAAGGGTGGGAGGGACTGGAGGGTGGTGAGGAGCCTCCGGAGGTGATGAAAATGTTTTAGACCTTGAGAGGTGTGTGTGTTAAAATACGATCCACATCTCTGCATTTCAAAGCGTGTAAATTTTACCTCAAATTTCTGAAAAAAAAGGAAATGTGGATGGTCTAATATAACTAATTAATATAATATATATTATAATATAATATATATAATATATTATATATACTGTATAATGTTTCCTCATACACAAATCCCCAATTCCTTTCTTGAAATCTAGACTCATATATACACAATGCCCACTCAAGATCACTACTTATATTTCTTCTTCCATTCCTGACCGTCTACACTCTATGTTTCATGGAGTTGTTCAGAGTGATTCTTTTTTTTTTTAATTGGAGTATAATTGCTTTACAATGTTGTGTTAACTTCTGTTGTACAATGAAGTGAATCAGCTATATGTATACATATATCCCCTCCCTCTCGGACCTCCCGTTTCTTTAAAATATAAAAACCAAACCACATATTCCCCCTTCTCAGAACTCTCCGACTGCTTCTCATCATGGTTAGAAGAAAAAAAAACCATAGCCTTTAATATGGACTTAAAGGGATACAGGATCTTATTGCTCACCTTGTTGTCTCTCAAACACCCCAGCTCATTCTCTACTTAAAACCATTCTGCTTTCTGTAACATCTGCAGGGAATGTTCTTCCTCATCATTCACTAGCTCATTAATTCCAGTCTCTGCTCAAAGTTCACCTCCTAAGAAAAGACTTCCTGTATGAGCATATTAAATAGACTTTCCTTATCAATGTATTTCAAATATGAAAGGTCTCCATAAGTTAATCTGCAGGATCAAAGAAATCCCTCTTCTAAAAAATTCCAATGAAACTAGTGTGCCACTTGACAGATTGATTTTAAAGTTTGTATGAAAGAAAATTTGTGAGACAAAGTAGCCAAAATCATTGTTTTTTGTTTTGATTTTAAAAAGCAAAACAAAAGAAGAGATACCCTGTAGGATGTCAAGATGTAGTACAATGTTGAAGTAGTTAAAGCAGCATGCTGTTGATGCTACAAAAATATTAAATCGAATGGAATAAGGGTAAGAAACATAGTCATGTAAATATCAACTTTTAGTGTATGGTGAGGTTGTAAAGGAGGCATTTCCAGTTCATGGAGAAAGGTTAGATTACTAAGTAAATGACATTGGAACAAATGTCTAATCATATAATGAAATATAATATCATAAGTAACAGGTGACATTAAATGCTAAACATGAAAACAAATCATGAAAGAGTAGAAGAAAAGATTAGAATTTGTTGTAATTATTTGGTATATAAAAGTTCTTCCAAAACAAAGTACAGAATTTAGAAACCATGAGAAAATGAGAAATGAGAAATACAGAAAGATTTGACCTAATAAAAATAAAATCTCTGAATAATAAATGACAAGATAAACAAAAATCAAAAGAAATGTTTTAATCTGAGAGAAAATTATAATTACCTGGGATAAAGAAAAGAACCAAAAAAACACCTATTAACTAACAAGGAAGAGGTCACTCAGTGTAGAAATGGGCAAAACATTTGGCTAAATACATAAATTTCATCTGAGAAATACAAGATAACAATAAACAACATAAAAGATGATCAATGTCATGAATAGTCATGGGACTGAAAATTAAAATATTAGTTGAACTTTTTACATAAAAAGTTGTAGTTTTAAATTGACAACATTAAGTGTTGGTCATCTTTTAGTTTCAGGTATGTGAGTTTGCTCACATATAATGGCGAGATTTGTAGGTGTAGTAGTGAGAGCGGCCACTCCTTAAACTCCTTGATTCCCAGACCCGTGTATTATGGGGAAAATGTACCGTGTAACAGTCTGACTTAAAGCATGACTGCATCTTATAAGACGTAACCCATCCTTTCAGGACCTTGAATCTCACTGCACAAAAATGGTGCCTTCAGTTACCTTTCAATTAGGGCATCTGCTTCCGGGTGGGTGATGGACATTGGGGTAAAAGACCTCTCAGTTCCGTGGGCAAGAGCCCTTGGCTGCACTCTCTTTGCTGTGAAATGAGTGCCTTGACCAGGTGCAATTCTGGGAGGAACGCCGTGGGGGCAGCCAGTGCATTCTGTGAGCCCAGGAATGATGGTGGCGGAAGAAGCATCCCAGGCAGGAACGGCCGGTCCATATCCACAATGTGTGTTTACTCCTGTGAGGATAACTCTCTGCCTCCTCTACGGTGGCGGCGGTGTAATGCAATCCACCTGTCACCATGTGGCCTGCTGGTTCCCCAGGGATTGGTTCAAAACCCTCGGAAGCCATAGGCGTGGCCGCAGCGCAAGGGAGTGAGGCAACAGGAGTTGGTGCCAGGTGAGTGTGAGACACCTGCTTGTGCCGAGCTGCCGGAGCCCAGTCTCTTCTATTTATTTGCACTTGACAGTGGATGTTCCTGCCCACTCCCAGTCGTGCTATAGGTGGGCCAGGCAGCACCGGATTGACTGCGCAGTGTCTACAGGCGGGGCTGAAGACGTCTGTGTGCTGTCGAACCCTTCAGGGCATTATGACAGGCAGTTACTCAGTAAGTCGATTTTGCTGCAAAAGCCAGCGTGAACTCTGGTGACTCCTTAGAACCCAAAGAAGCACTAAGCAGGAGATTTTCCCCCGAGGTTCACAGGCAAGTGTCTGAAAATGTGTTCTTGGTGAAGAACTATCTATCCTACTACAAGGAATTTTCTTTCTCCTGAAGCAAATATTACCTGTATCATGTCAAACCCGTAGGCAAGCTTCTCGACACAGCCTCCCTATTCTCTCAGGTTTGCCCCATGCAGTTGTATGTAACTCGCATGATTTCCTGCAGCTGCACTGCCTCCAACGCCAGTCCATTAGGGGGAAAGAAGAGAACACATGTAATCACAGCACCAGGAAGAAACGGTGTGAAGAGTATCTAACACTGCAGGGGCGCAGGGAGGATGGGTCAGCTTCTAGCTAGGCACCAAAGGGCTGCTGAGGGAAGAGACGGCCTTTATGTTGGGCCTTGAATAAAGGAGTGAGATTTGGACAATGGCAGGATCGATGGAGACAGAGAACTGCAAGAAAAGGTGTAGGGAATTGGGAATCGTGGGGTTTGTTAACTGCCTGCCAGATGGACTTCCGTCTATGTCGAAGTAGTCACTTGGTCAATCATTCTTTCATTTATTTCTTCACAGGTATTTATCGAGATCCTACTAAGTGTGAGCTCCACGCTGGGCAGTCCTAATGAAATGGTGAATGATGAGGACAGGGCAAAACCCCTGTCCTCACGGGGCTTACCGTTCAGCAGGGAAGATGGACATTGCTTTCTAAAACCACACTGCTCACTGTAAACTCGAGCAGTGACAAATGCCATGGCTGCACTTCCTGGGACTACGGGAAATGAAGTGCTGTGGAGTGGTCAGTGTGCATGGGGATATAGCATCTCTTTGCAATGCTGTAGGGGGGACTCAGGGAGAGAGTGTATCTGATTTGCCTGGCACGAGCTCGATCTCAACAACAACCCTTCTCTTGTATTGCTACGTGAGGGGTGCTTTCATTAGTGAGACGATGCTCAGAGGTACCTGTTTCCGGGAGCTCAGACACGCAGACAGGGTGAGTTATCCGGGAACATGTTTGGCTCAGAGCCCGCTTTACAGAAAGAAAGGAAAAGATAACCTCCTTGTGATGTCAATCACTCCACCTTCTTTGGATTCAACCCACGTTTTTGTTCAAGGGCCTGAGAGATGCCAGCAGCAGAGCGGTAGATACAAGTGGGGTGGAGGAGCCCCAGGCCCTGTGTCGGGCTCGCCAGCTCGTGTGTGCTGTGTAAGGTGTGGCGGGAGGGGGAGGCCAGCTCGGCATGGAGAGGTGAGGGAAGGACCCTCGGATGACCTGGGGCTGGAGCTCAGTCTTGAGAGACTAACAGGGGTTTCTGGGTAGATCCATCAGGCCAAGGAATGCCCAGCTGGACACCAGGGATGCTGCAAAAGGACAGGGTAGGAGACCCTGGCATCGGTGCGATTTCTCCCAAGAACCGGCGGCAGAGTTTGCACGATGACAGCTGCGGGCAGGCAGGTCTATGAATCATATGGTCCTGGTATCGTCATTCGTACCTTAGATACGAGTGTGGTTGGCAGGGAAATAGACTGGATCATCAGTTCAAATCCATTCAGGGAGTCTGTCCCACCCTTACGCTGTCAAAAAAGGGACATGTGTAACCACTGAGCTGAGGGTCCCTGGGGTCCTTTCAGGGGACAGAATGGGGGGAGCTCAGGTGGAGCCTGCAGGGGAGACCACGGCCACCTGGATCTTTCCTTGCCACCTGTGTTACTCAGGGGCTCCTGAGAAATGAGCTGTGCCAATGTCAGTCCCGTCTTGTCCTGGGGACCCGAAGCCAGGTATGCCAGGTACGATGACAGGTTTGCCAGGTGTTCCAGGTGGGCCAGGAGTGTGGTTCTGAGGTGCTGACAGAAAAAACTCTGACTCTTGTTACTCCCTCAAGGAGCCACCAAAAGAAAAGAAAAGAAAAGAAAAGAAAAAGTTCATCTGTACTTAAATAAAAGACTTCTGAATATGGGTGTTATCCTAAATCACCCTGCCTAGTCCCTCCACCAGGAACAAGATGAAGAATCTCTGGGTCTGTTTTTGCCGAGCAGGGGGTGGAGGAACGCACGTTAATAAGGCTACAGGATTAAGGATGACACGCTCTTACCAGCTGCTCCAGTCACTGGGCAATTTGCTTTAAATAGGATCCACGTCTCCTCTTAGAACAAGAGCAACATTTCATAGACATTTGCTTCGTTCATCCCCCGGCCGGGCCCGGCTCCAGCGGGGAAGCACTGAGCCTTGCCCTGCATCTCCCGGCCCCATCCCGGGTCAGCCCTCAGGCCAGGAGTGGCTGAGTCATCTTCTTGGCTGGAGTTTAGGACGGGCCCGGAGCCCCGTTATTTCATTCTGGGTGAGTCAGGAGAAGTTGAGGGGTGAATCCCCGCGTACTGGGAGCGCAATTTATTGCTGGCGTGAGTCACACTTGAGTTGGACTTAAAGGGGGAAGAAAACTGGATGTGGGAAATCAAATTAACTTGCTAGACAACTCAGTTAAAATGCAGAGGGAGGCTGTGAGGGGTGGACTCAGCGCCAGGGGCAGGGGCGGGGGGCCCCGTCTGTGGTCAGAGAGACGTGAGTGAGCCCAGGCCGTAGCGGGGGGGTCAGGAGACTGGTCAGCAAAGTGTGCAGAGGAGCCTGAGAGAGTCCACGGAGCTTCAGTGTCACCTGTAGGCTCTGGAACCAGCCTCAGCAGAGGCAGGAGGGGGGAGGCGTACTTCCGGATCATCTGGAGGTTCTGGGATCTTTGCTAGGTGTTTCCATGTTGCATTTGCTCATCTTTTGCACAGTCCTTCAATGTTGCTGTTATTAATCTCCCTTTTAAAAGCAATGTTTTTTAATAGAAGTATATAGCTGATTTACAGTATCGTGTAAGTTTCAGGTATACAGCACAGCAATTGAGTTATACATACCTATATATGTATATGTGTATATGTATATATATTCTTTTTCAGATTCTTTTCTCTTACAGGTTATTACATAATACTGAGTAGAGTTCCCTGTGCCATATAGTAGGTCCTTGTTATTTATCTATTTTATACATAGTCGTGTGTATATGCTAATCCCGGCCTAATTGATCCCTCCCTCACCCCCTTTCCCCTTTGGTAACCATACTTTTTTTTCTATGTCTGTGAGTCTCTTTCTGTTTCGTAAATAAGTTTATTTGTATCATTGCTTTAGATTCCACACATAAGCGATATCACTTGACATTTGTCTCTGTCTGGCTGACTTCACTTCGTCTGCTCATCTCTGGGTCCTTCCATGTGACTGCACATGGCGTGATTTCGTTCCTTCTTGTGTTACTCTCTCTTTGGAGACAAGGAAAGAGAGGAAGTGACTCACCTGTGGCCCCAGAGGTCTCAGGTGAAGGAGCCAGGGTCCCACGGGGGTCCCACTCCAGAGGCAGAGCCTGCACACCCCAGCTCTCTCTGTCTCTGTGTCTCTGTGTCTCTCTCAGGACTTCACAAGCGTTTGTGTGGACGCCTCACTAAACTCTTTCTCTGTCTGACCCCCAGATGACGTCTGCCTGTGGCCGCTCTGGGGTGACGGTTTCTCCCCCACCCGCCCTCTGAAGCCCCGGCTCTTACATTGGCAGAAGATGGACTCCCCACCCCGCTGGCAGCCAGCCTGGCACAAACACGAGCTTCCGACAGTTTGCTCTGAAGGAATGTCCACGTTTGGGCTGGTAAGTGGACCCCTCTCCTTAGCCGTGTAGCCCGGAGAAGGAGAGCAGCGGCGGGGTGTGCCGTGGACCACTTCTCTGCACCTCCGAACACAAGGCGGGGGGCCTCTGCCCTTGGATCTTAGCTGTGATTCTGGGGGGGGGACACCTCGCATTGTAGCAGGGGTGCCACGCGTGCCGGCCCCGTGTTCCCCGTGGAGAGACACCTCCACGCAGAGGACAGTGTGCGTTCGTGTCGCTCTGTATTCCGTGCGTGCCTCGTTGGTGCTGAGGAAGTGCGGCTTTCGTGAGAGATGAAGCGTGTGGCCCTGGTGCCTTAGGCTCCGCGCCGCCTTGGGCAGAGTGCCGGGGCCGGGGGAGCCCCTTCATCCGGCCCTCCGCCCCCAGCGTTACCGAGGAGCAGCTCGTACCTCTGCTCTGCACCCCGGCGTCACCGTGGGTTTAAGCGTCCCGGGCCAGGAGCAGCCTGTCATTCAGAACGGACTGTTCTTCTTCTCGAAGACTGCTTTGAAAATGGTGAGCTCTTTTCCCGATCTCTTCCAGTAAATCAAAACTTTCGCTGTCCTGTAAACCCCGAGCACCTTAGTTTCCTGTGCTCCCCGGATTGTTCTATGAGATTTGGATGTTATCCCGGCGGGCCGGACAAAGACGCACTGCAGGTGCTGGCCTCCCGGGGGACGTGAGATCAAACCCAACTGTATGTCTTTACGGTCGGTGCATCGCTCTCGGAAGGAGCTCTGCTGTGAGTTTTCAGGCTCTGCTGCGGTTCTTAAACGGGTTGCTCTCTCGGCTCTGAAAACCTGAGAGCCAGAAGCAGCTCCCTTGACCAGAGCAAGAGTGGTCATCACTGCAGGGGAAAGCTTGTGATTTGCTGGCGACCCCTTTCTTCCCTTGCCCTCAGCTTTCTAGGCTGGGGCAGGACGGCTATGGTCTGAGGGCAGGAGGTACCAGCGTGTTTTAGCAGCTGGACTCAGTGGGGGAAATCTAGGTAGTGAGCAGGTCCTTTGATTTCCTGATGCTGTCACCTGTCTCCTGGGCGGGGGTCCCAGGCTCTGGAACTGGTCCCAGGTGGACACAGACCCTCAGGTGAGCCCAGGACCCCTTGTCCTCATTCTGTCTTCCACCCCCGAGATCTGACCTGTGGGGATGGGGACAGGGGAAGGACATGGGAGCTCCAAGCTGTGAGATGGCCACCTCATGACCCGGGCACTTAGGAAACAGCAGGGTCCAGTGCAGACCACTGAGGTGTTGGGGTCTGATGGACTCAAGTTCAAGTCTCGGCTCCATTACCCACAGAGGGTCACTTGTGTCTAAAGATGGAAGGTCTTTGCGTGCCAGTTGCCTCATCTATAAAAGAATGATGATTGTAGAATCAGAATTAATTGTAGAATGATATCTCTATAAGCAATTCTGTGTGTGTCAGGGAGTTCTGAGCGTGGGCTCCATCTAACCCTGCCCGGGAGGGTGGGTGACATACCACCGGAGCAGCAGAGCCTCGGCAGACTGTCATGTCCTCGTCCCCACAGAGCCATGGTGGAAAGGGGGGACAATCCAAGGTGCCCCCTGTCCTGGGGGCATGGCACCCACCTCCCGGGGGCTGGGGGTTTAACAGGGTGGCAAACACGCATGAGCTCTCTCTGTGTGCAGTGAAAAATAACATTAGTGACAGACGTACAGCGCAGCCCTTCTCAAACTCCGGGGCGTTTACACATCCCCTGGGCACTGTGTTAACATGCACTGTGTTAATCTGGGCCTCAGGCCAGGGTGGCGTCTGAGACTCTGCACTTATAACTACGTCCCGCGGCTGCTGGACGGAGGGCCACGCTGTCTGGAGGAGGGCGCGGAGGCTCTCTGTGAGCCGGGCGTTCCCTGACCCGTGACATGTGGAATTTGTTTACTCCGATTCTGGGAATCGAGGCTGTGGGAAGTAACGGGCCCTCTCTGCAGAGGGGGGCTTTGGGAGCTCCTCTGAACCTCCATCCCCTCCGTGTTGCCCCATATACAGTGAACGGCTGACGGCTCCTCAGCCTTCCAGACTCCACGGCCGCCCCCTTCGCGCCCCATCCCGGATGCCTGAACCCCAGCCCGTCATCCCTCGCTGGGCTGAGCTCTCGGCGCAGCCGGCCTGGTGAGAGGGCGGCCTGCAGGGTGGCCTGGCCACCCCATCCCTGCCCCTGTGGGGTGTGACGCTGTGCCAGGGGACACTTTTCAAGCGCAACTGCAGGGGCTGCTTTGTCCTGTCGAGTTCTTGCCCGACCTTAACTTTACAGAGAGTCCCGGGCATTGCATCCCATCCCGTCCAGGGTCAGGGAAAGCTGTGTGCGCGTGTGCGTGTGTGAACATGCCAGTGTGAGGGCACACACTCCTGCGTGCCCTGCCCTGCCTGCACCTGTGTTGGAGAAGTAGGAACGTCTCCCAGGAATTTACAAGTGTCTTTCTTCATTTCCCGCTCCGCTGAGTATGATTCAATCACTATCCCGAGGCCCAAAGAGAGAAATGCAGTGTTTTCTTCCTTCTCTCCTCCTTCCTTCCCTCCTTCCGTGTTTAATGGCCTGGAGGTTTACTTATTGCAACGGCTTTTTTTTTTTTTTTTAAACCAAAATAAATGTTCTTTGCTTTTCTCCATTCCCATTAATTGTGACTTATATGAATTTAAACATCTTCCACAACAGCATTTGTTTCTGGAAGCCGTAAATCTCCGGAAGTAACGTTCTTTCAGAACACACACACACCACACACCAGACAAACACACACACACACACACACACACACACACCCCACTTGATCCCAAAGCTGTTTCCCAGGTCTTCACTTTGGCTCGCGTTTTCACAAAGATGAAATAATTGTCAGTGAAGTGGATGCAGAATCTCATGACTTTTCCTTTTCCTCTGTCAGCCTCTCAAAAATGTTGGAAAAAATCACCAATATTGATATATTTATTGTACTTTTCTTTCTTATTTGTTCAGAGAAAATACTTTTTTTTCAACCCAAATCATTGCACAGGTAAATTTCCACAACAGATTCTTCCTGAAGAAGAACGGTGCTGGCGTATCCGAGCTCCCCTGGGACTTTCTGCACGAGCTGTTGGCGGCCCTTGGAAGTTTCTAGCGGTGGACGTTTCTAACCAGTCACGTGGGGCTTCAGGATTTACAAAGGCGTTTGGGAATTATTAATTTTTATTGTTGGAACCATTGCGTATGCTTAGAGTAAACAAATGCTTGATTACATTGGACAAAATTTAATTAAAAATTTTTACCAGTAATTCACGTGAATTTCACAAATGTATCTCACATTTGAATAACTTCCTCATTCAGATTATGTTCCCTGACCCAAGATGAGGCGATATGATATTTTCATGACTCTAAAACTCTCATATAAAATGGATGGAGTTACACAGTTACACTTTGGAAGGCTTCTCAAATTCTCCGTACTTGTGCAGAAAGGGGCAGGCTTCTGCATCCTTTTGGAACGTAAAAAGAAAGAGTGAAAAAAAAAAACAAAACAGTAAGGAATTTTCCTGGCAGTGCTTGAACCAAAGAGATTTGAAATCTCTAAAAACTAGATATTTGTGTTAAGAAATAGATGAATTTTAGGCTGGGTACTTTGAACATGTAGCAAATAATTATTTTACAGTTCTTTGAACTTTACTGAAAACAGCTCTAATGGCCACAAAGGATGTATGGGGCACATCTGATGCACTAAAGCAGACTCTGTGATTCTCTTTTCTGTTAACTTTATCATGTACTACTATTGCACCCTTATGAGAAATCTCAAATCATTGAAACAAAGGGCTGAGGACGCCTCAAAGTACACATACAGGGTCTCTCCATCTCTATCTATCTATCTCCCTGTCATCATCTACAAACACACATTTCCGTAGAAAATCTTAAGGTGAACCCAGAAGAAACACCAGATGAACCTTGTATCTCTTGCACACCAGAGGCGCCTCCCTTGGAAGCACTGAAGGTACATCTGAGAACGGAGGGTTCATATGTCTGGCAACACCAGCAGGTAGAAAAAGAGTCGTGTGTCATTTCGGATATCAGCTTGTCTGTGTTAATCAGAGCTCTTTGGTTCCAGAGGAATAAACCTGCTGACTCCAGCTATGTTCTCTGAAGGGAGGGACTTATTCCTTAGGTACCTGGAAAGGAGAGGCGGGGCTCCAGGACTAAACTGTGCTGGGGCTCTGTCCCATCACCATCATCTTTGCTTCTCTCTGGGATCCAACTGGGTTCCCCGGTTCCTCTTACAGCCGAGGGCACGGCCACCAGCACCAGGGTCTCATCAGAGAGCTTGTGATGGCAACAAATGACTAAATCCTGCTACTTCCCCTTCTTAAATCTTTCTTGTGCTGTTCTTCCTCTCTTTATCAACACTGCCAGCACCTTCCTTAGTCTAAGCCACCAAGACTTCTGTCCTGGGCTACTTGCTCACCTGGGCTACTCACTTACCCGGGATACTTACTCTGACCTGTGCTACTCACTCACCTGAGCTACTCACTCATTGGGGCTATTCACCCACCTGGGCTACTCACTCACCTGGGCTACTTGCTCACCTGGGCTATTCACTTACCTGGGCTACTGACTGCTTGAAGTCTTTCTCTCCTCCGATGTATTTTCTACAATACAGCCAGAAGGATCCATTAAAAACGCAACTTCACACTTCTGACCATGCCATTCCTGTCCCAGAACCCCTTCAGGGCTCATGGGAGCACCCCTCAGCTAAATTCCAAATTCATAACCTGGCTGTATTGAAACATGATCCGGCCCCAGCTGAGCTCTCCTCCATTTCTCTCTGGGTTTTCCTCCCGACTAGGTTCCAGCAGTAGGATGACCCTTCTCCCATTTCTTTGAGTGGTCCAGGCGCCTTCCAGCCTCAGACCCTTGTGCACGCCCGTTCACGTGCTTGCCATGCTCTTGAACCCTGTTCCTCTTCACCTCCCGAACGGGACTCAGCTGAAACGTCACTTCCTTCAGAAAGCCACCTCTGACCCTCCAGAGCGGTGTGGACCCTTGTCATGCTCCTTCTTGGCATATTCTCTACTCAACTGCAATTGAAAGGTATACGTTTTGATTGAAGTGTTTCATTTCCACGGATGGTGACTCAGTAAGGACAGGGACCATGTAGTATTGTGTTATCTAGATTTTAATACTGTGACTGCATATAAATAGGTTTAGTAAGTACTTCTATTTCATATTTGTGGACTTCAAGAGGACAAAAGAATCTGTTGCTTGTCTGCATGGGACCTCCCAGGGTACCAAAGATTGTATTTCAAAATCTGCATCTTTTTGTTGCACGGTGAAGTTTCAGTCTTTGGGGCTCTTGTGGGACTTCGGGGAGGCAACAGAGCTGGTGGCTCAGAGCTTGGGATTGGGGTCAGGCAGCCTCAGCACAAACCCTTGCTCTGCTAGTTACTAACGGTGTGACCTTAAGGGTAGCTCTTCGTCTCTCTGTGTCTTTCTTTCTGAGTGCGATGGGGCTCACGATAGTATCTGCACGAGAGGTTTGCTGTGAGAAGTAATTGATATAAAATATTTAGAACCAAACTTGACATACATTAATTGCTTAATACATATTAGTTGTTATTGCTGTGTTATAATTATCATTGTTAACATAGCTATTATACGTACCAAATTTACAAATAACTGCATCGATCATAATGTCAATGTAGTAAATCACAATGAGAAATACAACTATCAAGTGAGCTGGAAAAACCAATATCTGCTGTTGTCTATGTGAAGCTCAATTATAGCAGTAAAAAATTTAACCAGCAGTTTTGATTTTGAAATATTGTCATTAAAAATTAGTAGAGGTAATTATCACTGTACTAATTTTTTATCATTCTAATTCTATTTTGGTTATGTTATTGGACACCTACTCTACAATATTTTCTGCGACAAATCACATTTCTCCTTTTAGTATTGAAGAAACCCTGGGACTGATGTTGTCCCCTTCCAGCTATGACCAAGTAGCAGTAACAGAGCATCCTTCCAGTTAAAAACTTCAAGATAGGGATTAAAAAATGTTTGGAGGCATTAGGAAGACACAGAGGTAGACATATTTGAGGGGCTAAGTTCGCAGAGAGAAAGAATGTAGAGAGAAGTAACACTAATGCTCTCGACCATTCTCCCAAGGCATTTGCCAAATGTTAAGTAGCTGAGAGTGAAAGCTGCAGAGAGGCTGCGCAGAGGTTTGGGTGGTCACACAGAGTTGGCAAAGCAAAGGTGGGTGTAGAACACTCCAAGAAGAACAGACCCTGGCAGGCAACCCCAGATATCAGCCGAAACTTGAAGGGCTATAGCTTAGCATCAGAGACACACCAGGGCTGGTCTGGGCCAGGAAACACTTGAGTCCCAGCCTCAAATCAGCTCACGGCCTGATTGAATTGATGTGTTCTCCTCTCTGCAAATTCCTTATAAGGGGACCAAGTGAAAGTTTTCTGGGGAAAGACAATATACAGAACCTCTAAAATTTCCACACACATGGCTGGGACCAGCTTAAATACTAGCAGGAATATCAGGAAATAGGAAAAAGAGAAAACACTGACAATAGAATCAGACCCATGGGTGACCGGTAGATTGGAGGTATCAGACGTGGGTTTAAAATAACAAAGAAGAGAAGGAAATAACACAAAATAACAAGAAAACAGGTGACCTGGTATCGTAGGAGGGGTTGGAACACTAGGTTCTTGTTTCACCTTTGCTTTTCATTGGTCTTATTATGTGACCAAGTTAGTTCCTCACCCAAACCTCAGTTACTTATCAGCTAAATTGGTTAATAACAGTTCCCCCGGTTAGGGTGTGGGGATGACATGAGATCTTGGGAAATGCACTCTCCAAACACAAGATAATCCTGAGATTGCAATTAATTCACTAGTGCCTCTTTGGAAGTAAGAGGAGGTGTTCTCTTAATGCCTCCCTTTTCTGGCTTAATAGCCAAAACATTCTTGTCTAATCCACACCATGAACACTTAATAAAGGTTTATAGAGTAACTGTTTTTGACATGAGAACTTCTATTTTCTTTTTTTTTTTTTACACATAATGGCAATGATAATATTTATTCTTATATTTCATAAAAAGCTGAAGAAAAACATGTTTCTTTTTTTATATTCCTTTCCAATATAGTTTATTACAATAATAAACCATAGTGATTACAGTTCTCTATGCTCTACAGTAGGACCTTGTTGTTTATCTATTTTATATATAGTAGTTTGTATCTGCTAATCCATCCCAAACTCCTAATTTATCCCTCCCTCAAGAATTTCTATTTTCTTATCAATAATTCAGTCTCCCTCTTTTTCATTCTCACATTTTACTTATCTATCTGTTTATGTATGCATTTATTTATCTGGATTGAAAATTTTTATCAAAATGCATATTGGTGATAAATAAAAACATTGTGAAGATTCTAAAACCTTTTTAAAAATTCCCTGTTTTGGTGGATACTGCTCATTCCAAAAAGGGTTAGGAAATGAAAGGACGTGAGTTTCACTGTGTGCCACAGGAAACGTTTGAAAGCCTGGTGTACAGTCACAGGTGAGCTAGACATTCAGAATCTGATTCTCGCCTCTGGTTGTTTTATCTTCAACACGGATTCCCCCTTTTAATGCATTTTCCAAAGCTTCTGGGGTAACTTGTTTCTGAAGAGTTAAGCAAGGAAATGTAAATTGATATACAAGTACACCAACTCACTGGGGTCAAAGAGGCAGCAGAAATGAGTTGCCAACTTTAGAGAATTTGGAGAAGTAGTTAAGCCCTAAATCTCCTAAAATTTTTTTCTCTTGTGGAATATCCACTAATTCTTTTTGCGATAGCAAAGTGCACATATTTATATTCTATTCTCTTGGAGCTTATCTTCATATTACTACTAATAATATTTTACTTGTAGAAAGTTCTTGTTTGCTTTGTCTCACCCTTGTAGGCTGCTCTAGCGAGGTGAGTGCAAAGGCCACCTGTGTGCATGCTGGTCAAACAGTCCTTACGAAGGAAAGATCTACAGCCTCAGCTGAGTCTGTGGTGGAATATTTCCCAACGTTTCAGTGAAAGATTGTGGTCCTGAGAAGCCAGATAAGTTCCAAGTGCCTCCTCTAAGTCTTGATGTGAAAAAAGACCTTTGACACCCACATTTCTAAAGGCAGGAAGAAAGATAAAAAAGGTGATCAGCCCTCATTTCTAGGGCTTCTCAAGATGTTGCCTGGAAGAAAAACAATTAAAGAAGAAATGTTTTGAGCGAGAAGCCAGGAGCCGCAATAGAACACATCTTGGGCTTAAAGCGAGAAAATTCCCTCTAGACCAGAAGACTCACATCACTAGACAGCTGGATTGCAGGGTGATCGTGGACCAGAGACTCGGAGTACTTGCTGCTCTTCCCCGTCCCAATGCAAGTGTTGAAGACAGAAGAGCCGTCTTTGGGCCACCGTTAGCTTTTGGCTGTTTGGGAGGCAGATAATTAAAAACATTATCCCCAGGCCCCCAGGTCAAGAGGAGTTACATCCAAACCTGATGAACGGGGAGGGGGAAGGGGAAGCTGGGACGAAGTGAGAGAGTGGCACGGACATATATCCACTACCAAACATAAAGTAGCTAGCTAGTGGGAAGCAGCCGCATGGCACAGGGAGATCATCTGGGTGCTCTGTGACCACCTAGAGGGGTGGGATAGGGACGGTGGGAGGGAGGGAGATGCAAGAGGGAAGAGATACGGGAACATATGTATATGTATAACGGATTCACTTTGTTATACAGCAGATACTAATACACCATTGTAAAGCTATTATACTCCAATAAAGATGTAAAAAAAAAGAGATAATTACAGCATCTGGGCTTTTAAGCCTTGATGCTTGATGTTTGCTCCTTTGGGGATGTCTCACCTAGAGAGGAAGGAGATGCATGTGACAGACCAGGAGGCTGGCGTTGGGGACTGCGGTATTAGTCAGAAGACATGGGTTGTGTCTTCTGCTGACATTCTGCCCCCCTTCTCCTGCCCAAGAAGAGAATCCTTTCTTGCATCATTGATACTGTACTTGACCATCTTATTTCCTTTGGCCACTGGAACGTGCATGGAGATGACAGCAAACCAAACAAAGGTCTTAAGAGACCAGTTTCCACTATTCCTTTTGTGCTCTTTCCTCTACCAGGAGAAATCACAGCTCAGAGAGTCCAATCCTTTGGCCCAGGCCCTGGAATTGGATAAATGCAGAACACACCTGAACCTCACCCCTGCCGGAGCTGAAGTATCAGGATCTGAGCTGTTAGTGTGACATCAGTGTTTGTTGTTTCTAACCTGCTGAAATATTGAGGGACTGTTTGTTAAACGACATCATTACAAGAAAAACTGACTAATGCAGGAAGGTTAAACAATGAATGGCATTGATGAGATTGAATGGTTGGAAGAGGTAATCCTCACTTAACACGATGCACCAAAATGTACACATATATTAAAAATGCAACATGTTTAAAGTAAACAAATCTATGAATAAAATGTGGATGCAAATAATCAACTTATATTAGAGCAGGGAAGGACCTTGTAGGGATAATGGAAGAAATCATAGAGGAAGTTAAAGTAGATTTGACTCCATAAAATACTTAACTTCTGTAGATCCTAAAAGCCATCAAATTAAAATTCACAAAATGTGGAAAATAGGTCTATGAAGTAGGTATCATTTAATCCACACTTTACAGATGGGAAAATGAGCATTAGAGAAGTCAAATGACTTGCAGTTTAGATTGACATAAACCTGAAGTCCACATGATGACATCAGACACTGAGATGACAATTTAGTAACAAGACACCTGACACCTGGATACTGGCCCTCATCCCTGTGTCCTTTTGGATCCAGCCCAGTTTTATAGAAGTTACTAATGGACTAGGCACTTTCTTTTTTGTTAAGGAGTCTGAGTTAACATGTATTAAATTCCACATACGTGATTGACTGCCCAGCGCAAATTACATCTTTCAGACGTGTTATTCAGCTGAACAGTGAAAAGCTATTCCCAGGGTGGAAAATATGAAGACTTGTTATTATAGACAAAGAGATTGGAAAACAAAATCTGGTGAAATTAAGTTTAAGCCTCAGGTTGTTTAAACATGACAAGGACCACACTGGAAATCTCATTTATCACCATCCCAAACTCCATCTTCAACCATCTAGACAAGAACTAATAGCAAGTAAAAACTCAAGTTACTTCTGATAGGAACTGAATAGAATATCCCGAACAATGAACCTATAGGAGAAATCTGTGAACTATTTGAGAATCTTTCATATCATGTTTGCTAAGTTTGGAAGACAGATAAAATAGTCAGTGTTACTTTATTTTGTTTAGATTGAGCCTGAGGTTTTCTCCCATAGGTTTTGAGCATGTGGCATAACTCCCAGCAATCTGACTAGGGTCTCGGCTATTTTCACATCTATCTAAGGCAGATGACACATGGGCCGAAGCATGCAGGATTCCATGAGATGGAGGGAAATGAGGAGGTGGGGCAGACAGGCCCTAGGGTGGCTCCCATGATCCTGCCTCCTGGTGTTCATTCCCTGTATCATCCCCTCCCCAGAGTTTGGGTTGGAGGGCTGTGAAGTGTTGCTAGCAATGGGATATGGCAAAGCTGGTAGGACATCCCTCCCACCCCTACGATATGGTGAGACCCGTCTTGCTAGCACACTCTTTGCTGGTTGCAGATCTCAGTGACCAGTTGGGGGATCCCCTGTGGCAAGGACCTGTGGGTGGCCTCTAGGGGTTAAGGGTGGTCTCCAGCTTACAGTCAGCAAGAAACCAGCACCTCAGTCCTGCAGTCATAAGAAAATGAATTCCTCCAATGACCCCAGGGAGCTTGCAAGCAGAACCTTCATGGTTTGATCCTCCAGGGAAGACCCCACAGCTGGCCAATGCCTTTAGCAGCATCTAAACAGAGCATCCAATGAAGTCATGCTGGACTCCTGATCCTTGGAAATGGTGAGGTAGCAAATGTGTGTTGTTTTAAGCCATTGAGTTTGTGGTACTTGATGACACAATGACGGAGAATAGAAAGAGAAAGAGAGAGGCAGGACCCACAGGGAGAGAGTGAGGCGAGGGTGGGCCAGGCATGCTGGAGGGGGTTCCTGCTGGGCTGTGCTCACTAGTTAGGATTTTGTTTTGAGTGAGATGGTGCAATGGTTGATTGTACGCGTTGACTTGACTGGATCTGGGATGCCCAGATACAAGGCCCAATATTTTTTCTGAATGTATGTGTGAGGGTGTTTCCAGAAGAGGTCAGCATCTGAATTGGTGGGCTGAGTAAATCAGATTGTCCACCCCAATGTGATGGGGTCTTATGAAATCCACCAAGGGCCTGAATAGGCCAAAAAAGTGAAAGAAGGGGGGATTTGCTCCCTTTTCCTGACAGCTTGAGCTGAAATGTTCATCTCCTGGTTCTCAGGCCTTCGGACATGGACTGGAATCCACATCTCAAGTCTCTGCTCTGAGGCCTTCCAATTACACCCCTGGCCTTCCTGGGCCTCTGCCTTGCAGACTCTGCAGATTGTGAGACTTCTCAGCCTCCATCATTTGGATGAGCCAATTCCTCATCACAAATCTCTTTCTAGATGTCTATATACATTACTGGTTCTATTTCTCTGGGGAACCCTGACTAGTACAGATTTTGGTACTGAGAGGGATTGCAGAGGATTTTTAAGGATGTTAAGGATGAGTTTTATGGAACTGGTTCTGGGGTTTCTGGAATTTGCTCTCTAATCTGATTAGATTTAAAGACGTCACTCCAGTGACTCTATTTCTGGTAGAAAAGAGAGCACAGGTAGCCCACGTGGTGTGAAGTAGCAGCAGACACACAACATATCTGCAGTGCATACTCTTAATCAACTGCTTATAAAAAGCAAGGAGCTAGGTGGTTCTGTATATGATACTTTCAAATATTTTTGGAAAACTAATGAGTATAATGACAGTGGTTGGTGGCTCCTGATGTCACTGGACAAAGTAGGGAAGAAAAGAATGAGCTCAGGGGTTGGATTTCCCGGCTCAAGCACAGAATGAATCGTCTGGGCTCTTCTATGTGTATCCTGGAGAATCTTTTTCTCCTGTAGGAGCCAATGGAGGACTTTGTGCAGAGCAATGACATGATCTGATTTCTATTGGCTGAAAAACACTCTGCTGCTCTGTCCAGAAAGGACCACAGGAAATAGGTCAGAGCATCCAACAATGGTCCAGCTGAGAGCTGTGGTGGCCTGACTGAGGCAGCAGAAGCTGAGTTATGGAGGAAATGCTGGGATTCTGGATCTATCACAGAGGGGGAGTTGACAGTGTTTGCCAATGAGATGGTCTTGGGGCTGTGGAAAGAAAAGAAAGAAGAGAAAGTTATGGATGACTCCAGGGCTTCCAGCCACTGGGTGGGTGGGATAAGTTTGTCTTTTGCTGCTGTGGTGCAGTGGTTGGGTGGACAGGGGTCGAGAGCCCTGTGGGTCATGATGAGACTGAGATGGCCATAGGTCAGCCCAGCAGAGATAACAGCCAGGCAGACCTGCTGTCACACAAGTATGGAGTTGGGGAGGAGGTCTGGGCTGGAGACGTGATTGTGGGTCCCCAGAGTAGAGGTGATATTTAAAGGTAGGACAAGATCGATGGAGAGTAAGTGTAGGTCTGAGCATGGAAGTGGGTTCGGCGCTGATTGGATGACCTTAGAGGACGTGGAATGTGCTGGACCACAAAGGCTGAGTTGGAGAATGAAGGTCTCACCGTGTGTTCCATTAATTGCACTCAGGTTGTGGGGTGGAAGGCCACTCTCCATGGACTGAAATCTTTGAAAACCTCTGGCCTCAGTTTTGCTTTCCAGACAGCACTGCTCTCCCCACCGTGACTTCCTTCTGGGGAGCAAGATTTCCGTGGGAAGCCAGGAGTTCACAGATTGCTATAAAGTGAGGGATTCCACTTTTAGGCAGATGAAGGGAAAAAGAGAGAGGAGATCCAAGCTGGGCCCCCACAAAGCCCCTGCAGGAAGCCAGGGTCCTCCCTGTCCGTCACCTCCCTTGCCTCCTGCCGGGTCCTCCCTGTCCTCAAGCCAGGCTGGGCCCTGATGAGGCCAGTGGGACAGAACCGTCTGCAGCCCATAGTGCAGAATCCAATGCCAAATGACCCTGAGCACTCAGCCCCGAATCCTGCACCTCTGCACCAGTGGCCCTTCCAGTCTGCCAGACGGCTCTGTCCCAGGTGCAATTCAGATCACATCCGGCCTCTGTTTAATGGCCCCACTCACTGAGCTGGGCTCCGAATTTCTTGCCTGCTCCATCGCCTGCCCACCTGCCCACTCCTGCGGGCCACTGAGTCCGCGGGGAGAAAGTCTCCACCTTCATTTTCATAGTACACATTCCAGCCACCTGGTCTACCTGAGTTCCCTGAATGAGTCCGGCTCTCTTTTGCCTTACTTACTTACTGAGTGGCCCCGAGTGAGTCAGTTGACATCTCTGAGCCATAGTTTTCTCTTCTTACCACTGGGGAGGATGGTGAGTACCTTCCAGGGCTGCTGTTCGGTAGAGATTAGAAATGGTGGCAGTAAATGCTGCTTAGCCCAGTGCTTGGCACACAGTAGGTGCTCAGTGAAAGCGAGTCATTATTTGGGCTCCCAAACTCCTCTCTCTGCTGTATCTGGCTGCCTCCTTATTTCCCCTTTAGGACTTGGCTTAGATAACTCCTCTTACAGGGAGCCTTCTTTGATTTCATGAGTTAGAAATAAGTAGCTCCCACAACCCCTCATTAAAGAGGAACTGCACATTGTAAGGGGAATGGATGGCGAGGGGGTGGAGAATTGAGGCTCCAGCAAACGGAGTGGAGGTGGCGCTACGGTCCCCACGTGCACTGGTCAAGACGCATCTCCTCTGGCATCCACGTCTCCATCCAGCGAATAAAGTGAGAGAGGCGTAGTTGAATGCACTTCCAGTGAATCCTCATCCTTTGCTTCTCGCCAGACACCAGTGACCTCCTGTTCCTCCTGCCCTGGGGCCTCCAGGATTGACTACATGGGTCCTTCTTCACTGTCTGCCTCGCTCAGCACAAGACCGTGGGAGGCTCTGTGGTCAGCTCTTGGCCGACCTTATTGCTCTTGCTCCTCATTGCTGACGTTCTTCTTCCTGCTCTCTGCATCCCACGTTCAGGGTCAGCCGGCTCCCTTGCATCCTAACTCTTCTCATCTGAGGTGACGTCACACCAATAAGACTTGAGGCCAGTGTCATCAGTCTTCCCGATTGTGTCTTCCGAACTCAGGCGGCCACCTCCACAGTCCCCACGTGGATGGATGCACAGACACCGTCTCCTATTCCAACATGAACATTATAATAAGGCAGAAACTTTCATTTCTCTGTGTTTTTTTTTAAAGTAAATTCATCTCTTGTGATTTATTGATTTTCTTAAAAGGAAAGTAAATCCATTTAAAAATTTTTCTCAGCTTATTACCAGACACTTGGATCTGGGACACACTGAACAAGAATCCTGTTAAAAATGTTCCAAAATGTTTCCAAATCAAAATCAATAAAACTATACAAATATACATTTTAATCTTACAAAGAACAAATGTAGAAAATTTCATCAAAACATGCTGCTTTACACTACCAGGTAGAGCTTCACAGCTCTGGTTTGAGCAGACATAAACCATGAGGGCTGTACAGAAGAAGCTTAAGAAAAATATGTGTGCAAACGTCTCTGATGCAAAGTCAAGCAGACTCAGCTCTGGATCTGGGTATGTTGGATTAAGCACATTCCTCCTTGACTCTCCCACTGACGATACCCATAAAAGCTGGATGGAATATGTGAGACAACTACTTAAAGACTTGGGGAAGCGGGTAGTAGCAGGTGATTTGGGAAAGAACCCCCAAATTTAATGTGCCTCCAGATGAAAGGAGAGTTTACTGTTTTTTTCTCCCCCTCTGGTCTCCTCCAGCTTGAATTCAACGCACTGGAAACCCAGAAATGGGCAGGTAGACAGCGCTCCCGGAGACATTCCAGCTACGGCTCAAGGAGCAGGAAAGGGAACTCCTATCACAGAGACAATTCACGAGTCCCATTTTCTTCCCTGTTTTTAAACTCTCCATGCCCCAATTCCTCAAGCGGTCACTTGGAGGCGATGGCAACAGCTGGAAACAAGAGTGCACAGGAACCTGTACTTGGAGGCAGGGTCATTGTCTTCTCCACACTGTGGATCTGGAGTTCTAGGACGGGGAGGCCATACCAAACGCTGCTTTCCCTTCTCCGTGCCTGGGCTGCTTGACCTCTAATGAGAGCAGCTGAAGGAGTGCAGAGCAGCTCAGGGGCTCTGAGAGCAGGGTCTCAGTTTTTTAGCCAGAGGACCTTGGGATAATGACACTATAGGATATAGTTACTGAATGCCCTGGCTCAGCTCCTCCCTCCACCAACCAACTGTGCAGACCTGGTTGTCACCCCGCAGAGCCTTCCAACATTTTGAGGATTGAACTAACAGAGAGAGCACAGATCAGGTCCCGCTGAGGGACACGTGTGCGGAAAAGGTATAATAGAACTGCAAAGGCTTGGAAGCCTGATCCGACCATGCTCCACAGAGGGTCCAGAGAAGGCAAGTTGGAACTTGTGGCCACCTTGCCTTCTCCACAAGAGAATGGCCCAAAGCCTCACAACATCATAACACTGTACGTGTCCCGGATACAATCCAAAATTACTTGGCTTATGAAGAACCAGGAAAATCTCACTTTTCATGGGAAAAGACAATCAGCAGACACCAATACTGAGACGACCAGATATTGGGATTGTCTGACAGACAGTGTAAATTAGTTATTATCCTTATTAGTTCTCTATTTTATACATAGAAGTGTATATATGTTAAATTAGTTATTAAAATATTCCCAACAAGCAATCACAAACATGTTGGAAATCATTAAAAACTTAGGAAATGGAAATTTAAGTCCTGAAGAAAAGTACATAAAATTTAAAAAACAAACAAACAAACAAACAAACAAACAAAACCTTCTGGATAGGCTCAATAGCAGAATGGAGATGATAGAAAAAGGAGCCACTGGCCTCAAAGACAGATGAATAGAAACGATCCAATCTGAATAACAGAGACACATATTTGGAAAATGAACTGAGCCTCAGGGACCTGTGGGTCAACAAGAAAGTTCTAGCATCTATGTCATGAGCATCAAAGAGAGGAGAAAGAGTGTGCTGCTGAAAAAATATTGACTGAAACTTCTCAAATTTGGGAACATGCATAAACCAACAGGATCAAGAAGCTCAGCAAACCCCAAAGAGAATAAACTCAAAGAAATTCATGCACAGACACATGATAATCGAACTGATGCAAACTGGACACACACAGAATTTTGAAAGCTGCCAGAAAAAATATGTGTTAGCTGTAGGGGAAAAGCAATTCAACTGGCTGTGGATTTCTCATTCAAAACCACGGAGGCAAGGTAGAGTGGCACAGGATTTTTAAAGTGTTGGAAGAAAAGACTTGTCAACCCAGAAATATATGTCCAGAGAGAAATACCTTCAGGAATAAAGAAGAAAAGAAGATGTTCTCAGCTAAAGGAGAGCTAAAAAAAAATTCATTGCCACCAGAACTCCTTCAGGAGAATTCCTTAAGGAAAATCTTCAGACAGAGAGGAAATGATAGCACAAAGAAACTTGGAATGTCAGTAATGAAGAGAAAAATGGAAATGGGAAATATGTCAGTAAATAAATAGACTATTTTATGTTCTGAATTCTTTAAAATCATATGATATCACTTATGTGTGAAATCTAAAAAATGATACAGATGGACTTATTTACAAAACAGAAATAGACTCTCAGACACACAAAACAAACTTATGATTACCAAAGGGGGAAAGGGTTTGGGGAGGGAGAAATCAAGAGTTTGGGATTAACATATACACACTACTATATATAAAGTAGATAAACAACAAGTGCCTACTGTATAGCACAGGAAACTGTATTCAGTAACTTGTAATAACCTATAATGGAAAATAATCTGAGAAATTTTATATATATTATATATAGTATACAATTTATACATGAATATAATTTTATATACATATATATAAGTGAGTTACTTTGCTGGACACCTGAAACTAACACAACATTGTAAATCAAAAATACTTCAATAAAAAAATGGTAACTAAAAATATGTTTCTTAGTCAAAAGTAAAAAATTGTATCATTGTCTGAAGAAGTTTTCAATTTACATAATATAATCTATAAGATGACTGAAGAGGGGGCTAAGGGGACCTATATGGAGGTAAGAGTTCTACGTTCCACTGGAAGTTGATAACATGTTGTTTTTAAGTTGAAAAGTGAAGTATGTACGATGTAATCCCTGGAACAACCAATTTGAAAAATTAATCTACACAGAGACGTAGTGAAACACGATAGATAATATGACAAATGTTCAAATAACCCAAAAGAAGGCAGGGAAGTGGGAAACAGAGAAACGTAAAATAGAGGGAACAAACAGAAAACAATTAATAAAATGATAAAACTATATCCACATATACCAATTATTAACAGTAAATAAATAAATAAACGGTCTACATCCACTATTAGAAGACAGGGGTTGTCAGAATGGGTAAAACAGCAAGAATTACCCATATTATGCCGACAAGAAACTCCTTTCAAGTAGTTTAAAAGTAAAAGAACGGAAAGAGTTATCCATGTGAACACTAATCAAAAAAATTGGATTGGCTATATTATCAGTCAAAATAGAGTTCAAAGCAAATAAATCCTTCCTACCAGCCCTCACAGGGAAATGACACCTTGATCTCAGATTTCCAGCCTCCACACGCGTGAGAAAATACTTCTGTTGTTTCAGTCACCGAGTTTGTGGTACTTTGCTACAGTGGCCACAGGAAACGTACACAGCAAACTACAGACTGGGGTAAAATACTTAATATTTGTAAACTGCGTGTTCAACAAAATACTTGTATCCAGAAGACGTTTTCTAAAGCCTTCCCAAACTCAACAGTAAGAAAAATAAAGAGCCCAATTGAAAAATAGACAACTGACTTGAACAGATACGTCACCAAAGAGAACATAAGGATGGAAAACAATTACATGAAGAGATTTCCAGGTCATTACCATTCTTAAAGGGCAAACTAAACGAGATACCACTACACACCTATTAGAGTGGCCCAAATAAAAAATAACGGCCATACCAAGTGTTGGGGAGACTGGGTGTCTCATACTTTGCTGTGGGAATGCAAAATGTTGCAGCCATTCTGAAACACAGATTGGCAGTTTCTTACATAATTAAACAAACACCTGCCGCGTGACCCCGTTATTCTATTCCTAAGGAAACTTATATTTGCACATGTGCAGGGATTGATTCTCGTAGCAAGTCATTAATAATCATTCCAACTGCAAATAACCCAAAAGCCCTTCAGCAGGTGAATGGCTAAACTAACTGTGATACCCATACAAGGGAATATTACTCAGCCATAAAAAGGGATGAACCACTGATATTCGTAACAACGTGGGTGAAGTTCAAGGACATTATGTTGAAGGAAGAATGTCGATCTCAAAGCTTTATATTCTCTACGATTCCATTTATATGAAACCCTCAAAAGCTGCCCTCCAGCCCTGCTCCTTCTCAGCACCCTCATGTGTCAAACGGGACCATTGTAACCACCACACCCCAGAGTTGTGGTAAAAAGGAAACCATGGCGATTCAGGTTCGCACAGAAGGTGAAGGCTCCTTGCTGTTTCTCATGCAGAGCTAATCCTAGAACTCCTATTATTACTAAAAACAGGTGCAGACATCAAATTTTTCTGTTCTCTACCATCGTTGCTAAGAACATGGGCTCTGGATCTGCATTCTTTTTTTTTTAATTAAAAAAAGTTTACTTTCTTGAGATGTAGTTGATTTACAATGCTGTGTTAATCTCTGTTGTACAGCCATGTGATTCAGTTACACACATATATATAATAGTTTGCATCTGCTCACCCCAAACTCCTAACCCACCCCTCCCCCACCTCTCTTCCCCCCTGGCAACCACAAGTCTGTTCTCTATGTCTGTGAGTCTGTTTCTGTTTCATAGATAGGTTCACTTGTGTCCTATTTTAGATTCGGCATATAAGTGATATATGGTATTTGTCTTTCTGTCCGACTTTCTTCGCATATAGCATGACAATCTCTAGGTCCAGCCATGTTGCTGCCGATGGCATCGTTTCATTCTTTCTTATGGCTCAGTAGCATTCAATTGTGTGTGTATATATATATATACATACATGCATATATATATCTCACATCTTCTTTATCCATTCATGTGTTGATGGACTTTAAGGGTGTTGCCATGTCTTGGCTGTTATGGATAGTGCTGCTGTGGGTCTGCGTTCTGATTCTCCCTTGCTATTAGGACTCTTTGTTACAAGAAAGGAAATGGAATTTAAATTGGGTATTGTAAACAACACCCACCATGAAATGTATTGGTTGATGTAACTGGAAAGTCCAAAGGACAGTTTGCCTTCAGGCATGGTTTGATCCAGCATCCCTAATGGCATTATCAGGACTCTGCTTTTATTTTTTATCCCTCCATTGGTCCTGCTTGACTGTGTGGTCTTATCCTCTCTACAATGGGGAAAGATAGTCACCAGCAGCTCCAAGGTCCATTGTTGTATCTGTGAATGGGTGCAAAACTTCCCACAAGTTCTGTTAAGACCACTGTGAGGAAGGTCCTGCTTAGGTCACATGCCCATCTCTCCTGCACCAGGTGTTTGTCTCTCAGGGATCTTGAGTTCTGGTCCATGAGCTGATTGGCCAGGTGGAGGTCATGTGGCCACCCCTGTGGCCTGACATCAGGGTGGGTGGGGATAAGGAGAGGTTGGGTCAGCATCATTTAAATGGCACGGAACGGGCAAGGCCGGAGGTTGAGACCGGGATCAAGCATCATGGCACCAGCACACTTTGGGCTTTAGCAAGGGCAGGGATCGCCATCAGGAGGGGAGTACGGACTGCAGGACAGATCAGTGGCCATAGCTGGTGTGTAGCTGTGTGTCCTCAGACCGTGACTGAGCCCAGGGAACACGGGGATGATGGCATCCCCTCCCCCGCAGGGTTGCAGGGGCGTTGGGAGGATAAAGTCTTGTGCAGAACTTTGCAAGAGCCTGCCTGGCCATGAGAAATCAGTCACTGCGGCTCCTATTGCTATATTGTTGTTATTATTATATGTGATTGCTTTTGTATTGCCTTGCAAATTACACCGTCACGCAAGAAGTACATTAATATTAGCTGCCTTCACTCGCAGTCCCACAGACATTTCAAGTACTTTAATAACTCAGTGCTTTTGCAAATTCCGTTCCTTCTGCCTGGGAAGCTGCTGCCCAACCTGCAAATGAACACCCCATGTTTTAGTAGCGAGAGCGTTTTAAACGGTATTTGCAGTTTTGCAGGTTCTCTCCCTGTCCCTCACGCCAGCATCACAATCGTCCCTGCTCCCTTTTGACCCATGTGACGTCTGAGGTGCACACAGTGTGACAAGGGTGTCAGCCCGTCTGGCTTTACAGTGTGCTGCTTACCTTGTCTGCTTTGGCTCCCGAGGCCCCAGGGGGCAGTATCCAGGACCCATTCATCACTGTGTCTTAAGATCTAGGTGTACCCAGGGGCTCTGGGAAACACTCCAATTGACCCGTCATGAGATAACGTACGGAACAGGCAGCAAGCGTGTGTGCCCGGCAGTTAACGACACTTATCATCTCTGTTTCTCATCGGTGCAGGGAGAGCATCCTGGAAGAGGGGGAGCCCACTGGGAGAGCACGAAACGGAACAAAATCACGGGACCCCTGCCTGTACCACTGCTGCCTGGGGGTCCCGTGCTGTCTCGGTTCCCTGGAGTCCATAGAAGACCCCGTGGTCGATCTCAGTGACACGAGGCGCCTCAGGATAGCTGAGACATGTATTCATTGGGCCAGGGGGCCTGGGCGCAGGATGAGTGCATAATCGACTATTATTGTCGATTATTGTTGGGGCAGCTTAAACAACAGAAATGATTTCCTCACATTCTGGAGGCTGGAAGGCCAAGGTCAAGGTGTCAGCAGGGCTGGTCCCTCCCGAGGCCTCTCCCCTGGGCTTGTAGACACTGTCTTCTGCCCGTGTCCTCACAGGGTCGTCCCTCCAGGTGTGTCTGTGTCCTGAGCTCCTCTTTTTATAAAGACGCCAGTCATATTGGATCAGGGCCCCACCCCTGTGACCTCACGGACTGTGATCGCCTCTGTAAAGACACATCTCCAAATACACTCTGCTGTCCTCGGGGTTAGGACTCCAACACAGAACGTAGGGGGCACATCTCAGCCCATAATGCCCCTCTTGGGGGCCGGGGCGTCACCCTCCTCTGGTGTCACCCATTCCCCTCCTGCCTGTCCCGTGGTTGTCGCATCAGTCGTAGGCTTTCCAGGCTTCCAGGGCGACGTTGGTCCTGACACAGAGCAGCGGAGGAAGGCCACGCCCCCTTCCTTCCTTCGTTCCCTCCGCAGAGAAAGACCCACGTACACAGCGGGCATTTGCTTGACGGTGAGGATTCCCCATAGGGGCTCCTGTGTGGGGTGTCCTGCTCAATGGGCTCTTTGCCAACCACGTGTCCTAAATCCCTGATGGGGGTGATGGGGGGGCACGGGGTGTGGGTACAGGGAGTCAGGGCGGAAACTGAGAGACTCGGACATCGTGAGTCTGGGAGTTGCGGGAGATGGTCTGGGTCTTCAATCGTTAATTTGCTTTATTAGTGGGCTTCATTCATCTAACCGATACACGTTTTCTCACACAAGAGGATAATTCTCCTTTGATCCCAGGAGAGAAACACATCCCTGGTCTTGAGACAGACAGTATTTTTATGGTATTTCTTAACGCTTTTGAGTATTAAACTTTTATGACCTTTTAAAAAATTCAGGAAGGAACTTGGAAACTCCAGGCATCCTGTGATCTTTACTTGTCAGGGAGGCAGCTCTCCGGAGTGGGGGGATGGCAGGTTTGGAATCAAATGGCCCTGGATTCAAGTTCAGCCAGACCTCTGACCAGTCCCCTCGCTCCCTGAGCCTCCAGTTCTACATCGTTAAAGTGGGTGGTGAGGCCCGGGGGCTCCTTGTGAGGTCACACTGGGGGCTCCCAGCAGATGCTATACCAGCCTCACGATCCTGTTGACAGGCTGAGCAGGTGGAGAAAGAGATGGGTGAGTCGCTGGGAGTAAAGATTTCCGCCCGAGTCAGGGGCGGCCTTCTTCTTGGCCTGGCCACACTGGTCCCCACACACTGGTGGCCTGGAAGGATGTCTGAGCCTCGTCACGGCCAAGCTTGGACGGGGACTCCGGGGTTGGCTGCGGTGCTTGGGGGTCCTCTCGCCCCACGACGCTCAGAACAGAGTCACGTCCATGCGGTTGCCTTTTCCACTCGCACTGAGGATGTGATGAGCTACTCACCTTTGTCTGGCATTTTCCATGGTCCAAGAGGGCACAGAGCACAAGACACCAAAAGCATCACCGTCTCTGCCCAAAGGGCCTCCCCGCCGGCTGGGGAAGCAGCCTCGCACAGCTGAAGCACAGCAGTTGTGGGGAAGTCCAGGCCAGCCCTGAGAGTTTGCAGCCCTACAGGGCAGAGACTTGCACCTGCAGGGTGCAGCCTGGGGGTTAGAGATGTGAAGGCGTGGGCTGGGGACCACGGCACTGGAGGGGCAGGGGCAGAGCTGAGGATGGAATTGTTTTCATCCGCTGAGCGGGGCTAACTGAGCAGTAACTGCACCCCGCATGCTCCGGTATTATCAAAGAATGTAGCAATGCAATCCTAAATCGGTGCCCCAAGACAGCCCCGCTCTGGTGTCAGATAAAGATGCACGAAGGAATGATTTTAATGGAATGTACAAGCCGCTATTACAGAAGTAATAGGATGATGACAGGCGTCAATAGCATGGGGACAGACAGGCATTTCACAGGCGAGGGGCGCTGGCGTTCAAAAAAGTGAATGCCCGCTGCATGTGTGTCCTGCAAAAGGCCTGGAAAGCACGATCCCTGCCTTCCAGGGGCGGAAAGTCTGGAAAAGGCAGAAAGACCTTAGTCTACTACAGCAACACAGTATGGGAGATGCTGTGCGTGACGGTTCAGCTCATCACGGGGCCAGTGTGTGGTCCCTCTGACACATTTAGGAGATGTCCTGCATCCCTGGCACAGGGCTGGCCGTGGTGAACCAGGGCCAGAGGAGACCAGGGGGTCCAGTCCTACAGGGAACCCTGAGCCCAGTTAGAGAGTTTAGACCAGATGTCAGCGTCAATGTGGAACCCGCAGCGCCTTGAATGAGGCAATAGTACCTTCGGAAAGGTGACTTTATCGGGCCCAAATGACCCACCAGACACCACAATCACTCTCCCCTCCCCACCAGAAATGCCACAGGAATAACAGAATAAGAAAGAACAAATGAGAATCTGCTACAAATGGGGGTTGACAACCAGGAAGGGAGGTCAGGGAAGAAGCAGAAGTGTCGCAGGATTTCTGGGGACGGTGAGCGTCTTCAGACTCATGGGGAAACCAGAGCAAAACCGTCAGTGAGGATGAACGGGAGACTCTACTGCTGAGATCAGAGCGGTCCTCCCCCGCGGAGCCTGGCCCAGCGTCAGGCAGCGGAGGTGCGTGGGAGCCGTCTCCACGGAACTCTGAACAAATGGGCCCAGGAGAGAGCATCTGAAGCTCCTTTCGGAACAAAACCAGGGCCTGGCGAGGCTGCGTGACATCACGGTGCAGCCTGTTCGCTCCAGATCAGCCTCTCTGCGTCTGAACCTCACCCCGGCCCAAGGTCCCTAGGGCGAGAATACTGAGAATGTCTAAGTCCCGGTGTCTGGTTCGCTCTCAGCATCGCTGGATGTTAATTTTTACTGGGCTTGTTTTGGGGAAGGTTGGTAACCTGAGAATGAGGCTGATGAGGGCAGAGAAGGGTCCACAGAAGGGAAGCAGAGCTCTGCTCCAGGGAGCGTGTGCCTTCCAGGTAAATTTTCAGGAAGCCGAGATGCTGGGATTCCATTCAGGAGACATTACCGGATTGTATCCTAGGACACAAGAAGAACAAATTAGCAATAAAAATGATCAGAGTTCTTGGAAGTTCGATAACATTAAAATCCCCCCAAATGGCCAAATAGCAGAACGGTTAGAGCTGAATACGGAATTACCCACCTAGATGATTGTTATGAAAGTTTACAAAAAAAATGAGTGGAAAAGGAGAGAGCAGAGACTAAAGGAGAAAAAACGCTCATAGATGAAAAGAGTCTCTTTTTCCTAAATTGAGAAAGCTATGAGTTTTTCCATCCAAAGTGTCTATTACGGGACAAGGTAGATTAAGAAAAAGATGCAAGCACTTGGATACAGTCTGGATAAATGCCAGCAGTCCAAAAATTAAGAAACTGTCCAAAGATCTTCATAACTGTGACAAAAACAGACTCCCATAATGGAACAAGAATCACGTTGGTGGCAGATTTCTAAAAGCAGCACCACACCTTGCGAAAAAATGTCCTTAAAGATCCAAAAGAGTTTTGATCCTATAATTCCATGCCCTGGAAAACTATTACTCAAGTAGAAGGGAAAATAAAGCAATTTCCATGCATGAAGAAACAGAAAATTAAATTTACCTTCCGTGGGCACTTTTTGAAAAATAACTTGAATCCATTACACAAAACAAAAGCAAACAAAAAATCATGAGTCCAATAAGAAGATGGACTTGGCATCAAGTATAATGGTAAAGGAAGAAAGCAGCCAAGCTGGTAGTTAATGTAAATGAATTTTTAGGTATAATATTTAAAATGAGAACATATTATTTAATTTATTTTATTCTAAATAAGAATTGTATATATTTAAGGTGTACAGTATGATGAATTGATGTACATATACATAGAGAAATGATTACTACAGTCAAGCAACTTCGTTTATTTTTTCACATAGTTACCATTTTTTGTATATGTGATGACAGCACCTGAAATGTACTCTCTTAGCAAGTTTCCACTGTTCATTACAGCCTTGTTAAGTATAGTCATCATGCTGTACAGTAGGTCTCTAGACTTCGTCATCCTCCATTACTGCAGCTTTATGGTCTTGACCACATCTTCTTCACATTTCCTCCACCCCCAGCCCCTGGCAACCACGGCTCTACTCTCTGTGTCTATGGATTTGAGATTGTTAGATTCTACATGTATAAGTGAGACTGTGAAGTGTTTTTCTTTCTGTGTCTGGCTTATTTTACTTAGCACGATATCCTAAGGATATCCAGGATCTAACCAATGACTCTCCAAATCTAGCAACAGGAAGCAAGGGTAACAAGCATTTCCTGAGAGCACAAAATCACGCTCAATCAGGACCTCAGTCCTAAGTTCCCTAAATAATCAATTATGTGTGTCTCATAACTGGATATACTTAAATTTTCCTTGAAGCTGTTTATATGTGAAATGCATTACCTCTCAAACTAAGAGGATCCTTATTCACTGTGTCTGGGTTCTAGACATGGGACACCTAGCACAGTATGTGTGCACGGGTGTCCAGGTCCTTCAGTGCTGTTGCAAATGGCAGGATCTCCTTTTTTAAGGCTGATAAGTATATATATTGATAAAGTATATATACATATGTATATGTATATATACTTTATCCATTCACCTGTCAACGTGCCCTTAGATTGTTTCCATGTCTTGGCTGTTGAGAATAATGCCACAATGAACATGGGAGTGCAGATATCTCTTTGAGGTACTAATTTCATTTCCTTTGGGTACACACCCAGAAGCGGGATTGTTGGATCATATGGTAGTTCTATTTTTAACTTCTTGAGGAACCTTCACTGTTTTCCACAGTGACTGCACCAGTTTACATTCCCACCAGCAGTGCACAAGCATTTTCTTTTTCTCACGTCTTCACTCACACTTTTACTTTTTTTTTTTTTTTTTTTTTTTTTTTTTTTGCGGTATGCGGGCCTCTCACTGTTGTGGCCTCTCCCGTTGCGGAGCACAGGCTCCGGACGCGCAGGCTCAGCGGCCATGGCTCACGGGCTTAGTTGCTCCGCGGCATGTGGGATCTTCCCGGACCAGGGCACAAACCCGTGTCCCCTGCATCGGCAGGCGGACTCTCAACCACTGTGCCACCAGGGAAGCCCCACACTTTTACTTTTTGTTAATAGGCATTCGAAGAGGTTTGAGGTGATATCTTTTGGTTTTGACTTGCATTTCCCTGATGATTAGTGATGTTGAGCATCTTCCCATATAGCTGTTGGCCAATCATACGTCTACTTTAGGAAAACGTCTGTTCAGGTTCTTTGCTCATTTAAAAAAATCGTGCCATTTGTTTTTTTGCTATTGAGTTGTATGAGTTCCTTATGTATTTTGGATATTAACTCCTTATCTTACCAGATATGTAGTTTGCAAACATTTTCTCCCAATCCATAGATTTCTGTTTCATTTTGTTGATTGTTTGCTGTGCAGAAGTCTTTTAATTTGAGGTATTCACACTTGTTTATTTTTGCTTTTGTTGCCTGAACTTTTGATGCCATATACAAAAATTTCATTGCCAAGGCCAATGCCAAGGAAGTTTCCCCCTATGTTTTCTTCTAGAAGTTTTATGGTTTCATGTCCTGTGTTTATGTCTTTAATTCTTTTTGAGTTAATTTTTGTGTACAGTATAAGGGTAAAAAGAATTTCATTCGCTTGCAGGTGGACATGCAGTTTTCCCAACACAATTTATTGAAGACTATCTTTTCCCCCTTATGTATTCTTGGCAATTTTGTTGAACATTAGTTGATTGTATATGCTTAGGTTTATTTCTGGGCTCTCTCGTCTGCTCCATTGGTCTGTGTGTCTGTTATTATGATAGTACCATATCATTCTGATTGGTAATATGATTTGAAATCAGGAAGTATGATGACTCTGTTCTTTCTCAGGATTGCTTTGGCTATTTGAACCATTTTGTGGTTCCATACGAATTTTAGAATTGTTTTTCCTATTTCTGTGAAAAATACCATTAAAAGCTTGGTAATATTTGCATTGAATCTATGTATTACTTTGGGTGTATGGCCTTTTTAACAATATTAATTCTTCCAATCCATGAACATAGGGTAGCTTTCCATGTGTCTTTTTTTTCAAGGTTTTTTTTTTTTTTGATGTGGACCATTTTTTTTTTTTTTTTTTTTTTTTTGCGGTATGCGGGCCTCTCACTGTTGTGGCCTCTCCCCCCGTGGAGCACAGGCTCCGGACGCGCAGGCCCAGCGGCCATGGCTCACGGGCCCAGCCGCTCCGTGGCATGTGGGATCTTCCCAGACCGGGGCATGAACCCATGTCCCCTGCATCGGCAGGCGGACTCTCAACCACTGCGCCACCAGGGAAACCCAATGTGGACCATTTTTAAAGTCTTTATTGAATTTGTTACAATATTGCTTCTGTTTTATGTTTTTGGTTTTTTTGGCCTCAAGGCATGTGGGACCTTACTTCCTGACCAGGGTTCGAAACTGCACTCCCTGCATTGGAAAGTGAAGTCTTAACCACTGGACCACGAGGGAAGTCCCTGTGTGTCTTCTTTAATCAATGTTTTATAGTTTTCAGTGTAGAGATCTTTCACCACCTTGGTTAAATTTATCCCTAAGTATTTTTTCTTTCTGACGTTATGATAAATGGGACTTTTTTCTTGATTTCCTTTTCAGATAAATCATTCTTGGTGTAAAGATACACAACTGAATTTTGTATGTTGATTTTGTATCCTGCAACTTTACTGAATTTGTTTATTAGTTATAATAGTTTTTTTAATGGAAGTTTTAGGGTTTTGCATATAGGTTCAAAATGAATTAAACAACACATCAAAAAGATTACACACCGTGACCAAGAGGGATTTATCCCTTTGATATAAGATTGGTTTAACGTACTCAAATCAACAAATGTGATACACTACATTATAGAGTGAATGATAACAATCACATGATGATCTCAATAAATGCAGAAGCATTTGGCAAAGTTCAACAACCATTCATGATAAAAAAAACTCTCAAAAACTAGGTATAAAAGGAAATTTCCTCAGCACAATAAAGATCATTTATGAAAAGTTGCCTCTACTATCATAACCAATAGGGAAAAACTGAAAGCTTTGCCTCTAAGATCGGGTACAAGGCAAGGATGCCCACTTTCAACATGTCTATTCAACATAATACTGAAGTACTAGCAAGAGCAATCAGACAAGAAAAAGAAATAAAAGTCATCCGAATCAAAAAGGAAGAAGTAAAATAGATATTTGCAGTTGACATGATCCTATATAGAGAACACAGTATTTTAAATATTAAAAAAGAGGATTTCCATGTGACAGTAGTAAGAACTGGGTAGGAGAGGGGAGATGAAGGGAGAAAATCAAAACACACTAAAGGTCTTATTTTCTTCAATAGAAGAATATAACTGATTTTTATGACTTTTACAAAAAATAGTAAGCTGAATATATGTGTTAAAAGATGAATGGTTTCTGACTGGCTCTTGGTCAATCGGATGTCCAAATTCTTTTTTTAAAAGGAGAAGAATTATAAGAATTATTTTGCCCCATACTCAAAAATTAATTCCAGTTAGATTGTCAATCTAAATTTTTCAAGTTACAGATATAAACCTTTTAGAATAAGAATGGGAAAATAACTCTGAGGAGACAGAGTTAAGGGTATTTAAGGAGGCATATTTAAAGCAAAATAATACAGACCAAAAATATTCAAATGAAAAAAATATCTAGTCGAATCTATGTATTTTAAAAATATAAAGTAGGATTGTTAATATTAGTGTCTCACAAAGATGAACTACCACGTGGTTTTCCATATGGAAAATAAAGAAATTCCTTTAGCAAGAAAAGCTGCTCTGAAATGCCGTGAAGTCCTAAATAGTCTTAATTTATCCTGTGTGTCGAGGACATGAGTGTAATTTGCTGCAGACATGTTGAAATGCCGGCGGAGGGGGGCTCACCCAGATCCAGCTGAGGACCTCTCAATGGCACAGGGCATATGTTCCCTTTCTAGAAGATTCTGACCCTGGAATGCGTCTGGTCCAGGGTTCAGGTAAGAGATTGTGGACCCAAGCGAGGGGCTTAAATGTTGGTCAAATGGGTAATGATTCTTCTTTTGCATCCTGGGAAAAGGTCACAGTCACATCACTTGTTTTCAGTCTGAAGAAACAGCCTCTACAAGACACCAGAGCGTTGTGTAGAGTTTGGGTCTTCTTGGCGGAAAGATGCAAAATGTGGTTCAAAAATAACCAGAAGGGGATGGCTGAGGGACCCCACTGACTCTGACCAGCTCCTCCCTGGGCACTCAGGCTGAGGTGAGAAGCACCTTGTCTGGAGGGACGCAGGCTTCCTCCTGGCAACTTCCGGGGAACTGCCACTGGGAGCCACTCATCTCCCGTGGGTTCCTCAGGCTAAGGTGCGATCTGACACTTGGCACATCTTTCAAAGCCCGCAGGGGCCCTTCTGTTGGGGCCCATCCTGGGAAGATGAATGTTTCATCTTTAGACCTGGACACATCGGGCCTGCGTCTGGGATGGCTGCTTTATCCAGGAGTCTCCTCCTGGAAAAGGGCCTCCACTGCCTCGGGCAGGAGACCAGAATTGGAAGGGACCTGCCTGATGCTGGTCCCATGGCCAGTCTCTCCACTGGCTCTCAGCAGTGCCCTGCCTGTCTCCCGGCTCCTGCCCCCAGACCACACCTCCCCCTCCCCACCTCTCTCTGCAGCCTGGGTGGTCCCCAAGGCTTTCACTCCTGCTCCTTCTTTATCATGGAGTTCACCACTGCCACCCTCGGGCAGAGTCCTTGGACCCACTCACCCACGCCTGCATAGAAAAATCATCCCAGCGCTCTCAGCGCCAAGAATAATTGTTAACCACGCTCACGCTCCTTGAGTATGACTATGCTTGGCATACTTATTTTAGTTTTTACTTGTCTTATCCCCGAATCTAAGGTGGAGTTTCTATTACTCTCTCCATCAAACACATGAGAGGACCACGTCAAAGTTTGGGTAACCTGTCCAAGTCTCATGAGGAGTAAGCAGCCCAGCGCTTGACCCTGAGCTGACTTTGGATGCTTCGACTCCAGGCTAAGAGGAGCCTCACTCTCACCAGGATCCTGCCTGGAGAGAGGTGTCCTTCTTCGGCCCCCTTACCCTGTGCTGTAGACCTTTTTGGACCAGTCACTGGGGGACACCTGGGGCCCCGATGATGTTGGACACCTGTCTGGACTGGCCATCAGTCAGGGAGGGCCCACTGCATCCTGGTAGCAGGACCCCTGGCCACGGTCTTTCTCATCTGCCTGGTCTCACTGCCTTTACACTTGCAGATGGGGACACATGGGACAGAGCAGCAATGGCCAGACCTCGAGGAGCACTCACTACCCAGTAAGGCCTGTTTACACTCACATGATGAACTCTGCTTCTGTGGCCTTGCTAAGCATGGTACCGGCAAAATGGCTCAAAGATGACTTGTTATATTTTGTTTCTTCCCAATACAAGGTGTCCTGAGAGAAAGCTCAGCAGTGCGTGGACAGGCTGGCCAGACCCCAGTTCAAACCCCACTCTGCCCTTGGCTGGCCTTTCTGAGTGGAGCTTCCTTCTGTCCAAGGTGGTGACAACAGGTTAACAGAAGCGCCTTCCCAGGGGGGCAAGGACAATGAGGGCAGGTGCAGCCTCCACGTGAAGCCCCCACCCTGCAACACACACCGAGATACAGTATTCCAAAGAGCAAGGCCATGTCTGTCTCCCTATGCCCAGCACAGGGGGCTGAGTAAGGGCCAAGTAACTCATGTGGTCGTCAGGCAGGGACACACACAAGCTGTCCCTGATCTACGGGCTGGGGGCTGGCCGGGACTCACACACGCAGCTGTGGGCCTGGCCAGGTGCCCTGGGCACCCTCTTCCTGTGTCACGTCAGAGCATCACACAGCATCAGTGCTGGCCCCAGCTCCTCCTTCGCTGATGGCAGCATCCCAGGCAGACCAGACCAGCTGCCTCACGGACACTCAGGGCGGGGTCCTTGGACCTGAGTCTGGCAGCGACAGACGTGACGCAGACCACCAGCAGGAGAAACCCAGGGTCCTGCGGGCAGAGGTCACGCTCGCAGGGTGCAGCTTTCCTCCTGTTGCTGTGTCAACATGGGCAGCTCAGGAGTGGTCAGCTGTGGACAAGGGGCTGGCCGTGGAGGTGGCGTCATGAGGGACAAGATTTGGAGATTTGAGAACGAGGGATGGATGGTCCTTCCAGGAGGAGGCCTGGAAGCCACGGATCCTTCTCCTTCGCTGGAAGAGCCTGATTTATTGGGGAGTTCCCCTGTGGGCCCAGGAAGGACCGTCCAGGTTCTCCTTCCATGTGGTGTGACCGTGTTGTTGGGGACAGTGACTCGCCCCTGCCAGGACACCTGCAGGGTGAGGGTTCATGACGAGGCGTGTACAGGGGAGAGGGCACCCCCTCTCCACTTTCTGGGGCCTCGTGTCTCCCTGGACCCCTGGCACTGCCGGGACAAGCCCTCAGCACACGGAGCGCCCCGGACCTGCCGAGGAGAGCAGGGCGGGAATCTCCCGGGCCCTTGATGGCATAGCTGGCAGCCCAAGGAGGCCGCGAAGTACTGTTTGGCTGAGATGGGCTGGCTGGAGGGGGAGAGTTTGAGGCCGAGGGGTTGCCCTCATGGAAGAGGCACGGGGAGACTGACGTGGGTGTTTCTTTTTTTTATTAATTAATGTTTAAAATTGAAGTATAGTTGATTTACAATGTTGTGTTAATTTCTGCTGCATAGCAAACTGACTCAGTTATATATATACATTTAAAAATATTCTTTTCCATGATGGTTTATCCCAGGATATTGAATATAGTTCCCTGTGCTCTACAGTAGGACCTTGTTGTTTATCCATTCTCTATGTAATAGTTTGCATCCGCTAATCCCAAACTCCCGATCCACCCCCCCCACCCCCCATTACTATGTTTCTTACTAGAGGCAGGTCACGTGATTGGGGCGTCCCAGCTGGGAGGAGAGGCCTGGAGAGGAGGCTGCAGCTGGGGTCCAGCCTGCTCTCCCCTCACTGACCCCACAGGCTTGTCCAGCAAAGCAGTTGTGACCATTCCCTGGCCTCACCTGGCCTAATTCCTGCCATGGATGTGGGCTCAGTCTGAGCCACCAGGATGATATGGCTTTTCGGGGCCTGTCCTACTTGCAGGACCCCCTCTGGCTCCAGAAGGAGATGATGGGGTCTAAGCGAATGGGAGCAAAGTACCTGTCTGCTGCTGGGTTGAGGAGATTTGGTTCACAGAGTGCAAAGAATGGATCAAGTCTCCAGCAGCTTCCTGGAGGAACAGGCACATGCACTGGGGGAGACCCCAGTGGTAAATGTCCTCATTGGTGGGGGTAGAGGATAAAGTGGAGGACAGACCCCTTTGAAAAATTGCCCAGGTGGCAGCAAAAAGTGGTTCCAAGCATCTTTCCAGAATAAGGAGGTGACACAGTCCTGCTGTGCCTTCTGCAGCACAGGGGAGGGGCTCGCCCAGCTCAGGGTGACTGAGCTCATCGCTCCTCCCTGCAAATAGCCCCTGGCGGATGGATGGGCCAGGAGGAGAGGAGAGAGTGTTTTATTACTGCTCCAGGTCCCATGATGCACCGCTCCACCGTCGGCTGAGCTCAGAGAGAGGCAGCCAGGATCACACTGAGTGCGGCTCCCAGGATGCAGGATATTAAATCAATCAAACTAAATTAAAAGCTTTGGCCAGCTCTTGAACTCAGGGTTGAGCAGCAGCCCTTTCTTCTTATTCCAACTGCTTCCCGGGAGGATGCCCAGCCTGCAGGATCTGCAAGGGTTGGTGCTTTGAATTATTTAGAGGGAGCAGGGCTGGGATACATACAGGAAAGCGTCCTGCCACAGAAATGCTGAGACAGCTGCCCCCGCAGGGAGCCCTGGGGAGGACAGTGTGTGTGTGTGTGTGTGTGTGTGTGTGTGTGTGTGTGTGTGTGTGTAGCCAGATAGACACGCCTGTCACCATGGTGGGAGTCCTGGCTCAGGAGACCCCACTCAGCAGCAGAGGGGCTGCTGCCTTTTGTCCTGAGGAGTCGGTCAGCGATCCTTCCAATCAGCACTGAGGCAGCCCTGCTGCAGAGGTGCAGGATGTGGCCCAGAGCTGTGGGTTCAAATCCCAGCCCTGCTCCTGGAAGCTGGGAGATGCTGGGGAACATGATTTAACCCTCTGAGGACCACCCTCCACTGTGAATGACATTATATATAGCAACTCTTATGGGCCTGATCCATCCCAGGCGCTGTTCTAGGCTCTGTCCTCACAGGCGTTCACTCATCCCAAGCACAGAAGTTGAGGGCCTGCTGTGTTCCTAGCCCTGAGGGTTGCAGCAGGAAAACACAGCAGACCACATCCCTGTTCTCAGGGAAAAAGCAGTCTAGTGACAGATCCTTCTCAACTGTGTGGTTCCTCTGATGGGAACAAGTTGGGGCGTGCAAGAAAATGTGGGATGGGGCCATTAGTGGGGGCTGCTGAGAGGAGGAGGCTGGAAGCTGAGACCTGTAGAACCAGGAGTTGATGGGGTGTCGAGCAGGAGGACCTGCATCCCCAGCAGAAAGAAAGGGGTGCAGGCTCAGAAGCGAGCACCAGTTGGACGGGTCAAAGGCAGCGAGGGCAGAGGCCCTGGTGGCTGGAGCCTAGGGAAGGAGGGCAGCAGTCGTGGGAGAAGGATAGATGGGGCACCCAGGGGTGGATCCCACAGGTCTCGTGGGTCAGTGTGTATTGGCTTATTCTAGGGCCAATGAAAATCCAGGAGTGGGGGTTCAGCCAGCAGAGGCAGTATCCAATCTGCATTGTAATGGGCCCTTTGGCTGCTTCTGGCACACATGATTGCCAGCCTTCACCTTTCCTGTTCCTGCTGCCAGGTCAGCTCTGCCAGCAGGTGTCTAGGTGGCTCCTCCCTCACCTTTCACGCTTATTTGGCCAGTTTTCCTGAAAGGCCATTTCTAACCACCTCACTTAAAACCGAAGCACCTCTTTGCATAATGATAAAGGGGTCAATTCTCCAAGAAGCCATAACAGTCCATACTGTGTATGCACCTAACAACAGAGCATCAAAATACATGAGGCAAAAAGTGATGGGACCACAAGGAGAAATAGATGAACCCACTATGGCTGGTGGAGACTCCAACATTCCTCTATCAGAAATGGACAGAGCAGCAGGCAGAAAGTCAGTGAGGACATAGTTGAGCTCAACAGCGCCATCAATCAACTGGATGTAATTGACATTTAGAGATGACTTCATCCAACAACAGAGTACACCTTCTTCTCAAACCCCCATGGAACATACACAAAGATAAACCACTCTTGTCCATAAAACGTACTTAACAAATTTTAAAAAATAGAAATAAAACAATGTCTGCTCTCAGATAATAATGGAATTAAATTAGATATCAATAACAGCTGGAAAACTCAAAAAACACTTGGAGAGTAAACAACACATTTCTAAATAACACATTAGTCAAAGAAGAAATCTCAAGAAAAATTTAAAAATATTTTCAACTAAATGAAAGTGAAACTCAACTTTTCATAGTGTGTGGGATGCAGCAAAAGCAGTGCTTGGAGGGAAATTTATAGCATTGAATGCATATGTTAGAAAAGAAGTATGGTTTAAAATTGATCATCTAAGCTTTCACCTGAGGAAATTAGAAAAAGAAAAGCAAATTAAATGCAAAGTAAATAGTAAAATAATAATAATAAAAAATTAGAACAAAAATCAATGAAATTAAACCAGAAAATTAGTAGAGAACATCAGCAAACCCCAAAACTGATTCTTTCAAAAGAGCAATAAAATCAATTAGCATCTAGTCAGACTATGGAAAATAAAGAGAGAGATGACACAAATTACTAATACCAGAAAGGAAAATGGGGACATGACTACAGATCTTATGGACATTAAAAGGATCATAAAGGAACACTAAGAACATGTCCATACCCCAATATTTGATAACCTAGATGGAATCGACCAGTTCTTTGAAAGACATAAATCTGCCACAACTCACACACAAAAAATAGACAATATGAAAAGGCCTGTATCTACTAGAGAAATTAGACCAATAATTAATAACCTTCCAAAACAGAAAGCACCAGGCCCAGATGGATTTGCTGGTGAATTCTATGAAACCTTTAAGGAAGACATGATACCAACTCTCTACAATCTCTTTCAGAGGATCAACACTAAGAAAATAAACAATCTGATAAAAAATGGGCAAAAGACCTCACCAAAGAAAATATACAGAGGACAAATAAGCATATGAAAAGATGCTCCACATCATATATAATTAAGGAAATACAAGTTAAAACAACAACTAGACACCACTACACACCTATTGCAATGGTCAAAATGCAAAACTTTGACAACATCAGATGCTGGTGAGGATGTGGAGTAACTGGAACTCTCATTCATGGCTGGTGGGAATGCAGAATGGTGCAGCCACTTTGGAAGACAGTTTGGAAGTTTCTTACCAAAACAAACGTACTCTTACCATGTGATCCAGCAATCATGCTCCTTGATATTTACCCAAAGGAAATGAAAACTTATGTCCACATGGATGATGTTTATAGCAGCTTTACTCACAATAGACGAAACTCAGGAGCAACCAAGAGGTCATTCAGTAGGGAGGCAAATGGGTAAATTGTGGCCCATCCAGACAATCGAATACTCTTCAGTGCTTTAAGGACATGAACTACCAAGCCAGGAAAAGATATAGGAGAACCTTAAATGCATATTACTTAATGAAAGAAGCCAATCCGCAAAGGCTATGGACTATATGACTCAACTCTATGACATTCTGGAAAAGGCAAAATTATGGAGACGGTAGAAAGATCAGTGGTTGCCAGGGGTTGGGGGGGCAGGGAGGGATGAACAGATGGAAAACAGAGGATTTTTAGGGCAGTAAAACTACTCTACTCTGTGTATGATACAGCAATTACAGATACATGTCATTATACAGTTATCCAAACCCATAGCAAGTACAACACCAAGAGTGAATCCTAATGGAAACTGTGGGTTTGGGTGATGATGATGTGTTAGTGCAGGTGCATCAGTTGTGTCGCAAATGCACCACTTTAGTGAGGGATGAGGACAGCGGGGGCATGTGTGTGCCTGCGTGTGTGTGCACATGCATGCGAACAAAGGGGTACATGGGAAATCTCTGTACTTTCCACTCAATTTTGCTGTGAACCCAAAATGGCTCCGAAAATATGTAAGATGAAAGAAAAAGTCTATTTAGAAGGAAAGAAACCCCCCCGAAGCCCCTTCCCTAAGTCCCTTTTCTTCCTTCCCTAATCACCACAGGGCTCACTACCTCTTCTAATATACGTGTGTATATTTTCTCTTCCCATTTTTCACTTATCTTGTTTGTTGTTTGTTTCTGTCACCACAGTATAAGTTCTTTGGTGATGGAGATGTTTATCTCTTTGCTCATGTTCACCTCACAAGTGCCTGGAACAGTGCCTGGCATGCAGCAGGTGCTCAGTATGTACTAAACAAATGGGTGGATGAATGAGTGGGTGGGCGAACGGATGGGTCCGTACTTCCCACAACCACCCACAAAATAAGTAACGTTAACCTTTGTTTCATGAATGTTGCCTGGTGGCCATGCCCACTCCTCATTGGGCAGTTCTGGGTGTTGAGCTAGTTGACCACATGACAGGCCAACCTCAGGGGCTGGGGGCAGCACTGACTCCATGAATTTGGAAACGAAGGCCAGGTGCACTGGGCAACCTCCGTCCAGGTGCTGAGTCAGCCCGATTGACCGTGATGGAGCTCGGAGGCTGTGCTGGGCCCAGGTGGGCGTGTCTGGGTGGCTAGATAGAATTCATCACCTGGACAGGTCTCTTCTTCCCTCAGTAAGTGTCCAAATGGGCCAGGGCACAAGCCTCCTGCCATAATATTTAGAGCTGGGAAGTGGTGCTGAGTGGATGGGGGGATTCTTAAATGGAAGGTTCAGCGAAGGGAAGGGTCTTCTTCAAGGTCAAAGCCTTCAGGAGCATGTACCACCATCCTACTCACCCATGCACCTGCCCCTGTCAAGCCTAGCACTGCTCAGTCCTCTCCACCTGGACGTAGTCCTGTCCCTTGTGGAACAGTGCTGACCCCTGGCCGAGTCAGGGTGTTTATGGGTCACCCTGCACTGTCCAGGATCACCGTCAGCCCCAAGCCTCCCATTCTCCATCATTCTCTCCCCTCTCCTTCTTGCTGATCGCACCTGGGCCTCGTGTAGGGCTGAGGCCACTCTTTCTGGGGGCTCCACTCGGATCTTCCTCCTTTGTCTGGCTCCTGGGCTGGACCCATGACCTTGCCAGAGTGCCTGTGCCAGTGAAGGCTGCACTCTGTCATGGAGAGGGCTGTGGACCCCTCACCTGGCCCCCTACCTCTCATCTCCCCTCCCTGGCTGACCTCAGCTTCCAGCAGGAACAAATATGATGGACCCTTAATCTAAAACTGGGGCTTTGTCCTTCCTGGCTGGGCCCTACAGTTTCTCTACTGCATGATGTCTTCTGATGGGTGATGCCAGCCTCCTGGGACAGGCTGTGCTAGGGCTGAGCCCAGGAGTCCCTTAGTACTCTTGGACCCTTCCATCAGGGGGGCATTTTAACCTCCTCCTGATCCCTGCGTCCCCATCACCTCAGACCACACACACACACACACACACACACACACACAGAGCTGCCTTTCCTGCGTCCCTGACCTGAGGCCAGGCTGGGTGACTCCCTCTTAGGGATGCAGAACTAGGGAGTCCTTTGCACCTGCCCCTCCAGGTGTACGACTTGCAGATGAACCTGGTCCTTTCCATGGAAACCCAATCCAGCCTGAGGACTCCAGATCGATGATGATGCTTCTCCAAGTTCCTGGATACCCTCCAGCCTCCAGACACAATGGCTTCTGCCACATGACACCCAGTGGATCCGTGGGCGCTGCCAGCTGGCGCTCATTGGGGGCTGGTGCTCCGCTCTCTCCATTTCTTTTTTTTTTTTTTTTAATGTATTACAATTTATAGACAAATTCAGTCAAGTTGCAAGATACAAAATCAACATGTGAAGAGCAATTGTACTCGTATATGTTAACCGCAGTTTGAAAAACAAATGTCAAAAGCAATCATATTTAAAATGGCATCAGAAATAACTAAAACATTTAGGAATAAATTAAACCAAGCCGGTAAAATATTCACAAACTGAAAATGACGAAACACTGATGAAAGAAATGAAGATACAAATAAATGAAAAAAGTTTCCATCGTTATGAGCCAGAAGAATATTGTAAAAATATCTATACTACTCAAAGCTGTCTATAAATTCATCTCTCCATTTCTTAAGACGATAAAAGGAATTGTGAGCTTGGGAGAGCCTTTTACAAGAAACTGCGGGTTCTTCCCTCTCTTGTGATGGCTAAAGCCATACAATTGAACATTTTTCAGGAAGAGAAAAGAGCATAAACGTACAAAGCCCGGATTGCCTGTCTCCACGTGGAAGAGATAAAGCGCTTGACGTTAAGAGATGAGCACTTTAACCCCGTCTCCTCGGGAGTGACCTTGGGCAGGGGAACCAGTGCCTGAACTCTGTTTCCCGAGGCGGGGATCAGGACTGAGTAGTCTCTCCCGAAGTGACAGGTGTGATCGTCTGTTTGGGACTTGCTGGCACGGCTGTTTGCCGGTTCACTTTCCGCTGGCTTCTTCTGTGCTGGACATGGGGACAGAGAGCCTTTCCCTGCCCTGGGGGGACAGTCAGGAACCCGCAGGGTCAGAGGGAGGGCTCTGGTTCTCTGGCCCTTCATTTTCCTGCTGCGTGCATGCCTCCTGTGCCCCCCGGGGGGTCAGGCCTGTTTGCTCGCATGCTTGGTAGACAGCAGAGCGGCGCCTGGCAGCAAACAGGGCCCCCAAACCTTTGGGGCTGTTGAGTTGCTTCAGTGCCAAAGAGCGACAGCATGGCCTGGAAGGAAGAACGAGGATTCAGGCCGCGAGCGGCTGTGCTTTGAGTCCTGTTCTGCCGTTTCCAAGCTCATAGCAACGTGACGGTCTTAAAATTCCCCGGTCCCCCACTTTCTCACGTGTAAAATTGGGATAATACCAATTCCAGGTGGAGGGACTGGTCCTTACAGACAATGTTTGCAAAATGCCTCGTACATATCAGATGCTCCCTCAATATAACAATAGCCATGATAACAATAGTTACCACCATTATTATTGTTCGTCTCACAACTTCGGGCCGATTATTATTCCAAAAATAATGTTAACTGCTAACTATTTATGTATGTCCCAAAAAACCCTTGAAAGCACCCTATAACAGAACAGAAGCGTTCCTGCAGACTCTGATATGTATGTGCGCTGACTGGAGACAATAGATATATTTTCTGGCGTTTAAAGGGAATTGCGTGCTTTAATTAAAAAAAGAAAGTTTTCTCTCAGCATGTTAATTATCTCGCTTGTCATAGGAGGTATTTGTTCCAGATGACAGGCCGTAATTAGCGCACAGAACAGACCGAAGTTCCCCAAGAGAAGCCCGGAGTCTGGGGGGGCCTGGGCTGATGCAGCCCTGGCATTTCATCAGGTGTGTGGAGGGCGGGCTGGGGACAGGGGTCTCTCTGGGTTCAGACAGAGGGAAGGAAAACGATTTATCACCGCCTCTCTGAGGGTGCCCGAGATGCTGCGTCTCCGCCTGGGGCCTCCCCAGAGCAGCCGTTCTCCCCACAGCGCTCAGCTCAGCCGCGGGAACATGGGTGGACAGGACAAGCGCTCTGGTTCCATTCCCGGCTTCACCAAGGACGGCACACGTGATCTTAGCCAGTTCCTTCAGGGCTCTGACGTCTCCTGTCGCACTGCAGAGAGCCGCCCGGGACAGCCTCGTGTAGCCACCATTTCCCTCCCTGCCCTCTATTTGTGATCAGAGGCACCTGTTTTACTAACTCGCCCACATGAAGACTCACACGTCCTGGACTGAATGCCTCCCCGGGCTGGGCCTCTGGGCAGAGACGTGATGGGCCCCGCTCCTGCCTTCGCTGGGAGCCATTAGTGGAGACACACACAGGCGTCGAGGGGGAGAGAAGATGCTCTGGTCCACAGGACACCCTACATTTTCTCCCTGGATGCACATTTCGGAACAGACAGGGCAGAACATCTGACTTATGGCCAAGAGACCAGAGCAGAGGTGGGGTCCAGCACTTTTAGCCCTGCCCCTACACTGCCCCTTGCAGCCTCCTCCTTCTCCATTTGCCAGCTGGCTGCAGAGCGCGAAGTGGAGGCTTCCTGGGAGAATGCGGGGGCATGAGAGAAAAGGGGCCGAGTCCCTGAAGCACTGGGTGGAGGAGAGCATTCCCCGAGCTCTAGCCAGAGAGGGGTTGTGACTGGCTTTGGAGCTGAGCCACTGGCATTTGAGCAATGTCAGGACGCTCTTCCAGGATGGAGATGGTGGCAAGAGTCAGAGCCCTCCCTCCAGGGGAGGCTGGCTTTTCTCTTTGCCACGGTGGACCCACCTCGCCACCCCTGCTGGCAGGACCCGAGAGGGCGGGCCACCCAGCTTGCTGATATCTGTGGAGGAGCACAGCCTGGCTCAGAAACATTCCACAGGCTCGGCGCAGAGCACGGCCGCCTCTCAAAGCTGGAAGGAGGCCAGGTAGAGACTTTCCCAGCACAGGACCCACTTCAGGCCCCCGAGAAGAGAGACGGGGAGCTTACCTGAGTGACATATCCTCATCTCATCACCGTCCTTAGCTCGAGACTGTTGTTTGATTTTATTAACACAACCAGCATAGTCTAGCACGTATAGACACTTGCGCTGGACAAATGTTAAATACGTTATCAAGTTTAAAATGTTATTATCGTAAGAGGGCACCTCCATTCTGTCGCAGTTCACTGGAAAAGGCTTCCATGCTTGAGCATATTTCTATTTCAAGGTTAATTAAAAGACAATCACACTGATTCGCCGAGAGAGATCTCCTCTGCACACCCAGGCCACCACGAGTGTCAATTTCTATTATCTACAAGCCTTACAGCCGACACTCCCTTCCCGCGGTCTTCCCAACTCAAACACATTGGAGCAAAGCTGCTTGATTCTTACAAGACGTTTTGATAAGACATGGGTTCCAAGAAATTTTATAGCGTTCATCACATAGGGAAACCAATGCAGCCTCAAAAACTTGTTTTAAGTATTAGAGTACTGAAGGATATATGCAAAATGTACAAGAGCACATCAAATAATGAGCTCGCTGAGGTACTATTAGCACCAGAGAGGCTGAAGACTGTATCAAATTGTCAGCATCCTCCTAGCTACGTGACCCTGGCCGCCCAGGGTCTGGTAGAGCCAAGGTGTTTTCCTCTGCAGGTCTGAACTTCCTTCCAAATCATAGAATGTTGGTTCTACCATTTTTGACTAACAGGTTACTAACCACTTCAACTCAGACTGAAACAAAGAGCTGCTGTAGTTTCATGTTCCTGGTAGGAATTCAGTGCAGGGCAGTCACCGGAGAAAAAGTCGATTGTCTGCTGGCGTCGGCTGCCTGAGCGGCCACAGCCTGTCCCTGGACTAATTCACCCAGTGAAACATTCAATGACCGTCTCCTTAAGCTGCCTACTTGTACCAAGATCAATCAGACCCGACCCAACTCTCCACATCCGGAGCAGCCTCCAGAGGCTGAGATGTCAGCACGACAACCTCCAAAAGGAAGCCCCAGTCTGGGGGAAGCATTCTCTAATCCCCAGATAGGGACGGCGAGAACTTCTTTGCAAGAATGTGAGCGAACCTCTACAATTTCAGCTCCGTGAGAAGAGGGGCTTCTGCGCTTGGCTCCATCCCTGCTGGGCCCCCACCCGCCTCTGGCGCCTTTGCCCCTGCGCCACCACCGCGGCTGCATGTCACTGCCATTTCCTGGCACCTACTCTGGGCCGTGCCTCTTCTAGAGGCTTTCAACGCACTTTCTAACTTGTCCTCTGGCTGTAGGGGACAGCTGAGTGGATGGATGGAGGCTGGCGTAAGGAAGAAGTGAGACGGCTCCTGGACATCTCTTGGCCCGGAGGAGGGAGAGGAGGAGGGGAAGGGAGGCCCCTGAAGAATGGGAGGCATTTGATGTCAGCGATGCTTAGGGATTGGCCTATGAGGGCTCCTGAGGGGGCGGGGTCCGCTGGCCTTGAGGGAATGAATATTCTGGAGTCCGGGCGATGGGCGCGCGGGAGTGGAGGAGAAGGGTGCTTGCAAGGAACACGCAGAGGAGCTGGCTGATTCTTCCTGAGGTTTAGTATTTCGAGGCGCGCGGAAGCAACTGCTCTCTGACTATGCACGGCCTTTGAACATTGCTGCTGCTTTAGCATAACATTAAATTAAATGTGCTTTTTGTCTGTCTTTTAAAATAAACTCCCTGAAGGATTAGGCTGTGATTTTTTTTTCCCCAGGTTTACTCTCACTTATCTGCAATCCCGTTCTTTCGTGGTAGCTCAGAAATCCGAGGTCCATTCCTCTATCGACATTTTCAGCTCATTAGCCTGCGCTAGCCGAGGGGAAACGTTATTAGTTTTCCTTCGTTCATTTCTTCTCCCATCCATCCGGTCACATAAACCATCAGACCGACTGTGCAGTGTTTTCTGAGCCTGTGTCAGGGGCTGTCAGTGGCTTAGGGAACAACAAACTTGGTTCCTAGCTTTAGGGACCCCAAATCCAATGGAAGAACCCCACATGTGGACGTTTTCAAGAGCTCACATCACATATAAGTACCAGTGGAGACCAGACGCGCACACGTTGCCTGGGGGCGGAGCTCCAGTCTGGGGGGGATGGTCTGGAAGTGAGACCCCGGCCTCTGAGAGCTGCGTCTCCTGTGCCAGACGATTTACCAGATTTGCTGTCCCCTGGGGAGATGGGCAAGGCGTGGTGTTGAGGGGAAGCAGGGGCTGGGGCTGGGGGGGTTATCTTGCAGGGGGACGTTCCGTCTCCAACTGCTTCCCACCAGAAAGGGTCTCCTGGAGGGCAGGGGCGAAGCTGGATTCACCTTTGTCCCCAGAAATGCTCAATGGGTAGAGTCAGCGACTGGCCAAATGGGCCGTCTGGCCACACCCTCTGCAGCCTGGTGGCCTAGAGCCTCAGGCCCACTCGGGCTCAGCGCTGGGCAAAGCAGGTGACTCGGGTTCCAGGCTTCTGTGAGGGACCAGTGCCCCGGCCCCTCACTTGCCCTCTTTGCCCTTGGGCGCCAACCAACAACAGAGCTTCCCCAGAGCAACCACCCGGACACCAGCAGGTGCTCGGTGCTGCCCTGATGCTCAGTGTCTGTGGCGTCAGGAATACCACCCCACATGGCACTTGGGACACTGATTTGGCCAAGAGGCTGTCGGGAGTGCAGGCAGTCGGCTGACGTTGAGGGGGCAGCTCCAAGGTTGTGAAGGTCCGCTTTTATTTGTTTATTTAATTTTTGACTTTTATTTTCTTATACAGCAGCTTCTTATTACTTATCTATGTTATACACATCAGTGTCTACGTGTCAGTCCCAATCTCCTGATTCACCACACCCCGCCCCCCCCCCCACGGCCCCGCTTTCCCCCCTTGGTGTCCATACGTCTGTTCTCTACATCTGCATCTCTATTTCTGCCCTGCAGACTGGTTCATCTGTACTTTTTTTTTAGATTCCACAGATACGTGTTAACATACGATATTTGTTTCTCTCTTTCTGACTTACTTCACTCTCTATGACAGTCTCTAGGTCCATCCACGAAATGACCAAATTTCGTTCCTTTTTATGGCTGAATAATATTCCATTGAATAGACGTACCACATCTTCTTTATCCATTCATCTGTCGATGGGCATTTAGGTTGCTTCCATGACCTGGCTATTGTAAATAGTGCTGCACTGAACATTGGGGTGCATGTGTCTTTTTGAATTATGGTTTTCTCTTGGGTATATGCCCAGTAGTGGGATTGCTGGGTCATACGGTAGTTCTATTTTTAGTTCTTTAAGGAACCTCCATACTGTTCTCCACAGTGGCTGTATCAGTTTACATTCCCACCAACAGTGCAGGAGGGTTCCCTTTTCTCCACACCCTTGTGGAGGTCTGCTTTTAGACCCTGGGTCCTGCGATCTGCACCCCTGGCTCCCCTCCTGGGACCAAGCCTGCTTCCCAGTTTCCCAGACGGGTGCCTAGATTCAGACATGGTCCTCCTGGGGTTCATGAAGGGCTCGGGGCTCTTTCCTTTGGAGCCTGCATCAGCCAGGAGGGGCATGGCTGTGCTGCGGTAATGAGTAAGCCCCACTTTTCAGATTCCTCACTGGCTAGTCCACTGCAGGTCTGTGGCTACAGTCAGGGCGGCTCCCTTCCAGGCAGTGACTCAGGGACCCAGGAGCTTTGTCAAGGACCCGCATCCTGCAGGCTCACCGTTTCCCACCCCAAGTGGCATTATTTTCATCACAGCTCACTGGTCACGTGTGGTCACTGGGCTCCAACTCACCACAGGGAATCTGGGAAGTCTTCCCATGAGGCCCAGGAAGGGGAGCCGAGTTGGACATGACACCCACGTGCTCTACAAACCACGGCCTGGAGCTCCCAGGGGAGGGGGTGGGCTGGACAGCTGGGCAGAGCTGGGTTTTGTTTCCTCTCCACCACCTTCAGGACTGTGTCCCTGGGCAGGTCCCTCCCTGCCACCGTGCACAGCTGAGACTTTCCTGAACCGAGCAGAAGTGCGGGTCAGAGTCCAGCCCTTTGAGTGGACGCTGGATCAGTCCAAGGGCTGCTCACAAAGTCTGCCTTTTCCTGCAGGGCTGGGTGTGGTTCGGGAGCAGGGGCCGAACAGAGACAAGATAGGGCTTCCGGGTACTTGTCCCCCCCCGCCACCTGGCCCAGGTCCGTGGTGAACAAGGAGCTAAGGGAGCACCCACCCTGCTTCCTCAAACTCAGCTGGCCCCCCTGGAGCGGAGTGGGATGGAGGCCACAGGATGTGTCTGCCCAGAGCCCGGGGTGGGTCCGGGCAGAAGCCCATAGGGGCCGACCTCTGTGGCATTTAGAAGAGCTCGTGGCCTGGGAACCTCTGGAACCAGCTCCTGGGCGTGCGACAGGCTCCGTCGGAGAGGTGAGCTTGGCACGGACCAAGTGTGCTGACCAGCAGCTGTGTGGAGAGAGGACCTCTAGGGGACCAGGGCGGCAGACCCGAGGAGAGACCCCGAGGGCCCCTGGAGACACTCCTTGGGGGATGGGGCGCTGCATCAGGATGGGGGGTGCCTGTGCCCCCGCAGCCCTGCTGGTGAGCGACTCACAGCAGCAAACCATTGCCCACACATTTGGCAAGACCCGTGGCACAGAGAGCCTGGGGCGGTGCGTCTACCGAGGAGGTTGGTGAAAACGTCCCCGAGGGGTGGGTGGAGGTTGTGGGTGAATGCGCCTCGTCCACGGGAGGCGCCCGTCCACCTTGGCCCCCCTCTGCTTGGAGCCAGAACAGCAGGCACGGGGGAAGAGCCAGGCGATGCTCGCAGAGGGACCACATCCAGCGTGGGTTCTGCCCGACTGCCCTCAGGAGACTCTCAAGGTCAGCACTGGTCCCGCACGCCCGGCACACAGCCCGGAGCGGAGGACCACGGGAGGTCCTCCCACGTGGGAGGAAGGGATGCCTTTGCTCCCACACGGGATGCTCTCCACCTGCTCCCGTGGCCGCACTCCACCTGCCCTTCGAGGTGCAAAGCAGAGGCCTCTCAGTCTGGCGGCTGCCGCGTCGGTGGGGTGCCGTCCCATGTCGCCTTGCGCAGCCCACGGCCGAGAGTTCTCGCGGCCCCGCCGCGTAAGGATTCCTGCAGGTGTTTGGTGCTTCTCCCCGGACTGTCCCGCGTTCTCTGTGCCGACCCGCAGCCTGCCCAGGTTGGATGCTCAGTGACAGCCATTGGTCGTCGATGGGAGGACACACGCTGGCACACCGTGCAATTAACTTATGGCCTGAGTGGGTCCCCCTCGTGCTCCGCAGGCCTGTGTGGTCTGCGTGCTCCGCGGAGATGGATTTGACAAGGACCTACTGCATAGCACGGGGAGCTCTGCTCAATATTCTGTGATGCCCTAAATAGGAAAAGGAGCTGAAAAAGAATAGCTATGAGTATATGTATAATTGAATCACCTCGCTGTGCACCTGAAACGAACACGACATTGTAAATCGACTCTAATATAAAAGAACACTTTCCTTTTTTCAGAAAGCTTTCCACGCCTCGGTCCCCTGACTATAAAACGGAGTCATGGCTAGTCTCTACACGACCGTAAGGACTAAACGCGCAAGTGCCTGCACACATTCCGCCCAGCACACTGACGTCACCCTGACCATGTGGGCACAGCCCCGCCCACTCACTGTGTCTCCAGGGCATCTCCTGGGCAGCTCCTCTGGAGGTCACAGGAGGAAGCACTGTCCCTTGTTCCCACTTCCTGTGAGAGCCTGGAAATACGTCTCTCAAAACTTTCTTTATGATACCAAACATCTGTATAAAAAAGCAAAACACAGTCAAAAATATGTATGAGTTTATAGATGTGGCCCCTCGTTTTTACTTAGCTGTTTGGAGAGTGAGTTTGCACAGCGAGGGTCTGGTGGCTTCCAACTCCTACAACGCATTGATTTTCACGTGGAAACGGGCACAGAAGGATGTGGAGAAAGCTGGGCGTGTCCTCAGGGATGAGCGTGTGTGCGTGCATGTGTGTGCAGAGGTGTGGGCGTGTGTGTGTGTGTCTGCGTGTGTGCATTTGCTGGCAGCGGTGGGAATGTGGGTTGATCCTAGAGGACCCACGTACAGGAGTCCATCCCGAGGCTTCCACGCGGTAGCTGCCATGGTGAGAAGGTGGCCACGGCTGCTGGGTCCCTAGTGGGTTCCTCCAACCAGGGCCGTCTGCGGTGTCCTCAGCGGGGAGCAGCCAGATGCTGGACCACACAGGCTCTCAAGACATAGGGGTGAGTCCGGCTGTCTCCCCTGAGACAATGTTAAACTCGACTCACACGTGACCTAAGTACCCGAAGGCTTTGCCTCACATGGACGTCTCTTGGGTCCTAATTACATCAGGACCAGTGGAGTTCATCCACAGGTGTGGTGATGGTCGGTCACATCGATTCCAGACTTGTCACCTGTGCTTGCTGCATGCCACCGGGAGCCACCTGGGGGGACAGGCTGGGAGAGCCTGAGTATGTGAAGCTAATTAAAGTCTCTAAGTTGTTCGAGGTATTAGCTTGTCCCCAAATCCCTGCAGGTCATGCAGGGCTCACGGAAGCCAAATGGTACAAAGACACAACTCCTCGATTATCCTACGTGTCCAGAGGTAATAATACCTCTGAGGTGCTGACGCCTCCCCAGGGGGACCCCGCACAACCAGGGCTTCCCAAAGCTGATCAATCACCAGAAACCGGCACTGCCTCCAAAACAGCTTCCTCGGCCCCTTCTCATAGGTACAGAGTCAATAGATACTTGGGGCGTGGTGATTGGAACTGGCCTTTTATTTGTTGTAAACTCCCCAGTCGATCCTGGCCGTCAGCCCAGGGTGAGCCCAGCTTTTGTTTTTCCCTAAAGCATCCACCTCCTTTCAAAGAGGTCGGCACCCAGCCTCTCCCCTTCCATGCCGGCAGCAAGGTCTCCTGTCACTGTCACCTCCCTGTCCCACCAGCTCTAGTGGGTGGCGTCCCCGTGTATGAGGACCAACCCCATGGGTCTGGTGCACGAGTCCTTTCCGTGTCCCTGGGCTGCGTCTCACCTTCCTGTCTCCAGGGACTTAGCCTACCCAGCGTTCCACTTAAGCCAACCTACCCTCTGCTCCCAACGATGATGCTAAGATGTGTCCTGCAGCTGCGGTCCTGGCCGTCCTCCCACCCCGGGTGGACAGGGACCTTTTCGTTGAAGCCTGTTCTGGCCTCTCCAGGCCCGAGTGGTCCTTCCTTCCTCTGTGCTCCACGGCTGTCACTGTACCAACAGCACGCGACCACCTGCCCGTCACCTCCTCCGGGGCTGGTCCTGTCCCAGGCTCGGCTCACTGGGGGCCTCCCCTCTGGCGGCTGCTTGGCACCTCGGGTCACAGCAGGAATCTACAGCGATTCGGGGATGACGTTTTCTCACTGCTCGTCCTAAAGCTGTTGTAGACATGCGTGCGTTGCACCTATCTTATGGGTCATCACGGGCCTCCAATGAGGGATATTTGCAGATTACATCCCTCATGGGAAAGGACCCCAACTTTGGGTCGGTGGGCCCGGGAGTCCCGGCTCCGTCGTGTTCCAACTACAGCTATAGGTGTATTGGGTGTATCGTTTATCCCTCTGGGCCTACGGCAGTTTGTTGGCCTGAAAAATAAGGATAAAACTGATGTTTCATAGTACTGTGAAGATTTAATCAAATAGTGTAGACAAAGCCCCAGCCCGGTCGCTGGCACAGAGGAGACATTCTATACATGGTAACATCCTCATCCTCAGGAAATAACCCTGGGAAGGTGGGGAGCCCCAGGGGGTAAAGCCTGGGGGTGAGGGCGGGGAACCTGCATAATTCAGGAGCCAGGATCTTAAGCTCTAAGGGGGGGGGTGGGACTTCATTCTAGGCCAGAGCCCGTAGCAGGTGCTCAGGAAATATTTGTGAATGAATGAATGATCTGGAAGTAGGTCAGTTGGGCAAAAAGACAAAGGGGGCAGAGGGAGGGCACTGACAGCATCAGACCTGCCAGCAGGATGAGGGGTGTGTGACCTGCCGAGGCAGAGAAGGGGTGAAAACTGGGGCTCTGACCCTAGGCCTGGGGTTCTTCCAAGCGTGTCCCCGTGACACACATCCGGAAACTTACTAGGAGGAGGGAGGAGCAGGACAAAGCAGGATCCGTGTGACAAGGGGGCACCTGTGGCCATAATATCACCCTAATGTCGACCTGCTGCGCGGGAGCCCTGTATAGTCAGGCTACCTGGGATCCCCCGTGCGCTCTCGGGCCACGTCGGCTGGGGACAGGCTGGCAGCTGAGTCCCGAGGAAGTCCCTGCCTTTTTGCTCCAGACAATCTAATGGAGGAAACAGGGCTGATTAATCCCAGATACCCTGCTGGTGTTTAACTCCCTGAATGTTAGACCACATTCTCATCATGTGTTTATGTCTTCAACACGATAGGCAAGGAATGAGATCCAGGCATGAAATCAATGACTTCTGCAGAAATTGTCATATATAAGGCAAAACATCATCAGGAGAGAAAAGCAGTTACGATTAGGGCTTAATGTCCCCCGTGCTGATTTCAGAGTCAGCATCAGTGCTTGCCAGGCTCCCTGAGATTTCCTGGTGTGGGTCCCAGTGCTGGGGACACAAAGTGGGAATTAACGAGGCTCCAGAAGGCAGCGTGACCTTTCCACGCCGCGCATCCAGGACTGGAGGAGCCGGCTTGGGAGGTTCCCGGCTGAGACTTTCCTCCCGGTCCAGGTACCACTGCACACGTGTGAGGCTGGCCACTTCTGTGCAGGGGGCCGGGACGGAGTGAGGGGATGGGTGGGCCTCTGAGATTTTCTCCAGCGGCGCCATTCTCCGTCCTGTCTGCCTGGACCAGGGTTTGTATCACTCCCGAGGAAAGGCAAGCGAGACGGGTTTGACGCGAGACATCCCCAGGCCTCTGGTGCCCTCCCCTCCCCTGCCAGCCAGGCGGGGGCCCAGGGTTACAGGCCACCCCCAGGAACCCGCCCAGGACGCGGGGATTGGCAGGGCAGGATGTTCTGCACTTGCCCAAAGCCCCCTTGCCTCGTCTCTGCCTCGCTCCCTCCCCCGCCACCCAGGGTTCAGCCCACCTACCCACAGCCCGCCCCTGTGTCCACAGTCATCTCAAGTTTGCGCTGCTGAAGGTTCCAGAGTTTGCGTAAATGCCCAAGGGGTCACCGTTGTCCAAGCATCAGCCGGGACGCCCCGCTGCGGGGCCCGGGGGTGCGTTTGTCATCTGAATGTATGACGCCTTTATCTTCCAGCCAGCTCAAAGCCGGAGAGGGGACCTCTTTACTGGGATAGAGCCCCATGTGCCCCAGCCCCTCTCACCCTCTCTCAGATGGAGGGTGCGTCTGCAGAGGGAACTGCCCGGGAGCAAGGGAGGCCCTACAGGTGAACGGGAGCCCCAGATAGGACTCCTCAGGAAGCCCAAGTCTGCCTTTATCTCATTCACAGTCACCCTCAGCCATCGGGACACCTGACGCTCCATGTGAGGTGACCTGTCTGGCAATTTCCGTCTACAAGAGGGAAGCTTTTCGGGTGCAGGAAAGTGAAATGCACGCATAATCGTGAGGGCTGCCTGCAGAGGGCTTGTGGGTGGGCAGAGACGCCCAGGCGCAGGCAGCTGGAGGAAGCCTCCCTGGGGACCAGCACTGGGGACAGGGTCCCTCCTGCAGGCAGAGATGGGGGCTCAGAGGAGACGGACCAGCACGGTCAAAGTCTTCAGGCTGAAAGTCAAGAGCAAATGGGACCACGTTAATTATGTATGGACTCATCTGTGCCTTTAAGCATTTATTGAGTGCTTACCATTTGCCAGGGATTGTGCCATAGCCCCTGGAGGAAGAGAAATAAAGACGTCTGCTAGGAGCAAAGAACCCAGTTAATTATCTTGGAATTATCACTACAGAGAAAGACGGGCGTGCACAAAGGGCTTCACCAATGCAGAGGAGGGAGGCGTTCAGTCCAGAGGGAATTCAGCTCAGGAAGTGAGAGCAAAGCGTTGTGGGTAAACTCCCAGCTCTGTCACTGCATACCTGCTGCCCCTGGCTAACTGTGCCCCCTCCCTGGGCCTCTGCTTCCTAACCTGTAACGTTGGGATGATAAGGATCCTACCTGCTTCTCTAGGGTTATTTTAATGGGTGCTGGGAATTTTTTTTTAACATTTTTTAGTTTTTATTATTTTTAAAATAAATTTATTTATTTATATGTATTTTTGGCTGCGTTTTTGGTCTTCATTGCTGCTCGCGAGCTTTCCCTATATGTGGTGAATGGGGGCTACTCTTTGTTGCGGTGCGTGGTTTCCTCATTGCAGGGGCTTCTCTTGTTGTGGAGCACAGGCTCTAGGTGCGTGGGCTTCAGTAGTTGTGGCTCGCAGGTTCTGGACTGCAGGCTCAGTAGTTGTGGCACATGGGCTCAGTTGCTTCGTGGCATGTGGGATCTTCCCGGACCAGGGCTCAAACCCGTGTCTCCTGCACTAGCAGGCGGATTCTTAACCACTGCACCACCACCAGAGAAGTCCGGGAAATGTTTTTTTTTTTTTAATTTTTAATTTAATTTTTATTTTATATTGGAGTATAGTTGATTTACAATGTTGTGTTGTTTTCAAGTGTACAGCAAAGTGATTCAGTTAGATATTAACATGTATCCATTCTTTTTCAGATTCTTTTCCCATATAGGTTGTTACAGAATATTGAACAGAGTTCCCTGTGCTATACAGTAGGTGCTTTTTGGTTACCTATTTTATATATAGTAGTGTACATATGCTAATCCCAAACTCCGAATTTGTCCCTCCCCCATTTTATCCCTTTGAGAACCATACTTTTTTTTTTGAAGACTGTGAGTCTGTTTCTGTTTTGGAAATAAGTTCAATTGTATCTTAACAATGGGCTCTGTACATGTACGTGCGTATGTGCACATGTGTGTACCTAAGTTTATGATAAACTTGACTACAGATAAATGATCAATTACAGTCCAGTTCAGAAAATAAGTTGCTCACGACATTGACTAACAAAGCTCCGACATGAATGTTGGCTGATATTTTTGTTCAGGTTATAACTAATGAGACACAAGTGGAACAATAAAGACACATGCCAACGATGTGGCTCAGTTCTTTCCTGAATCAGATTATGGTTTTCCAACACTTGGAGAAGAGTTTTTCATTTTTTTATTCTATTCACAGGGTATGAGCTATATAGACAAGATGTCATTTTAGGTTCAGTCTACATTATGAACAGTTTCTCCCCAGTTTTCTTAAATCTAGACAATCAAGTTTAATAAATCAAGCTCTGGGTAGTAGCACTTGCTGATTCCCACAGGGTGAATGTTCCCATCGTGGTCAGTTTCAAGCTGCCAACCTGACATCGCTGCCCGGGGGGGTTGGGAAGGGCTGTGCAGCATCCGCCCATTTGAGGGCATTTCCACCCTGGAGCTACAACAGCTTAACTAGTAGTGAAATGTAGAAGGAAATCAGGAAGGGATGAGTTTTGAGTATTTAATACTTTCACTCTCAAAAAAATTTATTCACTTGTGAGTTTATATCATTTAAGTTTTAATAAAGGCTATGTTTAACATGGTGTGCAGAATTCCCGGAAGTTCAACTGCTGTGGCTCTGGGAGTTGGGGTCCTTCTGTTTGTCTGCCGAACCGTCCCCAGCCTGGTGCCAGGGAGATCGTGGGGTGTAGGGAGCGCTGGCCCATAAGCCACTCAATAAGCGCCTGGCACGTGGGAGGCGAGGGCTCCGCACCACTGGTGTTTCACATCTGCTGTTATCATTTTAAAAAATCCGCCTGCAGGGGTAGGAGAATGTTTTGTACGACAAAGGACATTTGAACTAGGTCTTAATGGACAAAGAGGAATGTTTTAGGCCAAACATCTTGAAAAAGGAATCTGGAAGAGAAGAAACGACCCAGTGACGTCCCACGGCTGGGAGAGCAGTGACGCTAGAGGCAAGGGAGGCATGGTGAGATTGGCTGTGCGCTGGACCACACCCGGCCATGGGAATGGCAGGACCCAGACAGTGTAGAGCTGATGGATGAGAGGGAGAGGGCGGGGGCCTTTCCCTGGGGAGCCCTGTCCATTCTGAGTTGTATATTAGGAAGGACCAGTAAGGGGTCTTAGGAGGATGGAGTCACGTGTCTAGACCACTGGCCAGACTGTCCCATGCCCACTGGAGGCAGAGTCAGAAGACCACCGACCAGGCAGGGCTGGCACTCAAGGGTGGGCTGCAGATGCATTGGAGGGTGGACGGCACCTGTGATCAGCAGGGGAGTGGGGGTGAGAGGGGAGATCAAGGGGACTCCTGATGCTCCTGAGGGCCATCCCCTAACACTTGACTCATTGCATTGTAGCTACTCGTTCACGTGCCCATCTCCTCCACGGAGGACAAGGGCTCCGTGGTCCTTTGTTAGATGGTTAGTGTGTCCAGATGCCTACGCAGCCCTTGGGTGCTACCCGGCTGAGAAGCAACCCAAGGATGGAACTGGGGATCACGGAGGTAACTGGCACCCTGCAACCACAAGTGAGAGGGCTGGTCAAGAGTGACTGGAGAAGCTGGCTGGGCTCTGGAGCCACAGTGGTGGCATCTGCATCCCCCCGTTCACCTGGGCTCAGGAGCAGCCTGAGAGGATGCTGGGGTCTGCTTGGCCCTTTCTTAGTGAGATCTGCCCCCGCTTCCCCTGGGAATGGAGCTGATGGAGGGAAGACAGGACACTAACTGGTCTCGCCTGCATCCTCAGGAGACCAAATGAAGCAGCCCTGGCCCTCCTGCAGAGATGGAGCAGGAGTTGAATCCTGGGGCAGGCTCGGGGGGGCGGGCCACTGGTTGAAGCCACCCAGGCAGGCCCTGTTCAGCTGGACCACGTCTCCCTCCTGAGGGGTGCTCAGGACGCGGAGGGATGGGGGTGCTCCTGCACAGCCCACCCCATTGCCCACCCACTCCCCAGAAGCGCAGGGGCAGGGACTCCAGCCTGGTCTAATCAAGAACCCGGCGAGATCACCCCAGTCTCCCGGACTCTCTAGGGCAGGCAAAGCGCTGGGAGGATTCCTGCGCCGAGGGCCCAGGGGGTGTGAGTGACCCCTGACCTGACCTCTCCCAGACCTTGGCTTCCATCTGGTTTGGATTTTTGGTCTTTGGTAACTTAAGTCAACTTCCTTCCTAGAGCAACAGGCTCTGCCTCCAGGGACTCATTTCCCTTGTGTCATGTCTCCTGCTCTTTTCTATTTGAATGTTCACAGCTGTTCATTAAAGCTGCTTCTTCTGTTGACTCTTCCTTCTCCACCTCCCGCAGGATGAACCCTGGTGGAATCTTAAGGCTTCTTCTGTTTTCCTTTTCCTTTGCCTGGGGCACCACACTCAAGAGACTCCTTCCTCCATCCTTTCCTCCTCGCTCCTTAGATTCCTACCCCATCAGCACCCGGCAGTGCTGAGATAATCAAAGTGACTAACCTTTACCAAGTGTGTGTCTGCGCTGGACCCCTGACCCGTGTTTTCTCAGCCTCGGATAACCTCAGGGGATAAAACACTATCCTCACCTTATTTCACAGAGTTCATATTACTCAGTGGTAATCTAAATCTTTATTTTGCTTGAAAACAAATGTAGCTATGGAACGTAGAGGAAAGAAAACCTTCAGGAATGTACGATACACCTTATTATCAAGAGTTCCCCTGCCGAGGCCCTTCTGTAGGGTCTGGGTCTTAGCCCTCCCCACACACACTGCAGATTTACTGTTCTTTTAACAAGACCAGGTCCAGGGAGAGATCCGAAGTGGCGGGAGAGAAAAAGCACAGTGGAGCCAGGCGTGCACATCTGGAAAGGTGGGTGAGACCTTGTTGTTAAGGAGGGGCTAACCTCCAATGCCTGGAGATATCTGTCAGGGGAGCCCTGTGCTGGGATGGGGCCTGGCCTGACCAGGGCTGAGCTTCTGGAAGTGGTAGACAGTGGGGTAAACTGTGCCCAGACCTCCCCCAGCAGCAACAGAGCAGAAAATGTCCTGCTGGCCCACCATCACAGCCCTGCCTCCATGAGCACAAGGGGAGTTCAGCTCCTCTAATGCACCTCCTTCAGAAGTAGGGTGTAGACACTGAGTTAGGCTCCAAGTAAAGCAAATCAGATTAAAGCACAAAGTCATAGCTCTGGGAAGAAAAGAGATGCTCTCTGCAGACTAGCTGACAGTGCTTCCCCTGCACAGACAAGGGAGTCAGCTGCTCTGCAATAGTTCAACTCAGCTGCCTTGAGTCCTAACTGGTGTCGATGAGGTGGAGGTAATATTTTGGGCTCAGAGAGAAGAAGTCGTACAAGGCAAATAAGAGAGGAAGCCAATATCAAGTCAAAATACTAGAGTAAGTCAGGAAACGATTAAATGGTTTCTAGAGGGAATTGGTATTAAAGTCAAAATGGATTCTAATGGGCTAAGTGGCCTTTACTTGCTCTCCCCTCAAACTGTGTATTCTTGTTTCCAAGTCTGAGGCACTCCCACTGGGGACAGCACATGGTATTTGTAGAATATTGAGATGATGGTGTTTCTCAGTCGTTCACAGATAAGTTAAGAGCTGAGCCGCTTCAATGGGAGCTGGCGTGTTGCAGGGTGTAAGCTGGTCCTTGTCTAAGATGTGGAGCTCACAGGTCTGCAGATTTCCACTGAGTGCAAGGCAATGGCCATCAACATCTAGGAACAGGGCAGGGGACCAGGAGCGATGTCTCCAAGGCACCCCAGGCCCTCACTGAATGACCACAGGAGCAGGCTGAAAGCTGGGGTGAGGCAGAAGGTGAGAGGGACATGTGAGGTGCACAAAACTGGGGACACAAGTGTGTGGGGAAAAGACGACTTTCCAAAACTGTAGGTTGAAAAGCAGAAAAGGAGAAGCCCACGGTTTGGAAAGCTGATGTCTGGGCTCTAAAGCACAATGAGAGCTCTGGAATCTCATTAGTGTTGAGATCACAGGTAGTGCTAACAGACAGGTGCTGATATCACCCTGAAAATATTCCAACCTGGGGGTGAGCAGAATCTGATTACGGCCCCAGCACAGCCCAGACCCAACTCAACGGATGCACAGATGGAACCACCCCCGTCAACTCCACACACTATGGTCTGGCAGGAGAAGGACAAGCTTTCTTCTGAAGGGAACTAACATCTAAATATTATTTATTTTTGATCTCTACCTTTTTTTCAAACAAACAATGTCCAGGATAAAACACAAAATCACACGACACATGAAGAAGAAGAAAGAAAGTGAGACTGATGGTCTTGAGAAGAAAGAGCCTATATAAGCATCCAGATATGGTCTAGATGGTGGGATTATCCAACAGGGACCTTAAAATACCTACGACAGCTATGTCGAAGGATGGAATAGAGAGGTGGAAACAAAGTGGGAATCTCATCTTAGAGATGGAAGTTAAATAAATACCCAAAGGCAAATGTTAGAAATGAAAAATGGGATATCAAAAATGATGATACACTGGATGCTTACCAACAGATTGGGTACAACTGGGCTCCCCAGGTCTGGCCCCAGTTGGAGGGGCAGGTCCGATCCTCCCCACGTGTTGCTAGTTCTCCTTGAACTCCTTGGACAGTTGGGGCATGTCCCACACGTGACAAATTGATGAAGCACAAGGGGAACAATGGAAAACACTTGCTGTCTCACCAGGTGTTATGGCAGCATTGGTGCACTGTCTGGTCCACGTGACCCACCGAGTATCCCAGTGTGAGAAAATATATTCCTCCCTTGGAGTGGGAAGAAGTGGAAAGAACTGTAATCCTGTTACAGGGAGGGATTGAAGAATTAGTGAAGAATTAGGAATAATAGCCTATACAATGCCCTAAAGAAGGCAGGCTGGTGAGTGAAATTTAAGTGTGGTAAGCCCCTGTATTTTCCAGGATTTAGTAAAACTACTAATTTCAGGAAGGTTGTAATATATAAAAGGTGCCTATTATAATCTCTCTAATCACTAAAATAACAAGAAAAGGATATTCAATAAGCTCATGGCAGAGAAAATGGAATAATCAACATACTGGATTAATACAGATAATTCAAGAAGTAAAGGAAAAGGGAAAAAATGAGAGACACAGGAAACAAATGGGAAGATAATAGTTTGAAACCAAATACATAGAAACTACTAGGTTGAATCATAGGAAATGGTCTTTTTGTTGGTTAAACTTATCAAATGTTGGCAATTCCATATGCTTCAATCCAATACATTAAATGAAAATTAACTGCATGCTCCAAATAAGAGACAAAGATTATCAGACTGGATTCAAAAACTCGAACAACAGCAACAACAACCATACATATTAAAGCCAAGGGAGGGGCAAAGAAGAATTGAAAGTAAAATGATGTTATAAAGTACATCATGCAAATACCAGCTGAAAGAAGACTGGTAGGACTGGGTTAGTATCAGACACGCTGGACTGAAGGTGGTGAGAAATAATAGTGGAAAAGGCACATTTCTTAATGATCAAAAGGTCAATTCAACAGGTAGATACAACAGCTCTAAATAATATGGCAATCCACCGAATGCAAACTCAACATATATAAACCTAACACTTAGAGAACTAAAAGAAGAAATGGAGTCATCCCTGAGTATGGATTCCCGGGCACACCTGCACCAGCCCAAATATATGTTTATTCTACGGAAATAGAAACACAGGAACACCAAAAGAAGGTGGACATCCTCACGACAAATGTAGTTGTAAAAGCCTAAAATTGGAAACAACCAACAGGCACACTAACAGCACAAAATGTCCAAATGAATTGTGGTTTTTACTCATACAATAAATATCCAGCAACGAAAGAACAAAATACTGCTAAATACAGCAGCATGGACGGACCTTACCCACAGGAAGTTGTGTGTGAGCCCCCCCATTAATATAAAGTTCAATGGTGTTGATCCTGGAAGAGACATGACAAAGCCTTCTGGGATGCCAGTAATATCCAATTTTAAAAGTATGACTGCACATCTCCCTTTATAAAATAGCAGGAGCTGTAAACTTAAGATCCGTACAATTTACTTCGTTTATGTTCTAACTCAATTAAAAGCCTGCAAAGATGTTTTAGACCAAGTATTTTAAAGTCATCCTATCAGACATCGTGATATGACTGTTTGAGAGAAACAGTTGGCAAAAATTAAGGTCACATCCACATAAGCTTATCCTAGATTTCAGCTTTACAAGACTTCCATGGCTGACCTCATCTCTGTGGGGATTGAGTAAAAATCAACCAGGATGTTTGTAATACCAAGGATGGAAATCCAATTCAACACCCTCGTGCAAAATAAACTGGTTGGCTTATTTCCCACAATCTAGTCACAACAGCTCTTGGGAGCATTTGCAGCCGAGAACATGGACACCACTGTGGTTCCATCTCAGTGCACACCCCTTGCGGTTCTTTTTAATGTCTTTACTGGAGTATAATTGCTTTACAATGGTGTGTTACTTTCTGCTGTATCACAAACTGGGTCAGCTATACATATACATATATCCCCATATACCCTCCCTCTTGCGTCTCCCTCCCACCCTCCCTATCCCACCCCTCTAGGTGGTCACAAAGCACCGAGCTGATCTCCCTGTGCTATGCGGCTGCTTCCCACTAGCTAGCTATTTTACATTTCGTAGTGTTTATATGTCAAGGCCACTCTCTCACTTCTCCCCAGCTTACCCTTCTCCCTCCCTGTGTCCTCAAGTCCATTCTTTACGTCTGCATCTTTATTCCTGTCCTGCCCCTAGGTTCTTCAGAACGATTTTTTTTTTCTTTAGCTTCCATATATATGTGTTAGCATACGGTATTTGTTTTTCTGTTTCTGACTTAACTTCACTCTGTATGACAGACTCCAGGTTCATCCACCTCACTACAAATAACTCAATTTCGTTTCTTCTTATGGCTGAGTAATATTCCATTGTATATATTGCCACATCTTTTTAATCCATTCATCTGTTGGTAGACACTTAGGTTGCTTCCATATCCTGGCTATTGTAAATAGTGCTGCAATGAACATTGTGGTACATGACTCTTTTTGAATTATGGTTTTCTCTTGGGCATATGCCCAGTAGTGATATTGCTGAGTTGTACAGTAGTTCTATTTTTAGTTTTTTAAGGAACCTCCATACTGTTCTCCATAGTAGCTGTATCAACTTACATTCCCACCAACAGTGCAAGAGGGTTCCCTTTTCTCCACACTCTCTCCAGCATTTATTGTTTGTAGATTTTTTGATGATGGCCCTTCTGACTGGAGGGAGGTGATACCTCATTGTAGTTTTGATTTGCATTTCTCTAATGATTAATGATGTTGAGCATTTTTTCATGTGTTTGTTGGCAATCTGTATATCTTCTTTGGAGAAATGTCTACTAAGGTCTTCTGCCCATTTTTGGATTGAGTTTTTTGTTTTTTTGATATTGACCTGCATGTGCTGCTTGTATATTTTGGAGACTAATCCTTTGTCAGTTGCTTCATTTGCAAATATTTTCTACAATTCTGAGGGTTGTCTTTTCGTCTTGTTTATGGTTTCCTTTGCTGTGCAAAAGCTTTTAAGTTTCATTAGGTCCCACTTGTTTATTTTTGTTTTTATTTCCCTTTCTCTAGGAGGTGGGTCAAAAAGGATCATGCTGTAATTTATGTCAAAGAATGTTCTTCCTACATTTTCCTCTAAGGGTTTTATAGTGTCTGGCCTTACATTTAGGTCTTTAATCCATTTTGAGTTTATTTTTGTGTATGGTGTTCAGGAGTGTTCTAATTTCTTTCTTTTACATGTAGCTGTCCAGTTTTCCCAGCACCACTTATTGAAGAGGCTGTCTTTTCTCCATTGTCTATTCTTGCCTACTTTATCAAAGATAAATGACTATATGTGTGTGGGTTTATCACTGGGCTTTCTATCTTGTTCCATTGATCTGTATTTCTGTTTTTGTGCCAGTACCATACTGTCTTGATTACTGTAACTTTGTAGTATAGTCTGAAGTCTGGGAGCCTGATTCCTCCAGCTCTGTTTTTCTTTCTCAAGATTGCTTTGGCTATTCAGGGTCTTTTGTGTTTCCATACAAATTGTGAATTTTTTTGTTCTAGTTCTGTGAAAAATGCCATTGGTAGTTTGATAGGGATTGCATTGAATCTGTAGATTGCTTTGGGTAGTATAGTTGTTTTCACAATGTTGATTCTTCCAATACAAGAACATGGTGTATCTCTCCATCTGATTGTATCATCTTTAACTTCTTTCATCAGTGTCTTATAGTTTTCTGCATACAGGTCTTTTGTCTCCTTAGGTAGGTTTATTCCTATGTATTTTATTCTTTTTGTTGCAATGGTAAATGAGAGTGTTTCCTTAATTTCTCTTTCAGATTTTTCATCATTAGTATATAGGAATGCAAGAGATTTCTGTGCATTAATTTTGTATCCTGCTACTTTACCAAATTCATTGATTAGCTGTAGTAGTTTTCTGGTAGCATCTTTAGGATTCTTTATGTATAGTATCATGGGATTTGCAAATAGTGACAGTTTTACTTCTTTTCTAGTTTGGATTCCTTTTATTTCTTTTTCTTCTCTGATTGCTGTGTCTAAAACTTCCAAAACTATGTTGAATAATAGTGGTGAGAGTGGGCAACCTTGTCTTGTTCTCGATCTTAGTAGAAATGGTTTTAATTTTTTACCATTGAGAACGATGTTGGCTGTGGGTTTGTCATATATGGCCTTTATTATATTGAGGTAAGTTCCCTCTATGCCTACTTTCTGGAGGGTTTTTATCAGAAATGGATATTGAATTTTGTCAAAGTTTTTTCTGCATCTATTGAGATCATCATATGGTTTTTATTCTTCACTTTGTTAATATGGTGTATCACATTGATTGATTTGCATATACTGAAGAATCCTTGTATTCTTGTGATAAACCCCACTTGATCATGGTGTATGATCCTTTTAATGTGCTGTTGGATTCTGTTTGCTTGTATTTTATTGAGGATTTTTGCATCTCTGTTCATCAATGATATTGGCCTGTAGTTTTCTTTTTTTGTGACAACTTTGTCTGGTTTTGGTATCAGGGTATGGTGGCCTCGTAGAATGAGTTTGGGAGCGTTCCTCTCTCTGCTACATTTTGGAAGAGATTGAGAAGGATAGGTGTTAGTTCTTCTCCAAATGTTTGATAGAATTCACCTGTGAAGCCATCTGGTCCTGGGCTTTTGTTTGTTGGAAGGTTTTTAATCAAGTTTCAATTTCATTGCTTGTGATTGGTCTGTTTATATTTTCTATTTCTTCCTGGTTCAGTCTTGGAAGGTTGTGCTTTTCTAAGAATTTGTCCATTTCTTCCAGGTTGTCCATTTTATTGGCATATAGTTGCTTGTAGTAATCTCTCATGATCCTCTGTATTTCTGCAGTGTCAGTTGTCACTTCTCCTTTTTCATTTCTAATTCTGTTGATTTGAATGTTCTCCCGTTTTTTCTTAATGAGTCTGGCTGTTTTATCAATTTTGTTTATCTTCTCCAAGAACCAGATTTTAGTTTTATTGATCTTTGCTATTGTTTCCTTCATTTCTTTTTCATTTATTTCTGATCTGATCTTTATGATTTCTTTAGCCTTCTGATAACTTTGGTTTTTTTTCCCCTTCTTTCTCTAATTGCTTTAGGTGTAAGGCTAGGTTGTTTATTTGAGATTTTTCTTGTTTCTTGAGGAAAGATTGTGCTGTTATAAACTTCCCTCTTAGAACTGCTTTTGCTGCATCCCATAGGTTTTGGGTTGTTGTATTTTCATTGTCATTTGTTTCTAAGTATTTTTGATTTCCTCTTTGATTTCTTCAGTGATGTCTTGGTTATTTAGTAGTGTATTGTTTAGCCTCCATGTGTTTGTATTTTTTACATTTTTTTTCCTGTAATTGATATCTAGTCTCCTAGCATTGTGGTTGGAAAATATATTTGATATGATTTCATTTTTCTTAAATTTACCAAGGCTTGATTTGTGACCCAAGACACAATCTCTCCTGGAGAATGTTCCATGAGCACTTGAGAAGAAAGTGTATTCTGTTGTTTTTGGATGGAATGTCCTATAAATATCAATTAAGTCCATCTTGTTTAATGTGTCATTTAAAGCTTGTGTTTCCTTATTTTTTTTTCATTTTGGATGATCTGTCCATTGGTGAAAGTGGGGTGTTAAAGTCCCCTACTATTATTGTGCTATGGTTGATTTCCCCTTTTATGGCTGTTAGCATTTGCCTTATGTATTGAGGTGCTCCTATGTTGGGTGCATAAATATTTACAATTGTTATATTTTCTTCTTGGATTGATCAATGGATTGATCGGGATTCTCAATGACCTGGTTACTGAAGAAATGGGTACTTAACATCTACTATAGTTGAATTTATCATCTTTATCCTTGAATAAGATTCTTTATTGATGAATGGCCCCATGATACACCTAGCTTTCCAAAAATGAAATTTAAGGGTCATCTGTTGACCATTTTGTTAGTTTTCTGTGGCTGCTGTAATGAATGACCACAAACTTAGAACAACACAAACTTATTATCTTACAGTTCTGTAGGTCAGAAGTTTGCTATGGGTCTCGCTGGGCTAAAAGCAAGGTGCTGGCAGAGCTGTGTCTCTCTCTGCAGGTTTTAAGGGAGAATCTATCTCCTTGCTCCTTCTAGCCCCTGTGAGGTTGTGTGCATTCATTGGCTGGTGACTCCTTCCTCCATCTTCAAAGCCAGCATTGAAGGGCCAAGTCCTGGCACATTGCCACACTCTGACCTCCCTGCCATGGTCACATCCTCTCTGACCACTTCTGCTTCCCACTTCCATTTTTAAGGATCTTTGTGATTACAATAATTGAGGAAAATCTCTTTAGCTTAAAGTCAGTTGATTGGCAACCTTGATTCTATCTACAACCTTAATTCCCCTTTGACATATAACTGAACATATTCACAGTTTCCAGGGAGTAGGACATGGACATCTCGGGGGGGGGGGTGGGCAGGGGGAGGGTGGCATTATTCTGCCAAAGCATGTCAATCCACCAATTTTGTTTTCTTAACAGCTGGCTCCTTCATTGACGCTTACTTAATTCTCCATTTTTATTTTCCATCATTCTCTACTTTGAGTCAGTGTTCACGGTAACCGTATATCCTAGTTTGCCTGGATAGTCCAGGATTTGACCCCTGTCATTATCAAGCAGGTCCTGATTTGGATGGTCAGTTACATGGTTGTTCTATGTTCCACCCAACCAGACCAAGTGGAGTTCCCCAGTAATACTGAACTTTCTCACACTTGCAGCCTCTGCACCATTCTGTCCTTGCAGGGGGTCTCTGCACTCCATTCCGCACCCGTTTGGAAACACAGCTCATCCTTCAAGGGTGAACCCCCATGTCCTATCTTTTGTTAAATTTTCCTGCTCAGTGGAGGCATATTTGCTCATATCTTCTCTTTTGCCAACCCTGCTCCTAGTACAGGACTCTGTTACTAAAGGTGGAGCGCAAAGGAACTGTTGTGTTCTCTCTCCCTTCCTGAGCATGAGCTCCCTGAAGGCAGAAAGCATCTCAGATCTCCAAACACTCGCTTAAGACACCTGCACAGAGTTACCTCTTGGTAAACATGGACAGAGTTGAAATAAATGAGCATCCATCCTCTTGGGAAAAAGCAGAGCTAGAAAGGCTCAGCTCCTTTCTCCGCTGCACATAAAAAGAAATTAATGTACTGATAACACCATTGAGTACCTGTAAAAGTCCCTTCTAGTTTTATTCATTCAAGCCATAAGTTGTTAACTGTAGAAGGAATTAGAGAACAGAGAATCACTGTTCTGCAGCCTCTGTAGAATTAATCGATCCAGGCAATGCTTATCAATGGGTGAATCCATCAGGTGAAGGACAGTAAACTTGATAATAGGAAGATCAAGATCCTACCACTTAGAACCACTGGCTGATCTTAACATCCCTAAAGACAGTCGTAAAGTGTGTCTCCTGAGGTAATGCAGCGTGGACCATGCAGCTCTGCTTATAACGTGTTCTTCCCCAAAATATTACATCTGAAAAGACTCAAGCCTCTAACCTTCCATTTACAAAAAAATGGGGAATAGAAGATCAGCCCGATGACACCACAAGGAGCAAACAGACAAATCCCATTTGGTTTATGTTAAACAGGACAATTGATCTAAATTCTAAAACAAATTAATGTACCAAATAAAAGGGGGTGAGAGACGCCGGAGCAATAAAGGTACTTAGGAGATTTAACAACAACATTCAATGTACCAACCTTGTTTGGATTCTGATTCAAACAAAATGACCCTATACAGACACTCAGGAACAGTCTGTACTGTGGGTGGGATAAATGCAAGAAATTATTAATCCTGTCAGATGTGATATGGGGTTTGGTTATAAAGGAAAATGCCTATTTTTCAGAGATACCCGCTGACACATTTATGACTGAAATGATACAATCAATATCTGGCGTTTGCAAAAAAATATAGGTTTAAAAAAGGGAAAATTCACAAACGAATAAATGAAGCAAATGTGAAAAATAAGACCTGTCTACTTTCAGGTACATTTGAAATTTTGTATCCAATTAAAAAAAAATAGAAATCATTGAGTATATGTCTTAAGTGATTAAGTTAGTGAGTAAAATAGTTTTCTCCTAACTATGCAGCAAAGATTTTCAACAGTCAATGGGGAAGTCAGACCTGAAGAGCTGGGGTCATCGGGAAAGGTTCAAGACCAAAGTACATAATCAGCAGGTGCCTGCCTTGTTTTACACTTGAGAAATCACGCAACGGGCAATGGTCCTCAGTGGCTGCAAACTCTGCTTCTGGTCTTTCCAAGTAGCTGGCAAGCCTCTTTTGCCCCTCCATCTTCCACAAAGCCCCATGTGTCCTCTTCACACAATAGATATTCAATTCCTGTCCCTGGATGAATGAGGGGAAGGATGGCTGGGTCTTTGCACAGTTGCGATACCATAGCTTATGAATGAATGGACGAGGCTAATAAAAAACACCACGTTTTGCAGTGAAATTGCTTCACAGTCCTTCTGGGTCCAGAGACTCTTTTTCTACAGACATTGTGTCTATAAATCCATATCTACCAGGCCAGGCTCTGGAGTGAATGACTTACCAACTTCCTACCACAGCCCCAAGGATTCTGAAAGACTCAGAGACCGTTTGAAATCAAAGGGAAGATTATTTCCCCATTGAGAGCTACACACACTGAAGACTAGGGGATGCAGAGGTAAGAAAAGAACAACCCACTATTCCTGAACACTAGATCTGCGGGAGTTCAAATTCATGAATCTCCACACTGATCATTCAGTCGGTTTTCTACATTAAAAACAAAAACAAAACACCCCCCCCCCAAAAAAAAAAAACCCAGAGGCACTGGTTTGCATTAGAATCTCATAATATGCTATAAAACCCATGCCAGAGCCAGCATCCAATTTAATAATTATTTCTCTCATTTTATGTCTCCCATCCTGCTTCTGCCTCTTTCTGCTTATTGGATTCTCCCTTGCCTCCCCCAGGACTCCTCCCTCCCCACCCTGCTTCTCTCTACCTCCCCCCCATAGTAAATGTGGGGACCTTGGTCTGGCCAGATGTCTGTGAACTGGAGAAGTCAAAACAGTCACGTGCTGAGAGCCCTGGCCCCCAGATCTGGGGCACCTGTGAGTGGAGCCTTGTCCCTTTGGCTCTGGTTTAGAAACACAACTGGAGACAGGGCCTCAGCTTCGTAGGGCCTCCAGAAATCTGGGTGCTGGGACAGGGTCTGGTAAGAACAGAAACCAAGCCAGCTCTTTCTGAGCCTTGCCTCCTCCTGCCCCAGCCCCTCGGTCTGCTCACCCGTGTTTCCCTCACTCGTTCTCTCCACTGGGGAGGTCGCTCCAAGGTTGGAGGAAAGGTTCACGATGGAGCCGAGAGGAAATTGATCAGTGGGAGGGGGGCTGGCTATTCCGCTCAGATGCCTGGCTCCTTTTACCACCTGCCCGGCACACCCGGTGCTCTCATTAACTGTACTCACTCTCCAGCCAACATTTATTGTGGGAGATGAGGAGGCAGTAGGGGACGGTACAAACAGCGCCCTTCGACTCCAAGGGCGTGGGTCCGTGTGAGAGGAAACGGATAAAGAGCGCATTAAATAAGTAAAAAAAATAAGTCCAGCACTTGTTGTGCTTTGGGAACGATCCGGCTAGGTAACATCTCAGAGGACGGTCCCTGAGGGTGGGGAAGGAGGAGATACTGAGTAGAGGTTTGGGTCCACAGGAGAAGGGCTCTCTGAGAAGGGGACGGTTGGCTGGGGCCTGGAGGGAGAGCAGCCACAGGAAATCTGGGGGAAAACATACCAAACAGAAAGAAAATGTAGTGACACCCTAGACTGGAAATGAGTTTTGTGGAGTCTGAGGCCCACCTGGGGCATATTGTAAATCAGGGGAGAAAAGGAGGCGGTGACATCAAGTGAGGACCAGGTCTGCATCTCTGGGCTCCTATGGCTCTGCTTCTGGCGTGACGGAAACCAGCAGAGCGCTTTGACAAGAGTGGTGACCTGGGTGCTTTAGGCACTCAACCATTCACTCAGCTGCTGTAGAGCAGAGAGGATGCAGAAGAACCAGCGAGGAGGCTGTCCTAGTGAAGCAGGAGCTGGCTGGCACTGAGGTCGTAGCTGTGACCATGAGGAGAGGGCATGGGACACTCATGCATGGTGTGTGGGCTGCAAAGAAGACGCCGTTCAATGACCCTCCCTGGTTTCAGGTCAGAGCAATGGGGTGGTAGGCTACAGTTTTCTAAGGTGGAGAAAGCTACAGTCCTCGTGGATCTAGGGGCTAAAATCAGCGGCCCTGCTTAGCCAGCTGAGAGTGTGACGCAGTTAAGCATCGGATGAGAAATGCCGTGTAAGTAGCCGATGGATGTACATGTCTAGCGCTCAAGGCTGCGGCTCCGGCTGCAGGGAGGGAGCTGGGAGTCATCAGCAGGCGGATGTTACCTAAAGACAGGGGAGCAGGCAGGTGGCCCAAGGAGAACGTGTAGCCAGAGGAAAAGGAAAGATGAAGGAGGGGTCTTGACAGAGTCTCTAAGGAGTCAAGAGCTCAGAGGAGAGACGGTCCCACAGAGACAAGGAGGACTTTGGTCTGGACGGGAGGGTGCCTCCCTGCAGCACAACTACATCCAGAGATAATGCAGGAGGTGACCCCTGGGGGTTCTGAAAATCTGCAAGAGGCCGGAAAACGGGTTAGGACCCCAAGGAAGGGAAGGACAGCACAGTGGCAGGAGGCCTCCTGTCTCCTCACCCACAGAAGAAAGGGAGCCTGGCATTTCCCACCCCCCAGGTGAGCAACGGAAGCCGGCCCAGGTGACCCTTTCCTCCCGTGAATCAAACACCAGTCCTCCAACAACACCAGGTGATCCCAGAACCACTGCCAAGGGGATCAGTTGGGAGCTTGGCCAAAAATAAGTAGCCACAGGGGAGACACTCTCCTCTCCCACCAGACCTGAGGCTGCCCCCAACCTAGACATACAGGGATGCTGGGGCCAGCGCGAGAGGGACCACACCGGAGCAAATGGTGCATCCTGGGAGCCCTCTTGGTCCCCGCAGCCCTGAGACATCCCTCCTCCACCCCGACAGTGGGGACCCGCCTGGACGGGGAATGCTGAGACCTCCCTCCATCATCAAGAGACTCACAGGGGCCGGTCTGCAGAAACCCCTTCAGCCCCTCAGGTGGAACCAACAGTACTCCAACAGCACCAGGTAAAGCCAAGCAGCCCAAAATAATACAGCAAAAACCCCAGAAATTAAACTGTCATTGGAACCATCACCTCCCAAAGTGGGCCAGGACCTGTGTGCTAATGTACACAGGGTGACCACCTGCTAAAATAAAAGATTTAAATGGGACCCAGGGTCTCCTAACATAATAGACAGCATGTCTACGATATACTTGAAATTTCCCTATCTTACCGAGAACCAGGAAAACCACAATTTGAATGAGAATAGATAATTAACAGACAGCGACACCAAGATGAAGGTGATGTTGGAATTCTCTGACAAGATTTCAAAACAGACATCATAGAAATGCATCCGTAATCAGTTATCAAATTTCTTGAAACTAATAATAAAAACAGTTTCAGCAAAGAGAGAGAAGTTGTAAAAAAGAATCGGACAGAAATGATGTAACTAAAAAATATAGTAACAAAAATTTTTTTAAACTTGCTGGAGAGATGCCATAGCAGGCGTCGTGTCTGGTTTCCTGTCCCAGCACCCTGATGCAGTGACACAGAGGAACAAAGGTGGGAACCAAGATCAAGTACTGAGAACTTCGCAGCTGTGTTCTCAGAACCCACCCAAACTGCACAGCGTCCCGTGAGGTCTGTAATGTTACTGCTCCCACTTTACAGAGGGTGACGCTACAATGCAGAGACTTGAAGCAAACATTCCCATAGCCTCACAGTGGGTGAGAGGTCCAGCCGCTGAGCACACACAGCAGCCGTCTCAGGGGTGGGGGGTCAAAGGAGGCACAGTGGGGAGGTTTGAGGAGGCGATGGACGGTAAGGCTGAGAGCAGACAGACCTACAGAGCCCCTGGCCCGACAGATGGGTCTGACCTCTTGGGTGTGCAGCTTAGTTGTGAGACGAGCGTTAAAGGACCCACAAAGCGACCTACGTGCAGACTGTACGTGAAGGGGGCGAGACGCACGAGGACTTGCTCATTTGCCGTAGCAGATGCCAGGGAAAGAACCAAGTGCGAGCAGAGTCAGTGGGACTGGGGTGCTGAACGGGCAGAAGAGCCAGGCAGGTTTTGTAAATTATGCTAAAGCAGCCACTGGAATGAGGAGTGGAAGTTGGCCAGATCCTATCGCTCTCTGAAACCACCCCGGCGGTGTTCCAGCTCCCTGGAATGGAAGTCCAAGGGCTGTCTGGTCTTACGGGCCCCCGCGAGCTGGCCCCTGGCTGTCCCTCTGTGCTCACCTCCTCTCTGAACCTCCCGGGCCCACGTTCCTCTCAACCTTGGCACCACTGCTTCTTCCGGCCGTCACTCTCCTCCTTCACACACATGGGATCTACTCACTCTCCGGCTTCAGGTCCCACTCAGGGGTCCCCTTAGCAGATAGGAGGAACCAGGTTAGATCAACCTGAAAAAGAGTATAAATAAATACAATCGGGCAGATTAAGGGCATAAAAGTATAAAGTAGAAATCAATAAGCAGGTTTGCAGAAAAATCAAATAGAATGGCTTAGAAATAAAAGTTATACATATATGCAAAATCTGAAGCTCGTTGGTCATACTGAGCACGATATTAGAGACAGCGTAAGAGAGACTTAACAAACCGAAAGATAAAACTATGGAAATAAACAGGGAGGAAGCGCACAGAGGTAAAGGCTTTGTCTAAACATGTCTTTATTTATCTTCACTACTGAATTACAGTTTAGAAAGATGGACAGAGATGTGTGTGGTTTTACTGTTAGCACATTTAGTATTCTGTTGTGTTACAGCCTCACTTACCTACCAGATATCAATGTTTATTGTAAGACAATAGTAATGAAGACAGTATGATATTGCTGTGGGGACAGACAAACAAGGAAATGGGACAAGGAGCCCTGAAACAGGTCCCTGTGTATGTTGGTGTGAAACAGAGCTGGCCCTACACATCAGCAGGGAGAGGATGACCATTCAATAGATGGTTTGGGGGTGTTAGGTTTTCCACATGAAATAAAAATGCAATAAAGACTATACTTTCAGGGATCATTTCTACAGTTGGTGCTTTGTGACCACCTAGAGGGGTGGGATAGGGAGGGTGAGAGGGAGACACAAGAGGGAGGAGATATGGGGATATATGTATACGTAGAGCTGATTCACTTTGGTATACAGCAGAAACTAACACATCATTGTAAAGCAATTATACTCCAATAAAGATGTTAAAAAAATGCAATAGATCCCACCTCACATCATACATCAAGTTAAATTCCAGGTCGATTAAAGATATAAACAAGAAACACACAATCCTCAAGCCTTCAGAATTCAACATAATATCTTTACCACTTCTGGGTAGGGAATGGGATCTTACATAAGACACAGGATGTGCAAATTATACCTGAAAATATCAAAGTTGGATACAAACATCTAAGTCTCAAAAATGTAATAGTGATCAGAAGTATGAATTTCAACGTATAAATCCAATATGTTACAGAATGTAAGTAACTCTTCTTAAATTAAAAAAATGCAAAACAATGAGATTAGAGAAGGGTAAATAGGATGCTTCAATTTTCTCATTAACATTTTGTTTTTAAAGAAAGTCATCTAAACCAAACACAGAAAACCAAGCAGTGGGTATGAAAATATTTATTATTCTCTAGACTTTTGGCTGCAACAGTACACTAAAAAAGGATGAGGTTTCCTCCTTAAATTAAATATTAAAATACAGACTCAAGGATGTGGGAATTATTAGCTGTAGACCTCAAGGCACCTAGAATCACACCGTGTCCATATTCCTGAGGTTTGTTGTTTATTTCTTCTAGAAAATGTCTAATGAGTTGACATGGTTTTTCCTTCAGCAACTTCAAGGTGAGTATCTTGCTTGCAACCAAGTGGGTCCTGACTAACAGAGAGCCGTTCTGTTGAAGGATCCACCATCTTGTGCCCACCGAACTGATTTCTGGGCAAGAATCAGCACTGGATTCCATTCCCCAGCAGGTTATAGATGTTCTAACTCCATCCTCGTGAGCCAGGACAGCCAGCCATCTGTTGCCGTTCCTTGGGATCCCCTGTACCTATTTTTCCAGCAATTCTGCCCTTTTCTGAGGGCTCTGCAGGCACCCAGCCACTCACGCCTGGGACAGTGGAAGACAGCTCTCCCCATCCAGCTCGCCACCCTCCATTTCCCCTGGCAGAGCAGGGTGGGAGCTCTGGGTACTTAGCCCTTATTTATTACCATGCGCTGCAGGAACTTAATGACACATAAATCTCAGGTTGTGAAGTCACGGCTCTACATATTCCTGGCTCAAAACGATTCTTGGTATAAAGTTACCAGGGAAGCAAGCAGGCGGGCACTTTCCAGGTGCCAAGGCTCTCGTGCTGGGTATTTGGAGGAAATGAGTCTTTCCTACCCAGTTACTCCTATAGTGCATGCGATTCAAATGCTGGAGAGTTTATTCATCCTTGAATAAATGAATGAATGAGTGAAAGAAGGTGTCTGCAAAAAGTACATGTTATTGTTCATGTGCTTCCAGAAGAGGAAAGAGGCTTCAGAGAAATGATGGGCCTGGTCTGAGGTTGCGGAGCTCCGAGGGGCTGATGGAGAAGTCAAGGGCTTCTCTTGGGGACGTGGTGGGGACAAGCCGATGCTGACCTCAGTTCCTCAGAGCTTCTACCTTCTCCTGCCTCTGGCTCTCCGTGTCCTGTAGATAATCTTGGGGGCGTCCCGAGGGGGCTTCCCGCCAGCCCCTACTTTCCCCAAAGTCTTCCTCATCTTTCTTCCTTTTTGCCACCCAGACCTCAGGTGGGGCTCTGCGTTTTCTACCACGGACTCGATTTCTCCTCTCTCTGCCCTGGCAGCGTTCTGATTGCTTCCCATTTTCTGCCTTTCCTTCCTCCTCCTGTGGCTGAAATCGGCTTCCTCTCCTGCATCCATTCTCCCATCCACCTGGCCTGCCCTGGCCGGGCACCGGAGGAGCTGCTCAGCCTGGCTGTTCCCTTCCCATGTCCCCGCACTCCCGCCAGCCCTGCGATGGCCGGGCTCCCTGCCTCCGCTGCCCAAGGCTCCTCACCCCACCGCAGGCTCCTGGGCTTGGACCACTCCTGCTCCTGTCCAAGGGGCAAGGAGAGCCTGTGGCGTTGAAGAGAGAGCTCAGGATAAGGCGCAGGTCTCAGGATCGGGCTTGGGTCCTGCCTCTGGCACCGACCCCGAACGAGTGACACCCTCACTGAGGTTCGGTCCTAATAGTCCTTTGCACTTTTGCCAAATTGTCTCTAAAGTGTCCTGTGCCTGTGTTCTTCTCTAGTGGGGCTCTGGTGTGCTGCTACGTCATTACTAACTTGGGTGTTATTCTTGATTTTGCCTCCCGATCACCCCGCTGCAGTTTCCCAGCACTGCTGGGACTGCCCGGGACACTGCTGCCCTTTCCGTGTCAGTGTCCTGCCTGGGTGTCCCCTTCTGCCGCGGTCTGCTGCAGGGCACGCCTCAGCCTCCCCTGCTGGAGAAAACCAGAGCCAGATAGTAGAGTGGTAAAAACAGGTTTTATTCAGGAACTATTGCAAGAGGAGAAAAGAGACCTTGGTGTGGAACTGGGTTCAACTGCTACAACAACAAGGAAAAGTGGGGACTTACAGCCCAGGGCCAGGCTGCAGGTGACTTGAAAATAACTGAGATGGTAGGGTCCTTCTTTGCTGGGGGCAGGTCAGGGTGACCAGATATCACCCGGGAGTGGGGTCGGATGAGGACTTTGGTCAGATACTGAGGGTGACCGGGCACCACCGAGAAGATGCTGAGGATGGAGAAACTGATTAGATACGGAGGGTAGGAGATTCTGGCTAAATCGACTTGATAGGATTTTTGCTAAAACTGGGTGATACGAAGGCCACAGTTGGAGCACAGTTGAGAAGAGCGTTCACAGGGGGTGACGTTAGCTGGTCAAGGAGGGTGTCCCGGCACCCCCACAGTGGTCACCGCTTCTGCTCTAACGTTTGGAGACACCAATACCTGGTCTCCTCTTCCCTGGGACATGACCGTGTCAGGTCTTTGTGAACAGGGCATACCCTCCTTTGAAAATGGACCATCCTGTAGGCGTCTGGCTGTGTGGCGACATCTCTGCCTGACCTTCTGTGTGCACCCGTACTTTCCCCTCCAGGCCCTTCTCCAAAATCAGGGTCGTTCTCCTGGACCACAGGCTCAGGCCAAGCCCTGGACTGTTGAAGACGTGGTTCCTAGGTCCAGTCCAATCAAATTAGCCTCGGCTGACCCACTGCACGCCTTCCACTCCTGGCGACGTGCAGCCTCGTGGCCAGTGCTCCCAGGAGGACGCAGGCGGTCTGGAGGCAGCTGGCGAGGCTGGGGGGCCGGACGCATTCCGAGGTTGCATCGGGAGGGAGGGTCCTCTTCCTCTCACCCTGGGACTGTCCTTGCCAGCACCGGGCCCCGGCACCCCTGCCCTTCCACGGGTACGCAATAGCTCTGCATGTCCTCTCTACAGCCCACGTGGGACTCATATCAGAGACCAAGCGGGCGAGAACCCAGGCTGCTGACCCCTGCTTGCCCTCATTCCTTCAGGTTCAAACCACAGAAGGGTGGGGCTCGCATTCCTCCCAAGTGAGGGCCCTGCGCAGTCAGGCAGAGTGCGTGCTTGGGAAATGAGATCTTGTGAGGAAGTTGCTGTTGACTCCACTCATGGCCCCAATCGCTTCTGTCTTCCCCACCCACCACCCACCGCCCCAACTCCACTGTTCGTACTCCCGGGACAGACGTTCTGATTCCCTTTTCTCTCTCCACAGGGCGCTCTCAGCACAGGGGCTGCGGGGGCAGGACCTCCCAGAACACAGGAGAGGCTGCCCTACCGTTCCCAGCTTCCCTATAGCTCGGGTATCTATTCAAAATCACAAATGGCCACCGACGGTGTAAAGACCCCATCATGACAGGGACTGGTGGCCGCCACTATTGCAGGGGGCGCGGGGAGCTCCAGCCGCCCGGGGTTCACAGACCCATCACGGGGCCAGCCCAGTCAGGGGAGTGGGTGCCCCAGGATGTGGTGGATATACTGTTCCCCGCCCCCCGTAAAGGAGCAAAGTAGATTCAGCAGGACCTGGGCTCGGGGAGCTTATTCTTGATCCCTGGACCCCTCTGCCTCCTCCAGCAGGCCCCTGACAGGCAGGCATTCACATCCACTTGCAGATCTATTGTTGTTGTTTTTTTTTTTAAGAGCTGCATCTTTCTATGTCACACAGTCTCGGAGGGTGTCTAAGGCGGCCGTGATTAGCCCCATTTTACAGATGAGGAACGCAAGTGCTCAGAAGGACCGATGGTTTGCCTGCAGTGACACAGCCCTGGAAGGGGTCAGACTGCAGTCTGTCTTCTGTTATTTTTTTCTCTTTTAAGCTGTTCCTTTGCGGGGAATTCAGCATAATTTCTGTCTGAGACAAGGCTCCTGGGAAGAGGCTGGGGTAGCGGAGAGGAGCAGGCAGTCTCAGCGTCTCCGCCCCACCAGTGAGGGTCAGGTGGGTGCCTGGCAGCCCCGATCGAGGGCATGCTTCTGGTTTCTGGTTCCTGGGAGATGCCCTGGGCGCTCAGTGGCGGTGAGAGGGCTCCGTGGTACCTCGTGCCCCATGGAGGATGGTCCAGGGTGAAGGCAACTCACTCCCAGGTGGCTCGGCACATCAACTGTGCTTCTGGCGACCTCCAGGAGAGAGGGTTCTCAGCGAGGGGGAATTGCTGAAGGCACCTGCTGGGTGTTCACGGGGGGAAAGGGGACCTGTAGGGAGCGAAGACAGGGTGCAGGTGCCCACGGGGCCCGCGGGGCCTCACGAAAGGTACCTCCTCCTGCTTTTCCTTTTCAACTCCATAAAGTTTTGTTCTTCTAAGTTGTTAGCGAAAAGGAATTAGGGGTTTACTTGAGAAAGTTTCCGGAAAAATCTTTTTCACAGGTGGCCAAGAGCCGACCTGTTGGGAAGACAAATGAGTGGCTTGAGTCATAAAGATTCCTAAGTGACGTATTTGTGAGAATTATTTCCAGGGGGGTCACTGCCGGTGAACTGCAAGAGCAAACTCGTGCTCGGTGCCCGGTCTCTTAGAAAACACAGCTCAGAGATCCAGCCCAGGGCCGTAAGCAATGAAGGTTTTCATTTTTCCAGGTCACCGAGAGATAAACACATCCAGCCGAACTCTCAAAGTCATAACTGGCCCCAGTATCCTGTGCAGGAGGGACAGGACACCAGGCTGGCTTTGGGGGACGAAGCTTGGCCAGCATAGACAGCCCTCCTCTTTCGGGGCCGGATAATAAGGGTGGGCACCGCACCCTTTACATCTTGTGGCTTAGATTCCAAGTCCCCCAGAGGCCCCTTAAGTCTGAGATCCAAGGTCGATATTTTCCGTCTGAGACCTGGGCACCACCATTCAGGATGCTGTGGGGTAGACAGGGGCTTGGGAGTGAAGGCTGAGGACTGAGATCATGGCTGCTTTCTCACTACCCCCCATTTCCAGACCTGCAAATGGGAATACGAATGAGTCTGATGCTTTGTTGTTACTTAGTCATTGGATCTAAGGTGTCCTTGATAGACATCGATTACTTCTGTACCGTAAGCAAGAAAAAAAAGTCTCCCAATGGTACTTAGATGCAATGCTCTCCTATCACTTAGAATTAGTCTGCATATTATAGATTTTTATCCTATATCACTTTTGTGTGCTCATAAACTAGAAGTGATATCAATTTGGTAACGCGCTGGCATTCGTTTCCAACCAATGTTGTAACCAGTGATCACTAACTTATTACCTTACGATCCTGTAGGTCAGACATCCGATGTGGATGTCCCTGGGCTAAAACCAAGGTGTTGGCGGGACTGGTTTCTTCTGGAGGCCCCAGAAAGCATGTGCTTCCTTGCTTTCTCCAGCCTCTGGAGGTGGGCGCATTCCTTGGCTCACAGCTCCTGCCTCCCCTCCAAAGCCAGCCAGATACTCTCCCTATTTCAAGGTCAGCTGATAAGCATCCTTAATTCCACCTGCAGACTTAATCCCTCTTTGTCACGTAACCTAACAAGTTCACAGGTTCTGGAGATGAGGACATGGACATCCTTGGAGGCCATTGTCTGCCCATCAACCCTAATATTCTTAACACTGCTTCATATTTGCAGCCCGATTCTCAGGAGCTTTTAAAGAATTGCCTGTATTTTTGTTCTTCCACACGACATCCTCCTCTACACCATCACAAGGGGTCATGTATCATGCCTTAAGGGAGTGATCCACTTGGGTGTCGGGGATTTCCTTCCAAGCCACTGCCCCTGTTCTGCACACTTCAGTGCACACGTCCAGGCAATGACCACTGTGATAAGACCACCCTCTGGCCAACAGGCATGACAGAGCACATCCAGGCTTCAGAGATGTTAAAAAGTGAACAAAGAATCTTCCTAGAACTGATGACATGGGCGCATTGTTTTATGTTACAGGCAGTGAATATGAGAGAGTGCTGTGTAACCGGTTTCCATGATAGAATGTAAACTCAGTGAGGATAATATCATTTTCTCTATGGTCGATGCTGTGTCTCCAGTACCTAGAAGACTGCTTGGAACAAAGTAGATGCCCAGTAAGTATTTGTTGAGTGAGGGAATGGATGAATAAATTCAATTCAATGAAATATAGCTATGATTATTATTCCGATAAGAGTTATTATGCGTCCTTAAGGGTACTAAATGAGGTAGTATTGACATGTTGTCTACATAAAGGAAGCTCTTGAGAGATAAATGATCCCTCCTCTTGCTTCCCAGCCGGATGGCAGGACAGAGTGAGCGACCCACTTGGTGCCCAGCATCCACGTGGATAGCGTGCAGTCAGGTGTCTGAGTGAACGGGGCGGGGGTGCAAGGATGATTGAATCGATGGATGGATATATGTCAGCGTAAAGTAGTTGTTGGGGCCTCTGAGCTTCACGATGCTTTTGATGGGGTGCTCCAACATGGAGCCTTGCATTTCCTGTGTCCTACCTGCCTGGGGTTCTTGGTGTCATAGCCCACGTTCTTGGAAATAAAGGCCCACTGGTGCCACCATGAGATGAGACAAGAGACATAATATATTGGTGCAACCACTGTGGAAAGCTGTACGGAGGTTTCTCAAAAAACTAAAAATAGAACTACCATATCACCAAGCAATTCCATTCCTGGGTATATATCCAAAAAAAACCCCACAAAAACACGAATTCAGGAAGATACATGCACCCCAATGTTCACTGCAGCATTATTTACAATGGCCAAGATATGGGAGCAACCAAAGTGTCCATCAACAGAGGATGTGGTTTATATATTTACACACACACACAGGCACACGTACACTATGGAATACTACTCAGACATATAAAAGAATCAAATTTTGCCATTTGCAGCTGCACGTACGGACTTGGAGGGTATTATGCTAAGTGAAGTACGTCAGACAGAGAAAGACAAATACTGTCTGATGGCACTTACATGTAGCATCTTAAAAAATGACAACAAACTAGTGAATACAACAAAAAAAGCAGCAGACTCACAGATATAGAGAGCAAACTAGTGGCTATACCAGTGGGGCGTGGGAAGGGGGGAGGGGCGCTACAGGGGGAGGAGATTAAGAGGTACAGACTGTTACGTAGAAAATAAATAAGCACAGGGAATACAGCCAAAGTTTTATAATAACCATAAATGAAGTATAACCTTTAAAAATGGCGACTCACTATATGGTACACCTGTAACTTACACAATATTGTACATCAACTATACTTCAATTAAAAAAATAAAAATAGTTGAAAAAGCCGTAGAAACCCAGGACGTCAGCACTTTCCCAGAAGGAGGCTGAAAGGATGCCAAGCCACTGAACACAGATGCCCCTGGGCTGCGGATCCTTGCTGCTTCCTGATGAAGCCTGGCCCCCTGGCCAGTTGGTAGCACGGGTGGCGTCCGGGACAGCATGTGCGCTTTGCTGTCTGACTCGGGACACACCTCGTTGCAGTGATGTGTGTGCGTAGCCACAGTGGTGATGAGACGCCCGAATAAAGATGTGGTACATGCCTACAATGGACTATTACTCAGCCGCAAAAAAGAAGGAAGTAATGCCATTGGCAGCCACATGGATGGACCTAGAGAATATCATACGAAATGAAGTAAGTCAGACAAAGACAAATATCATATGATATCCCTTAGAGGTGGCATCTAATAAAAAATGATACAAATGAACTTATTTACAAACAGAAATATACCCATAGACACAGAAACCAAATTTATGGTTACCAAAGGGGAAAAGCAGGGTAGGGATACATTAGGAGTTTGGGATTAACATATACACAGAGCTATATATAAAATAGGTAAACCACAAGGACCTACTGTATAACACAGGGAACTCTACTCAGTATTTTGTAGTAACCTATAAGGGAAAAGAAACTGAAAAAAAAATATATATATATATAACTAAATCACTTTGCTGTACACCTGAAGTTAACACAACATCGTAAACCAACTATACCTCAATTTAAAAAAAAGGTGCCTGAGTGAACTTGTACAGTTCCAGATGGCAAATAAATGTTTAAATAGCTACTTCCTTACAACATTGTAAATCAACTATACTTCAATTAAAATAAATAAATAAAGGGCTACATCCTATGATGGGTACTTCCTATCAGCTCTCAGTTCTCAGACTAAGAATGACTTCCTGATGCAAAGCACTCTCCCTGTGTTTTTCCCACTAAAGGGCCCCCCTGTCACATAATAGAGTCGATTAATCAAATGCAAACGGTGATATACTTTCAGGCCCCGGCCTGGAGAGCTGGAGACCTCATTCTGAGTCATGGGTTTGCATCCTTGCTGTGTTTCTGGGAAATCCTGTACGAAGTCTGCAGCTGGAAGCTTCAGTCATTGTCACTCAGGAAAAAGCACTGAAGACCTGTTGGCCTATGACCGGGGCTGTTCCTTCAGACACAGTGCTTTCTGGAAAGGGACCCCTTGGGTTCAGGGGATATGGTTGTGCTTTTAAAACTTACCAGCTCATCCCAGGTCAAATCCTTGCTCTGTGGGCAGAAAAAGAGCTCAGAGATGTCGAAAGGTGACTGAAGATAAACAAGAAGCACAGACTTAAATGCAGGACAACATATGAAATGCAGCTCCTTTTGTTTTTAAAACTTCATTTTGGGGCCTGAAACCTTGAACACCAATGAAGGAGGCCATTTTTATTTCCAAGAGGGTGGTGACCTTCAAAGTTCTTTTTCCAGGGGGAAGAAATTTAATTTAATCTTGTCTTCTTGTATTTGTTCATGTTAGATTACATTAAATGAGTTATTTTTAATCATTGTTCATAAATCACAGCAAGGATGTGCCCTGAGGCATAGAACATTTGCATAAAAATATTAATTGCTGCTATCTCTCCTTTGGGGTTCATGGGAAATTAGATGGAAGTGCAGGAAATGGCAGGCACGGGGCTGTGGGTATCGGATGGGGCAAGGATGGGCCGAGGGAAACGTTTTCCCTGATAGCCTTGTTCAGCTCACAATGTGTGACTTGGAACTTTGGGATCCTCCTCAGATGTTTCCTCCACCACGAAGCCCACCCTGATTTCTCTGGGCCAAATGATGGTTCCCTCCTCTGTTATCTGTGAGCTGTGACCAGCCTCTCTTAGGAAACTCGAATGCTCTTCGTAGTTCGGTCACCCACGGCCATGTCCTCGCGTGGACCAGAGGCTCCCTGCCCATCACACACAGCAGAGGAATTTCCTGCTCATTCGACAGGCTGAGGAGAGGAAGAGTCCTGGGAAAGTCCCCTCCGCCTCCTGCACAGGGTGCCCTCAGGGCCAGGGTTCAGTCAATAGATGCTCATGGAGCAAAGCATTTCAGAGACCTGCTTCATGTCGTAAAACATGCTTTCTATCCAACTTCTCCTTGTGTGTTTGGGTTTTTTCTCTAAATTTAGACCCACACCCCTGACCAGGGCCCCTCTCCTGGGCTCCTGGGCACGGGTGGATTCAGCCGGAATTTGAAATCCTAATCATCGGGCAGCAGCCTTCCCACGCACGCTCCATCTCTCCCGGCTTCAGGAGCCACCCGCCACCCGGCTCCTGAAGTCGAGGCCCGTGGCGGCTCCTCCTCCCCCTCTGTCTCTCAGATGCCCCCTGCCCGTTCCTGCTGACCGCTCTCCCCCGTCCTTTTGCTCGGGGCTGTGTTTCGGCCCCTATGCTATTTGGGAAGAGTCTTGCCATGAGGGCCCTCCCTCCCACCGCCTCCCTCCGCTGGCCTCCTCCCGGCCTCTGCCGGCAGCCTCCACTTCCCCACCCAGCTGTGGTCAGACCAGCCTGCGCTGAGCCTCCTCTGAGCCGCCTGCCCAGGACACACTCCGGCCTTCGCATCCTTCAGCCATGTGTCCATTCACTCCTTGGGCCACGACGGCACTGCTTTAAGTGTTAAGGAGTATGCTGGACGCTGGCCGATGTCACCACACCATGGACCAGGGCTGGGACAAAGGACACCCGGGACCCCGGGAGGTCCTCACCCGTCTGTTTCCTCATCTTCCCCCCTTGGGTGTTGATGAGACTTCCCCATCTCACCCCTGTTCCCTGATGCAAATTACATGCGCTGGGCGTCGCATGCTTGCCCAAAGTCCAGGGAATTGCATCCTGGCTCCTACAAAGCGTCTCGAATGAATTCCCGGCTCTGCAGCGCCGTCGGGGTCACCGAGAGCCGAGTGAGGGGAAGCGCGGTGAGTCAAAGCAGCACCCCTGGTGGGAGCTGGTACCCCTCCGCTGAATATGTCTGAAAAATGCTGAGTCCAGCAGGTGCCTCCCCAAAGGGCTTCTCCGAGCTTTCCAGACGCTCTCTGCAGAGACAGCACATGGTTTCCCTGCTTTTGCTGTTGTTTGTATGACTCACCACACTTGCTTTGGCATCATATCCGCAGGACTGGTCCAACATAACAGAATGACACAATGAGCAGGAACACGGCAGGTATCCAGGTCCCCTTCTGAACCCTCGAGGGATATTTCCTCGTCTTCTAGATTCTGCAGAACCTCCACAGTGAAGGGGGCAAACTGAGATGCACAGAGGTCCAGGTGCCTCTGCCGTAACAATGGCGAGGTGCAGAGCTGAGCCCAAAGCCATGGCGCCGACCACGTGGCCCCTGGGCCCCACTGGATGGGACCCTGTTGTCCTGCCAAGCACAGAACGCCTCACCGGGCCCTGTTGTCCAGAGAGAAATCAGCCCATTTGATGGAATCCGTTGATGTCCTCTCTTAATGAACTCTTCTCATTAGAAACAGGAATCCCCCACCAGTCCTGGGCTGAGCCCAAGACCCCTGTTCCAACATGGAAGGAAGGCTCTACTGTTTGATGACACATGGCTACTATCTCAGCCTTCATTGCTGCCCCGCCTCGCTGATCGAGACCAACAGACGCGACGGAAACCATGGCCACACGTGTGCTGGTGCAGGGCATCCTGTGGAGAGTGTGTGTGTTCAAGGGTGCAGATCAGCAGAGAAGGGAAGGCAGGGTGTGGATTGTCCGGGCTGTGCAGCCTTGCCCGCTCTCCAGAAATTAACAGCCTGGCCTGTAGCATGGTCCCATGTCCGTGGTGAGAATACGCCCGCCGTGGCCGATCAGGTGTCCATCGTGGCATCACCAGCCATGGCTCTTGGCTCTCCCAGGCTGGTACAAGCCAGCTTCTGCAGCCAGCAGGTGTAGCAAATCCGGCTCTGGCGACCGGCTTCTCGTTCCTTCTCTTTATTCGTGTGTGTATTTTTGTGAGGGGAGAGGAACTCCGAGGTGCCAGCGATTGTGTAGCCATCGGGCATCCGCTGCCAAGTTAAAGACGACTTCAAGATACAAGGGCTGTTATATATTTATTTCAAGCCTAGCAAACCAGCTGGACGGCCTGATCCGCATCACGGAAGCTTTTGTCAGTTAAAGAGATCATTGACAATGAATGCAAAGATAGTGAACCGGAAAGGCTTTGCTTAGAGCAGATTCACAGCCCCCCCCATGAGATCCTGGGTGGGAAGCAGGGAGTGGCTGAATTTGGCCAAAACCACAAGGGTCCGAAGCAGCAGATATCTCAACTTGCTTCTATTTCAACCTTGTATTTTTATGTATGTGTCCATTTATTCATTCATCGCTGTTGCCTTCCTGCCGTTCACCAGGCACCATGACTGGGAGCTGGGAAAGCAGACGCCATCCCTTCCATCTCATGGGTCCTGGAGCTTGGACCCTCCACCTGCCCGTATGAGGAGCACCTGAGTTGGGGGGGGGGCTCTTGCAGGGAGGTACCCTGACAATTGTTTTAAACACTCTTTGTTCATATACCCCTATTAGAAAGTTAGACTATAGCTGGTAGGCATTCTGCCTTGCTTTGTGTTTGATTCTGATTAGACCTCTGGGTTGTCCATCAACACCTGCTCAGTTCCCCGGAGGCAGGTCACCCAAGCTGGCCTTTGACTTCCGTGCGGTCCACGCTGGTGAGAAAGTCCCAGCATTTCTGAGATGGCTGGACTGTTCCATCACATCCGGGCCTGGGGCACCGAGGTGGACACAAGCTGTCTGCAAAGGACCATGCTGAGGAGGAGAAAGCCAAAGGCATCAGGGCTGGAAAGATGCGCTCCAGCCCAGGAGAGGAGACGTTCTGTGCCCACAACATCAGTAGAAAGGAGACAGGGAGAAAGGCCGTGTCTGAGCAGAATCCAATCTGAGATGGGATGGGATGGGGCTGGGTGCAGCTAAGCTGTCCCAGTGAGGGGATGGGAACATCCCCTCACCGGGACAGAGAGGGAGCTCCAGAGAGCTCCAGAGAGCCACAGCCAGCCGCTTGCTCTGGGTGCAGCATGGAGCCCCCCGAGGACCCCAGGAGATGGGAAGACCCTAGAGGCTAAGAAACTCACTCAGAATCAGGCTGAGTGGAGGGCGGACAGTTTGAAATTTGAGGCTGATCTCACTCCAGGACGTCTGGCCCGTGACCTAAAGAAGAGCAGAGACCATTCCTCCGTCTCCGTCTCCGTGTGGAAAGGAAGAGCTGAGTCCCTGTCCCGCTGAGCCAGCCTCAGGCCGAGGGGTGGCGCAGCTCCCTTATCTCCAGGCCACCAGGTGGGGTCCCCAGACAGGGACCCACCACAGCCGGAAGCATGGCCCCAGGCCTGTGGGCTCGGACGGGTGTGTCTTAAGGACAGTTGGAAGCAAAGGAGCTTGGAGACGAAGCTGAGGGCGCTCATCCCAGTAAAGACCTTGAGCAGCTCTCCAACCGCTGTGCCTCCACGTGTCACATGGGGGTGCTGGGCCCTCCCTGCAGGTGGTGAGGAGGAGTCCCCATGAGGACCCCCCACAGCACTAAGGGGCTAGCACAGCTGAAGGGAACACGGAAGTAAGGTCATTTTCTCTGATATCTTGACCCAGATGCTATAACTTTTGAAATACTCGAAGGAAAGAACATGCCAAGGCAGAAGGAACACGGGGAAGTGTTGCCTTTGGATGATCTGGAAAAACAGAGGCCTCTGTTCCTCTCTGCTTGGCTCAGGAGCCTGGATCAAAGGCCTCTGATCTGCCCCCAGAGCCATCCATAGCAGACACCACTGTCAGGGGCGCCGTCAGGGTCAGCTCCCTGGGGCCTACACACAACAACTTTATTGGAGATCCTTCCTGTTGCCCCAGGAAATGTCTTTTGTTTTTCCAGGCAGAGCAACAAAATCATATGATGAAATAAGCATCGTGATACCTAACCCCTTTCATCAGGAGAGTTAAGAAAATATTCAAGGACCGCATGTTAATAGCATTAACATTTTAGTACTAGGGGAAAAAAAGATGTTCATTGCTGCATCCAAGCCCGAGGGTTGGGCTGGTCGCTCTAACTGATGCTCTGCTGGGATTGAATCCGCCCCGTGGGAAGCACAGCGACATTAATTACACGGCACTTCCGCTGACACCCGCTCGCAGACACTGGGGTTTCATCCCGAATTGCTCCTATCTTCCCAGCCTTCCTCCTGGTGGATATTATTACATTGCTGATGAGTCAAATCGATATCCTGCAGGCACTAAGTTTTTAGTAAACAGACCCAAATTATCAGCTATTTATGACATTTCACTCCAGGGATCAAATCAAAAGCACCCGTTTCATATATGAATATCTCCTCTCTCTGCTGCTAATGAACGGTATCAGTTTTGTTGTCGAAAGCAGCATTGGACACATGCCCCGCTTCTCCCGGCTCCCTCATCGCGCGAGCTCCGTCCTCCAATGGAGGGAACGTGATTACCTTTAGGAAGCAAAGGTGGAAGCACCTCCATTTTCCATAATTCGGTGAAACGGGGCGTACGTCTGAAATCCCCCTCCGAGGAGCTGCGTTCTCGTCTACAGTAACGGGCTGCATTTTAATGGTCTAATGAAAACAGTTTAGCCTGTCCTAATGTCATCAACAGGGCCTCACGGGCCTCACCAGAACCTGATCTGGGAGCTGGTCTTTTCATTACTCTTGGTGTTTTGCGGCGATCAAGGAGCCTGCATCTCTCCGAGTGACCTTGCTGGCGGCAGCGTCGCGTTTAGTGCTAACGAGGATGGCTTCACGGTCCAGGGATAAAAGGGCTGCCGGGGTGGGGGGGGGGTCGGGGGTGGGGTGGGGACAGCGGCTGTGAGCCTGCATCTGCTTCCCACGGTCAAGTGATGGGCTCCCAACTGCTGCAGCGATGAAATACTGTCATACCTGGGCAAAGCTAAACTGCCTCTTGGCGTGGAGACATCCTTTCGGACTCCAGTAAATTTTGAAGAATCACAGATGACAGGTGAGAATTGCATCTTTCCCCTTGAAGGGGAGAAGTTACAAGTTCTCAGACATGTGCTGATGCATTTGTTTGTGTCTTCGTGAATGGACAGACGACAGGGCAAGGATGCTACCGACCCCGTGATGAGTTAAGAGACGTCTGCTGGTTACATACGGCAAGTGTAACAGCCTGGCTTAGCTCTGCTCCCTCTGAAAGACCCATTCAAGTGACAATTTTTTAAAAATCAATTTATTTATTTTTATTTATTTATCTTTGGCTGCATTGGGGCTTCGTTGCTGTGTGTGGGCTTTCTCTAGTTGCGGTGAGCGGGGGCTACTCTTTGTTGCGGTGCACGGGCTTCTCATTGTCGTGGCTTCTCGTTGCAGAGTGGGGGCTCTAGGCGTGCAGGCTTCAGTAGTTGTGGCACGTGGGCTCAGTAGTTGTGGCTCGCGGGCTCTAGAGTGCAGGATCAGCAGTTGTGGCGCACGGGCTTAGTTGCTCCACGACATGTGGGATCTTCCTAGACCAGGGCTCGAACCCATGTCCCTTGCATTGGCAGGTGGATTCTTAACCACTGCGCCCCCAGGAAAGCCCTCAAGTGACAATTAAGGGACTTTTCCAAAGGCCATCTGGACAAAGAGAACAGATGACAGCAACATCATTTTGGAAGTGGGAAAGGAGGGAGTGGGTGAAGGCAACTTAGCAGACCAACATGTCTTTGTTTGCCTTCCAGTTGAGACAAAGATTCCACAGCGACTGACTTACTTTAGGGCAGCAGGGAATACCTAGAAGGGAGTGGGGAAGTGAGACAAGGAAAGGAAGGTGTGAATAACGGCTTATGATGGAGCCACAGCTCCCACAACGGACAAGTAGGACTTGATCTCGACAGCGAGAATCTGGGAGCCAGTGCAGAATATGCACGTCTGTTAGAAAGGTGGAAGAGGAGTCTGAGGAAATGGGGACTAGAAACAAAGAAAGGAGACTAGGACAGAGCCTTAGAAAAAAAGAAGGCAAATTAGGTAAGTGCAGGATGTCAAATATCCTAATGACAAGTTTCAGAAGGAGATACGATCGCGGGAGGGAGGGAATTAGTAATTCAAGGAGGTTCCCAGCACCCGAGGACATGAGACTCGACACCGGCGTTTCTCCTGACCCAGGTGAAGAGTAGTAGAACCTAGGAATCAACATTTTGGCTGACTTGATCAGTTCTGTGACTGCATCTAGAACAGCAGCTGAGACTAGCAACCACCTGTGTCTGAGTTTAAAATCATCCTTAGTCTTTAAGCATGCTTCTGGCTTCTGGCCAAACTGGTGGATAAATGGGTCTGGACGAAGCACCACCCCTGCACTTCCCAAGCCTGAGTTGATGGTGACGATCTCTGCAATCCCCAGGGACATATGATATATCACTTTTATCCTCTTGGTTGTGGGAGAGACTAGTTCAAGATTTGACCTTGGCCTGACCTGCCATAAAGACCTCACCGGTGGGTCAGGGGGACCCTGTGGGATGAGGCCACTTGCTATGAATATCTATTCCAACTCTACATTCAAAAACTAGTTAAATAACCACAGCCAGGCCCTCCTGGCCCATTGGTCCCAGAATGAGACCAATTGAAGCCAAACTTCATGTGTCCTCTGACCCCCATAAGCCCAAGCACAGCCTGGATGGCCACTGTGGTGCTTTGGCCCTCCAGGATTAGCATCAACTCTGAATAGTATTGAGTAAAACCCAGGAAGGTAGGGGTAAGTACTTCCTTTTCTTGACAGCTACCCTGGTAAAGGGCCACATTTCCCTCTGGGGAAGCGTTAGGAACCGTCACAGTATTGAAACTGAGCAGGACCCAGCACAGCCTTCCAGAAGACAGAACCCAGCGGCCTCGTCCTCTGGTTTATAGAAAGGCTTTAGCCTCCTAGGCCTTCCCCAAGTTCCAAAGAGCAAATTTAATCAGAGGATGGAGAAAATGCAGAAATAAAGGAAAACAGTCAAGCAAGACAAAATCATAATAGTTTAGCCATAAAACAAAGTCAGAGACTTTTAGTTCCTTCTCAGGGCCTACAGATAATATCCTGAGCCCTACCCTAGAGTTGTTTTGCAGGTACAGAAACCCTCCCCAGGTAGAAGAAGTTAACTGCACGCTGACCACCAGCACGTAGACCCCAGACCTGGTGGAACCAGAAGGCCGATGATTTGGGATTCCTGAAATGTCACCCCGTTACCTCACCGCCCACCAATCAGAGAGCTGTGCATAGCTGGTCAGGCACCCTGTGACCCTCTCCCTCATGCTGCCTTTAAAAACCCTTCCCTGAAAGCCATCAGAGAGTGGGGGTCTTTTGAGCCTGAGCTGTCCCTTCTCCTTGCCTGGCTCTCCACTAAATGCTATACTTTCCTTCACCACAACCCAGTGTCAGTAGATTGGCTTTGCTGTGTGTTGGGCGAACGGACCCAAGTTTGATTCAGTAACAGTACACACACATGTAACTGCATCACAAGGTCATTCCCCAAAGGGACTGGATTTTTCCCCCAAATGGTCTCAGATCTGTCAGCTGACCAAAGTCTAGGGACAGGGCATGAGGTCATGGGTTATTGTAGAGACACAACCAGGTGTCTTGCCACCCGAATGAGATGCTGGTTCCAGAACGTGGAATAAGAAAAACCTCAGCAGGTAGACTGCCCGTCTATTTCATTTACAGGGAACTTGTGATCAAGTAGCCACCAGCACAGTTCCCTGCAGATCAAGCTCTGTCATCCTTACTCTTAACGACCAGTTGGAACCCAGTGGCGGGATCTGCCACCATTATCTCCAGGCTTCAGAGGGTGGCCGCCACACTAGCAAGGATTTCTTAAGGCTTTGGTGAAGGATGTGTCTTCTTCACCACCTGAGAGATACAGTTTACGTGTAGCTGAGCTAGTTGCACGTTCAAGAACCACTCCGATTTTACACGAAGGTGACCAACTGTCCTGGTCTACCTGAGACTGAGATTTCCAGGATGCAGGTCTTCTAGTTTTAAAACCAAGAAAGTCCCAGGCAAACTGGCGTGAGCGTGTCCCCTTACTTCAGACTCCTTACTCTAAAATATGGCAGGGAAAATCTCTGTATCTCATTTTTAAAGAGTGTAGGACTTAGTTGAATCTAAACAAAGCAAATACTCAGAACTTCTAGCTGCTCAAGTGAGGACTTTTTTTTTTTTTTTTTTTTGTGATACGCGGGCCTCTCACCGCTGTGGCCCCTCCCGTCGCGAAGCACAGGCTCCGGACGCGCAGGCCCAGTGGCCATGGCTCACGGGCCCACCCACTCCACGGCATGTGGGATCCTCCCGGACCGGGGCACGAACCCGCGTCCCCTGCATCGGCAGGCGGACTCCCAACCACTGCGCCACCAGGGAAGCCCCAAGTGCGGACTTTTAAATCCCAGTGGAATGCATCCTTACCAATACTTGTGCCCTGATCCAAACTTAAATTTCCTCTGTTTTGGCCTAGGCTGCTCAGAATCCATCTTTAAGCAGGTTTCTCAGGTCCTGCTGATACAAACTGCTAAGATTTTACAATTGCTTTGGTGTGTATGCGATCTTCTCCCAGGGCAGATCTGGCAACTTTCTCTCTGGGCTAAGCTGAGATTTAACTACATGTTAGGTTTGGAGGAAATGAGAAGTCGTGAACGAATTGGCATCCCTTTCTGAGGCAGCTACCGCAGGTGAGGTCATTGAAAGGTCTTCACGCAGCAGGAGATTAATTCGTCAGAAGCAGGAGCCAGGCGACTTCCACCAGCACGAGACCTTCACCTGCATTTAGAGGTTCAAGGTTCCCAGTTCCCTTGCACATTTCCAAACATCTCCTCAAGTCTCCTTTCTTTTCAATCAGTTCTTAATCTCAGCATGGAGACCAGGAAAATGTGTGCGTTACCGTAGAATGTGAGCTTTGAATCCCCGCAAACCACCCATTTCTGTGATGGGTTTGATCCTCAGTCACGCCGGCCACACACGATAACGGATTCATTCTTGGCTGCCATAGAAACCTCCTGGTTCTCCAACCAGCCTTCTCTTGTAGGTGCAAGACCCCTATTTTAACTTGCTCTTGTAATCTCTCCGGGGATGTGATCAGAAGCCAGCCCACCCCACGGTTACCAACAATCTTGGTCATTTGTCACTGTAGCCACGGGTCCCAAGGGCAGCAGTCACTTGCCTACTCAAAGCCTTGCCATATATATAGAGCACTCTATCCCCTGCTGCCACCAGGGATGCATCAAGTAAGTGTGGGGTCATTGCACGTGGGGTGTTATTATTCAGGACTTTCTCCAGCAAGGAGGCCACCCATGCTTTCATCAACAAGGTGAGAAACCCAGTCCTCACATCCCATTTCGAGATTTTAGTTCCTGGTCCCTTCTTGGTAGCAACAATTCTATCAGTCAGGGTCTTGGTAGAAAACAAAATTCACATGAATGGTTTAAATGGAGAGACCTGAATGAAATAGCAACTCATAAGAGTCTAGGGGGCATGAAGGAAGGAAATGGGGGCCATGAAACAGCCAGGGGTTACCAACAAAAGGAAGACTTCTCCTCCTCCAGAACCAAGCAGGCGGGGGAAGAAGCCGTGTTACGCGGGCCCTATGGGATCTGGTGCTCTAGAGGGCTGCAGCTCAGGAGGTGGAGCCCTAGGGCATGGGCTTCCAGAGAAGAGGGGCTGGAGAGTGGAGGGAGCCGGGCAGAGATGCCCCCTTCCATCCTCCTGTCCCCCGTGGTACCCTCCATTGGCCAAACCAACAGAAGCCAGTGCCAGGAGAGTCGAGTCACAGTCTGTTGGTGTCACAGCCGGGAAAGTAGATAGGAGGGAGCAAGGTGGCGTGGAAATAGCCATTCCCTTTATCTCTGTTTTCTTTACGGCTGCTGTTCAGAGACTGTCTTTGTCACGTTGGACTGCACTTCTGCTAACGCTATGCCCAGGCGCGGAGCTTGCTTTATCCTGCTCGGATATGCAGCACTTCTTCTATTGGTGGGTTCATTTCTTTCAACATTAGGGAAATGTATCTCTGCTGATATGTCTTCTTCTCTGTTCTCTTTCTCTTGCTTTGTGGGAAGAAAATATATTAGACTTTCTCATTCTCTCATCCGGAGACAAGCTTGAATGGCGGTGAAATGCAAGATCGCTGAAGAATGGTTTAAATCCTGTTTCCAAAAGTTCCTAGCTGTGTGGCCTTGGGCAAGCTACTTAAAATCTCTGTCCTTCTGAAATCTCACCTGTAAAATGAGTATGATTTCAGCCGTGAGAAGTAAACGGATGACACTAGCATATTTAAAAACGATATAAATCTCACCTACTGCTCTTGTTAGAGTGGTTATTAATATTAATGTTGTCTCTTAACTTGCCTATTAAACTCCCTGTGTTCTTATCTCTCTGAGCTGCATTGGGGTTATTTTGTCATATATCTCCTCGAGGTTCATATTCTAGATTCATAGTTTTTGCTTTCTTTTTTAAAGCTATTTCTAATTTGTTTTAAACACACATTAACTTTTTATTTAAAACGATCCTTTTCACTTATAAAGACTTTTTCTAAATGTTTAGTGAATATATTTCTTGCAAACTTAAGTAAATTTCACAAATCGAATGTCTGGGGACCTTTTTACAAGCAAGTACACATGTAGCTTCAGTCCAGATCAAGATATGGACTATCTCCAGCCCCCCAGTGCCTCTTAACCATCCTCACAGTCAATAACCCCTGAACAAACACACTCAGCATTCTCCACCTTCAAGACAGGCTGACTATGTCTTGTCCCTAGTCCCGGGCTTAAACTACTAACCAAAGAATTGGTATAAAACAGCCCAATAAATCAGCAACCCTTCACTTGCAAAAGCTCACCCATCTCTAACCCCCATGCTTTCCTAAGAACACTGAATAGTACAAGTTCTCTGTGTTCCTAGACATGGCTGTGTGAAGTTTGAACTCCATATAATGCAATCTTGCATATTCATGACGTTTTTTGGGGGGACTGGCTTCCATCATCCACATGACATATCTCTGAGATCCATACCTGTCAATTGTGGAGGAGGAGATAACTGCTATAGTCAAGGTGCTGCTTGAATACAGCACAATCTGTGAGTCCAGTGAAGTGTTCACAGGCTTTTCAGTTCTTTCCAATTTTAGATGACGACATATAGAGCTTCCAGAAACAATCCGGAGCATGTCTGTTAGAGAGTACACATAAACATTTGGGTATTTACCTAGGAGCAGAGTTGCTAGGTCTGGACTTGACGGTATGGTAAGGCCTGCCAGGTAGATTCCACATTTGGTACTATCTCTTTTTCTGTCTCCATTTAAGCCATTTTGGTGGGAGTAGAGGGCTCTCTCGTTTTGCTTTAGTCTGCGTTTTTCTGACGGCTAACAAGGCAGAGCACCTATGCTTTTTTCCTTTTAGCCATTGGGAGATCCTCTTTTAAGAAGGGCCTGCTCGAGGGGCTTCCCTGGTGGCGCAGTGGTTGGGGGTCCGCCTGCCGATGAGGGGGTTGTGGGTTCGTGCCCCGATCTGGGAGGATCCCACATGCCGCGGAGCCGCTGGGCCCGTGAGCCGTGGCCGCTGAGCCTGCGCGTCCGGAGCCTGTGCTCCGCAACGGGAGAGACCACAGCGGTGAGAGGCCCGCGTACCGCAAAAAAAAAAAAAAAAAAAAGAAGGGCCTGCTCGAGTCTTTTGTCCATGGCTCTTTGGGAGTCTCCATCTCTTTTTATTACTTTGTAGAATCTCTGCTACACTCTGGATGCATTAAAATACATCCTCCCACGGTATGGCAGGGATCTTTGTTTTTAATTTCCTCGAGGAATACGTTTCAAACCATGCAACGCACAGGCATTGAGTGCACAGTCCCAGGAGCTTTGATGGATGCATGCACCGACATAGTCTACACCCCCATCAAGATGTGACACGTTTCCTTCAGGCCAAAGGATGCCTCCTAGCCTGGCTCAGTTGTTCCCAGCACACCCCCTAACCAGGAAATCACTCTTCTGATTTCTGTCGCCATAGATTATTTTTTCCTTTCTGAAAATTCCCGTGGATAGAGTCTTACAGCAGGTGTAAGCGTGTGTCTGGTTTCGTGCACTCAGCGTGTTTTGAGGTCCAGCTGTGTAGTAGTCGTGTGTTTTCAGAACTTGATGCATTTGGTTTCTGGGTAGCTTTGCATTGCATGGATAAACCACAATCTTCTTATCCGTTCTATTGTTGATTGGTATTTGTGTGGCTTCCCGTTTGGGACTATTATGGTTAAGGCTGCTGGAAACAATGCTATAAAAGCCACTTTGTGGACTCTACATTTTCATTCTCTCTCTAAGTGGAATGGGAGAGCAATAGGGTAAATGTATATTTAACTCTAAGAAATTAGCAAAACATTTTACCAAGTAGTAGTTTCCTTTTTCATTTCCAGTAAAAATATATGAAGGATATAGTTGTTCTAAATCTTTGAAAATATCTGCTGTTGTCAGTATTTCTAATTCTGGTCATTTTTATGGGTATGATGAAGTGGTTTTTGGTTGATTTTAAGATGCATATATAATTTATAAAGAGAGATAGAATTTATATAAGTATTTTATAAATATATAAAATCCATGGCATGTTTCTAAAATTTTAATGCTTATTTTAACAAGCAGAGCTTTTATCTTGGTAAAATTTTTAACAAATTTTAAAGTTCATTGCTCTTTCTGTCTTCTCTAAGAAATCATTGCCTCTCTGAGATCTAGAAACTTTACATAGTTTTTCTTAATTTCTACAAAAAAAACTTTACAAATTTTGATCGAGATTGCTTGAATCTATTAATTAAATTAGGGAGAACTGACATGATATAAGTTTAAGCTTTCCAATCTATGAAAAACATATATATATATATATATATATATATATCTCCATTCATTATATATTCTTAAATTAGTCTCAGCAGTGTTTTATAGTTTTTCGTGTAGTGATTTTGCAGATATTTTCTTTTATTTATTTCTGAATATATTTTGGTTTTATGCTATTGTAAATATAATATGTATCATTTTCCTTTTTCTTGCTGATATTCTAGATACACAATTGAGTTTCGCATATTGTCCTTGTATTGCTAACATCACTTCTCAGTGGGAGAATTTTGTTTTGTTTTGATAGATTCCTTGTTTTCTCACATGAAAATCATTTCGAAAATGAAGTAAGTGTAGGTTTTCTTTAAATCTTTATGCATTTATGTCTTATCCTTTTGCCTTATTGCACTGGATAGACTCTCCCACACAGTATTCAATAGAAATAGAGCAGACATCCTTGCCTTGTTCCCAAATCCTAGGAGAAATCATTCAATATTTCACCATTAAGTTATGTTGGCTGCAGGTATTTTTTATAGATATCCTTTAGCAAATTGCACTCAATCACTATTAGTTTGTTGAGCGTTTTTATTATGAAGAGCTGTTGAACACTGGTCAAATATTTTTTCTGTACCCAATGAGATTATCATAAACTTTTCTCTTTTATTCTGTGAATGTTAATTGATTGACATCTGAACATTAAACCAACTCTGTGTTTCTCTGATGGTTAGTTGCTTCTAGTATATTTCATATTCATATATTGCTAGGTTCAATTTACTAACAGTTTATTAAGGATTATTGTTTTATCTACATCTGCCATGAACATTATCTATAATTTTCTATTTTTTGTAGTGTTTTTGTCAATTTTGTTAAGTTGTACTTTCCAAAGGATATGTCTGTTTTCCTTAAATTGTCATTGGCATAAAGTCTATTATCTTCTTAATTTTTTTTTTTTTCGCGGTACGCGGGCCTCTCACTGTTGTGGCCTCTCCTGTTGCGGAGCACAGGCTCCGGACGCACAGGCTCAGCGGCCATGGCTCACGGGCCCAGCCGCTCCGCGGCATGTGTCCCGGACCGGGACACGAACCCGTGTCCCCTGCATCGGCAGGCGGATTCTCAACCACTGCACCACCAGGGAAGCCCTCTACTATCTTTTTAATGTCTGTAGTATATGCAGTAACATCTATTCTGTCAATCTTTGTATATTGATAATTTGTGTTTTCTTTATTCTTAATCAATCTGGCTAGGTGTTTTAAAATTTTATTAATCATTTCAAAAAACGAAATTTGAATTGTTTTCTATTTAATTAATCTGCTCCTTTTTTGTTATTTACTTCATTCAAGTAAATGCATGTGTGCGTGTGTGTGTGTGTGTGTGTGTGTGTTTTAAGTGCTTGGGGATTATTACAGTATGATCCTTACCTTATCAGAGGCTCTGAGAGTTAATATTAAATGATTTTATCTAAAATTTAAGAACCCTCCAGCAATAGCATTTTAAGTCTCCTCCTGTACTTTGCACTATTGTTGTCATATGTTTTACACCTTGATACATTATCAATTCCACAGTACAATGTTATTACAATATGACGTAACAGTCACTCACCCAATGCTTTTCAATCTTCTCTGCAAATCTGAGTTTTCATTCATATCATTATCTTCTGCTTGAAGAATTCCTATTATCATATCTTTTATTTTTGGTTCATCAGTGACTAATTTTCCCACCTTTCTTCTAGGAAAAATTGTCTTTATTTCTTTTGAAATAAAGACTATCTTTATTTTATTTTGAATTTACTTTGAATTATATTTTGAATTATATTTTGCTGCTTCTGTAATTCTGGTTTAAGAGTTTGTCTTTTTTTTTCACACTTTAAAGACACTGTTCAGCTTTCTTCTGGTCTCCAGGGTTTCTGATGAGAAGTCATATTGTGGATGCTTTGTATGTAGCTCACATATCTTTTTTTGTTGTTATTCTTCGAATTAGATAATTTTCATTGCTCTGTCTTCAGGTTCACACTTCCTTCTGCAATATGCAAAAGGAATCCCTTTCAGTGAATTTAGAAAAATCATATATTGTACTTTTTGGTTATGGAATTTCCATATGGTGATTTTTATAGTATCTGTTTCTCTGTTGACATCTCACTATTTGTTCACTCACTATAGCCACATCCTTCACTCTAAATCATTGTACATTTTGAAAATAGCTATTTAAAAGCCCTTGTTTGCTATCCCAACATCTAACTCACTCAGCATCAGTTTCTCCTGATGCTTTTTCTATTACCTAAGGGGCATTCTTTCCCATTTCTTCTCGTGGCTGATAATATTTTTAGTATTCTCTGGACATTGTGGTGATACATTTTAGAGAGAGTAGATTACACTCTCCTCCTTAAAAGGGTGTCGAGTTTTTGTTTGTTTGTTTTCCTAGAAGCAGATTATTTTATCTTGTCAGGCTTTCTTTTGTTTTATTACAGCAAGTAAATTGCAGTTTCGGTCTTAGTCTGAGTGTGTGGTTCTTTTCTGTAGTGTTGTTCTTACTCTTGGCTGAGATATTTCTGGGTTCACTACCAGATATCCAGGATGCTCGGGGAGGTGTCGGCACCGGCCAGTCTAGAATGCCAGGCTCTTCCCAAATGGCGAGTCCCAGAGTCTCCGGACCCTCACCCTGGTGTCTGCAGCCCTGCTGTTGGCTGGGGATCCACTTCCCAGGTCTCTTCAGCCTCTGCCTCATCTCAGGCTGTCCATATGCTGTGCTTGGGCACTGGCTCACTGATACTGCCCGGAAGCTGGCCACAGGCAGAAAGCCAGGCTCACTATGTGCTCATCTCCTGTGTTGCTGTTCCCAGGACACAGCTCTGCTCTGCCTTCTGTCCAGTGTCCGGAACCTGATTTGTGGTTCTTTAAGGGGAAAGGCTAAGTTCTTTACCAGTGACTCTACAATGATACAATGACCAGAAGCCAAGGTCTGTGCATTGACTTCACTCTCTAATTGGTACATTTTGAAGAAAAGAAGTTTTATTTTAAGTGTAGCCCTGTTCATCTTTTAGCTTACGTAAAAGCCCTTGTTTGCTATGCTGACATCTAAATCCCTCAGCGCTAGTTTTTCTTGATGGCTTTTCCATTACCTAAGAGTGACATTTCCCTGTTTGTTCTCATGGCCGACCGTATCTGTATTCTGCTCTGGACAGTGTGGTGCATTTTACGGAAAGCAGCAGACTCTTGCACTAGCCGGTGACCTTGTGTGTATCCCATCGTGGTCACTGACCCTGTGGTCTGGGTGGTCCCTCCACCAGGGCATCTTCTTAAACCTGACTCTGATCGTTTCACCTCACCGCCTGCTCTCCTCTCCTCAGTAGCCTCCCAGCCTTCCTACTCAGGGGATTAAATGTAAAACTCTTGACTTTGGCTGAAAAAGACCCCACGTGACTGGCCTTTGCTGGCTGTATTCATCTGCCATGACAAGTACCACAGGCTGTTACCCAACCAAACTTGGGTCCACTCGCCCAACACCCAGCAAAGCCGATCCACTGATACTGGGTTGTGGTGAAGGAAAGTACGGTGTGTCTTGCGGGACCAAGCAAGGAGAAGGGGCAGCTCATGCTCAAAAGACCCAAACTCTCTGATGAATTTCAGGGAAGGATTTTCAAAGACAGTGTGAGGGAGAGGGTCACAGGGTGTGTTATCAGCTCGTGCATAATTCTGTGATCGTTGGGTGGTGAGGTAACAGGGTGAAGTTTCGGGAATCTCAGTCATCAGCGTCCTGGTTCCAGCCATTCTGGGGTCTATGTGCTGATGGTCAGCATGCAGGTAACATCTTCCTCCTGGTGAGGGGTTCCATATCTGCAAACACAGCTCAAGGATATAGCTCAGGGTATTACCTGTAGCCCCTTGAGGAGGAACTAAATGACCTGGACTTTGTTTTATGGCTAAACTATTATTATTTTGTCTTGTTTGACTGTTTTCCTTTGTTTCTGCATTTTCTCACTCCTCTGATTAAATTTGCTCTTTGAAACTTGGGGAAGGCCTAGGAGGCTAAAGCTTTCCCACAAATAAGAGAAAAGCCATTAAAAAACAGACATTTATTGTCTCACAGTCTGGGGCTGGAAGTCTGAGAACAAGGATGGTTCCTTCTGAGGGCTCTGGGGGGAGGATCTGTTCCAGGCCTGTCTTTTGGCTTTTGTAGCTGGCTGTCTTCTTCCTGTGTCTTCACCCCTTCTTCCTTCTGTGCAAATGTCTCAGTGTCCAAATTTCCCTCTACTTCTAAGAATACCAGTCCTGTTGGACTGGGGTTCCCCCTAAAGACCTCATCTTAACTTGATCATCTGCAAAGACCCTATTTCCCAGTGAGGCCATACTCACAGGTACTGGGTTCACAACTTCAGAATACTTAGGGGGCCACGATTCAACCCACCATTCTGGCCCCTCAGCCTCTGCTTCTCCATGCACCACCCTGCCCCTTGGTTTTCTTTTTGTGCCTACAAACCACAAGCACCTTCTTTCCCTGGGGTTTTCTCCAGGGGCTGTGGTTCACCCCACCCACTTGGTGCCCTGACTAACCTATGTTCATCCTCCAGGTCTCAGCCCGAAGGACATCCCATTACAGAGAAAGTCCTTGACCCCGGCACCCCCTCTAAATTGTGCCCCCGCTGTTCTTTGCTTTCTAAGCACCTTCACCTTCTTTCTCTTGGCTTACAATTTTGTATCTGGAGGCACTTATCTCTTTGGCCTGTTGATCACCTAATTGTATACCACGGTCTTTTATTCACGACTGTTTCTCCAGGGCCTGGGATGATGTCTAATGGACGAAATACACTCCATCTATGGGACCAAAGAGGCTTCTGTATGAGTTTGTGGAGGTTCGTTCTCTGAGGATTTAAGAAAGTTGTTGGTTTTTAGTGCCAGTTACCATGTGATGAGTGCAGATGTAATAAAGAGGCCAATATTGTGTGTAATTTCCCTGTGCCCAGGGAGGGTCATTACTGCTGCCTGTTCATCCAATGTCCGTCCAGGGGCCACGCAGACTTTGCCAAGCTCTCAGGGGAAGCATTTCCTGGGGACATCAGAACGCAGAACGTTGTAATTTCCTTATGGAACAGTGTCAATTAGGAGCTCATGACAGCATCTGCACCACTCTGGGCCTTATTTCCCCTGGGAACACACAAGCCACATTTGGAAAACCCAGAGAGTGCTGGGAGCTGAGGGCTTTCAGGCTGCCTCTGTCAGTGCCCGGAAGGCTGTGGGCCTGGAGGAGGAAAAGTGCTGCCAGGATGGAGGGTGAGACCCCCCCCCTCCCAGGACACATGCAGGCCAAACAAGACCCAGGCCCATGCTGGAGGGCGACGGGGTCGTGAGCCCCCAGCCAGCGCACCTGCTGGTGGGGGGTAGGGCATCCGTTTCAGGAGCTGTGCCTCCTGGCGGCACATGAAGGGAAGCCTGTGAAAGCCTCATCCCAGCAGCATCCCTGTTTATTAGAAACAGGAAAACAGCTTAGAGGCCCATCAGCAGAAGTTTGGTTACAGACACTAAACTGGGGCTTCCCTGGTGGCGCAGTGGTTAAGAATCCGCCTGCCAATACAGGAGACACGGGTTCGAGCCCTGGTCCGGGAAGATCCCACAGGCTGCGGAGCAACTAAGCCCGTGTGCCACGACCACTGAGCCCGAGTGCTGCAACCGTGCTCCTAGAGCCCGTGCTCTGCAACAAGAGAAGCCACCGTAATGAGAAGCCCGCGCACCGCAACGAAGAGTAGCCCCCGATCGCTGCAACTAGAGAAAGCCCGCGTGCAGCAACGCAGACCCAACGCAGCCAAAAATAAATAAATCAATAAACAAATAAATTAATTTTAAAAAATCACACTATATTATAATATCACGAAGCATTGCGTACACTCTGATTTTAAGGGTTTTTGATAACATGCCTGCACATACATGTACAGCATGTGCACGTGTGTCTCATGTAACCGTCATGTGGATGGTTGATGGAAGGTTGCTGTGATTCAGCAGGACGCCTTTCTTTTCTCTCTGACCTTTAAGCTCAGCCTTCAGGGTCCTTTATTTCCCCCGCCCTGTATGCAAATGCCAGAAGCCCCGCGGAACTCCTTGTCACCTCAGGCAACAAAAGGTACGGAAGTTGGGTACCAGTGTGCTCAGGGTCTGGTGTGATGATGGAAACTTTCATTGTGATTGAAAGCGGGGTCGCCGCCCACTCCCCCTTGGGGCTGCTCTGGGCAGCCCCCGAGGCAGGTGAGGGGGCGTGGCCGGCTTCGCCAGCCCTTAGGCCTCGCGGCCTCCCTTCTCTCCCCTTCTCTCTCCTGCTGGGGGTGTGTTGCCTGAACCAGATTCTTACTTAGAAGGAGCGGCTTAGAAATCTGCCCGTCCCTCGGGCAGGCCCTGTTGAGTGGTCCACTTTCCCTCCTAGCCGCGGGGGCACGCGTGTCAAGCTCCCGGAAGGAGTGCCCATGGCCTCCAGTCCACCCCTCCATCCTCGGCCTGAAGCCCTGCAGCTGCCAGGCTCTTTCTGCAATGGTGAATTTGACTATCCTGAGGGCAGCATCTAAGGGGACCTCTCTCTGGTTCTCCCCGCCTCTGCTCATATCCATGCACAGCAAACCGTGTGCCCCTTTTGCACCTAAAATTTCTGGGCAGGCAGAGTTGATTCAGAATCTGAGACCTTAAAAGGCTCCTTGGTGACACAGCTGGGCTTTCTGGCTGGCAAGGTTTACCCACGTCCTGTCTGATCTGGGCTTTGGGGCCAACAGGGAAGGTCTGAGGCGTGTGTGGGGGCGGGGGAGTGGGCGTGCCACCGAGCAGAGGAGGCCATCTGGGCTGCTTTAATTTGGGGTTTTCCTTGCCTCAGCAGAAAGAGGGGTCCACGGGATCCAGCTGAGCTCACCACAGGCCGCTAGTGGCAGCTGGATCTTCCGGGCAATACAACGTGTTCATTTGTAGGTCACTATCTCCTGGGCAGAGGAGGACAATGAGGGAAGGGACCGTTTGGAGTGCATACCAGGGGGTGCTGGCCACGGGGCCCTCCCTCCGTGTCACTGGCAGCAAGGGGACCCTCAGCAAGCGTGTGCAGAGGGGGACAGCGCAGATTGTCAGGTTGTCAGGTTGTCACGGGAGAAAGATCCTGGCCCCTTAGCCCAGCCTCCTGTGTGTGTTGAATGAAAGAGCACATCTAACTATAGGGTGATTAAAAAAAAAAAAAAAAAAAAACCACAAAAACGATTTATAGCACAGTTATAGATTTACAGAAAAATGGCAAAGACAGCATAGAAAATGCCCATAGGCTCCATGCCTAGATTTCCTGCTATTAGCATCTTGTATGAGTATATGGTACGTTTGTCATAATTAAAGAACCAATATAGGTGTGCTGTTATGACCTCCATTTCATCATTTATTTAGATTTCTCTCGGTTTTTCTTTTTTGGACTTGTTTGTTTGTTGTTGTGTTTCATCTACTGGCTTTTGTCCCTTGTTCCAGGACCCCCTATATTGTCCTGTGCCCTTAGGCTCCTCTGGGCTGTGGGATTTCTCGGACATTCCTAGTTTTTGATGATTTTGGCAGTTTTGAGGAGTGCTGGGCCAGTATGCTGTAGGGCGCACCTCCGATGGTTTGTCTGATGTCTTTCTTGGCTAGACTGGGGTCCTGGGTTTGGGGAAGAAGACCCCAGAGGCGAGGTGCCCCCATCCCAACACATCAGGCTCATGCCGTCAGCATGACTGACCCCTGTGACGCTGACCGTGGTCACCTGGCTGAGGTGTGCTTGTCAGGCTTCCCTACTCTAGGATACTTCTCCTCTCAGCCTTCCTGTTCCATCCTCTTAGTAAGGAAGTCACAGTGCTGGACCCCAATTAAAGGGGGGCAGTTAGGCTCCACCTCCTGAGGGTGGAGTGCCCACGTAAATAATTTGGAAGTCTTCTGTAGGAGAGATTGTCTTCTCTCCCTTATTTATTTGTGTATTCAGTCCTTTACCTATATCATAGGGGCTCGTGGCACTTATTTCATTCTCCGTGTTATAACGCAATTCCACTTTATTTTGTTGTTGGCCAAAATGTCCCAGCTTCGACCTTCAGGAACTCTTTCAGTTGACGGACCCCCAGCTCAAGGGTGACGCGAGCACGTCTTGTATGTATGTTTTTCCTGCTCAGCCCTCAAATCAGCCGTTTCTCCGAGGAGCCTTGTTCCTTTTACTGGAGAATGACTTTTAGAAACCAAGATAGACTTTTAATGAAGGGAATTTATGAAACTCTGTGGAGATGGAGGAAGAAATAAGGGCATGGGGGCTAGAACCCTCTATCCTGGGTTTGGAGCCCCCCGAAGTCAAGTCCTACCGACAGGAGCCCTAGGGGAGTACATCGGCTATAGACCTGTGATCCCACGTCCTCCTGGGCCAGGGCCTTCCCAACCCCCAGCTTCCTGAGAAACGGGGCCACAGCGCAGAGAGGCTCCCGCTCGCGGGAAGAGAGAGCAATGAGGCAGGAGCTAAGGTCGGAGGGGTCACTGCCTTGAAGCATCGCAAGGAAAACCCACCCCGAGCTCCCACTCGCGGCTTTGCCCGATGGACTGCGAACCTGCGACCTCCCTCCGGGCTCTTCCTCAGTTCACCCTGGGGTCAGCGACCTTGGCACAAGCCCAGCAGAGTACAACACTCCCAGATCATTTCGCGCGACCCTCGCAATGCCCTCCTGAAGCCGCTTTTGTTATTTGCAGCGTCAGATGTGGAAACCGAGTCCCAGGGAAGCTCGCACGTTGCCACGGTCCAAGTGAGTCTTTAGCGGCAGGTCTGGGATGGGGGTGTCAGCACCTTCATTACGTCGGGGGACGCTGTGGCTCAGGGCCGCGCAGCAGCGGGTGAGGGGCTGATCTCCTTTTCCGGTAGCCACCCGATTCCGAGTTTGCCGATTCTACAAAGCTGTCATTATTGAAGTCCACAAAGCTCTTCCTTTTATGCCCTGAGTTGTGCTGTTATTTGGCTGCATGGGCCCCGTCCACGTATAAGGAGGGATGCATGGAAGTGGCGGGAGGGGGTGACGGGGGTCTCGGCCCCACTGAAAACCTTCTCTGGACAGAGGACGGGGTCTGGGGAAGCGGCCTCTGGCGGGGGCGCCCCACCCGCAGCCGATCGATGTCTCCTGGGCTTCCCTCCAACAGAACACTTAGACCCTTTTAAGGCAGCCTGGGACGATGTCCGGGGCCCATCCCTGCAAATTCTTGACACCTGCCAAGGCCCCCTCGCTGCTGCTAATTGAGGGGCCCTGAAGGTTAATGGCAGGCCCTGGCGCTTGGGCTGGAAGCCAGGTGTCAACTATGGGGGTGGGCGAGACCTTCTAGAAGCTTCCTTTAATCAACTTGCGTATCGATCTGCCTACCTACAAGAGGGAGGATGAGATTGTCCCACCCACGAACCGGCTTCGCCCCACGGCAACGGCTGAAATAACATCTGGCATCTTACATGAAACTTCCTCTGGAACATCTGGGCTCCCACGTCCACCCTGCTCCTCTCCTGTGAAGGGGGCAGGGAGGTGCTCCTCCAGGTGCAGGACAGACCAGGTCTGGCTGGGAGAGGGTCAGCAGCTCGCCCAAGCCGGACTCCCAAGCCCGAGTCCTGTGTTTATCCACGTCCTTCTCCCTCAGTAGTGCCCACGCACTGGATTTTGCGTGATTGCCTTTTTGCCATCGGCCTGTTCTTGAATTTCCCATGTTGTTTTTGGATTCCGGGAGTTTCAAGGCCTGGCTCTGCATCTCTATCTGCACATGCAGCCCGATGCCAGCAGAATCAGCAGCGGCGACAGCAGCATCATAAAGCAGAGATCGGGAGGCAGACAGCCGTGGACCAGAATCCGTAAGGCATCCCCTCTCCCCACCCCCGTGTCCTCAGTGTCCATTCTGCTGCTCTCTTCAGTGTGCTTTTTCCTGTCTCTGGATCTTTGCTCTTATTGAAGGTGCCTCTGTCCGCCGTGGTTCGTCCCCTGCCCTGGCCACCCAGCGCCCTAAGAACCATCTCCCCAGGCTGGGTGCTCTCCTTCACTCTCAGTTCCCATCACCAGCTCTCTCTTGACCTCCCTCCCAGTCAGGACAGCCCTGCCCTGGGTCCTCAAAGCCTCCTCCCGCCCCTTTGCTTCACAACATCTCTCAAACTCAGAGGTCCCTTGTTCATGACCTTCTGGCCCCTTCGAATGTCGATTCTGCTGGGAACTGTCAGGGACCTGGTGTGTTTTGTCCCCTCACTCACCGCTGAGCCCCATATCCTTGGAGAGAGCCCAGCAAGTCCTAGGCACTCAGAGGCCACGGACTAAAGGAGCATGACGGAACGTATGGACGAACGTGAGCCTGGTGGCCTGTCCTTGCTTCCTGCTCTGTCCCGGGGCCACAGCAAGGTTGAGTGGAGGCTCCTTGTAATAAAATGCGTGCACACACAGCCATCTGAGGCCACGGACAGTGATTTTGAAACAGAGGAGCCTGTCAGGGAGGGGTTGGGGGTGCCCTCCTGCTCTAGTCCAGGGAGAGGGTGATTTTGCCTTCTTGTTCTGGTGCTGAAGTAAGACCCACCACGTGGGTTCCCGGCGGGATGGAATCTCTTCTTTAAATCTATATGTTGAAATACTTGCACCAACTGTGTGTGGTGTGTGTGTATGAGAGAGAGAGAGAAACAGAGACAGAGACAGAGAGACAGAAGGAGAGAAAGGGGAGGGAGGGAAAGAGAAAGGGAGGCAGATACTGATTTAAAAGTGAAAAGTAATCATAATATCCATTAGATGATGAAAAGAAAATAATGCAGACACAGGGTCAGTGATGGGGGTGCCATTTTGGATTCACTGGGAAGGTGATCGTTTATCACAGTCAAACAGGGGAGAAGGTCTGGGGTATTCTCCTGGTCAGGGCCTGGCATGTGCAAAGGCCCTGGGGCAGGTGGGTGCAGAACAAAGAGGCCCGGCAACCGCAGATGACTGATCTGGGGAGGGTGGAAGGGGGATGGGGTGAGAGAGAGGGTGGTGAGGGAGGCTCTGGGAGCTCCTGGCTGCAGTGGCGAGGGGGGACTTGATTCTGAGTGAGGCGGCAGCCACTGAGGGGCCACGCCAAGGGTGGGCGTGACCCAAGCTGAAAGGACAATGCTGGCCACTCTGTGGAGGAGGGGCTGCAGGTCGCGCTGGTTGGGAGCGAAGGTTCAGAAAGATGCTGTCTGATGAGCGACCCAGACACTTTACCTCTTTCTGATGCGGTCTGTTTATAATGCCTGAATAAACTCTCATTTTAAAACTGTATTGCACAGATTCTAGAAAAATGTATCTCACAATCTCTTTTATTTTCCCTTCATCTATTGCCACCACCTCTTTCTTTGACTTTTTATTCTTCTTTTTCTGAATTAGTCAGCAGCGTTGTTTTTTTTTAAAGAAAAACATTCTATAGATTTGTTTTCATTTCAGTGTTGTCATTTTGCTGTCATCTATTTAGTGTTGCTCTGACCTGGGTGTATCTTCGTTTACGCTTACATTTCTGTTTCCCTTTTATTAACGTGTTGAATTGAATTCACAGTATATTTATTTTCTACTGGTTCCTGAAACAGAATCATTTCTTAGAGATACATCCACATGTTTGTAGTGTCTGCTCGGTGAGATCCCTCCTGACTTGCTAAGTTCAGGGAGGGTTCCTTCTGTGAGTTACATGGACGTGGTTTCTGTTGCATCTGACATGCTGCTTCCCCAACACCTCTGTGTGCCGACGCTGGAATCACACTATTTGTCCTCTGCATGGTTTGTGTTTTCAGAGCTCTTTCTCAATGTTGCCCTTTTACTCTTCATTCTGGGAAGCGTTCCCCAACCTTCCTTCATTATCGTTATCTTTACTTTCTGTTCTTGTTAAACCCTGATCGATATGCAATCTGTGAATGGACATTTGTCTCAATTCATCTCAGAATATCATCTGGCTGTGTTCGCTTTATCTTATCTGATAGAAGTGAACTTTCCTCCCTGTCCTGGGAGGTCAAGGGCAGTGGCTACTTACAGTTTAGGGCTGGCACCTCGATAAACTCGTATATGTCATTGGCCAACAGAGATTGGCCTCCCTTGGGTGCGGGGACACAGCAGAAAAAGAGAAGCAAGGCCCCTGCTGTCCCGGGGCTCCGGTCCTAAGAGAGAAGCAAAGAGCGGTCACTGTGAGATCGGGTGAAGATTGGTGTAGAAGGGATTCAGCACCAGGAGCAAAATGCAGCTGGGGCAGTGGGTCCCTCGTGATGGGGCACCGCCTTCCATGCACAGTCAAGGCACATGTTGCAGAGGAGATGTAAGCTGAATCTGAGTCGTGCAAGGGATCGATCCCACGACCAGCTAAGGAGGAGGGTTCCAGCAAAGGGATCAGCACGTCCCCAGGCCTCACAGAAGGGGCATCGCGGGTTTGAAAATCTGAGAAGTAGAAATAAGCAGGGAGCAAAATGAAAACAGTATTTATTTAACCTATTGATGCAAAATTGCCTACCTGAGCACCAACCATGGAAGGTGGAGAGAGGGAGAGAGGCAGGGGAAATAGGAAAATTCTTACCAGGCTTTGCCCAGGAAGGAGCCAGCACATACAAGTCTTGTATTCTTGAGATCGATCCGGAAGAAGAGGTTCAACAGTATGGCTTATCGAGCAGTAAGTGTTTGTAGAGTAAAAATAGGCTTCACTTATCTGTTGCATGGAGTTCATTGACGCTGAATAATATGTTCATTTCGCCTCCCCTGTTCATTTATCCCTGCACGAGCGCCAGATCTATCCAGACCTGCAGCTGGCTCAGAACACTCTGTGGGGTCTCCCAGGGGCTCTCTGTTTGTAATCGTCACAGGACTTAAACTTTCAGTTCAACACTCAGGAGCCCAGGCAGAGAGGAGGCACCTAGGTCTGTGTGGCCGAGAACTATAGGGTCTGCTCTCGACTGCTGGTTTCCCACTTGGTTCGGCTTCTCAGCACTTGTGAAACTGCATGTAATCACCTCCTGCTGTCTTTACAGATTTTCTGCCATTAGGGAGGCCCTTCTGACTTCTGAACGCACCTGCTAATGTTGAGTTCAACGTGCCACTTATGGAGAAGCTGGGTCACGAACAAACATCAAGCACACTTTTCTCTTGGCTTTTCTCTTCAGTGGAATTACATTTAGCAAACATTGACTGAGGTCCTGCTACACGCCCAGAAGTGGACCAGGAGAGCTGAACCAAGCTGAGATCTCTTTAAGAAGGTTGAGTAAGAGTCTCCGGGCTGAAGTCAGATGATGTGGAGCTGCTGCAGGTGCGTCAGGCAGCATCAGGGGCCTGGCATGTTGATGCATTCTCAAGCCAAGAAGATGGGGAGCAGAAAACACCAGAGCAGAGAGGGCAGCTCTGTCTACAGACAGAGCAGGAGAGACCCAGAGGGGGACAACCCAGGACCCTAGGAGGCCACTTCTCTTTGAGACCAACAGCCCATTGCCTTGGCCTGTGCAGGTCCTACGTAAGAATTACATACGGCCAGGCTGCCGTGCCTAGGGATGGATGGGGAGTCATGTAGGGGTTCATGGTCCGCGAGAATAGCTCTGGCTGGCTTAGGTAGTCATCACAGGGAGCAAACCTCGCCCACAACCAGGAAGGCTTAGGGCTTCACCTCCACCAGGCACGGTGTGACGCACACCACTTCCATCATCCCTTTATCACAATTTTCCCTGATATGTCGCTGCATCAGAGTTTATGACCCCATTCAAAAGAGGTCCCTCTGGCTTGAGAAGACTGGCTTGCCTCAGTTGGCAGGGCTATGAGGGCATAAGGCCCCAGCCGACCCTAGGTCTGCCCCAGTCAGGAAATCCAGGTGTTTCCTCTCCGCGTCCAGATTTCTGTTGTGAGGCTTTCTGTATCAGATTCAGACTCACTTGTCATTAACCAGCCAGCATCTGCCCAGGCCAGGCCCCAGGCCAGGCCATGGACACACGTCCACTTTGCATCTTCTAGTAGCAGGAGCCGTATGGTTCACTGTTCCCATTTGGGGCTGGTTGTGGTCGCGGAACTTCCAAAATGGTTTGGAGGGACATGCATTTCTATTGAGCAGAGCCAACTTCCCTGGGCTGACATCTGAGGAGCTCCCGTGAATGAGCCGACAAGAGCAGGTGCTGGAATCAGCTCCCGAGACCCCAGACCAAGGCCGGCAGCTGCTGCTGCTGCGTGGGGGCCACTCAGGCGATTGAAGACCCTGATGATTGTTCCAAACTTCCCGGGAAATGCTGCTGTAAGAATGCTTCCTTGTCATCTGTTATTCTGGGTTGCAGGGAGTAATTTGTATGTCATTCTTATCTGCCCAAGCAAGGCAATTACTGCTGATTCCTGCCAAGCCCACGGGCTCCCTACTGGCCTGGCCTAGAAGAGATCAAGCCAGATGAGCTGTAACTGTTGATATTTCAGGAAGAAAGAAAAGAGAACAGAATAAACCGGCCCTTGTTTCTGATTCGAGATAATGGTTTTTCAAAGGTCTTTAGAAACCATTTCTCCACCTTGCCTTCTCCCAGGTGAGAACAAATGGTGATACAAGCACTAGTCAACACCATTGGTTCCCATGGAGGAAGTGGATGGAAATGTCATGAAACTAGGCTTCTGAAGTAATATATCACCCTCTTCTCTAGGCTAAAATCTCCCTCTGTCCTGTTGTATCACTTGCCTGGTTTTCAGACTCTATGATCCACCCCAGTTATCATCTACTGACTTTTATGTGACACTGTGCCTTGAACCAACATGGCACCCTCACTTGGGTCCAGCCAGCCCAGCACGGAAAGGAGATGCCCCTCCTTGTTGCCTGATGCCCCAACCCCACTACTGTCCCTGCCCATCTCAGGGTCTGTAAGCCATCCTTCCACTCGACTCCTAGACACAGTCTCAAAAGTAGAAGAGAGAACTTATGATCAGACTGAAATCTCATGTTCTGTGCAGATGTCAGAATCTGAAAACTCCAGGTTTCAGGACTGGTTGTGTGTGAGATTATTCATCTCACTTGGAAACTGGAAATAGTATCCTACAGATCTCTTATCAAAACCAGATCAAATGGAAGATTTAAAAATACCTATTACAACAAGTGCCCAGTAAATAGCAGAGTTACTTATCCCCACGTTAAATGCTGCTATAGCAGGTGTCCCTCATTTTAACTTCATGTAATTGATTTTGTATCCTAATCCTTCATCCATTCATCCATCTACACATTCATTCGTCCATCTGTTCATCCATCTATCCACCCATCCATCCATCCATCCACCCATCCATCCACCCACCCATCCATCCATCCATCCATCCACCCATCCATCCACTCATCCATCCACCCATCCACCCATCCATCCATCCATCCATCCATCCACCCATCCATCCACCCACCCATCCACCCACCCATCCATCCATCCATCCATCCACCCATCCACCCATCCACCCATCCACCCATCCACCCATCCATCCATCCATCCATCCATCCATCCACCCATCCATCCACCCACCCACCCATCCATCCACCCATCCATCCACCCATCTATCCATCCATCCATCCATCCATCCATCCATCCATCCACCCATCCATCCATCCATCCATCCACCCATCCATCCACTCATCCATCCATCCATCCACCCATCCATCCGCTCATCCACCCACCCATCCACCCATCCATCCACCCATCCATCCATCTATCCATCCATCCATCTATCCATCCATCCATATATCTGTTCATCCATCCATCCATCCAATGACTATTTATCAGATGCTCAGTGAGTTACAGACACTGTGCTCAAAGCACACTAGCTGCTCTCCAAAAACAAATGCTCTTCACTGCCCACTGCTCATATCTTTCCACTGCTCAAGAAGCCCAGAGCCCCTCTCCGAGTCCATCACTCACAGGAGGGCGAACAGCAGCATTATTAGGTCTTCAGAGGAAGCCAGGAGAAAAGGTTGTCTGCACTGACAACTCCACATCATCTTGCCTCGACTGCCCAGCATATTGTTAACGGAAACTGAGCACTTGTTCCCCAAATATTTACTGACTTCATTTCATGTGCCAAGCCAGATAAAAGCTCCCTGTCAGAGATACTCTTTCTGAACTTGTGGCTTTCCAGTAGCTCCTGGCAGGACTGTTGTCAGTGGTGGTAAATGCCTATCCTCCTGGCCTCCCAGGGCTTAAAAGCAGAGAGCTTTTGCTGGGTTCTAGAACAGCATGTCAGCAAGATGATAGGCTTTGGAAATAGAATCCCATATCAGGTAGCTTTTCAAAGGCACACAGCTAATAACTGCTCTAAGCCTTTTTCCTTCCTCAGAAAATAATGATTATGTTACCAACTTTAGGGCCAATGTGAGAATGGAAAGTGATAATGTTTGAAAAATAAATATATGGGATTTCTACTCAAGATAGAAGACTGAACAGATGTAGAGAGCCCTCTGATTCTACTTCAAACACAGAAATTTTGGATTAAACACATATTGAATGTAGAAAATATAGGTCAGACTGCAGATAAGAAGGAGAATTCACTACATGCTTGAAATATAGATATACTTTCTAGCCCGAAATTAAAATGATTCATGGACAGCCACTTGGTACTGACATACTCATCAGGGTCTGAAGTTGAAGGCCCCATGGGGGGATTAGCTTCCTGTATAATGAACTACAACTTTTGTTAAAAAGGGACTGTAGAATGTACACTTGATGGCCCAAGTCTTTCAACTTAGAAGTGAGCCAACTTCCCCAGGCCATCAACAGAAGCAAAGCATCTTTGATAAAACAAAACTTGAGCCTGCACTTTTAGTGGGTACAGGACATAGATTTTCTGCTAAAGGCGATACAGAAATCCCTAGTATGCTTCTGTATACACACACAGGATATACACACACAGAACACACATACACACTTATCCCAGGACAGTGGAACTAATAGGACCCCAAGACAAGCAAGACAAGCACATGTGAAACCCTGGACAATATATAACTGCCACTGAGGATGAAAAATAAAGACCAGTTCAGAAATCCACACAAGAAAATAAATAAACAGGGTGACTGCAAATAGAATTTGGAATAAGAGTATTTAATATGCTCAAATGGGTAACACAAAGAGCAGACTACATCAAAAATGAAAAGAACCCTATAAAGTAGTATAGAGTCTTGGTTCTGGTTATGATGGACCAAAAAATGAGGACCAGCATCCTTGTTGAAAACAACTAAGAAAGCAGAACAAACGATTAAAAAAATAAGCTTGAAGGTATCAGAGAGATATCAAGGGAGAGAAGTATGATGCAGCCAAAGTGTGGGAGAAGGAGAAACTCACGGAGGTGATCCTGGCACATGAGGCATTTTCTCTAGACCAGCACTGTCCAGCAGAACTTTCCTGATGATGAAGAGGTTCTACATTTCCTCTGTCCAATATGGTAGCCATGAGGCACCGGTGGCCATTGAATACTTGAAACATGGCTACTGTGGCCAAGAAACTGAATTTTAGAGTTTGTTTAATTTTAGTTAACTTATATCTAAATACCTAGATGTGACTAGTGGCTACTGTATTGGGTAGCACCACTCCCGAGGCATTTGCCAAATCTGGAAAAAGCAAGTGAGAGGCTGGGAGGCAGATGGGAGCTTTAAGCTGACAGTTGGAACAAGGGGACAGAATCCAGATATCAGCGCCCAGAGCCTGCTCAGAACAGGGGGTGAAAAGGATGATGTTACAGACAACTAAGCCTCTTTCTGTGACCAAGGCCAAGGTCAGCAAATGATGGTCCATGAGCCAAATACAACTCACTGCCTGTTCTTGTAGATAAAGTTTTACTGGAACAGAGCTAAGCCCATTGGTTACATAGAGCCTGTGGCTGTCTTCATACCACAGCAACAAAGATGAGTAGTTGTGAGACATCCCACAAGGGCTGCACAGCCTTAAATATTGACTCTCTGGTCTTTTGTAGATGAAGCTTTTCAACCTCTGACTCACTCTCCAGCTTCCAGGAGGGTTGGCTGCTGACAGGGCACAGATGAAGTGCTCTTAGCTAAAGGGACCTGCTTTGTCCAGGGCTACAGGTCCTCACTGGCACGGTACAGATCCATTGCCTGGTTGATGAAAGATAAAGACTTGGATCCTTCACCTAAATAGAGGACACCTACTAAGGGCACTGTAGCTGCAGATACCCCTGTGGGATCAGCCGAGGCTTCTGCTGTAACCGCATCCCAGTTCAGCTTCTCCCTTTACCTGACCCAGCTTCCCTGCTGTCTCAGAATCTTTCCCAAGAACTCTCCCAATAAAACTGCACACACACCTGTATCTCAGAGCCCATTTCCTGAGGAGCCCTGTCTAAGAAAGGAGTTTGGACATGCTCCCCTTAATTTTGGTTTAGTGTCCCAAAGGAATATACCTTAGAAGAAGGAGTCCACTGGAAAAAGAGGGCCCTAAAATGTAGGAGACCAGGATCAAACTCTCTAAATCCATGCTCTGAGATTACTAGTGTTTCCAGCCTAGCTGCTGGCCAGAAGCAAATAGGATTCCTCTCTGGAGGAAGACAATACTGTCCAGAACATTAAATAATCTCTACAACTTTTCACATTCAGTGCCCAGCATTTACTAAAAGACAACATGACCCAAAACCAAAAGAAACAAAAGGTAAAAAGAACATATTCATAGGGGATTTAGATAATGAATTATCATGTAAACTTTCAAATAAATATATTTGCTATACCCAAAGAAATAAAAGACAAGATTAATAATTTATGTGTAAGTTGATGACTAATAAAATAAAACAAATGGAAAATATAGAATTTTTTTTAAAAAAGCAAAGGGAATTAATAAGTTAAGGGAAGGATTTTAATTCAAAATTAGACACAGCTAAAAAGAAAATTAGAAAACTGGAAGATAGATCAGAAGAAAATATTCAGGCATGTGCTTAACCATAAAAGTATTTAAACAATACTTAAAAGCAATAAAAGACAGAGGGGATATGGTGTAAAAGTTTGAGATACATGTAACTGACGTTCCAAGAGGAGAGAAAAGTAATATTGTAAGGGATCAATATTGAAAACAATAAGGATAAAGATTTTCCAAACATGAGTATAAATATTTTCATACCAAATGTAAAATCTAGGCAGAATAAATAAAAATAAAGTCACAGTTAATCACAATATCAAGAAATTCTGGAAACCAAAGACAGAAAGAAAAGCTTAGAAGTCACAAAAATAAAATTAAAAAACAAGAAAACAAAAAAATAATGAGAATTCCTTCAAAGAAACAACAAAAACTAACAACTAATTTCTTAAGAGAAAATGGAAGCCATAAGATAATGGAAAAATTGTCAAAGGGCTGAAATGATAAATTAATAACAAAAAGATAACTAGGAAATCTTTTTACATGTAGAAATTAAACAATACACTTTAAAATAACTCTGGCCAAAATAACTAATATGAACATTGGAAAATGTTTTGAACTAAATGCTAATACATATAATACATAGTAGAATTTATAAGTTTAAACTAATGCTTAAGTGGAAATCTATTTTATTAAATAGAAATATGAAGAAAGAAAAGTGTGCATGTGTCAATATAGGGTGATATAATATATTTTATGTAATAATTTGTTTGCTTGACTTACAACATTTAAATATTTACAACTATGCTTTGAGAGCCTTCATTTGTACTTTTAACCTGGGCCCTAGATATGTTATGGGTGCCTTGATTTGTGACAAAAATGCCCCTCTTGTGGAGTTTGGACAGAATATTTTTTAAAGAGTAGTTCTGGGTCACTGGATATCTATATGGAAAAAATATATTTTTTTTATTTCCTACCTAACGTCATATACAAAAAGAAATTCCAGATATGTCTTAGATCTACATGTGAGTGATAAATCACTAAAACTTATGTTATTTATCAGAGATAATTTTTGAATGAACACCAGAAAAATTTCTTAATCTAGACACAAAAGCAGTAACTGTAATGGGAAAGATTGCTATTCTAGATGACTTGGAAATATTAGAACTTCTTTTCCAGAGACTGAAAAGGCAACTCATCAAGTAGAAAAAAAAAAAAATTTTACTATCCAATATCCAGACCTTGGAATAGGCAACGATTTATTAAACAAGATGTAAAGATCTTTAACATGAAACAATGGTAAATCAGTAAATTAGGTTCAATTAAAATTAAAAACTTGAATTCATAAAAGTTGTATTAATAAGAGAGATAATGTAATCTTCTGATTCTTCACAAACAAGAATTTCCAAAGGGCCATGGCACATCATAAAAGATGCTCAACTCACTAGTCGTCAGAGAGATATAAACTAAGTCCATAAGGCAAGCTACAGTATACAGCTAAACAGCTAAACTTTTAAAAGCCAGAAAATACTAAGTACTGGTGTGTATGGAGAAACTGGAACTCTACCACAGTAATAGTGAGAGTTCAAATATCTTCAACTCAAAGTATATACCCCCAAACGAATATGCCGACGCAGAATCACCAGTGGGCATGCATAATATATCCCATTGTTTTTTGTGTCAGCAGTTGGAAATATCTTGAATGCCCATCACAGTAAAGTGGTTTAATACATCATGGCAAACTTCTGCAGCCCCCTGTGAGAGCAATTATGAAATAACAAGCTGCAGTGACATGGAACAACATGGATGGCTCTCAACAACATTATTTTTAGTGAAACAATACAGACACGGGCACACATGTGCATACACGTGCTTGTGTGTGTGCGCATGTGTGTGTTAGAAACAGCAAAAGCCTCTGTAGTGTCAGAATCCAAGCTAATGGTTAAGTTTAGGGAGGGGGTTTAATCATGGGAAGAAGTCACTAGAGAGTTTTTTGGTTAATGGTAATGTTCTATTTTTTTGCCCTGAGGTGCGGGTACATGGGTCTGTCTACTTGTGACAATTTATTAAGTGGTTACATTATGACATATGCATTTGTGCATGAGTGTGCACGTGTGTGTGTGTGTGTGTGTGTGATGATTCCATAGAGAAACCCTTCCTTGACTCGAACGTGTGGAGAGGGTTATACAGATCTGGGGGTGTATTGGGGACTAATTATTTTAGAAATGAGGAAGGCCATCATTATTAACTTAAGAATAAGTGAAAACTATTATAAAACAGTAAATAACTTTATACATGGCACATATATAAAAATGTTTACATACTCAAAATTATGTAATTATTGAGTGTGAAGCTATCCTGGGGTTATTATATGCAGGCAATAGAGTTTGGTTGCGGGGCAAGTGTGTCTGTAGGTTTCAGGGAGATCGTGAGAAAATACATCCCCAACTTCTTTGATGGGAAGAGAGTAGTTAATATATAATAATGATGAATCAAAAATGGCCGTAAAAATGCATTACTTGGACATATGAACTCTTAAAAGAAACAGCTAAAATAGATTAACTAATTACCTCTGGGGAGCAGGCAGAGAAAGTAGGGGTGCGGGGGCCTGCTATGATGGCATAAGAGACTTGTAGAATTTTACAGCTTTTAAAGCCACATATTATGTAACTTTGATAAGAAGTCAATATTTAAGAAATGGATTCTACAGCTATATCACACACACATATATATGAATAAAATCTATAAACAGTAGTAGCTAAAAGGAAAGACCTATACATTTACATCAAATGCCCATACACATTCATTAAATCACAAGATTTATAAGTTCTGAGAATAGGAAAAGAAGGATAGATACTTATTCCATTCAAAAAGCTGCTATAAGTAAGACACCACAATTAGACAAGTAGGCACAGGAAGAAAAATACATATTCATGTCCACTTTAAACAGATAAATAAATCCTAAATCATATTTAATATCAAGATCAACAAGGTATTAAAATAACACATTACAAACCACAATAAGTTAATCACAGGGATATAACAGTGTTTAGAAAATCCTATCAAAGTTGTTCTTACACTAAGATAATAAAGGAGAAACTTTAATGATTTCATTAGATACCGAAGAAGCGTTTGATAAAAGTCAATACTCATTCCTGATAAAAACCACTTAGAAAACAGACAGTAATGAAACACTCTTATCTTGATAAAATGTATTTACCAGAAAACTGAAGCAAGCATCATACTTAATAGTGAAACGTTAGTGATATTTTCTAAAAGTCCGTTCAGCAAGGATGCTCATTATACATCACTGTTTAATATTGTGCCAAAGATTCTAACCAGTGTAAAAATGGGGAAAAAGTAAGAAATATGACATTATGTATATGAGAATGTTCTTTTCTACAAGAATGCAGAAGCATAAACTGGTAAATTGCTTCAACCGGTCATGAGAGTTCAGAAAGCTGGGACTGAATATATCAACCTACGAAAATCGATAGTTTTTCTAGAACCAGCAACAAACAAGTAGAAAATTTAATAGAAGTAAAAACATTCTATTCGCAGCCAAAATAATTTTATAAAAGAGCTCCAGATGATACTAACCTGCTGAAAAAAAAAATGAAAATTAGCCTGAATAGAAGAAGGGACATATATGATTGATCAGAATAGAACAACACTATAGCCAACAATCCAAAAATCTCAGTGGCTTAGCAAAATATAAGTTTTTCTCTTGCTTAAATAATCATTTTGTGTGGGTTTCCAGGATGTGGCCATCCATGTGGCCATCCAGGGACCCAGACTCCTTCCACCTTACAGCTCTGACATCCTATGGCCCCAGATTCCCTTGATGGGCTCTTGCACACAGGTGGGGGAAGATGGAAGAGATGGTGAGGCCCAGTGCAGTGGGTTTCTCTGGGCTGACGGAGGTAGCTCAAGTTTCCATTGTCTGGATCTACTCATGCTGTGACACCAGAACGTGAGGGAGGGTAGACGTGTCACCCGCCCCAAGTCCAGGAGGAAAGGAAAAGTGCTTTGGCAAACTAACAAGGGTCTTCCACCCATGACAAGACTCAACGGCATAAAGGTGTCATTTCTCCTCAAGAATCCATGCATTCCATCTACATCTCTAGCAAATCTGATAGGTTTTATCATGGAGACAGACGGCTTGATTCTCCAGTTTGTATGGACAGTAAGTGTATAGGAATGGCCAGTACCATTTTGAAAAGATACACTGCAGGCATGTTGTGGTTGTGAGTTTGTCCTACTTGATGGGAAACAAAGTTAGAATAATAAGAGCATCATGACATTAATGCAACACAAATACATGATGGAAGAGAATAGGGGATCTCGAAACAAATGGACACATCAGGGAATTTGCACATAAGATTAAATTAATAGATAATAAAAGTGGGCATTGCCAGTCGGTACGTTCTTAGTCTATCTCATAAATCACGCTGGGATGATTCACTTTCCACTTGCTAAAAAAAAAAGTATAAATGGATCATAACTTACAGTATATGTAAATACATTTCAATTTGATTAAAAATGTCTTAAAATATCTATATGACTGTTGGCAGGTGAAAGCTTAGTGATATGAAACAATTAGAAACCATATGGGAGAAGACTGACAAATTCCCTGTAATAAATGACAAAATATACAAAGGTAATTGGCAGCTGACAGAATGACAAAAATATTTTCAATAGAAACAGCAAAAGATTAATATTCAGAACTCAGAGAAGATTCAAATCAATGTGAAAAAGACAACCCAGTAGAAAATAGCCAAAGAATATGAAGTGTGAGTTTGCTGAACATGAAACACAATGGCCAAGAAACACATTAAACTATTCTCAAATACAAACTAAAGATTGTTTTTCACTTATTATATTAGGGGAAAAGCATAAAAAAATCATAACAAGAACTGTCAGGCAGGAGGCACTGTCTTTGAATTTGGGGGAAGCATGCACTGACGAAGCCTTTTAACAGGGCGGTTTATCAGTCAAGCAGAATTGAAGATGCATAGACTCTGATCCAGTATTTACATTTTAGGAATCTATGTAAGAAAAGAACCAACTCATGTGCACAAGACATGTATCATGTATGTAAAAAGAAATGCTTCACAGCATTATCTGTAGTAGCAAATCATGAAAACAATTTAAACAATCATCAAGAGGAAAATAGTTAAATTAATCACGTCAGATCCAATCAATGGAGTCTTAAAGTAGTTAAAAATCGAGCTACATATGTTCCCATATCTCTTCCCTCTTGTGTCTCCCTCTCTCCCACCCTCCCTATGGCATCTGGCCAGATGGGTACATAAGAGGGAGGGCATGAGTTGAAAGAGACATTCTACTTTTCCTCCATATATTTCTAGAATCTTTTAAACATGAAAATGCATCAATATGTTAAATATATAATAAATAATAGAAGATGAAGGAATTAAGCATATGACCTACCTCCTTTACTTCTCCTCCCCTTTCTCTCTTATAAGAAAAATTCTTGCCTGGATTAGCATTTCCTACAACAAATCTCGCTCGCTGCCCCTTCCCCAAATCTAGGGTTCTCATCAATTATTGCCAGTGTGGGGAGGACACCATCCATGTACAGACAAATTCCTAGCAGCTGCTACTTGGGGTGGGGGAAGTAAAGGCTTAGAGCTGGATTCATCAAAGGAACCTCCTTCAGCTCTGGTCCTATTGAGCCATCTCCACTGCCCAAGGACAAAGCCGGGTGTGTACTTTGACAAAAGCCAACCCGCCCACTGACATCACTGATGTTTGCCTCCATGTTGCTCTAGGAGATTGGGGGAGGACCTCTCATTGACCCTTGGTGCCACCTTGCTGACTCTTGCTTTCCAACCTCTCTTTATTGATCCCTAAGGAATTGCTCTAGCCTGGCTGGTCATCGTTTCTTTCACCATCCTTTTTCTCCTTCTTAGATTTTTCTTTCCAAATGTTAGGATGTTGTATGCTCCAACCTGTCAATCCTTGTCTCCTTCTCATTCCCATCCATGCCAGGTGCTTCCTCCGTCACATCCAGAGTATGATTTCCAGCTCTGTCTTCAGTCCTGACCTCTCCCTAAGTACCCAGTAGCAGCGGGGAGTCTCCACCTGTGTGTCCTGAGGGCACTGCCCTCGGGTCTGCTGGCAAGAGCAATTCAGCCTCATGCCCTGATCACCTGCGTGTATCTAAAGGGCTGAGGCCAACCCCAGGGAGGTTAGTCACCCGCTAACTCGTGTCCAGGGCAGCAGCTGCTTTGGGAATCCAGGAATTCTCAGTGCTGCTTCCCCCATGACACCCTTTGGTCTCCCCTTCCAGAGATCCGAGGAATTCTGTTACGGGACGTTTGCACACTTACATTCTCACTCCGGAAATATCCCTGGGTTTCCATGTGCTCTCACGGCCTCTACCTGAGGGCATACCTTCCACATGTATCACACATGCATGAACATGAAATGGCAAAGTGGAGACTATGTGCGTCCATGGAAAGGAAACTATGTGTCCAGTGTTATACTCAGTCCTGCACATATAGAATCTTGAGTCCTCACAAGAATCTTGGTTACTTACTTTAGACCTGAGAAAAATATGTTCAAATCCTATTCTGATTTTTCATAAGGTATGGCCTTGGAAGTATTCCTCAAACTCTCTTAGATTCAGTTTAGAGTTTAGAGGTCCTTGGAATCAATTAAAAAGTAATTAGAAAATCCCTAACTTCTGAGAATTTGAATATTACCTATCTGAATAATCTCTGAGTCAAAAAATCATAGCAGAATCAAGGGAGACATTGAAAATATTTTGTTTATTAAGATCTAACATGTCAAACTTTGTGGAATGCAGCTAAAGTAGTACTCAGAGGGAAATTAAAGCTTTGAATATATATTTTAGAAAACAAGAAAGGACAATTTTAAGAAGTAGACATTAAAAATAACACTAAAGTAATGATCCAGTAGAGGAAAAAAATGATAATAATACAACAGTTTTAAAAATAAACTTTATGTTAATAATTTTTTTTAAACATCTTTATTGGGGTATAATTGCTTTACAATGGTGTGTTAGTTTCTGCTTTACAACAAAGTGAATCAGTTATACATGTACACATGTTCCCATACCTCTTCCCTCTTGTGTCTCCCTCCCTCCCATCCTCCCTATCCCACCCCTCTAGGTGGTCACAAACCACCTAGCTGACCTCCCTGTGCCATGCGGCTGCTTCCAACTGGCTATGCACCCTACGTTTGGTAGTGTATATATGTCCATGTCACTCTCTCACTTAGTCACAGCTTATCCTTCCCCCTCCCCATATCCTCAAGGCCATGCTCTAGTAGGTCTGTGTTTTATTCAAGACAGTATGGTACTGGCACTGGCACAAAAACAGAACTATAGCTCAATGGAACAGGATAGAAAGCCCAGAGATAAACCCACACACATGTGTTCACCTTATCTTTGATAAAGGAGGCAAGAATAGACAATGGAGAAAAGACAGTCTCTTCAATAAGTGGTGCTGGGAAAACTGAACAGCTACATGTAAAAGAATGAAATTAGAACACTCCCTAACACCATACACAAAAATAAACTCAAAATGGGTTAGAGACCTAAATCTAAGACTGAACACTATAAAACTCTTAGAGGAAAACATAGGCAGAACACTCTATGACATGAATCACAGCAAGATGCTTTTTGACCCACCTCCTAGAGAAATGGAAATAAAAACAAAAATAAACAAATGGGACCTAATGAAACTTAAAAGCTTTTACACAGCAAAGGATACCATAAACAAGACCAAAAGACAACCCTCAGAATGGGATAAAATAGTTGCAAATGAAGAAACTGACAAAGGATTAATCTCCAAAATTTATAAGCAACTCAATAACAAAAAAAAACAGACAACCCAATCCAAAAATGGGCAGAAGACCTAAATAGACATTTCTCCAAAGAAGATATACAGATTGCCAACAAACACATGAAAGAATGCTCAACATCATTAATCATTAGAGAAATGCAAATCAAAACTACAATGAGATATGTTAATATATTTTTAAGTGTAGACAAAAAATGAGTAATCCCCCCCAATGTAGAATTTATTATACATACCCAAAAGGAAAAGGGAAGCTTGACTATGTCAATTAGCTAGAAATCAGGTGTGTCAGTGATTACCACTCCTGATTAGGGCATAGAAGGTCATGAAAAACCTTAACTCCCAGAGTGATACCAAGAAAAACCTGGACAAAGAGCAGTGGATGAAATCTTGGTGAGGTGATTTCCAGAGAAATAAGACCTTCGTGGGTACATAGAGAGCCTGTCACCTTCCATACCTGCCTACCTGGGGCAGGTGCCTGCTCTGAGCATGGATAGGGGCCCCAGAGACCTTGAAAGAATGAGGAAAATGTAGACCAGGTTTGGATGTCCATGTGGGCTGGTAGGGCGGAGTGGGGTCTGGAAGAGCTCAGATCCAAGAAAAGATCAACTGACCCATCAGTAACCCCCCGCCCTGACTCCAGCCTTCTCCCCTCATAGAATTTTGCCCAGAAAGCAGTCCGGCAGGAGAGGTTAGCAGACAGAGGAAGACTGTTGCTGCCTCGGGGTGCACAGCCAAGGTTGAATGCGAAGACATCCCTTCCAGATCTAATACTGACAAGAGAAAACACGCTATGACTTTGCAGGTTAGGGGTTGGCTGAGCCACAAGTTAAATCAGCCTGAGTCAAGTGGCCACCCAGACCCAGACCTACCTGATGCCCAGTTATCTGCCCCACACCAACCACCAGACACAGGAGGGCATCTCTGGGAAGAAAACCAGAAAGACCCCAAATAACAAGAGGGAGCAAAATATCTCTGCCTCTAGCGCTCTTTAAATGCACAGTGTCTGAAATAAAGTCTTACAATATTTTCAAATACTCGTGAGAAAGCTAAGTGTAGAAATGGGGAAAGATGCCTGATGGATTATAATTAATAGGCGAGGACTTTAAAATGTCTTTTATACATGTTTAGTAGTTGAAAGGAAAAATATTATATATATTGTATGTCTATTATTGCATATAAATATTGATACACAGCTATTAACAAATGGATATTATATATAGTGTCTTATTTTCATATGTTTTACTATAGGTTATACATTCTATCATACATACTTCCTATTATTTTTGCTTCAAGCAGTCAATTTTCTTTTAAGTATTTAAGACAAGAGAGCAAAACCTAGTCTTTAAATTCACCCATGTATACAGATATGTCTATATACATACATTTTATATATATATATATATATATATATATATATATATATATATGGGATAAATGGATAGAGTAGTTCAGAGTAAAAATAAAATTCTAAAAGACCAAATAGAATTCTAGACAGAAAAATACACAACTGAATTTTTTAAAAAATAAATAGGTTTAAGGCACTTTAGAGACTGAAAAAGAAAGTATCAGTGAAGTTGAAGATAGGTCAATATAAATTTTCAAAATTAAGCAGGGAGGAAAAATGTTATTAAGAAATAGACCAAAGCATCAGGAACATGCAGCTAATATACCTGAGAATGGAGTGTAAGAAGGACAGAAAAGAAGAGTGAGGCAGCAAAATATTCGAAGAAATACTTTTGCTGAATTTTTAAAAAAAATTTGATAAAAAGGAAAATCAGACCACAGTCTGAGAAGCTCAATGACGTCTAAGGGATTGACTCTCAGTTAAAATGCTGAAAACCTAAGACAAAGAGAAAATCATAAACATAGCCAGAGCAGCTGGCAGAGGGGGCGGGGGTTGGGGAGGGACTTTGCCACATCACAGAAAGCAGAATGATCACAAGGATGACTTCTCATCAGAAGCAACAGAGCCAGGAGGAGGGGAAACAAACAGCACTGAGGGCGCGGTGGCGGCTGGGATTCAAGGCAGGTATGGAAAGAAGGCGAAAGCTCCAGAAATCTGCATGGACGTTTCCTTGAGACACTGGCTGATTATGAGTCTGCAGGTAAGGCTTTAAGAGGCAGGTCAGAGAAAAATGCTGCGAAAGAAATCATAAGATAAAGGGAAATAAATGTTACAAGCATTGAAAAAGGAAGAGCCAGAACTCTCATTATTCATAGAAAATATTATGAGAAAAATAGATAACCAAAGGAATCCACAGATAAATTATTAAATGAGAAATTATAAGTGCAAGAGCAATAAAAAATTTCATGTTCGTGTACAGAAAACAATACCAAAAAATGGTGATTACAAACATGAAAAAAATTGCAAGATACTGAAGAATAAATTTAGCAAAAGAAGTATAAGACTTTATTGAGGACAAAAAAATGAATCTTGATTAAGGACATTTTTCAAAAGCTAAATAAATGGAGGGAGATACACGTGTGTAGAGAAGCAGGCTCAGTATGGAACATACGTCCCTTTTCCCAGACTCATCCTCAGAGCTGAAGGAAGCCCGGTCAAAACGCTGTCAGGGCTCTTCATAGACTACATCAAGTTGACTCTAACTTCACATGGAAGAAGAAAGTGTTCCGAACATCCGGGAGCATTTTGCCACAGCAAAAATAATGATTTACTATAAAAGTGACCCAAGTAAGATCATGTGACATTGGTAAATGACAGGTGCAGAACTTCAGATATTAGAAGAAAATAGAGGAAAGTATCTTTATGACTTCAGGGTGAATAATGCATTTTTACATTAGCCTTAAACTACACAAGTCACAATGGAAAATATGAATAAATTCAATGGCATTAAAAATCAAAACCTTCATTTAAAAAAAAGACACTGTAAACAAAGACCACACCTGGAAGAAGATATTTGCCATGTGTATCACTGATGAAAGAGCAGACCTCAGACTGCAGAGAGAACTCCCACTGATCCACAGAACAAAGAACCACAGGAGAAAGAAAGCCAAAGGCTGTGAGGAAGTGTTTCATAGAAAAAGAAACTAGAATATTGAATAAACATATCAAAAAAATCCAGACTCACTAATAATTCAGGAAATACATTTTACAATCTCAGTGAGTTACAGTTTCATACCTGTTGTCTGTCTCCTGAATGTCTGTGTCCTCCCCAAATTTATATATTGAAATCCTAACCCACAATGTGATGGTGTTAGAAGGTGGGGCCTTTAGGAGGTGATGAGGTCTTGAGGGTGGAGCCCCCATGAATGGGATTAGTGTCCTTATAAAAGAGGCCCCAGATCTCCCTCACCCCTTCCACCCTGTGAGGACACAGCAAGGACTCAGCCATCTGCAACCTGGAGAACGGCTCTCAATCCCTGACCGGGCTGACATGGGGCTGGACTTCCAGCCTCCAGAGCTGTGAGAAATTAATTTTTGTTGTTTATAAACCACGCAGTCTGTGGCATCCTTATAGCACATTCTTACGGCAGCCCAAGCAGACTGACACAACACCTATCGGGAAATTAAATGGGTACACAGTCCCAAGGGGTGGGGAAGATGCAAATGATGAGATGCCCCTGCCCCTGGCAAGAGAATGCATTTGTACCACTGCTCTGGAGCAAAATTTATCAATAACCGGTCAATGTGAGATGCGTATTTCCCACCACCCAGCAATTTCATTCACAGTCTTGTAATCAACCTTTAAACAAGTGATAAGGAACCCCATACAGGACCGGTCACTGCAGTTCAAATTAATCTGATATAAGAAAAGCATCAGAAACAGCAGAAATCCACCAAGAGGAAAATGGATAAACTGTGGTATGTTCATACAACAAGACACTTTACAGAGAAAATAAATGACCCGGGATTATGTATAACAACATACACTATCCTCATGAATATAATGTTGAGAAAACAAGCAGGTTGCAGAAAGATTCACATGTTTATAAAAGGGACAGTTTTATAAAGAGAGAAATAACTTACCACGTGCAGGCAGACCCAGGGCCCGGCGTCCACTGAGAAGTGAGTCAGGATGGCAGCGCCTCTAAAGAGGGAGGTGGGGCAGGAACAGGAGTGGGTGCACGGGGTCCTCACCTGCACGTGGGAGGGCTTATTGGGGGGCCGAGTGTGTCACCAACAGAGCGCTGTCCCGCTGTGTCTCTGTTGCGGCTTCACTGGTTTTCTCTCCTTCCCTCGGCCCCGGGGGCTCTGCCTTAGCTCTTCCGGCCCCTGCAGGTCAGTTTCCTCCAGATGTTTACCCAAGCAGCCCTGTCTTTCACTCACATCTCAACCCGAAGTGCACAGTGTCCGGAAGGCTCCCCCGGTGGGTAAGCTCGGGTGCCATCGCCTCACCCACAAACCACGAAGATGTATCTCTACACAGGGCCTATGGCTACCTGGGAGCATGTCTCATTTGCATTAATTTTTGCTTGGCTTTAGTTTATGGCCGTCTTCTCTTCCTAGAATATAAGTTCCTGATCATCAGGCCTTCAGAGCGTAGAAGGGGCTGGGTACATGGCACAGACCTTCACGGCAGACACCTCTTTGAATGAATGAATGACTGTAGAGTTAATGAAATAATGGACGTGAAGCTGGCACCTCACAACCTAACTCTCAGTTAAGTTCCTATCAGCGTTTTCGTTCGAAGGCAGGGTCCATGCGCACAGCTAGTTGTCGGCTCTTGGCTGGGGGTCTCGGTTCCTCTCCACGGGGATGTCCCCAGGGTCCCCAGGAGGGGTGGGGGTCACTCACACTTGGTCCAGGGAGGGAGGAGAGCGGGAGAGAAAGGCTTTTTGGAGGAGTTGGTGCTTGAGCCAGACCTCGTCGTCGGGATGCATTTGATCGATACGGGGACAAGCATTGAGGTTAATTAAGGCCCAAGGTCACTTGGGTGGTAGTACACAGTAGGCGGTGCTTTTCCCCTGGACCCTGCTGCCTTCACACACCCCAGATTCTGCGATGGGCTTTACATCAGTGCTACTTGGCTGGGGGGAGAGGAAAGACTGAGTGGTGAGAAAGCAGGTTCAAGGTCGGCTCTGAGAGCAGCTCAGCTGCCCTCTCCACGGCCCTCACAGGGCATGGGGATTTGACGTGAGTCACCTGACAGCCAGAGCAGAATGAAAATTGTGTGTTTTAGACTAAAAACACAAATCTTCAGGAGCTCGTCTGAGTCCGTCCCCCCTGCCCCCCATGCCATGGCCTGGGAGAAATCCCTCTTTGGGGCCTTATAAAGAAAACAGGGGTAAGTGGGTTATTTTCTCAACAATGCCCCCCTACGCCAGCTATAATAGTAACACTGTATTACTTTTTCTCATAATGTCCCATCTTGTAATTGTTACAGCTGCTTCCCCACCCGCACTAGCTGGTGGGTCTAGGAGGTAAAGGTGAGGGCTCAAAGCGAAGGGAGGTCATTCTAGCGGAAGCAGGGCCACCTGGTACACAGTGAGGAAAGTTCCAGGATTGGCCTAGGAGAGAGATGTAATGACTGGGAACCAGAGGAGAGACTGTGGTCCCCCCACCCCAGGGAGCCCCCAAGAGCCATGGCTCCCGGTGTTCACATCCTCGGATGGTACCCTCCTGTGTGGAGCCAGGGCTGTGTGACCCTAGAATTCAGAATGACCAGGCCATGAAAGCCATTCCAGCTGCCACCTGGACCAGGATCTCAGGCGGCTTGATCTGAGGGCAGGTGGCCAGCATCCCACGAAGAGGCTCAGGCAGCCCCAGGAGACGTCCACGTGGAGGAGAACGGAGACAAGAGCCAGCACCAAACGTGGCCTGTGTGGTCCTCTGTGGCCGTCAGCCCTTCAGATGACTGCGGCCTGGCCAACATCTGGAGGCAGCCACCTGCGACACCCCAGGCGATAATTGCCCAGGAGCCCTGGAATCTGTACGCACAGTTCATGGCGGGTTTTGTCACTAAGCGCTGGGGTCACCTGTCACAGCTCTGGGTGTCTGCACCTGACACCCAGCACGGTGTTGGGACGTGATCAATGCTCAAAAAGAAGTAACTGCCGTCATGGTCACATAAAGGCCGTTCCATTTTCCAACACTTGTCCCTGATTTTCCAGGACGCGTCTTCCCTTGGGCTCAGTCCACACCCACAGCTCCCTCCGGGGGAGGCTGTACCCGGCAGAAGACTCTGCCAGATGGTGGCAGACGGACCAACACCACTGGAGCCTTGCTCTGATCCACTGCACCTGAGTCCTTGGGGGAAGGGAGACACTCAGGACAACCACAGGGTAGGAGCGAGCCTTTGCACCTTTGGCACATGGCCAGTTGGCTCAGCCCCAGCGACTTTGACTTTGAGTGCCCTTGGCGAGCTCCTCACTCTGTAGCCCGACTCTGCAGCTGTTCTCACTCTGTGCCTCTTGAAGCTTCTAATAAAATTTAATAAAGTCCTTCCCTGGGAATTTCTTTGTTCTTTGAGCAGCTCTGTGTTTCTCACATCCTTAAAGGAGCCCACATAGAACAACAAGGGTCCGGGCGGAGGAAGGGTTAAGGACATCTGATTGAGTCTTAAGGAGCCCAGTCAAGGCTTGTGCCTCAGCAGAGTGATTTGAGCCAGCGTTGCAGGAAGACAAGACGTTGTTTCCCTGCTCTGCCTGCTAAGAAGGCCTGGATTTCCATAAGTAAGTAGATAAACACAGCGTGCAGGCGGCAGACAGGGAAAGCAAGAAAGAACACACTATTCATTACCTTCTCCGCTCCTAATAAGATCACAACGGGCTGAGCAGCATTTCTGCTCATGTACCTCCGTACAAAGACCCATCTGGGCCCCAGCCACCTGGGAGTCCAGATTAGGCTCTCGGCTGCCCCAGAGCCTTGCTGTCTGCTCCTCCTTATCAAGAAAGGCGCCCAAGGTGGGTGCCAGGAGGTCATTCATGCCTGCCCTGTCTGAGCTGGGCTTGGACCCAGGTGGGCAAAGGGCAGCCTCTGCACCCAGCCTCCCAGCAGGACGCTCCTGGCGCAGGGGTGGAGGACGGGGCCGAGGAGCGCGGCCTGCTGCCGGCAGCCCTCCCCAGGTTGACCAGCACCGTGGGAAGCAGTATTTTTACAGCCATAGACAGAAGCAAGCCCTGTGGACATGGGCCAATGGATGCTTTAGAAGGACATAAGCAAGCATGTATTCCAGGGCTGAGAGTAGGGGATCAGAGCCCGACCCGGCCCAGACCAGCACGAGCTCTGGAGACAGACGATGAACACAGCTCCAACCGCAAGCAGAGAGGAAACGCAGCCCGCTCGGTCTCAAGCCTCGTCTTCCTTTTCCTGCCATCATGGAATTTCCACCTTGCGTGTTGCTGGAAGCCTTGGCCGTCGGTGTCAGTGCAATGTCCCTGGCTCCTGTGCAGAGGTGAAGGGCTCTCCACTGTGGACTGTCTTCACTTGCGGTCCTGAAGTCTTCCTTAAATTCTTCGTAGAAGACTCCTCCGGGCACTGTTCCTGCACTGACACGCAGGAAGTGGGCCACGGAGCTCCGAGTGGACAACCGGATAGACTCGGCCCTCACAGTTCATGGGGGATTGGTTCCAGGACCCCCACAGATACCAAAACCCACGGATGCTCAAGTCCCTTATATAAAATGGCATATAACCTATGCACATCATCTTTTACTCTTTTAAATCATCTCGAGATTACTTATAATACCTAATACAATGTAAATGATATGTAAATAGTTGTAAATACAATGTAAATGCTATGTAAATAGTTGCCTACATGCAGCAAATTCAAGTTTTTCTTTCTGAAACTTTCTGCACTTGGGGGGTGGAAATATTTTTGATCCTTCCATCCGTGGATGGTTGAATCTGCCTCTGAAGCAGGAGAGGTAGAACCTGAGGACGCGGGGGTCCCACTGTACACATCACCCACCCCAGCTAAGAATTCAGTTCTGACTGAGCTTATTCGGTAAAAATGCACCCACACAATGAAGCCGCTGAGGGTGGAAACCTGCCTGGCCCTCTCCTACCGGAGCCTGGGTCTCTCTACCTGAGCGCACACCTTCAGGGCTCCCAGCCCTTTGCCAATCACCCTAGGAAGTTCGGCTCCCGTTCCACCAGGGTAAGAATTCTTCAATTGGTTTCCCGCCACTGGCTTGAGTTAAGCCCCAAATCCTCAGCCTGCCCTTCAAAGCCTTCTCTCAACTTCCCCACCTGGATTGTACCTGTAATCCTTCAGGGTTCTCCTCTATGGGCCCCATTCTCCTGCTGCACTGTAGGGAGGAGAGCACAATAGTGAGGGCGTGGGCTTGGGGTTCAGACAGTCCTGGATTCTGATGTGCAATATGGTTGAGCCTCAGTTTCCTCATCTACAAAACAGGGATAATACTGGTCCCTGCTACATAGTGTTGGTAAGAGGATTAAACAAGGATACCTGGAAAGTAGCGTTCAATGCCCAGCACATGGCTAGCTCCCAGTCACCAAGCACCAGGAGTGAATCTATGACTACCACAACTCCGAACATGACGATTATTGTTTTTATTATCATCACCGTCATCACCATCATCGTCATCACCAATCACCATCATTACCATTGTCAGCATCATCAGTAGCAACAGCAGCAGCATCACCATCATCACCATCACCATTACCATTATCACCATCATCACCTTCATCATCACCATCATCACCTTCATCATCACCATCATCACCACCATCATCACCTTTATCACCACCATCATCACCATCATCACCATTATCACCATCATCACCATCATCATCATCATCATCATTATCACCATCATCATCATCATCATCACCATCATCATCACCATCATCATCATCACCATCATCATCACCATCATCATCATCACCATCATCGTCATCACCAATCACCATCATTACCATCGTCAGCATCATCAGTAGCAACAGCAGCAGCATCACCATCATCACCATCATCACCACCATCATCACCATCATCACCAGCATCATCATCATCATCATCACCATCATCATCACCATCATCACCATCATCACCATCATCATCATCACCATCACCATCATCACCATCATCACCATCATCACCACCATTATCACCATCACCATCATCACCATCATCACCATCACCGTCATCATCACCATCATCACCACCATCATCACCATCATCACCATCACCGTCATCATCACCATCACCACCATCACCACCATCATCACCATCATCACCACCATCATCACCATCATCACCATCACCGTCATCATCACCATCACCACCATCACCACCATCATCACCATCATCACCACCATCATCACCATCATCACCATCACCGTCATCATCACCATCACCACCATCACCACCATCATCATCATCATCACCATCATCACCATCATCATCACCATCATCACCATCATCACCATCATCATCATCACCATCATCACCATCATCACCATCATCACCACCATTATCATCATCACCATCATCACCATCATCATCATCACCATCATCACCATCACCGTCATCATCACCATCACCACCACCATTATCACCATCACCATTATCACCATCATCACCATCACCACCATCATTACCATCGTCACCATCAGCAGCAGCAACAGCAGCAGCATCACCGTCATCATCATCGTCATCTTTCTTGCCCTTCCTGCCATGACGTGGAATCTTCTTTCTGCTCCCTGTCCTGCCCCACCTCATCCCCACCCTTTGCCAGTCTCTGCTAATCTCTGAGCTCAGATCCTGGTACCAACAGCACAGGGAACCTGGGCAGCTCTGGCTGCACTGCATCCCAGTCCTCCTGGCTGGAATCCTCTGAGGCGGTCTCCCACGGCTGAGCCTGCGCTCCTACATCAGAGGCTGGCCTCAGCACCGTTTCCTGTGACAGCGTTTAGTTAAGTGCTCTATTGCATGGTTCTCTAAATGTCCACTGGGATTCAACTCTGCCAATAAAGCCAAATAAGCCACCTATAAAGGGAAAACAATTATTGTGGGCAGACAGCAAAATGCCCATAAATCAGACAGAATAATATCTCCAGGCAGACTCTGAAATTTGCAGACACAAAATCAGGTAAGGATTGTCACCCCTTGTTGAGCGTCCTTTCTTTCATGTGTCATCATGTGCGTGGCACAAGGTGGAGAGCCATCACCTCCCACACACACCAGGTGCCAGATGGCAGAGGCTTCCAGACCCCGCCTGGGTGCTCTTTCTGCAAAATAAAGGCCAGTTTCAGGTCCAGAGGAATTCAAGCCCTGCCTGTGCAGGGACAAGCTCAGTATTGCTGGTCCTGCAGCTGGGGTGTCTCCGTGGGGACATCCTGGTTCCTGGCCTGGGGAATCCTGGTGCCCAGCCTGGAGCACAAGAACACCTGTGTGGGTGTTTATAAGGGACTAGACGGGGAGTGATGCTTCTCACAGATGTTTTCCCTTCAAGGGCACTTTGATGCTCCTTTGCTCCTGGAGTTCTCCTTTTGACCTGGAGACTTTCGGGTAATCGGGGTACCTTCAGTAGAGATGATGAGGCTGCACCTGGGAGCATGGCGTGCAGTGGGGGAAGCTGCACAGCAGGTGAGCCCAGGCCTGGGATGCGCTGGAACAGGGCCTCTGCCTTCCGATCCAGGACCTGTTCTCCCGGGCCAGCCAGGTACCCCTGTGAGCATCCGTCCCAAAGGTCACTGGTGTCGACATATGAAGTTTTCTGAAAAAGATGGGTTTCCAGAGGGTGCAGAGAACCGAGCTCTCAGTGAGTCCAGCGCAGCTCAGACCTGAAGGAGCACCTGAAGAACCCACCAAGTGTGCATGGAACACCTCTAGGCGGCGTCTCAGAAAGGCTGGACCCCAGGGCTGACCGTCCCACCCCGTCTCCCTCCACCCAGGGCCTGGACTCCACTCAGAGAGGCTCTCAGATTCAGAGGACCCCCAAACGCCATCCTCGGTAATCAGCTCCTCCTCCCTGCAGCCCATATGTTCCCCCAGCACCTCGGCCATCCCACTAGCCCAGCACCGACCTCCTTCCGCCTCCTATTAGAGCTGTTTGTACCTTGACTTCCTTCCTTTTGGAGCCTGAGCTCTTTGAGGTCAGATGCTACTCATGGAAAGTGACACTTCCTGAACATTATCAATGTCCCCCCTTACCCCCTCCAAAATTGTCTTAGGTGCTTTACATAGAATCCACCCACACAATCTCCTGGCAGCTGGGCTCAGAGGCGACCCCCGTATTCTGACACCAGCTACTGTTCTATGGTACCAGAGAGTAAGATGTCAGAGTCTTAGTAAGAGCTTTTGGGGCAGTCAGTGGGAAGTAAAATCCTCTCAAATTAAATGTACACATGCCTTACAAGATGTCCAACTTCAGAAGCACGTGTCTTAGACTTGAGGAGAGGTGACACGCTCCTCCTGTGGGGTGAGGAAACAGAACAGCCAATTAGGACGTGACCTGTGCATCCAGCCTCCCTGCAAGGCCAGCTCACCCGTGTGCTGGACGTCGCTATTCATGCTGGGCTTTCAGGGACTGTGTGGCTTGGTGGCAGAGCCCCACAGACTGAAGTAAGACACAAGTGAGCTGCGATGCCAGCTCCGCCCCCATAAGCCATAGTTTCCCTGGGGTCACTCGACAGGTGGTCTAGGCTCAGAATCTCTCACCTGCAGGGCCAGCATCCTCACGGGTCCGGATGCCTGAAGTTCTCTTGGATCCTATGTAACGGCAAAACCCAACCGACCTGCAGTCCTCTGGGGACAAATCTGACCTGAGCTACCTGAGGTTCTTTATGGCCTTTGGGAAAATTAATCATGGATAAAGGAATATTCTGTTGAGCCCTATGACACTGGCAATTCCTAGCTTGACTATTGCAAGTCCATGAGGTTCAACCTTGGTGATGGGAAAAGACCACAGACAGAGCCCCTCACCTGTGTGACCTTCATTGACTCAGCATCTTGTTACCACATTAAGAGGTGAATGATAAACAGCTTGGCCTCCAGAGCCACCTCAGGTCCTGGGGGTCCTGGGGAGTGACGGGCTCAGGCCCCTCGCTGACCCTCTGGGTGAGGGTTAACTTGCCCCACGGCTGTTCAGCTGTGTCAGAGGAGAACCCCACGAGTCCAGCTTCCCTCAGTGCTTCTCTGGAAGTGGAGAACGGCGTGGAGGAATTTCCCACCTGCCCTCCTGGATTTCCAACTCATATCTTATTGAAATGGTGTCAGAGTCACTTGTCTCTCGTCCTGATGTTCCTGATCATGCAATTTAACTGTGAGGCCAAATTGTCGGTTCAGCATTTTGCTTTTGTAGACACCATGCCTCCAAAATGGTGCATATGGTGCATATGGTGGGGGTGGGGGACCCGGGCAAATAGGGTCCCCAAGTTCCTATCTCAGGGCTGCAAACATAAAAGGTCAGAAACATACAATGAGGGGCAATGGACGGGAAGGAGCTGGTGGTACAGAGCAATAGAGAGGAGGCCGAGTGACTGAGGTCAGGGAACAGGTGAGAGGGGTGGCCGGGGAGGTAGGCGCTCTCTCCTTTGCCTTCTAATCCACCCCCACGGGTACCCTGGGCTTTACCCTCAGTGCCCTGGGAGGCATCTGAGTGAGATAACAAAGGGTGAGACTCCATCCTGCTTGGCTTGCAGTGGTCTGTTTCCCCCTCTTTCTGACCCCGTCGTGTCCACTAAGGCACGAATGTCATCCCCACCTGATGGAGTTTGTGCCCCTGCCCACGCGTGCTTCCGGAACAGCACCCACAGGCCCAGAGAGAGTCTGTTTCTCAGGACACAGCCGTGTTCCTTGAGGGCGGGGTTGTCATCTGTTCTCGGGAGGTTGACTCCCCAGCACCCAGGGAAGCTGCAGGTGCTGGGTGGTGATTAACCCACCAAACCCCTGGCCTCCTCTCCTCCCCTCTGCGCCCTACTCCCCATCAGGACCCTTCAGACCTCAGCAGGGATGAATGTCCTGCATTCCCTGACCAGGGTCTGAAGCCCAAGGCACATCTGTGCTGGGCCTGAGACTGTCTCTCTCCCGACAGCCCGCAGCACAGCTAGGGACATAGCAGGAGCTAAGTAGATGTTACTAAGGGGAAAGATAATTTACAGCTTCTTAAAATGGTTTGAAGGTTCAGAAGCAGAGAGAGACCAAAAAAAAAAAAAGCAGCAGCACTAACTTTCCTAGACCCTGCACTGTCTGAATTCTTAAAACTTGCATTTCAAAGGGATTTGGAACTTCTTCCAATTCACTGAGCTGCTGCTTTGCAAACTCCACTCGGTTTCTGAACTCATCATGAAGTTTATGAATTTTGTATTTTTACACCAGGGCTCTCTGAAGTTTTATCTTTAAGAAGACAAACAAAACCTAAGTACGATTATCTCTGTTTTTAATAGAAAAGGGCGTGCAGCTGCTACAAAGTTCACATTGAAAGGCATTCATGTTCACATGGAAGGGTCAAAACGGAAACTTGAAAGTAAATAGCTTTGTGGAAATGCACAATGTGAAGCAGTGAGCAGTCATTCAGGAGAGTAAACGGGAGCCCTGCCAGGCAATTGACAAGGCATTACCGAGCTTGAAAAGCAAGATGCTGAAAGGCATGTTTGATAAAATTACTGCAAAACAAAGACACAATATAAAGGCTGCGCATTATGTATGGGGGGCTATATGCATATGTGCATTTACATATACATGCACTGCTCATTTGTGCATGTGACAGTCATGTGATGTGTGTACATGCATGTGTGGGGAGATATACATACATATATATATATATACACACACACAAAATATGCACCTCAATTCGGAAGGCTAGATAGCATGGATTTCCTAGCGCTGAAGTTTGTGGGGGGGCAGTGGATATTGGGGGTGTAAGGAGGATAGTGAAAGGGGAATACATAAAAATTAAGCATTTCGAAAAATAAATGATGCACTTTAATGCTTATTTGTAAAGTATGCATATAATAAATCAAATTTAGAATAAAAAGAAAATGAAGGTTGAGTAACCCTCAGAGGATGAAATGAAATGAACTAGTGTCTAAGAAAATGCTTCCTGAGTAGGGAAGTGAAGTTCGGCTGAAATTATTATGACTGTTGTCAAAATTGCTATTGCTATTACTGAAGACTCAGCTCAGCCAAGACGTGGGCTGCGCTGGCCTCTGCTCCGCTCTAAGGAAACATCACATTGGATGTTTTCGTGCTCTGATTCCAGCTGGATTTGGCTTCCTAGCCCGGCCAGGCTTCGGGAGCATGTCCTAGCTGGGTGTTTGTCCCCAAGCATGCATTCTACCATCCCTGTTCTGGGGTGCCTCCACGCCACTAATTTACCCACTCGGTGTACAGACCGTTATCTCCTTCTCCCTGAAAACCTGCTCTCGAATGACGCTGGGTTGGCCGATGAACCCCACGTGTGCCCTAAGGCTCAAAGCTCCCTCTCTCAGAGGAAAGCTGGTTCTCACCTGCAGGGCTGCTGGCCATCAGTGAGCCACGGACAAGAGGTACCGGGGACCAGCCACAGGGATAACTCCCCATCTCGTCCTGAGCTCCCAGCCAGCAACTGCACCCTCACTCAACCCGGCAGTATGTTCATTACTTAGAACTGGATGTAGGTCTGTGCTCTCCCCAGGGTAGGTATTTCCCCGCAGTTCTCTAGTATGTGCAAAGCTGGAGGAACACTGGGTAGCAGTGTGTGGTAACAGCACAGCATTCCACGCAGCCATTCTAAATGGCAAGGGAGCTACCTCCCACATGCATTTATGCTGTGACTCAACGTGCCACAGCGAAGATCCTGCGTGCTGCAGCTAAGACCCGGTGCAGCCAAAATAAGTGAATATTTTTTAGAAAATATTGGAAGCAGGGCATTCTTTGCTCATTCAGCCCTTCGAGAAATATTCCCGGAGCACGGCTGTGCCCTTCCAGGCAGCAGGGCCAGGGCACAGCAAAGCCAGGATCTTGCCCTCTGAGACAGAGGAGCCCTCCCAAGGGGGGCCCAGGAGCAGGCATCCTGGGGCAGTGAGGGTGGCATGTGCACGGCAGGGAAGAGCCTTCCTTGCAGAGGGTCCCGCCACACGTGTGAAGCGAGGGAATCGTTGGTTCAGGGGAAGCTGGAGGTCAGGGAGGGAAGGGCAAGGGGGTGAGAGGGACCGAGGCCATGCTGGACTCTGCAGACCCCTGACAGCCTCAAGCTGTGCCTTCCCACGCGCATCTCCCAGACCAGGGCGGGTCCCCTGGGCTGCACTTTCCCCCCCCAGCACCAAGCACTGCTCTTTACACACAGTAGTTTCGCTCCAGAAAGATTTTCTACCTTGGTGATTACACATTTCTTTCTTATAAGAAATTGGATTTCGAGCAATTATTTCTATTTCTAGTTGTTTCTAATTGCAGTTCCCTATCTGGAAATCAATGTATAGTTTCCACGTTTTGCACTTGGCTCTGAATCCAGCCCATGCTGGGCCTGAATTTCGGTTTGGCACTAAATGAAACAAATCAGGGGGGAGGACAATCTGCAGGGAATGTGTGTGCGTGTGCGTGTGTGTGTGTGCGCACAAAGTGCCTGTACATAGGTGTGTGCCACGTACCTGTGTGGGGGGGGTGTGCGCATGTGCACGGTGAATGTGTGTACTGAGTGTGTATCTGTTGTGTGTGTGTGCACATGTGTGTATCTTGGGGGTTGGTGACAGTGGCACTTCTGCATAGTTTTCTGCACAGTTTTGCTCCCAGTCGTCCTGGTGCTGCTAAGAAAGTCCATCCCAGGAAATTCTGACTTCAGGAGCGCTATTTCATATTCCAGAATTTATGCCACGCCATGAAAACACCGAAGACATCAAAGGCAGCATTTCTACCTGTGGGCCTGGGGGAGCCACCTGTGTGGTCAAGCAGACAAAGTTCCTGTCTCTGAGCATCTCCACGGACAGCCCGACTCTGAACTTGTGGTCAGACCAACCTCCCCGCCTCTGCTCTCCGTCTATCAGCCCAGACACTACGGCTCTCTCACCAACTCTAAGCCAATAGCAGAGGAACTGATTTGATTATCAGACCGATGTTATTCTCTGCGCACTAATGAAGAGCCCATATTATGCAAATGCAGATGATTATGACAGCAAGTTTTTCATTGCAAATTCATTCCCCAAGCCCAAAATAAACTTTCACCGTGCCAGGGGGCTGCTCCAACACACGGAAGATAGGAAAATTCATTTCACAAAGAATGCGTCTGAGGAAAAAAAATAATTAAGCTCCTTGGAATTAATTTGAGGCCTTTCATATTTATCTTTTCTGACTCATTATTGAAAGTTAGAGGAACCAGTCAACGCTATTTCTTTTTATTCTAGCAAACTAAGAAAAGAAAGCAACAGTAACCCCGGTGGGAACAAAGTACCATTTGTATCCCGGGTTCTTTGGACGTGGCGAATCCAGGCACACGGTGAGGCCACCTCCTGCTCTAACCTGTCCTTGTCCACCGGGCACAACTGGACACTGGGGGTGGCAGCCCCGCCCGCTGGGGAGCGGAGTCTCCTGCGGGGCTTCACCCAGTGGCGAAGCATCCACTCTGGGCGATGGCACCGCTCCCCATCGCCGAGGCAAAATCAAATCCGTTTATTACTGGTGAGGCCACTTTTGATGTCCACGGTCAGTTTAGGTGTCTTTCCTCCTTTTCCCTGTGGAAGAACAAGAAGGCGGAGCTGGAGAACCCATAGCCGTGCGGCCGTCCTGCACTGGGGGGACCGGAGGCCCGGGGGGGGGGGGGTCCGGAGGAGGAGTATTGGGACCAGGTGGACGCACGCAGGCTGCTGCGCTGTCATCCGTTTCCTCACCGGCATCTTCGCCCCACCCACCCGCTGTCCAGTCATCATCAAATTGAGGAAAGGCCTCCCCTTTGGGGCCGGATTTTATCTGGGCTCCGGGAGCAGTGAGACCTTGGAACCCCGGGTCTGTGCCGAGTCCGCCCGTGAAGGCGGTTCTCCACTCTCAGGTCCACCTGTCCAGACGTGCACTCACCTGCCACGAGGGTCTCTGTGTCCCAGGACCCCTGTCTTGAAGTGGCAGTAACCCAACCCAGACTGGCCGCAGACTCAAAGAGAAAAGGAGCTTTTTGCTGGTCGGTCGCGGAGACGTCCTGTGGTCACCGTGGGTCCGAGCTTGAAGACAGGTACAGACTTGGGCTCCCCCGTCCGACCACTGCCTCCCTGACCGTGGACCTGTGTCCAGGACGGCCAGGTGAGCAGTTCGGGGAGGAAATCCCTCCCTCTACCCAGTGAGGCTCCCAAGGTCTTGGCATGAGTCCAACGCCCATTGCCCTTGGCCTGACCCTGGTCCCAGTCTATGGTTCCTTGCGAGTTTAGGCTCACCGGGACTCTGGCGGACCCTCTCACCTCCCCTGGCTCTACAGATGTGGCTGCAGCTGGTGGCCGACATCACTCAGACGCTCCCCGCGGCGCCCGCCGCTGGGCCCCCCTCATCTCGGTCCATCGCTCAGCTCACTTTAGGGGGCGGCGTTTGGGGAAGGTGACCAGATAATCCACTCTCTCTCCGTCTCTCCTGAAGCTCTGGCAAAGGAGCAGCGCCCTGGCAGGGACGTGTGCATGGACCCCTCTCCTTCCCGCTGGTGGAGCTCCTCCTCTGAGAAGCCTGGGTCAGAAGCCAGGCTGTCATCCGTTCCCTCCAGCTGTGTTTTCTGCCTGGACCCTGGAACTCGACAGCTCCACGTGTGGCGTTTACCTGTGGCTGCAGTTCTTTCATCAGGCTTGTCTGATATTTAGTGAGCACTGTTGATATGCAGATCTAGAAATTTCTCCAGGCCTGGAAAGGGTTTGAGTTACGTCTTTGAATGTGGCTTATGTCCCAGTAAAACCAGCAACGGTTCCTGTTCGCCACCAGAATGCAATCCATCTTCCTCACCGCGGTCCTTCCCTCACCACGGGCCTGGCTGGAAATGGGGGTGGAGCTCAGACTGAGCCCTCCCTCCTTCCACGGCCCCATCCCCCTGCTCCAGCCACTGGGGATGCCTCACTGTTCCCCAGAGACCTCCAAGCTTGCCCAGCAGTTGAGGAGGCCGAGGTCCCTGAGTTCTCTGTGCCAGGAGAGCTCTCCCCACTTCGCATGGCTGCCTTCGAACTTTCCAGAGCGTCCTAGCTGGAGGGACGCTAGCCCCACCCTCAGCTCCAGCCACGGTGCTTCACTTTGTCTTCACGGCTTGGATCAGCTCAGTAACTGAAATTATCTTGTGTCTTTGTTCCCATGATTTTAGCAGTGTTTCCTCCCCGCCATCTCCCCCAACCCCCGCCTTGGGGGCAGGGCTCTGTCCCCCTTGGTCCAGGGATCTATCTGGTGCTGAGTCCACCTGGCAGGTAGCAGGTCTCCATGCAACCTGCAGGCGCTGCTTTACCCGAGCTCAGCTGCAGAACCACAGTTTTCTAAGGTTCTGAAACCCTTATGTGTACCTGGTGTAATTCTGGATTCTTCTGAAACCACACCCATTTATATTCTCACTGGGCTAAGAAGGTTTGAGTCTGTTCACGCTGTTTTACTGCATTTTCCAATTCTGACACCCCTGGCTTGGTTTTAGAATGTCGCTCCCTTTTCTCTGGGGGCCCCTGTACTTTTTCTTGCCTCCCCACCTGTTCCTTACCAATAAGAGCACCTGAGCAGCCAGCTGAGCTCCTGTTTCCTGCAGTCAGCCTTTTAACAAAACATGGTGTTGACTTAAAAAAAATGTACAACGTGTGAGTTGCGAGTTAAGTTTTATCTGGGGCCAAATGAGGATGATAGCACAGGAGACAGCCTCTCAGAGAGCTCTGAGAAACTGCTCCAAAGAGGCGGGGTGGGGGGGAGGTCAGTATATATGAGATTTTGGTGAAGGGGAAATACAGGCAATCAAGCAGATATTTTTTGCGGAAGGTTTCTGCTGGTCACGAGGAGCAGACATCACTAGGAAGGATTTTAGCGCTTTTCTACCTAAGAGGAGACGCAAGAATTGGGCTCATAACATCTTCTCCTGAAAATATCTATCTGAAGACCTGCTCTGCCAGTTTTTCCCAGAGCACAGAGGGCCTCTTTCCTGACCTCCACCCTGAGCTCCTTTGGGGGGGGGAGGTTGAAGGTCAGCAGCTGCACCGGCTCATGATTTAATCCTTGTAGAGGTAGGTGGCAAGTGCCAGTTTGTAGTTGAAAATGGTCTTCCCCCACCTCTTTCAGGAGATACTCTTTTCAGGTACATATATGGGGTAGTTGGCTGGTTTCCAGTTTCTCCAACTTAAAGAGCCTTTGCCACTCGTCTGAGGTCTCCTTCAGAGAACTAATTCTCACCTGACATTAAACTATCCATTTATCTCCTTATGTATTAATTCCCTGCCACCAACTCCAGCAACGAATAACTAAGTCAATGAGTCCATGGATGGTGGGTAACACCTGCTCTGCTGTACAGGATGCTTCCCCGTGGCCCTAGGACCTATGTCCTCATCATAGGCAAAGGACTGTCTTCTCCAAGCAGCCACAGTGTACATTCCAGGCAGCCTCTTGTGATGAGGGAGAGAGGGAGGGAAGGAAAGAAGGAAGCAAGAAAGGAAGGAAGGAAAAAAGGAAGGACGGAAGGAAGGAAGGAAGGAAAGAAAGAAGGAAGGAAGGAAAGAAAGAAGGAAGGAAAGAAGGAACAAAATAAAGAAGGAAGGAAGGAAGAAAAGAAGGAAGGAAGGAAATGAAAGAAGGAAGGAAAGAAGGAAGGAAGGAAAGAAGGAAGGAATTATAAATTAGTTATTCATGAGGAAGAACATTTCAGCACCTCACCAACCACCGAGATGCAGCCTCAGACCTTCAGCTGATGCTCAGACCGCTGCAGGTTTGATGCTTGAGGTGGGCAGACTCTCCAGGGGCCGCCGTGATCCCTACCTCCCACTGTGCCCCCCACCTCTTGAGTGAGGGTAGGCCTCTGACTGGCTTTAACCCATAGAATAGAGCAGAGGTGATGGGGCATCACTCCCATGATGATTGTGGGGGACCTTCACCTTGCTAAGCTGGAAACAGCCACGTGTGAGCTGTCCTAAGGAGAGGGCCACGTGGCAGGACCGGGGGCAGCCTCTGGATGACAGGCCATGAGAGACCAAGGCCCAGGTGACACTGCCTACAAGGGGCTGAATGCTGTCAACAGCCAGGTGAACTTGGAAGAAGATCCACCCCCAGCCGAGCCTCAGATGAGACTGCAGCCCAGCTTGACAACTCCCTGCTGCAATGTGAGGACCCAGCTGGACTGTGCCCTGAGCCACAGTGTCCATGCAGAGCCCCAGCACTGTCCCTCCCCACCTGCCCTTCCATCCGCCATCCTCAGGGACCCGAGAGGAGCTTTCCTCCCCTCGTGCTTGCTGCCCCTTCAGGCCTGTGGGTGTCTGGGGTTCAGGCTCTCCTCTCAACAGTCATGCCTTTAAAGCATGATTTGCTGGTCTGGTCTGTACTCAGCAAAAAATCTCAGTATTTCAGCCATTGAGACTACATAGGTTTTCACATACTTGTATTTTCTGGGTTACATTTTTTTCTTCACAATTGGATGGGGGAGGAAAGGATCAAACATGTGCCTTCAAGCATTTTCCCAGAACTTTAGAAAATCTATACAGTGTCTAGTCTGGGAACAGAGAGAGGAATCTGAAATTAAATACCTAAATTATCAGACTCTGAAGTATAACCATCCAAAAGTGAGTGAAACCAAACCTTTTATTATTGGTTTTATCTTTATTTGCATATTCTTGTTGGGGAGACAGCTATGAAGATGAAAATAATAATTATCATTATTGTTATTTTGTACAGCATTTATTGATCATTTCCTATATGATGGACTTTCTGAGGATAGACAGATCAGAGGAATTGATTTCTTTTTTAATCCCTCTATCAATTTGGCCAAAATCTGTAAATACACACTTCATAGGCTTCCTGAAACTGCTTGACCCTCTGTGGATTTATCGCTTACCACTGAATAGATCCTGCATAGTGGGAAATCATGCCTGCGATTCAGCTGACTCAGAGCAAAGGGCCCCCCTGTACCCACAGCCCAGACGCGAGAACAGAGGCATTCAGTCTTTACTCAGAGCAGCCCCAGACTTATCGATCTTAGAACCAAATGTTTCCACAATAAACATCTCTCTTGAAAGTCCCGTGTAAATTGAATTTTTATAAATCAAATCATATTGTAAAGCCAGTAAGGGGAAGGGCTGTTTATGGGAAACTTGTTTGCCTTCCTTTACAAATGGAGGAAAACCATGCCATGGATAAGGGACTTTAGTTAACGTTATTTGTAAAGCCTTTTAAATCATTTTCATAATATCGTTTTTTTTTTTTAAAGGGGGTTACTAGTTCTCTGATTCTACATTTGGAACATTAATGAAGTGGTGAACTTGTTTACGTCCCAGGGAAAGGTCTGCAATTGTGGAGATTCATTACACATTGATCCAGTGATGACGGATGCCATGGCTGCTGGCTCTGGACCCCACTTTGAGAATTGCTGCATCTGTGAATAAATCAAAGTCCTTCCCTTCCTGGCAGTTTATATTCTCCGTGGAGCTGCATGTTCCTTTGCTGACCCTGATTATTGATTGGCAGTGAGCAAGGAGCCAGCCTGCCCTGTGACTGTGTGCAAACTCATAAGGAGGGGACAGAATACCTTTCTTACCGTGTCCCAGGGATTTGGTGATCAGCATGTCAAAGTTTCTCAGTAAGAAGATATTAATGTATTATTTTTTGTTATTAGAAACGATGACTGGCAGAGATTCCATTCGATTTGCTGGAAAAACACTAAGTAGAGACTGTGTAGAGGTGGGTTGGGGTTCTGAGTCTGCAGCATCTGTCAATCTCAGTCATCACGTCCCTGCTTGGACATTCAGCTCCTTCTCTATGGAATTCATTTGTTTATTCACTCATTCCCACAGGTAATATGGAGCACCTACTAGGTACCATGAACTTTGTGAGCTATAAGGGGAATAGAGAAGAGAAGGTTTCACAAGGCGTCCCAGTGTCAAGGAATTAGAATGTAGCAGGAAAACAAAACAAAACAAAACAGATCTGAAGCAAATAATCAGATGACTAATTTTAATGGTAATCAGTGTCAGGGTAAACAATTCATTAGAGGCATGACTCGCTGGAGGGATCAAATCACAACTTACTTTCTGTCTCTCAACTACTAAGACTGTGCTCTAGAGCCTGTGAGCCACAACTTCTGATCCCATGTGCTGCAACTATTGAAACCCGTGTGCCTAGGGCCCGTGCACCACAACGAAGAGCAACCCCCCGTCACTGCAACTAGAGAAAGCCCATGCACAGCAATGAAGACTCAACACAGCCAAAAAAAAGAGAATATACTTCCATCTGTCTGATATTCTTTGAGAGAAATAACAGCAAGGGTTTGCATCAAATTGAGATTGTTGTTCATTTCTTTCTTTGGACCTCAGGTGCAGGGAGGGTTCCTCACGTCCTTGGTTCATAGCTAGCTCGTTTCCATCCTGTGTTCAAGCAAGGCTCACCTCTTCATTTTATTCAGTAGTTTTCACCCCCATGGCTTAGTCTCACAGCCATTCTTGCCTCTTGCCCCAGCATCTGCACTGATGTGTTTGATATATGCGATTATATAGCTGTGTGACTTTGAAAAATGGTGTGTGTATGTATGCACATATCAAAATATGTTAAAGTTTATGTAAAACAGTGTGCTATATATATCATTTGGTTTTGTACATTTTACACAAAACACCATGTATTTAAGCTTCTTCTTTGCTGCTCTATAACTCATAATCATGGGTTCTGGCAGCTGCATAGAAAGTTGTTATATATCTTTCAATGTTAGTTAGTCAAGCCCCAGAAATAGATATGCAGGCATCCTAGAAACCCCAATACTACTAAGAACCCAAATTTTTGTGTGAATTTCTCTAGGATTTGTATAGGAGGGTAATAGAACATATTATTTCTTTGTTTTTATTAAATTGAGATATAATTTACATGTCATAAAATTTACCCCTATAAAATGTACAATTCAGTGGCTTTTAGTATGTTCACAAGTATACACACCTCACCACAATCTAATTCCAGGACATCTTATTACCCCATAAGGAAACCCTACACTGATTAGCAGTCACTTCCCATCTCCCCCCACCAGTCACAGACCTACTTGCTGATTGGATTTGCCTATATTTCTTTCCTTTTGAAGATTTTGTTTATTAACTTATTGACCTTCAGATGACAGAAGTTAAATTAATCAATATCTCAGTTCATAAAACATGAGCCTATTTTTTTCCTTTCTTTCTTCCTTTTTTTTTTCTTAAATAATCTATTGCGTTTCAGATCCTACACCCCCTTTTCCCTTTCATCGACACTCATTAAGATGTTTCATGTTAACTATGTTTGGTGTTGACTATGATAAATGATTATACTTATGAAATATAGAATATTTTTTGAACATTTAAAAATGTACACAGTGGTATTGTTCTATAGTTTCTTACGTTCTTGTTCAACTCTACAGTTTGGGAATCAGAGAGATGGTGTAGTGTAGTGGTTCAGACTAGTTCTGTCTAAATCTCATTCCCCATGGAAAGGAACTCGAGCCCACTGGAGAAATTGCTCATTTCCAAGTCTGGGGAGGAAAGTATTAAGAAAAGCCTGGATTATCTCTTGACACTTGACAGCAGAGAAGCCATCAAAGGCAACCTGATTCACATTAAAAGTACTCAGAAAACAAATTTGAAGTCAATTAAGATATTAACTGCCATGCATTGGAAAACATCACATAGATTTAAATTTGTGAGCTCATAATAATACTGAAAAAATAACTCATTGATCAACTTTGGAGGATTCTAGGGAATAAATGCATTTAACTTGAAAACTGGGAAGTATTGAGAAAGTATCAACGTTTGCTTTGCTTGACTTGTTTGACTTTACCTCAAGGTCACCAAGGAGTTGATGAGAAGAAGTCTTTCTTTATAAAATGATTACACCTAATGAACAATGATCATCAATAGCTACCAATATCACAACATAAGTGACAACCAGACACTTTGTAGCTTCTGCTAGAATGCAAAATGTCATCTATGAAACACTCTTGTAAGAAAAAAAACCCTAAATCTAATCAAGCTTCTAGACCTATCAATTTCCAGAAAATACAGGGGACATCTGAACATTCTAGATGCTTTCATCAGAATGCAATCAGCAAAATCTAGACTATGGGAAGCACCATAGGACAAACATCCTGGTTTCTTTAGCAAATCAGATTCACAGAGGGAGAAAAGTTGTGAGGGAGGACCCATCCAAATATTAAGAGGTTGATAGAGAAACCAGTTGCAATGTATGGCTGTATAAGTATATATATCTATATATATATACAAATTACACTTACATAACCAAATAAATTGCTAAAAATCATTTCTAGAACAACCAGGGAAATGTGAACACCAACAGTATATTTGATGATAGTAAAAATTGATTGTTGAAAGTTGTGGAGTAGAATTATAATATTGTGATATTTTCAAACAGGGAAAATATATTTCGGAATAGCATACCATAGTACTTAAAGATGAAATGATGTAATTTGCTTCAAAAATAATATGAAACAGGATAAGGGTGAAGGCACAGAGGCAGAGAAGAAACATGGTCAGCTGTGAATTGATTAACACAAATGTTGGAGGATGCCTACAGTGCAGTTCATTATATTGTTCTATCTTTGTGTATATTTGAAATTTCTATAATAAAATTAAAAACAAAAAGAGTACAACTTCTGGGGAAAATCTTGATCTCAGTTCAAACCAGCTGTTTCCTCGCTGTGTGATATGGCACTTACTTAAATTCTCAGCCTTCAGTTTCTTCATCCTTGAAGGAGAATATGATTATGAGTATCATAGATTTGTTTGAGAATATTTAATCAATACACACAAAGCACATAGAGTATTGCCTGTCTTTCTCTCTGTGTATACCCAGTTCATTGCTCCTGACTTCTGCAAACTGGTTCATCGAATGTCTTCAGTGAATTTTATTTGTCCATGCCTCCATAGCCCACTACAGCCATAATCAATAAATATCCTCATTTCTGTCCTTGTGCATGGGAGAGTACCTCATAGACACACAGAAATGAGAATGAGATTTCTGGATCATGGGGCAGTTGTAACCAAATTTCCTTGATAACTGCCAAATTATTTGCCACTATGTCTGGATCTCCACTGAAAGTCCTGTCTCCCCACATCCTTGCTATCAGCTGGAATTATCTTCATTTTTCTGAGGTCTTGTTTTTAGGTAATTTCAGTATCTCTTCACCTATTTCTTAGCCATTCAGTTTTGCTTCTGTAGGAATTGTCTGCCACATTCTTGCTAATATTTCTATTAGTTTTCTTGGTTTTTTCCTTGTGGATTTTCAGAGGAGACTTGTATATTCAAGTTGTTATTCCATTGTCAGCTTTAGATATTATAAATAACTACTCTCGGTATTTCATTTGTTTACAATCTTTGTCTAGGGCGTCATTTTTTAAAGAAAATCTAATTATGGTGTCCTCTCAATCTATCACTTTTTATCTGGAGATTTGTACTTTTCAAGTCTTCACTAAGACTCATCCACACCAAAATATTACAAATATAGTCCCACCACTTTCTCCCATTAGTTATACATTTTACATTTAGTGTTTTTGAAATCTGTATAGAATTTACTTGTGAACATGATATGAGGTGGATATCTAGCTGTGCTTTTCTCTATATCATTTTCTTTCAAACACAATCTATAAAACAACTCATTCTTTCCCCACTGGTTTGTAGTCATGTGAATACGGATGCATGCAAACATTTGTGAAGATTGTATCATCGGTGTGAAAGGTTCCCCCAGGCATAAAAAGTGGCAGAATTTATAACTTTATCATATCCCTGGTTCGCATAGGAACTCACAGGTATGTGATTGAATTCCATTGTCCTCTTTGCCTATCTCCACGTCCACACCATAGTCACCGTGCTGTTGGTGTCTTTATGTTGGCTTTGGAGACTGTCACTGTACCTAGTAGGATAATACATCCACCTTTGTTTCCTTTCCAAAATCTACTTAGTAATCTGTACATATTCATTCTCCCATGTAGATTTTTAGAATAAATGTGTTAACTTTATTTAAAAAAATATATAATTTTGATAGGGGTTACATAAAGTTTTAGTGTATGGTAGAAAAAATTAAGTTTTATAATGGTAAATTGCTTCATCCTTGATCAAGGTTTCTTTCCATTTACTGTCTTTATTTTATGTTATTTAATAAAGTTTATTTTTTCTCATAAATTATGTGCATTACTTTTAGAATAATTTTAGTTCTTTACAATGGTAATTGATACTGTGAATTAAATCCCCTTTTCATTGTGTTATTAGGTAATTCTGATGTAGAAGAATATTATTTATGTAAGTAAATTCATCTTCAAGCTTGTTGAATTCTCTTAATAATTCTAACAGCATTACTTTTTATTCTGTTTCCAGTAGATGATCATATTATTTAATAATTTATACTTTTAGTATGAGTTTATAACATAAATTAAGGTTGAACTTTATCATATTGTTTTGAAGTATTTATTGATAGAACCATGTGCCTTTTTCTCTATTTGTTAATTATTGTGGTGTATTATCTTAGTGGATTTGTCTGTTACCAGGATAAATCCTGTCAATTGTGTTGTGTTAATTTTGACATGCTTTGGAGTTGGTTAGCTAATATACGTATATGTCTGGAGATTTATATTAAACCCCATTAATCTACTTATGAAATCATCCTAATGTTTTACCTTTCTTTTTCAATACTTTATCTCAGTTTCTGAAAGAGTAGTGTTAAAATATTCCAGTATAATCATTGATAAATTTATTTTTCAAAATGTTTCCATTGTTTTTTATCTATTTTGAAATTATATTAAATTCATATATGTTCAGGTTATTTTAAAACCTTAATTTTTATTGTTATATATATATAGTATCTCTTTTCCTTGGAATACCTTTAGTCTTATATGCACTGTAACTCGTATTACCCTGACTTTTTTTTTTTAATATAGTTGCTCTTTGTTTTTATTTATTTATTTATTTATTTATTTTAAATTTATTTATTTACTTTATTTTTGGCTGCGTTGGGTTTTCATTGATGCACGAGGGCTTTCTCTAGTTGTGGCAAGCAGGGGATACTCTTCATTGTGGTGCGTGGGCTTCTCATTGCAGTGGCTTCTCTTGTTGCAGAGCACAGGCTCTAGGCACATAGGCTTCAGTAGTTGTGGCATGGGAACTTCAGTAGTTGTGGCTTGTGGGCTCTAGAGCACAGGCTCAGTAGTTGTGGTGCACAGGTTTATTTGCTCCACAGCATGTGGCATCTTCCTGGACCAGGGTTAGAACCCCTGTGTCCCCTGCTTCTTTAAGTATTGTTGTGATTTGATCTGAGCTGCAGTCAAGCTCTCTGGCATCCATTTGACTTATTTTTTTATATAAGCTTTGTTAGGCTATGGATAAGTAAATTTTGGCACAATCCTCTCCATAAATACTCTGATGCTATGGAAGTCACAACCTTGATGCCTATCTAATAGGTTGGGAATATGCTCACTGTACAGTGTTGTGTGAAAAAAATAGTGAAAGCTACATAACTGTATATCAGGTGATCCCAGTACTCCTGATTTTAAATTAAGTATATAGACAGTAAAGTTTAGAAAAATACAGGATTTTTGGTCATTAAACATATATTTTTTAAAAATTATTTATTTATTTATTTATTTATTTATGGCTGTGTTGGGTCTTCGTTTCTGTGCGAGGGCTTTCTCTAGTTGTGGCGAGCGGGCGCCACTCTTCAATGCAGTGTGCAGGTCTCTCACTATCGCGGCCTCTCTTGTTGCGGAGCACAGGCTCCCGATGCGCAGGCTCAGTAATTGTGACTCATGGGACTAGCCGCTCTGTGGCACGTGGGATCTTCCCAGACCAGGGCTCGAACCCGTGTCCCCTGCATTGGCAGGTGGATTCTCAACCACTGCGCCACCAGGGAAGCCCCATTAAACATATTTTTAAACTTTCTCTGATTTTACATTTTTCTTTAACACACGGATAGAATATGTTTTAGAGAAAAGATGAATACTATTAATAATTTAAAAATCCTTGGACCCACTATAATGGCTAAAATGAAAATGACAGTCAACACCAAGTGTTAGCAAGGATGTGGAACAAATAGAACTCACAAGTAGTGTTGGTAAGAGTGTAAATTAGCACAGATATTTTTGAACTGTTTAGGGCTATTCACTAATATCACACATACACCCTGTGCACCAGCAATTACATTTCTAGGAAGACATTCGAAAGGAAAGGTACATGCAGCCATGCACCAAAGTCATGAGCAAGAATGTGTGGGGATATCAGACCCTCAAATGCTAATAACCCAAGGATCCATCAGCAGTAGAGTGGATCAGAAAGTTTTGGCATATCCATGCAATGGAATACCCCATAGAAACAGGAGTAATGGAACTAGCAGTACACCAAACAACAGGGGTGAATCTCACAACATGCGGAAAAGAGAATCCAAACACAAGGAATATGCATAAAGTACAAGTCGGGGCAAAACATTTCCATCCTGTTCGTTGTCAGGACCGTGGTTACCCTCGGTGACCAGGTCAGGCATGAGGAGCCTGGGGTGTGCTGATGGTGCTGTGTGCCTACCTAGAGCCAAGCCCAGGGATGGCAAAGCCAAAGTGTTTACTAAATATTCATGAAACAAATGATAGACGGATGGGTGGATGGATGGATGGTGGATAGATGACTTGGTTGCTCAGAACTGTAGATTTCTGTCTCTCTAATGTAATCTCTCTGCCTTCACCATCTACCACTGCGATAATATCAGGATTTTCATCTCACCATGGCTTTACTGAAATAAACTCTATTACTGTTGAATCCAATCTGATACAGCTATGCTCCCCACTTGCACAAGCCTGGACTCAGGAAGAAGTTCCTAAAATAACACCAGTAATAACGATCTTCTCCTCTATGCTTGAGGTTTTACTCTTTAACTATGTCTTCCAGTTTTATGTAAAATATGCCAGGACAGAACACCAAACAAATGACTTATGGTGGAAGGGGACTCAGAAGACAATAGTCTTTTCTACAACAGAGTGCAAAGAAAGTAGGAAAAAAAATGAGCTACACGACCACCCAGTGTGAGATTGTGCTCACCAGAGAGCAGAGACATTTTTGCTTCCATGTGCTCAGAAAGGAAAAGCCGGCGTGATTCTGGGTGACCCCAGGGGCCTGCCCAGAGAAACTGGCACCCGATCGGTCTCGATGTTCAGGGGTGGATTTCGTCCTCAGAGAGGTGAGGGGTTGAGTGTAATTGGGATTGGGAAAGGCATTTAGAGGTAGCATCAGAGCAAACAGACCAGGGCGGTGGCTGGGATGTGTTTCATCACCTCCCGAGGACCACATCTGGGCAGTCAACAGCCACGGAGGTGGGTGGGACAAGGAAGAGAATGCCAGCTGTTTTTCTCCTATTGAGCACTTGTAAAAAAAAAATAGAAGAAATCAAAGAGAGTAGAATTACAGGATCGTAGGGCTGGATAGTGCCTTAACTGAATCTTGGTGTCATTTTACAGGATGGGAGGTCTGGGTGACTTGGATAGCTTGCCCCATGTCCATGGTAAATGGCTGTAGGACTTACATCTTAACTCAGAGATCCTGACCCAGGCCAGCGCTGCTGCCTGAATGGTGAACTGGGAAGACTTTTGGGGCTTCCACTCTGTATGAGAGTGGATCGTCTTCCTTACCAAGACCTGAGAGAGGTCATCTTCACTGGCACTCTACTTAGACCACACCCTTCTGTTTAGAAGCTCAATACTCCCTTGTAGATTTCAGAAGGCAGCGCAAAGGTGCAGCATCTCTGCCGTTTCCTCGGAGTCGAGAATGGCCCAACTCTGTCCCCTGTTTTTGGTATAGATTGACACCCTTCATTGGACACGTTCCTGCAACCACGGGGATACTTCTGGGAGGGCTGGCTGGCCAAAAGCATGGGGGCAGGAGGGCACAGAACCAGAGTCAAGGGGCCTGGGCCTTGCTCCTCTGTCTGCGTGACCCCTGACTTGTCCTTTCCACTCTCCATTTTATTTGCCTCCAGGTGAGGCCTCGTACAGCCTGCCTCTCATCTCTTTTCTTGCCCTGGTGGTCTGCTAATCTTTGGGTCTTTAGAATCCCCACCATTGCTCCTTTGCAGACGTGCAGAGTTGGCCGGAACTTTTGGAGTGATATCCCTGGAGCCTGACAGTGAAGGAGAAATGTCAGATGGCAAAGAAGCAATTAAGTTCCAAGACAACTTCAATGATTTGTGTGTTAAACTTTCGATTTCTCTACACCTCGGTTTGAGTCCATTTCCATGAACTGCAACAATTGTCTGATACAAAGCCACTGAAGAAAAGCCCCCCGAAGCCTGAGATGGAAACAGATGGCCCACGCTGGTGGGAGCAGCCCCCATTCTTTCCATTCCATTGTTCCCAACGATGGCAAAAAGTCATTAAAAACACACTTAAGAATCTAGCTTTGTATGGGTCAACCGCAGTGTAAAGGGGAATGTCGACCTTTGAGACCAGAACTCAAGACGAACCAAATGATTTTTTTTGTTTCTGACGGATTATTAGGAAAAGCACCGCTGTAATATAACTTTATGGACAGTTGGGTCAATGATGTCAACTCTCACCCCAGGTTTTGACTGATGACTCAGATTTGGGGGTCTGGATTAATGTAAGGGGCAAACAGTCACATCTCCTTTAATGGATCGCATGGAAACACCCAAAGGGACCCGGAGCAAATTATTTACCACACAATGTTCCTGAACTCAGAAGCCAGAGCCCACCTTCCCTGACTTAGAATCTTGCTTTTTCTTAAGTGTCAGTGCATCATCAGAAATTTATTTTATGCAGTGAAAGGCAGCCTACTGAGGTCATCTGAGAAATGCTTTTCCGTTTAAGGAGCTGGTGGGGATGGAGAAGTCTGGGTGAAGCTGGAAACACCTTCACGCATCAGAATGCTCCACACGGAGGAGGCGAGCCTGGAGGAATGTTTCCTCTGTGCCCTTTGTTTTCCATCCCCAGTGGCACATCCACCACCCCCTGCCTGCGACCCCTGCTGTGACCCCCGCCCTCATCTCCTTGCCTGGGTTTTGCCCCTCCCAGCCTCCCTGACACAACTGACAGAAAGCCTTCCTCCACCAGAGCCTGACCCCTTCACCGCAGCTTGTATCCCTTCAATGGCCCTCAGCATCTAACGCTCTCCTGGCTCCTGGTAGGGGCTCAAGATATTTTTATCAATTGCATAAATAGATCCCCACTTTCTAAAGGACCACACACACACACACACACACACACACACGCAGACACACACGGTCATTCTGATTTCGTTGATGCCTGAAGTTGACACCCGAAACTAAATGTGAGTTTTCTTTATTGTCACTCCCCAAACCTACCTTTCCGTGTGCTGTTAGCTGCGTGGCCGTCACCTGCTCAGATAGAACCCCCTCTGCTTCTGCACGTGCTGAGTTCCTCCTCATCACTCCTTGGCTGTGTCCAATCAGTACACTGATCAGCACACTGTCTCTCCACTTGTGCTCAGCCCTTGACGGAGGGTCAGGGAGTCAACACAAAGACAGTCCCTGCTGTCCAGTAGCTCCAGGGCACCTGCACGCTGGACTCCAGATCTCCGTGGAACTCCTCCCCACTCAGCACCTAGGGCACCTCCATCCCAGCTCTTACTAGGGTCTCCTTGAGCCCATTCCGTGGTCATTTCTCCCAGTGGACCACCTTTCTTAGGACAGCAGCCTTTGTGTCACTCAGACCACTGCCCCCTCCACCGGCCCCGATGGAGGGCTGCAATAGAGAAGGCGTTCAAAAAATGTCCAGTCTCTCCACCAAAGTCTCTGCTGGACATCTCACATCTCGATTAATGAACACTCTGCTTTGAAACATTATCCTGAAGAGCTGCTCCCCATCCAAATGATCGGCAGTTATAGGCCCTCAATGGATATTTGCTACGTTTAACGGAAGTGAATTTCCGAAGAGCTGCACATTTCCTCTATGAAACACCCAACACATCCTGACTGTGCCCAGTGATAACACGGCATCCGTCTCTTTGAGTTGGTTTAATGAACAAAGTCAAACTGGGAAAGAGTCTTTCCTGAGAAGCAATGAGGACATTTTCATTAGAAAAACACCTTGGAAAAGGATCTTGCTCAGTATCAAGAATGGAATCAGCTGTGTCTTCAACCACCCCGAAAATGTACCTCCGGAGGTGCCTCGTGTCGGTGGCAAGATCACAGTGGTCCCTCCACTCTTTTTGGCAAGGCCAGGAGGCGCCAAGATTAGGGCCGCGATACCCCTGACTCTTAGACATGAGCCCCCCAATTAAACGAGAGTCCACGGCAAAATGTTGGCCTCTGTTTCTCTGCAAGTGCCTCCTACCTGGGAGAGAACTCGTGCTGGACGGGGGCACCTCGAACGGTGGTGCCGGGAGGGAAGCGATCCTGTCTCTTTGCCAAGCTCACCTCTGTCCTAGTCTTGGTACAGACGTCCCTCTCACAGGGGATGGTTTCAATAAGTAAACAGTAGAGCGAGGCGACTTGTGGGTCCACATAGATTCCCACTGACTGGACGTCTCCTGCGTAAGAGCTGGGTTTCTAGATCAAATATAGGATACCCAGTTAAACTTGAACTTCAAAAGCAGCAGATACTTTTCTGGCATAAGTATAGCCCCGATACTGTCTTTTTATTTTGCTAACTCTGGTAACCGTAGTAGGCATAAAGTACTCTATTGATTACAGCATTTGCCCAAGCGCTCTGGGTAAATGATCAGACAGTTATTGAGTCCTTTTCTGTGCGTTGGACTGGCCTGTCTCCACCAGGCTTGGCAACTTCTAAAAGTGACAGAATTTCTCTAAGCCACCCGCAGTGCTATTGTGGGAATTAGTCGGGGTATGAAATGCCTACGTAACATGCTAGTTTATGCGTGTTTCCCGTGTCCACCCATCCTTCCTTCCCTCCTTCCCTCCCTCCATCCCTTCCTTCCTTCCTTCCATCCAGTTATCCATCCTTGATTCATTCTTGGCTACCGACTAAGTGATATAGGCACTGTTGCAGTGCTGGGAAGACTGACGTCCTTGTTGTGGGAAAGGCCTGTAATAACTCTGTAACAGCTCAGAACAAATAATGAAAAATAACTGTCGCGCTGCCGATGGTGCCCGGCCCATTCTCTTTATTGGCTGATGACAATCCCAGGTGTCCCTTCTAAAGAATTTCCTTCCCAACAGGAAAACAGGTATAGCCTCACCTATCCATCCCCGGTCCCTTTACGCAGGCCTCTGTCAAAGCCTGGTGGACACAGAATACGAGATGCCAGGATCCTGACCTCAAGGAGGGGCAGATTCTGAAGTTCAACTCCTCTCCAGAGCAGCGTTCTTGGGCAGCTCTCTGCCGGAGCTTCATCCTGTGTGCCTCCAGCCCCGTCCCTTTTCCCCCAGCTCCATCCCTGCATTCTCCAAGCCCCATCCTGGCCCCCTGAGCCCCTCAACAAACCCTTGAAGGAGAAACTGCAGGCTCTGCTTCTGGGGAACAGCATCTAAGCCCACATTTCACTTTCTAGATTTTCAAAGTATCGTGATTTCGTTTGTCCCATTTGCATTCAAGAATTAGGCAAGAGAGATCCATCATGCTCCAATTTTACAAATAAGAAAACTGGACTCAAAGTTAAAGAGTTTGTACAAAGGTCACCACAGGCCAGCTGAAGCCAGACCAAGAGTCTGAGCCTCTGGCTCCAGGACGATATTTCTACCACAGTGAAAGATTCTCGACTGCGGCCAGTGTGACGGTGTGACCGCAAAGACTTCCTCAGCCCCACCAGGAGCTTAATCCAAAAATCCATTGAATTTGCAGCCAACGTCTCCTGCTTCTCCAAAGAATGTTTTACCACCTGCCACCCCGCCCTGGGTGGCTCCGGAGCTAGACAATGGGCCCTCAGTGACAAGAGCCACTGAAATACAAGGCTTTATTCTGCTCCTGTGTTTGAGACATAAATTGTTCTTATCTCAAACCATTCTCTAAAAGGTTAAGAAAAAAAGCTGCATTTGTCTGTGGGACAAAAGGGTAGGAGCTCAGAGCTGCTGCTGTGGAGAGAGAAAGAATGTCATCACGAGCAGCAGTTTGAAAGGAGGATCAGGGATGCCTCACCGCCACTGCGGGGGCATCAGCGTGGGCTGCAGCCCATTCTCCCCTCTATCGGGGTGCGAGGTTTGATGACTCAGCACCAGAGTCCAGCTGGGGAAGCAGTGTGGCCGTTCCATGGGGCAGGGCTGGGGTGTGTGCAGCTGAGTCGCTGCTCAGCTGGGGTCCTGATCAGTGCTCACCAGGGGGCCGGGTCAGGACGCTTCACCATCCCACCCCCACCCCCTGCCCGTTTCCTCCTTTAAATGTGCTTTCCATATGTGACTAGTTAAATTTCTATTAATTGTATTAAATAAAACCTAGTTCCACAGCATCTCTAGCCACATTTCAAGAGTTCAAGAGCCACATGTGGCCAACATGGAATGAAAAATAAATCCAGTAATCCTTTTACTTGCCGCCCCCACTACCCTGCGAGCCAACTCTTTGCAAAAATCTCATTAACTTATTTTTACTTGGACTTCTCTTACATCTATTTTATTTTTATTTGGTTGTATAATAAACACACACAAAACATCCTACTTGTTCTAGTTGCCTGTTGAACCATGTGTGCTCCTTCCTCTCAGTTTACCTTAGGTTTCGGTGGAACCCATTTACAAGTAGCTTCAGCTACTCAGATGTGCTGAAAACATCCACATTTCTACCTAACCCTGACCCTCCCTCCCGTCTGCAGAGTCAAAAAATTCAACAGGAGGCTTGGATGGTACCAGGTATCTCAGCCTCATCATGTCCAACATGAAACAAGCTAACATGCCCTCAAAGTTTCTCCCATATTCCTTTTTAAACAATACTTCACTAGTCTTTAATTATAATGCAAAACAGACAAACAGGAGAGTGCATAAGTCATAAGTGCACTCTGTGTAGAGTTTAATGAGTTTTCACCAAGCAAACACACCCGTGAAATCACCACCCTCGTCAACTTTCACATCACCAGGACCCCAGACACCCCCCGCGCCCCTTTCTAGCCAGGACCACCTTCATCTTTGCAAAGTTAAGCACTTTCTGCCTACTAATACCTAGGTTAGTTTTTACCTGTTTTCAATCTCACAGAAATGCAATCATAGAGTATATACTCGTTTGTGTCTACTTCTTTCATTCAATTTTATTTTTGTGGGATTCTCCCATGTAGTTTTGTGGATTAATAATTAATCCACCTTTATTAGTGTTGAGTCCTCCACTGTGTAATTATACCACAATTTACTTAATCTTTCTCCTGTCAATGGATATGGGGGCTGTTTCCAGTTAGAGGCTATCTTATGTGATGCAGCATGATGATTCTACACATGCCTTTGGTGCACATAGATATGTAGCTCTGTAGGGTATATATCTATGAGTGAAGTTGCTGGACTCCACCTTTTGTGCATGTTTATCTTTTGCAGATACTGTCCAACAGTTTCCCCAAACTAGCTGTAAAACGTAAAGCTCTCACAGAGTTGGAGTGTTCTAGTTGCTCCACTAGAACACTAGAACACTCCTTGCCAACACTTGGTGTTGGCCATTTCAATTTTATCTTCAGAGTATACGTCATGGTATCTTATTGTGATTTTCATTTGCATTTTCTTGATTAGTAATGAGGGTGAACACTGTTCCCCATCGTTTTGGCCTTTGGGATGTCTTCTTTTGTGAAGTGACTGTTCAGATCTCTTGCCAATATTTTATTGAGTATTTCTGGTTGTTTTTTCCTTGTTGATTTTGAAGTCCTTTATTATAGGTGTTGTGAATATCTCCTCTCATTCAATGGTTTGTGAATTTCCTCTTTTTGGTGTCTTTTGATGAACACAGTTTCCTAATTTTAGTGTAGAACTTTATCATGTCTTTTCTGTACAGTGAGTGCATTTTGTGTCCTGCTTAAGAAATCTTTGCCAACTAAAGATCACTCAGGTATTCTCCTAAGGTGTCCTTCTTTCACATTCAGACTTATATCTCTGGAAATGAATTTTGTGTGAGATGCGAATGGGACAAGATTTATTTTTTCCATCTGCATCTCCAATTGACTCAGCATCATTTACTGAAAAAACATTCCCCCACTGCTTTGAAGCACTGTTATTATAAATCATTTGTCTATAAAGTTTATATCTGCCTCTGGACTATATTCCCTTCCACTGGTCTCCTTGTCTGTCCTTGAATTACAACACTGTCTTAATCACTGCAGCTCTACAATAGATCTTGATTTCTGCTAGTGTGATTCCTCCAACTGCATTCTTCTTTAAGATTGTCTTAGCTGTTCTTGGTCCTTTGCATTTTCATATAAATTTTAGAATTGGTTTAGGAAGGTTTTTAGAATAACTCTATTTCAAAAAAAAATACTGGGCAAGATTTTGTGTAGGATTACATTAAACCTATAGATCATTTGGGAAATAATTGATATTTAAGTATTATATATTCAATCCATTATTTTTTAAAAATTTCTCCAAAGAATATTTTGTAGATTTCTGTGTAGAGATCTTTGCACATATTTTGTTATTCCTAAGAATTTAGATTTTTCAAGTTATGGTTAATGGTGTCCTTTTAAACTCTATGATATTTTGTATTTGTCTTTGGTACATAGAAATAATATTGAGCTGTGTATAATGACCTTGTTCCCAGAGGCCTTGTTAAATTTACTCATTAATTATCCTGGTTTATCTATAAATACCTTAGAATTCTTTACATAAAAATCTTATCATTTGATAATAATGGTTTTCTTACTTTTACCCAGTATTAAAACTGTAATTCTTTTTCCTGACTTATTTCACTGGCTAGATCTTCCAGTACATTTCTGAATAGAAGTGATGGTAGCTTGTCTTGTTCCCAATATGTATCAGGTAAACACACCATCAATGTTTTCTCATTAACTATAATGCTCATTGTGGTTATATCTTAGTTTTTTGTTGGTTTTTTACCATGAATCAGTGTTGAATTTCATCAAATTTTCTTGTGTGTATATCTATTGAGATGATCATATAATTTCTCTTCTTTATTTGGTTATAATGGTGATTTAAAATGACTGATTTTCAAGTGTTCCCTTTGTATTTCTGCACACTGGCACTCATGCAATAAACTCAACTTGATTGTAACCTATTGTCTATTTCCATACGTCATGGATTTGACTTTCTAAAACCTACTTTGGGAATTTTTGCATGTGCATTTATTAGAGACATTAGTCTTTGTATTGGTTTCCCATTGTCACTGTAACAAATTTCCACAAACTTATTGCTTTAAAAAACATGAATTTATCGCCTTTCAGTTCGCAGAGCAGAAGTTTAAAATCAAGACGTCAGCAGTGCTGCCTCCTTCTTGGTGCTTCAGAAGAGAATCTACTTCCTTGCTTTTCTTTTAGCTTCTAGAGGCCACCTGCACTCTTTGGTTCATAGCCCCTTCTTCTCATTGTTTCAATTTCTTGTTTCAGTCCTCACAACTCCTTCTACTGACTCTGATATTCCTGCCTTCCCCTAGTAAGGGCACTTGTGATTACATTAAGCTCACCAGGCTAATCCAGGATAATTTTCACATCTCAGACGCTTGACTTAATCACCTCTGCAATGTCCCTTTTACCATAAGATATTCACAGGTCCAGGGATTAAGATGTGGACATTTTTGGTGGTGGAGTGGGATATGATTCAGCCTACCACAGTCCCTAAATAATATTTATTTGTAAAGTACACATAAGGTCTTATTATCAAGATGTTCTGATCTCATCAAGACAACTGGGAAATGTTTGCTCTCTTTCTATTCTCTGGAAGAGTATTTTGTAGTTAAGAGTTTTGTATATTTTGTTGTTCTGTAAATGTTTAGGAGAATGTAAAGGCACATAGACTCAGAAGATATCTGGGGGATAATGGAGAAGTCTGAATTATAGATTTAATTATTACTTTAATAAATAGGCAGCTTTTTAGATTTTTCTATGTTCTCTTGAATGAGGTTTAGTCAATTGTGGTTTTGATATTTTAAGTTTTGCCTTCTTTCTCTCTCATTCTCTCTCTCTCTCTCTCTCCCTTTCTCTTTTTCTTAACCTTATTCAGTACTGCCAGATGTTTATCTAATGTGTTATTCTTTCTGATGAAACCAATATTTGCTGTCGTTAATTTGTTTCACTATAATAGTTTGCTTTTTTCTTTAATTTTAGCTTCATTTTGTACTTAACTATCATTTAAAATTTAATTTACTATTCTTTTACCCAGCTACCTGAAAACGATATTTAGATTGGTTTTTAGCCTTTAATCTTTTTGATTATTAGGTCCGTATATTTCCCTCAAAACACAGCTATAGCTCATGTAATTTTCACTGTAGTTTGATAACCATACATGACAAAATATTTCCCAGTTTCCTTTGTGAATTGTTTTATTTGAGCCATGATTTATTTAGATATGTATTACTAGTTTTTCAGATATTTGAAAACATCAACTCTACTATGGTCAGAGAATATGCCATGTATAACTTCAATCATTTCTTGAGACTTGCTTTATGGTTCAACATAAGGGTAAATTTGGTAAATGATCCATATGCACATAAAAATGAATAATCTACATTTGATGGATGCAGTGGTCTACATTTTAAATTATGTTAAATCTGTTAATCACGTCAAAATTTTCTATACGATAAATGATCATTTTGTTTGCTTTTGCTTTTAATTAAGAAATGAGATATGTTAGAATCTCCAATTATGATTTTTTTTTGTCAGTTTATGCTCTTTGTTCTATTAGTTTTGGTTATGCATACATACAGGCTATGTTCACAGCTGATAGTATTTGTAGAATTGTTTTATTTCCCCAGAGGAGTGACCCTTTAATTGCTATGAAATATTTCTTTTTTAACTAGAAATTCTTTCTGCCTTAACATCTACTTTGTCTGATATTTGATAGTGACATCACTTTGTCATTATTATGATGAGCATTGTTACTGTTGTTATCAGCTAAGTTTTGCTTGGTTTATCTTTTTCCATCTTTTAATATCAGCCCTTCTGTATCTTTAGTTTTAAGATGTGACTCACAAAAATATATAGCGTATATTTTCCTTTACTATGAAAATCTTTGTAAATTAATCAGTGTACTTAGTCTGTTTATATGTAATATAAACACTGATATTTTTGGATTGAAATTTCCTGCCTTAATATTTCTACATATCATATCTGATCTATTTCTATTCTTTCTTTTCTTAACATCTTTTGGTTGATTCCAGTATTTTTATTGTTCTTTTTTCCCATTATCCTAACTCATTATTTATGTCTCCTTTTACTATGTATTTAACTTGTGTGGAGGATTACTTCCATCCTTGACTTGTCAACTTCTAGAATATTTTTATCTCTACTTGAACATAAAAACAGTGCAATACTTTAATCCCCTTCCTTCCTTTTCCACCATTATTGACTTATACTTTAATTGTATATATTTAAAACTCTCATAATTGTTGCTACATGCAATTATAATTACAATGATTACTACATATGTAATTATACTTATTTACATATAAACATATGTAATTATATGCCTAAAATTACAATTATATATACAATGTACAAATATGTTTTCTTCCTGCATTTATATGCTTCTACTGGGAGTCATTTCTTTTTACCTGAACAACTTCCATAGTTTCCATAGTGAAAGTTGTACTAGAGTCTAATTATTTCAGTAATTGTCTAATTCTGTCTTCATTTTATCTTTAGTTTTGTTATTCTTTCAGCATATAGAATTCTGGGTTTTCTTTCATCCCTATGAGATACCACTGTCTTTTGGATTCTGACATTTTTCTTGAACGCTCTTTCTTATTATTGGTTCTTTTAAAGTTGAGTAATTTATTTTCTCTGATTACTTTTAAGATTTTTCTCTTTGCCTTTGTTTTTTACAAGTTTGACTTAAATAAGTGTATGTATGCGTGTATTTTTGATTTTTTTGTCAATTTGGGGAAAATATTAGATGAATATTACTCTGTTCTATTTTTTCTTTTTTCTTTGTTTGATTCTGATTACTTACATGCTGGACTTTTTTTATCATGTCTTGTATGTCTCCTTATGCCCTTTTAAAAAACTTTCCATCCTTTTCTGTCTGTTGCTTTAGTCCAGATATTTTCTGATAAACTGTCATTTCATTTAGTCATCCTCTTTACTTATAATATTTATGAATTTGGTTACCCAGACACACATTTATGATCACATATAAAATGTCTAGTAAATTAGAAATGCTGCTTTTAAGCATTCTCAACCTCACAAAATGATTTTATTTAAACTCATGTTCCCCTGGCATCACTCCTTGCCACAACTCAAGGAACAGTTGAGTCATGTAAGATAGTCCTCCAAAGGACTTTGCCTTCATTTCCAGCTAAATTGTTTTCAGTTTTTTCTTGAATTGTATAATATACTACTAATGAAGATTTACCCTAAACTTCATATACACACTTGCATAATATTTAGTATAGTTGATTGTTGATTCAACATCTAAATGTATGTTTATGATTGCTACAAAAGAACTCCATGCCAGTTGCTTTTTGTTATTGCCTTTTCTTTTTATAACTGAGATATAATTTGCGTACTATAAAATTCACTATTTTAAAACACACAATTCAGTGGTTTTAGCATATCCTCAGGGTTGTGTAACCATTACCACTATCTAATTCCAAAACATTTTTCATCACCCCCAAAGAAACTTCATACACATAACAGTCACTCCTCACAACCCACCCTTCACTCCCAGACTTTAATAACCACTCATCCATTTTATGTTTCTGTGAATTTGCCTATTCTGGACATTTTATACAAAAAAATCATATGATAGATGATCTTTTGTAACTGGGTTCTTTCACACAGCATAATGTTTTTAAGGTCCATCTATATTTTTGTAAGTGTCAGTACTGCATTACTTTTTGTGGCTGAATATCCCATGGCTTATGGATACCTAACATTTTGTTTATCCATTCATCTATTGATGGACTTTTGGGTTGTTTTCACTTTTGGCTATTGTGAACAGTGCTAGCAGGAATGTTTGTATACAAGTTCTTGTTTGAACACTTGTTATAAGTTCTCTTGGGTATATACCTAGGAGTGGAATTGCTGGGTCATATGACATCTCTGTGTTTAACTCTGAGGAACTGCAAAACTGCTTTCCACAGTAGCTGCACCATTTTACATTCCCACCAGCAATGTACCAGTGTTCTAATTTCTCCACTTACTGACAAACTTATTTCCCATATTTTGGTTATAGCTATCCTGGGGAGTGTGATGAAGTATGTCACTGTGGTCCCTAATGTCTAATGATGTTGAAAATCTTCTTATGTGCTTATTGGTCATTTGTGTATGTTCTTTGGAGAAATGCCTATTCAAGTTCTTGCTCATTTTTGAACTGGGTTATTTATCTTTGTTGTTGAGCTGTAGGAGTTCTTTATATATGCTGGATACTAAAGCATCATAAGGTCTATAATTTGCAAATATTGATATTTTCTCCTATTCTGGGGCTGGTCTCTTGACTCTCTTGATAGTGTCCTTTGATGCACAAAAGTTTTTAATTTCAGTGAAGTCCAGTTTATCTAATATTTCTTTTTTTGGTGACATATCTAGGAAATCATTGCCTAGTCCAACATCAGGAAGGTTTACACCTATGTTTTCCTTTAAGAAGTTTATACTTTTAGCTCTTACATTTAAGTCTTTTGTTCATTTTGAGTTATTTTTTATAAATTGTTTGTGGAAGGGCCCAAATTCATTTTTTGCATGTGGATATTCAACTGTCCTGGTGCCATTTGTTGAAAAGACTATTCTCTCCCTATTGAATGGTTTTAGAAAATCCCTTGCAGAAAATCAGTTGACTCTAAAGTTCACCCAACATATCCACATGTCTATGCTTATGCCAGCATCACACTGCCTTTATTACTGCTTTGTGGCTGGTTTTGAAATTGGGAAATGCAAATCTTCCAATTTTGTTCTTCTTTTTCAAGATTGTTTTGGCTATTCTGGTTCCCTTGCAATTTCATATGAATTTTAGAATTGGCTTGTCTGTGTTTATATTTTACAAAGTCAGTTCAAAATTTTATATGAATTATGTTGAATATGTTAAGCAATTTGGGGAATGTTGTCTTCTTAATAATATTAAGTCTTTTAATTCATTAACATAGGATATTTTTCCATTTGTTTATGTCTTCTTTACTTTTTTCAACAATGTTTTATAATTTTCAGTGTACAAGTCTTGCATTTATTTTATGGAATATATTCTTAAGTATTTTGTTCTTTTTGATAATATTATAAATAGAATTGTTCCCTTAATTATACTTTTGGATTGTTCTTTGACAGTATATAGGTACACAACAGATTTTTGTATATTGTTCTTGTATCCTGAAACTTTATGAACTCATATATTAGCTCTAATAGTTTTTTGGGGAGGTGAATTCTTAGGGTGTTTTTCATAAATAAGATAAGATGATGCCATCTGCATCTAGAGATAGTTTCCCTTCTTTTCCAATCTAGAAAACTTTTATCCCTGAGTTCAGTAAGTTGGATCTTCTCTTTCTTTCAATTGGTCAGTCTACGTAAAGGTTTGTCAATTTTATGATTAAAAAAAAAGTTTTTTAGTTTATTGATCTTCTAGTCTCTATTTTCTTTATATATAATTTAATCTTTGTTATTTCTTTATTTTTTCTTGTTTTGAGTTTAAATTGCCCTTCTGTTTCTAGTTTCTTACGGTGGAAGTTTAGGTAATTGATTTGAGATCTTTCTTCTTTTATTAGTGTAAGAATTTACAACTGTAAATTGGCTTCTGAGCACTGCCTTCACTGCATCCCTAAATTTTGGTAGGTTGTGTTCCAATCCACATCAAGGTTTTTTCTAATTTTCCTTGCTATTTCTTCTTTGACCCACAGGCTAATTAAGAGTGAGTTGTTTGATTTCCACATATTTATCAGTTTCCCAAATGTCTTCATTTTGTTGATTTCTAATTTCATTCCATTGTTGTCAGGGAACATGCTTTGTGTGATTTCAATCCTTTTAAATTTATTGAGACATTTTACAGCCTACCATATGGTCTGTCTTGGAGAACGCTTCATGTACACACTTGATGTTATTGCAAATGGAATTGTGTGTCTACTGTTGCTGGGTGGAGTGGTCTACAAACATCTCTTAGGTCTAGTTGGTTTATTCTATTTTCTTGCTAATCTTCTCTCTAGTTGTTCTGTTTATTATTGAAAACGGGGTATTGACATCTCCAGCTATTGCTATTGAATTGTCTATTTCTCCTTTCAATTTTGTCAGTTTTTCCTTCTCTTTCGTTAACTGCATGTGTGTTTATCATTGCTATGTCTACCTGATTATTGTACTAATTCTCCCTCAAACTTTATTTCCTTAAAACCCTATCTATTGAGACCTTGATTTCTACTACTACTGTAGTTTAAATTATTTCATTTAAAAATATATTTGTTTTTTAATAAAATTTTCCATTTTATCTTCTATATTTTTAAATTTTAGTAATTTTAAAGTTTATATAAAATAGCTTCTATATAGAAATCTCAGGGATCTATTTCTAATATTTGTTTTTTCTCTTTTCTCTGTTTCCTTGGTTTTGTATTGCAGGCTGATAAGCCTGATAATTTTTTCTGTTGAATGTCAGAAATTGTATATAAAAGTTGTATAGATGATTTAATGCTACCACTTTCCCTCAAAAAGCATTTACCACTGCTTCTGGCAGGCTTTTATGCTGGGGTTAGTTCCAAGCTATGAATTCGTTTATTTGGAGCTGAGTTTCAATGTTTGCAAATTCTGGCCTAGTTTTGGCTTCTTTTACTCTTCTGTAGCCCCTCCAGAAATCCTAAATTAAAATTTGGATTATTTTATAGGGCTTTTCCTTTGAAAGGTTTAAAAAACCATTTATATCTCCTGGCCACAGAAAAGTACCAAAAGCTCTGTTCAACTTCTCAGTCCCAGTTTCCACTTAAAAATCCAACACACGGGCTAAGCCAAGAGTAGCTGAGGCCAGCCCAGATCAGCTAAACTGCCCTCCCTCTGACACATCCTTAACCTGCCAAACTTTGAGTAAAAAACCAAATAGCTTCTGAGGTAGAGTATTATGCAGAATGTGGGATTAACTTCCTGAGATACTACTTTTCTCCATAAAGAGTTCTTATTATCTTTGCAACACTGGGTTTGAAAATACCTCTCAGATGAAGCTTTTGCCTTGAGGTTATTTGCTTGTACAGCTGGAAGCAGATTCAACCATCCCGACCCTTTTCTGGCTGGTGAACTCTTAAACGTGTTTCAAGATTCAGCTCCAGAAAAGCTCATCTGAATTCCTTAACCCATCCTCTAACCCCAAAGCCCTCATAACCTTAGTGCTCAAATCTGTTAGGGCAACATTCGCATTGTAACCCTCCAGTAACTTGCACATGCTGCCCTGATGGCCCCTGCACGTTGAATATGCAAGTTGGCAACCTGTTATCTTTGGATTCTCAGTGCAGTGTCTGGCGCTTTTTATTGGCTTAATTTGTGCTCATACAATGATGGGTAACAGTGACAGTGTCTGAAAGCTGTGTGATATTTCATGGTATACAAAATGTCAATACTTTTACAACATTATCATTTTTGGTTTTTGAGTCTCACATTGAGGACTGACTTTGCTACATAAGGTCGACACTGTCTTTGGGACGAGCTTTTTGACGGCTTCATATATGAAGAAATTAGACCTCAGTGAGGTTAAGTAACTGGCCTGAGATTACAAGACTTTTAGTAGACCAACGGGGATTAGAATCCATACTCTTTTCATTCTGCCATATGGCATCTCCATACGAGCTGGCTCTCAGGCACCCACTGATGGGAATGTAAACAGAGGCCTTTGGCACCAAGTTTGGCTTCACAGTGTTGGCAACCCCTTCCATTTTCACGTTCAGCACACGGAACCACAAACTCCCTAGAAATTCAGAACTTGTCCACTGGATACCTGGACGGACACACACTAATCCTCGTACTCACTAACCATGAGCTTTCACAACGTAAATCGAAGTTGCAAAAGCTGTTCTACGCTTTCATCTGAGAGGAAGGCTTCTGTTTGTGAAGAATTATACCAGGAGGCCGCTGGCAGCTTTTGTCAGATGACATGGAAACATCTGTTCCAGTCAAAGTCTGCTCACTGGCTCATTTGCAGGGAACAAGGATCTCCTCTGGCAGGGAAAGCAGATCTGGTGAGGTGGCCTTAGCTGGAATTTGGTTGTTTTCTGGGTTCCCCCCGCCCCCCACCTATTAAGCCCTGTGGGCCTAGGACTACAGGTGACCCATGATCTAGTGGTACTTCAGCGTGGCTGGGAGGGCACGTGCCTCGCCAAGCCCAGGGAGGAATGTCCCAAGGTACCCTCACCTGACAGGGGACAAGTGCGCGTCCTGCGTTGAGGTCAGGGGACAGAGTCTGAGGATGCCCCGCTCACCCTGCCAATACTGAGATGTGGATTATAGTAGGAAGGAGCTAGAACACGGAAAACAAAAAGTTTTTGGTGAGTGTATGAGTCTTACTGAAAATGTTCCTCTTTGGAGCAGGTACGAGGGAGTGGACTGGCCATTCCTCCATGTGGTTTGGGGCGTGGTGAGGACTCAAGCTGCTCCTGGTTGTGTGGGGCTCCATCTACACTGATGTAACACTTAGGGACTCTGCTGTTGGGATGCACTTTATGACTACTGTCTTGACTCCTGTGACCCCAGAGACCTGGGACCCCTGTCTCCATGTTGACCTTCTCTCTCTTGAACTAGCCTTGACATGTGTGTAGCAGAGAGGGCAATGGCTAGAAGGGAAAAAAGAAGTAATACATGTTAAAATATCAAGGGTGTGGTCAGCTTGTGTGGTGCCCACCAAAGCAGACTACAGCTGTCTGCAAAGGACCATTGTATTCTTAAGTTGAGTCTGATATCATCCACTAGTGCTCGCTTCGGCAGCACATATACTGATATCATCCACTGGTCATTGCTATGCTGTGATGACTGCCCATGTCCACTGATGGGACACACCGTCCATTAGCAAATGTGTCCTGGATACCTGTTACACTTTAGGGATTTTCTCTGTCAAGGTAAGAGTGTAGACTCTAGAGATATATTAACAGCATTCTCCAGAGAAACAGAACCAACCAGAGAAATTCCAAGGAATTGGCTCCCATGATTCTAGAAGCTGAGACATCCCACATCTGCTGTCTGCCAGCTGGAGACCCAGGATGGATAATGGTTTAAGTTCTAGTCCAATGTCCCGGCTCAAAACCAGTCAGGTAGGGAGAGCAAATTCTCTCTTTTTCTACCTTTTTGTTCTTCTCTCTCTTTTTTTTATCAGTACCTGCTTTTCTGTATCTTTGCTAATTCAGATATATCATCAGGGACTTCCCTGGTGGTCCAGTGGATAAGACTCTGCACTCCTAATGCAGGGGGCACAGATTTGCTCCCTGTTCGGGGAACTAGATCCCACATACATGCAGCAACTAAGAGTTTGCATGCCGCAACTGAGAAGTCCGCATGCTGCAACTAAAAAAAGATCCCACGTGCCGCAATGAAGATTGTGCAAGACCTGGCACGGCCTAAATAAACAAATAAATAAACAAATCTTTTCTTTAAGAAAAGGATTTCTCCAGATATATCATCAGACTTACTGATCTTTTTACCAATCTATACATGAAAGTGGTATTGCTTTATCATTTAAATTTTCATTTCTCTTATTATGATGAGGCTGAGGATCTGTTTTTATTTTTAATTTTTTTCTTGAGGTATATTAATTTACAACTTGTGTTAGCTTCAAGTATACAGCAAAGTGATTCAGATATATATATATATATATAATAAATATTTTCTATTTCAGATTATTTTCCACTCTAGGTTATTATAAGATAATGAATATAGTTCTTTGTGCTGTACAGTAGGTCCTTGTTGTTTGCCTATTTTATATATAGTCGTGTGTATATGTTAACCCCAAACTCTTAATTTATCTCAACCCCCTCCTGACCCCTGATATCCCCATTGGTAACCATAAGTTTGTTTTCTATGTCTGCAGGTATATTTCCGTTCTGTAAATAAGTTCAGACATCTTTTAATTCGTATAAGATCCATTTCAATTTCCTTTTCTGGGAACTATACATGCTTGTTTTGGGCCCATTTTTCTATGGTGAGTAGGTCTTCTTATTTATTTGTAGGGACTGTAGGAAATTAGGAAATTAGCCCTTGTCTGGTATATGAATTGCAAAAGTTTGGGAAATTTAATGTTCATAGAAATATCACATAAGAACAGCACCCCCTCCACAGCAAATACACAAACCTTTCCCAAGCATGGGGAGAATACTGCACATATAGACTTCCACTTGAGGAGAATTAAACTAAAGAACTAAACTAAACTAAAGAATGTCATGCTTTGTCAGAGAATCAGTTGTGTATTGTTCTGAAAAATCATAAAACACACGTGTCTGTACAAATGACCCTAGAGTCTCTAAGTAACCTACACGGAAGAAAAGTTAATGTTCTATGGTGTATAATGCAGCTGACCTGGGTCTCTCTGATGGGAATATCCACCAGTTCATTTCAGGCACGGGAAGATGACAGTCACCTCTGGGCGCGTCCTGCCATGCCTTTCCGAGAGCAACACATCATCCAAAAGTGAAGATAAGCTCACGGTTTGGGTACCCTGTCACCAGCTGCACACGTAGCCCTCCACTGAGATGTCTATATCTTAGCATGTAATGGAGAACAGTTGGGACATAAAAAATTATCTTATTTTCTCATGACACAGAGAAAGAAAATGTGTTGTTTGACCCCCAGTACAGCAGAAGACAGCTTGTGAACTAAAAATGAGGCGTAGAAAACTTTACTTGGTTTCTTTGGATAAATAAATGTATAGACTGCTTCAGAGACGCCCTGGGGAGGGCTGTGGAAATAGAGAAGGAGGACTCACTACCTCTTCTTACCGAGGACGTGGGGTGTCAGTCAGTCACCCAGTATGAGCTTGAACCAGGCGGGCGGTGGTCACTGGATTTGATTTTGATTTGTCTATTGGTAGTAAACATTTCATATGCTTTTTGTTGTATTCAGGCCACAGATAGATTGGATGGGGCCCCCCCCCTCTCCCAATGGAGAGGATAATCTGCTTTACTCAGTCTAGGATTTAAATGCTAATCTCATCTGGAATTAATCCAACATCTGTGTACCCCGTGGCCAGCCAGCCTGGCACATAAAATGAGCCATCACTGTCCAACAACCTGCCCGGCTTCTAATCCAGACCCCACACCGTTCCCCAGCTATGCGACACCCACCAGCAAGTCTGAGCACCTCTGTGCCTTGATTCTCTCATTTTCAAAATGAGGCTAAAACACAGAAACTACCTGAAGGGCTATGATGAGTCTTACATGAGAAAATGCCCATAAAGGGCTTAGATGATGTCTGGTCCATGTAAGCACTGAGGAAAAGGTGCTGTCAGCTCCCATGAACCACACTGGGACCCCACCCTGAACCCGCCACCTTCCAGACCCCAGCCCATCCTTCCCGCCTATAGGAGACACGTGACCTTCCCTCCCTCCCTCCCTCCCTCAGACTCCACAGTTTGAACACAAACTGTCCTCTGCAAACACTCTCTGGATTAATGAATGACGTCTCCAAAAAGAAGGTTTCATCTTCTTCCCCCGGCGATCCCTGAAGCAAAGTCAGCTACAGAAAACATATTTCTTTGATCTGGAACATCCCATAAACAAGCCTTAATTAAAAAATAAAATTAAAAAGTTTTAGAGCAGCCAAAATGGAAATACATAAACTCTCTACAGAAAGTACTACATAGCAACTATGACACATATAAATGAGCATTCTGATTTATCTCCATTCTCCACAGAGCGGAGGGCAGTTGAGGCGGGCCCCGTGCTGGGGGCTCAGAAGCAGGTAAAGCAGAGGAGGGTGAAAGGCATGGTTTAGGTATGTGCAGACGCTCGCCTACATTTCACGGCTATTTTGGATGATTAAGATCACAGCTATTTTGGATGAAATAACTGTTAATTGACCCTATAAATTTTATATATGAAAAGATACATTTTCTTCCTGACTGCAAGTTTGTAATTTCGTTATGTTTTAATAATGGTGCAGATAATTCAAAAAAAAAAAAGATTGTTTCAAAGCTGGACCACGCGAGGCTGAAGAAGGGTGGGCGGGGAGCCTCGTAGGAGAAGCACCCGACCGGCCCCGAGCCTCAGACGTCCGGCCCCGCCAGGCGCGCGCGGCCCCCGTGGTCACACACTCACCAACAGTCCTCCTCTGGTTTCTCTCCTGGCTTCTAGCTTTTTCTTTCACACAGAGTCATTAATTTTTTATCGTTTTGATTCTTCATTCATTTACACATGTTGAATGAAGTTTTTTGTAACGCTTAACTTCTTCAATCATGTCTTTAATAAATGTTAATTAAACCTTATGTCCTGGGTGCTGTGCTGGGAAGGACAGTGATGGAAGAGACACCCACGGTCTGGGCCTCCTAAGCGTTTCTCTGCAGTGGAGGAGAGATGCGGACAAGAGGGTGATGATGGTCGAGGGCTGTGCGTTGTGACAGGGGCCCCACTAGAGGGAGAGCAGAGGCCCAGGGTCGGGGCGGGGGGGCTCGGGGTGCCTGATCCTGGGTAGTCCCAGGGGAGCACGGGGCTCTCTTCCCCACCTCCCGGCAGGGCTGCCACGCCGAACAACCCTGCAAGGACTGCTCTTTCCTCCACACTGTCCTTGCTCACGTGGACTTGGGGGACCCTCTGCATCCTGATGGGGACCGGGTGGCCTGCATCCCAGTTCCTGGCTGGGGCAGGTGGGGCCGGTGCCATCGCCTCCTGGGGCTCCTGCAGGATGACCCACTCCAGCATCCCTGGTGCCCCCGGGTCACGTGGCCTCTTTGCTGTGGGCAGCCCTGGACCACAGGGCACCTTTCAGTTACTTGCCAAGCACCCCTCTCACCAAGATGGATGTAGCCAGCGCTCAGCAGTGGTCCACGGAATGAATTCGGGATCAAATAACTCTATCAGCTCTTTCCCAAACCAGTGTGACTGAAGGCCCTCAGCTCTGTGTCCTTGCCCTGCCCCTCGCCTCTGCTCCGTAAATGAAAATGCAATTCCAGATGCCTGCCTGAGAAAACAAAGCACCCAAATGCTGCGGCACAAGCCTGTGTTTCCTTCCGGCAGAGTACAGGGGCCCAGCTGGGCAGAAGGTGACCCCCCCCGACCCAGCCGGCCCCTTGCCCTCCCCCCTGTCGGTGATCCACCCCCATCTTTCCGGAGAGCAATGACGCCCCAGGCCTAAAATACACTCTTGAAACCTGTGAAGAGGTTAGCACGAGTCCTATCCACTCCTGAGTGTCTCCTAGATGTCAAAATGTTGACAGGGTCCCTGCTAACATGTGGCTGTAGGAAAAAAATCACGTCTTTTCAAGTTTCCTGCAATACCTGTCGTTGGCAACGTATGTTCCTGCATAATGATGTCCATAAGTGAAGCGACATTTCAGAGTAATGAGGCTTCGGTGACAACGTGTAAGTGCTGTGACAGTTTTCTCTGATGTAAAAAGGTGGCCGAGACAAAACCCAAATCCGCAGCCCAGGCAGGCTCTCGGCTCAGCCGTGAACCCGGGATGGCGCTGCGGGCACCCCTGCAGCCCAGAGCAGCAGCCGTCTCGGGGAGCTTGCTGGGAGCCCGAGGCCCACGCAGGCCCCTGCGCCCTCGCCAGAAGGACGGACAAGGTCGCCTGCCGAGGGGATCGGAGAGTAGGAGGCGGGTGTGGCAGGCAGAGGCATAGGCGGCGGGGGGCTGGGGGGGAGCCAGCTCTGGAGGGGGCGGCAGGACTGGGCATAGCCCGGACAAGCTACTTGACTTCTTCACTTCTCTAAACTCTGATCTGCTCCTCTTTCAAATCAAGGACAGCCACCACCGCCTCCCAGGACTGGATCAGACGAAAGATGCAAAAGAAAATGCTCAGGGTCTGGGGCACGGAGTGGGGTCTGTGTTCTGCAAACCGAATGACGGCTCCTGTGTTAAAATGCGGCCCACTTTCAGCCCAAGCTGAGGGACGGGTGCTCCAAGTGGAGAGTTTGGGCCACAGAGACCTTGCTCGCCCCACCTCGTTAGAGGAAGGGTGGCCAGACGCCCAGACCTGCCTTCAGCCTCTTCCCTGGCCCTGCGGGTCCCCAGGGTGTCTCTTGGAGCACAGGGGTGTCGCTTTGTTCGGGGCTCCCGCTAAGGACACCCGATCAGCTGGGGCTGCTGGCTTCACCTTGCGAGAGCCAGAAGGACACAGTTCACCTCCACCCCTTCTCAGGCCTCCAAAGACCTGGCCGGGCCACCTGTGGGTGCCTCCTTCCCCACTGGCCTCTCAGGACTGGAGGGGTTCACCAGGGCAGCCAGCCAGGGGCAGTCCTGGGAGCATCAGAGAGAAGGTCACCGTCTTTGCTGAGAGCCCAGGGAGCTGGCGCCACCCTCAGGTTGGTGGCCCTTCCTCTTGGACCACGGGAGGGAACATTCAAGACCCCGAATGGCCACCACCCTGACCAGCCCTCTACACGCACCCCTAAAAAATTCAAGTTTGTCTTATCCAAAGCAGTCCACTGGTGCCAAGGCAGGGACCCTGGAACTGTGTTCCTTCATTCTGCAAATATCTGCTGAGTGTCTGCTGTGCCAGGACCCTTTAGAGGGAGACAGACAGGCCCCACCTCCAGGATGTGAGTCAATAGGGAAAATCCCAGAAACCAGCTGGGTGTACAGAAGAGGCCGAGAAGGGCCATCTGAAGTGCTCCCTGAGCTGGGGGAGGAGAAGGGGGTACCAGCAGGAGAGCAGGCGAGGCAATGGGCAAAGCCATGTACGAGAGTGAGAGCATGTGGCCAGGGGAGGCCCGACAAGTGCACCGAGCGTCCCTGGGTCCCACCCCCGGGGGACGGCCTTCCTCCCTCCCCAGAGGCCGGCTGCTGGCCTCAGTGCTGGCCCGAGGCGAAGGCGTTGGGACTCACACCCTCCACTGTGGAACCCTGCCTTCTGAGGAGCATGTTTCAATCTCTTCTTGGCATTTACACAGCACTTGTGAAACTGAGCAGGGCCCTGTGGGGCTCCTGGGCACAAAAGCCTTTCTGTGTCTCCCATTTCTTTAATTACAGGAAATAGGCTTCATTCAGCCTCCATAACCTTCCCTGAGTTCCAAAGGGCAGGTTCAAACAGATGCTAATTAGGGAAGGGAGGGGCTGTGGGGACAAGGGAGGGGCAGTCAAGAAACAATAGTGCAGCCTGGGGTCAGGGTCCTGGTTCCCCCTGGGGGGATACACACAAAACTATCTTTGAGCTGTTTTGCAGTAACCCCCTCCCCTCGAGGTGGAAGAACTTAACTGCATGCTCCCCACCAGCACTTAGACTCCAGACCTGATTACCTCACCACCAACCAATCAGAAGAATGTCTACAAGCTGACCACGCCCTGCTCCTTGAGCCTTTGCTCTAAAACTCCTCACTACGACCCCCTCCAGGGTGGGACAGTCAGTCTTGAGGGCATGAACCCTCTGTGGCCTCCTTTGCCTAGCAGAGCAATAAAGTTATTCTTTTCTACTAAATCCAAAGCTCTTTTCTCCGAGAGTTAATTCAGTGTCTGGGGAGAGAGGCCAGATTCAGCTTCACTTTCAATGACCAGCCTTTCTCCACACATCCCTCTAAGGCTCAAGGCTCCCGCCCTGGCAATGCCTCCTTGGACGGCATAGCTCCATCCCGAGGCCCCATTAAAAGGGTCTCAAGAAAATTAAGCTCCCTGAGGTTTCCAAGAGCTCTGCTTGATCACGTATCAGGAGCTGGAAACCCACTGCCCTCTCACCCCCATTTATATGCCTTCTGGAGCCCATCCCTGGGATGTGGTGATACAGGGTTGGTATGACTTTGCTTCTCTTCTAAGCCAATAGCTCATCAGGAAGCTGAGAATTTGCCATCTGGGACAGTAGGGCTGTGTCTAGTGGAAACATCCTCGTTCTAGAAGAAATGAGGGTCAGAGCAAATCTCTGGGCAGTCAAGAGCTTGTTAAACTGCACCGGGCTGTGTACACGCGGTCACAGGGAGTGTCCTCGGACATCACTCGGCAGGACCAGAGAGGTCCCCTCCGTGGTTTCTTACCACGGAAGGAGGAGGAGGAGGAGGGGCTCGGAAAGAGGCAGTGGACGGCAGACAGACGACGATACCCGCCGCAGCCTTGGAGCCATGGGACAGGGTGGGCCCCCTGCCAAACCTCCACGAACGCTTGCTGAGTGCCTACTGTATGCGGGCGGGCACGCAGTGGTGCTTTACACCCATGCCCTCATGTCCCCGCACCCCTGCCCGCGGGGCCGTGACCTGGAGGCACGTGGAAACTAACACGAGGACCACGTGCTGAGCTCCCCCCGCAGGCTACGGGACACCCACCACCCCCGTGGCCTAGGGACCCCCACGGTCTCCCTCACGGGGGCTCAGCTGTGTCCCAAGTCCTTACCACCCCAGCCTGGCATCATCGCTAGCTACCCCTTCCTTTAGGGGGCTGGCCGGACACTGTCCTGGGTGGGATCCCAGGCATGGCCCTGCCAAGGCCACTTGGGTTCTGGTGCCCCTACAGCGGCCCTGGACTGACCTCCCAGCTGCAGGGAAACGCCCACAGGCCTTGCTCTTCCCGGGCCATACCTCTGCGTTAGCGGGGCCCGCGGGGGCCCCGTTCTCTGGCTTTGGCGGCAAGAGCTGACTCTGTTCCTCAGTCACACAGAGACCCCTCGGGCCGGCTGGCCGTCGGGAGAATGTATGTGCTGCCACTGTGGCCCCCGCACGAGGTCATCGTGGTGCATTCATGTCCGCCTGGCGGCTGGCTCTTTGTGGGCCGAGTCTCTGGCGTGGAACCCTCAGCTCTTGAAGTCTGCTTGCCCGGAGGCCCCCCAGTCCTGGGGCAGCGACTCATCTTTCAAGCTCATTCGTAAACATTTGCTGAGTGGCCGCTGCACTTGGGGCTTTGCTGGGCTCCGGGGACACTGGTGGAGAAGCGTGAGACCTCACCCTGATGGGGGAGATGGGCAAAAGTGGATAAATAGAAGAATTAAAGAAGATGCCTCTACAGGAGGCAGCCACCTGGCGCTGCCGTGGAGACCGAGGCGCTGGGCGCCTCCCTTGGCTTCGTCCCACCCTTCCCGACGTGTAGCTACGTGTTTCTTTCCCTTATTTATTTAACGCTTGTCTCCTCCATAAACCCAGCAAGAACCACATTAGTATTAGTTAATATTTATTTAGCGCTCTGTGCCAGACTCCGGGCGAAGAGGTTGATGACGATTAGCTCATTCCGTTCTCACAGCAAATCTCCCGGAAGTCCTATTTTTTTCTCTATAATGAAGATGAGACACACGGTGCTTGGGGAGGATGGGGTTGGCTACCAGCCGGCGTGTGGAAGCTCTGGGACTTGACTGCAGGATGGCGTTGGGCGGGGTTCGAGGGGGGGGTGTCCCGGCTTTCTGGGAGGGTCCCCTGCTCCGGGAGGCTGGGCTCTGGTCTGCTCGCCACCGTGTGCCCCAGCTGCCAGCAGAGCGACCGAGTGACTGAGTGAGGGCAGATGTTATTGTAACGGGAACACTGTGCTGTGCGACCCCTCCCCCGCTTTCAGATCACTGCAACTGGGCTGCATGCAACACCCATCGACTCGGAGAGGAGGACTCAGAGCACCTCACGTCTCCCTGGAAGTCCAGAGGGCATCCTTGCAGTCCGAGGCATCCTGAGCATCCTACCCAATCCCGGGGGCCTTCCTGGAGGAGGTGGTTCCTATGGTGGACCTCGAAAAGGACCCACACATCACGCCTCACTGCAGAGTACAGGCTCCCAGATGCCCCAGAGGTGACACAAGGACCTGGGACAGCAAAGCTGCGGCTAGGCTTTGGCTCTGCCATTCGGGCTGCTGCCTAGAACACACCATCATCCATCCATCACTCGTGGATGTGCTGGGAACTCCAGGTCCTCCCCCTCTGGCTGCACCTCCTGGGGCCACACGGGAGTCTGGCTCATCCAGAAAGGGGCACATCCTCCAGAAAGGCCAAGATGCAGGCAGCACACTCGAGATATTTCCATCCACACACGTTGGTTAGAAGAGCAATTTCCAAGAATTAAAGGCTACAGAAACCTAGCTATCCCAAGCATGTACTCTTTGGAGGGTCCAGGATTCTATGGAGCAAAGAGCCGGCTTTAGTCCTATGCTCTCAGCGTGTTCAAGGCTGCACTGTGAGGCTCCGACAGGGCTCTGTTAGTTCTCGGATCTGTTGCTGTCGTTCTGTGTCCTGAGCTTTCTCCTCTGCTTCTCTTGTGTGTGTGTTCATGGCACATCTTGCCTACAAGCCCCTTATTCTGTCTTGTCTAGAATTCAAAAAACATGGAACCAGATTGCATGCAAAACTGGATTAATCATGCCCAGAGGGAGGGGCTGAGACTTCTTTTCTGGAGCAGTGAGAACTTGGGACCCCACTCAGCTGCTCAGAAGAAACCCCTTCATCTCGCAAGGTGTGCCGTTACCTGCCCTAAACTCCCGATAAAGAGAAAACTTTGTAAGCTGGCAGGACTCCTGCTGAGGTGGGACTTTCCCAGTGTGCGCTAGTGGAGGGAAGCTCTCCCTAGGATTTATACAGCCCCTTGCCCCGCAGAGCTCCAAGGCATACACATTCCATCATTTTAGCCTTTTATATACTCACGACGGTGGTTTGAGAAACACCTCAAAATTAGACAAGCATTAGCTTAGCTTATAAAATCAAAAGTAAACTGTAACGGCTTTAATGGTGTTGTATTAAATGCCAGACCTCATAATACCTTACATCTCTTTAATACTTTATGGCTTTCAGCGCACTTTTAAATAACCTCTCATCTGGAAGGTTTTCACAGCAGGCTGGTCTCACTCCCTGGCGCTGACAGCCTGGGGTCCAGCCAGTCTGGGTGCAAACTCACCTCCTCACCCTGGCTAAGGGCCTCTGCGGGTGCCTTGGGACAGACGCCCAAGTCTGGTTGGGATTCTGGAGCTGCCAGCGGGTCCATTCTGCCTGGACCCCATCCTTACACCTGCACTGGAGAACTTTCTCCATCTCTGAGCCTAGGAGTACTACCTGGGGAGGAGATGGTGTGGTCTCCCCAGCTTGGCGCTGAGGAAGAAAGGACCTCACCCTAAACCATAGGATGAAACCTGGGGGGGTGGGCGCCCTCACCTCCCCAGAGTATGCACCGTGGTGGCCGAAGGCAGGCCTTGTCCACATCCACGTCCACGTCCACGTCCAGTCCAATCTCTGTCTCTCTCTGCTGCATCTACCCTGGGCGCTCAGAAGCCTGCCTCACCCCGAACCCCTTGTTTCGTGCAGGACCCCCGAGGCATTTGAAGGTTCCAGTGCAAAATGGAAACGTGACACCAGGGGGACATTTGCCCAGCATTGGGAACTGCGCTGGGCTCTCCTCTCGCTGCGCATGGTTTCATCTGAGTCCTTAGAGAGTAGAAAGCAGAGTCTCAGAGACTGAGTGGTTTGCCTGGGACGCAGGGATTTTGTTGGGAAGGGGTGCCCTACTTGAACCCAGGTCTCCACCTCTGAGAGCCCAGGCCTGCCCTTCTCCTCTCGGGCTCCTCTCCCTGACCATCCTGGACACTCCAGGTCAAGCAGGCTTGAATCCATACTCAGTGGCTTATTTGGTTGGTGGTCTTGGAAAGCTCCCATATTTTTCCAGCTCTCGCCGCTCTCCGCACGGTAGGGAAAGTGTGCAAGAGGAGGGCTTGTTGGGATGACAGAGACTGAGACTAGATGGGGCCCTCCTGGCACAGCTGAGACCTCAGCAAAGAGCAGCTGGTACTCGTACCCCCACCCCGATTTCTCTCCACCTTGTCTTCTCAGAGATGCACCCACTCCTCCTTGGGCATCCCTCCTCCTCCCAGAGCCTCCAGTGCTAGGTGTCTTCCACTCAGCACGCTGCATCTGGGTACCCCAGCCTTGGACCTGGGTGAGTCTTGCTCATGGTGCCTTGGAAAAGGTGGCTG